>NC_141898.1:17944468-18569468 GCF_030686135.1 Camelina sativa | reverse complement strand
AATATGGTTCGTCGATGTCACAAGTCACGACACAAGAGTTGTATTCCTTCAAGTCATGTTGGATTCCTTCAAGTCGTGTTCTTTTTTGTCGGTTTCGTCGATACCTTCTTAATTTATATCTTCTTGGATTCCACTGTCGTTTTTTCATCATCAGATCTGGGGCACCATTGAATTGAACTTGAGTGATAGTGGCTCATGAGTTCTCCGTCTTGGCAATACGCCGGTGCCATTGTCTTCATCACCGTCGTCATCTTTGATGGTCATCATAATCGATCGGCTCTGATAGCATGACGAATCAAAGACCATAAGAAAATATTTATGTGTATTGTTTAGAATGACTTACAAGTCTTTTATAGACTACAGAAGACATCTTAGAGAATCTAATTACAATCACAAAGATATAAACTATCTTTGACCAAATCACATCTTGTTACGTGATCGCAGGAGCAATAACTTGGTGCGTAGATGACGGAGCTGATTCCGTTAATAATTTTGATAAAGATCCACCAGGTTTAAGAATGCACACGAGCAAAGGCAGTTTTTAATCATTCATATATTGTACCCAAAAAACATGGGGATCGAGCAAGGATAAAAAAGTTATACATCGAAAACAAAAGAGGGGAAACAACAAACATGGGACTGAGAGCATAGAAAAAGAACAACAGATAAAGATAAAACGGAGGGGTCGCCAAGTTGCGGTTGATTTGTGGTCACTTGGCACGTGCGAAGTCGAGAGATTTTTTGCCATCGTGTGGTTGGCCGAAGAAGTTACTCATGTAGTCTTTGAACAACAACTCCTTGTATCGAGCCACTCCGTCGCGTTTCACAACTTCCGGCAACGGTCCGATCTTCTCTGAGGGATTAGGTGCCGTGAATATGGGCACAGAAACTCTTGATCCCATGTTTGTGGTTCTAACCCTATGCTCTGCACTTTTGTACTTACCATTGCTCAATATCTGTTGAACATAGAGACCACCAATGCCGTCTTGTAATAAAACTGTCAACATTCCCATGTCGGAGTGACGGCCTACGCCAATTATAAGCTCGGGGCTCGGACAGGTGGGGTAGTAGTTCATGTTGACCATCTTGGTTCCCATCAAACCGTTCATCCTCTTTCTTCTAGTCTTACTCCTAAATTCTCCATCACAATGTTCACTATATTTTTCACCATTTCCATTGATGACTGCAGGAACTTAAGTGCCACCTCTCTGTCACATATATATATATATATATATATATAAATTTTGTAAGTTTAAATTATATATGATTCAATCAAATTCCAATGACTTGATTAATGTCTTTCTATCTATTATTTTACGTTTCACCTTATTTTTATCATGGGTTTCCTAACATTTAGATATACTCTATATATTTATATATATAACAAAAGTTTGTGTGTAAATATAAAATATATTTTTAGTTCATATATATACCTGCATGGTTGAGGCCATTGTTGAAGAGCCTCAAGGTCATTGGTGTACATCATGCTTACATAATCCTTCCACTCAATCGCCTTCTCCTTATCTGGCACGAAGCTCGTTCCGTACTTAACCAGCTTGCTTGGACTCACTTCTTTTAGGTATATCGCTTTTTCCTCAGGAGCTTGTGCGAAAAACTCATGAGCCGACGTTTTTAGCAATTCGAGCAGCTCCACAGAAACACCATGGTTCACAACCTGCCATTTGCATTTCATCCTCACATTATACATTTATCATATATATTAAACATGCATCGGTAAGAGATGTATATATAAATATACTCAACCTTATATATTAAAGTGAGTTTATAAGTATTAATGTAATATCTAGGTCGAATCGACATGTTTACAGGCATTTATAGCTTCTTTCTACACCACCCGAAATGATATGTTTGTATTTACCTGGAAGAAGCCAAGTGTCTCAGCAGCTTCGACGATCTGTTTGGCCACCTCTTTGTGGTGTGGGCCATCTAGGTGGGAAAGGTCGATTGGCTGGGAAGCCTCACACGTAAGTGCGTTTTGGGTCGGGATTCGTTCAGCTTGAGGCTGGACGAAGGGTTGTGGAACACTGGAGAGGCCCGAGTCTATCATTCCTTTCACGCCGTTGCCTTGTTTGACCACGAAATTGAACAATGTAGTTTGGTCCTCGAAATTGATGATAGCCATTGTCTCTACACTTCTGCTTGAGAATTGAATGCTTTTTATCTTTTATGTTAGATAGAAAAATGAGTGTTGAGAAGTGACAACGTGAAGAGGGTATATATAATAACGAAAATACCAAGAGCTAGTGTGTCTAATCACAAGCGTGCATAATGCCAAGATTTCGATATAGTTATCTGTACGTACGTAATGTATCGAAAGAAGAGGTTTAATATATCTCAAGTATACCTACATATCTAGTTTTTTAAATATTTACCAACCCCCTCTACATATAAAAGGTTGATGCATGGTAATACAAATTGAAGTAAAAGTTAATTTAGTTCTTTCATTTTCTTGGTAGTCTATATTTATAAAGTTAACTTTGCTCACTTCTCCTTCCTCCACATCAGCATCCACCTAATCAATTTTTTTTGCATAAAAAATACTATTTTTTAATATTCATTCAATGCATATTTATTAATTATAATTAATAATAGTAAAAATAAATAAAAAATAAATAAATTAAAATTAATTAAATTTTAAAATAGTATAAACAATAATATAATTTTTAGTAAATAATAAAAATAATAACTATCTAATAATAAATTAAGTAAATTAAATGAAAATTTTAAAATAGTAAAACTAATACTATAAATTTGTTTTAGTAATAATGTTATTATTAAAATTATAACCAAAAAATGATTATATTCCAATATTTAGATTTTAATGCATGGTGGAGTAAAAAAACAAGTTATGTAAGTGTATTTATAAAAATCTAAACATGAAAATAAAATTGATGTGAAACATTAGTTTCTAAGAAACATATACCATAAAGATTTATTATTAAATTTTACTTATAAGAAAGAAAAGATTAATTACTTAACTTAAAAGTTTTGATCTAAAACAAATACATCGTAAGGGACACACTTTTTTTTGGGGAAAACTATGAAAAAGAATTTTGAAAAAATAATTTATTTATAAAAACAAAATCAATGGTCAGGAAATATAGAAAAAAAATGATATGCAAGCCGTTACAAAAAATGGCATGTGATTTGTGTAGCATATCTCATAAAGTATATTATCAACTGGAGCTACAATTTTGTAACATGATATAAAACATATATAATAAATATAACATATATATATATATATATATTATCAAATGCTTTTAACCCAAAACATTGACAAAAACAACACATTTAAAGTACACTATGTTTTTTTTTTAGAAGACGAAGCTGGGGTTGCATCATAAAATTAACTTCTGCAAATAACATATGAGATTTTAGAAAAATATGTAGCTTGGATTAGTGAATAGATATTTATTGTGGATTTAAATGTTTCATCATTTAAGCATTCTTGACTTAGTCTGAAATTCTATTATGGCAGATGATGCATTTGGACAACCTCATTGTAGCGACGTAGCAGTAAAACTGTTCATAAAACTTTGTATATTCGTATTTAATGTAAGATATCAATATGTTTAAATGGTCACTATAATTAGGTCAACGATCGACATTGACGTTAAAACTTTTAAAATTTTGCTTTAATGGGATATGAATATGGAATGAACTCTTTTAAAAATAAATTTCAAAAGATTGTTGGCAATATTATTGCGACACTAGAAAATTTATGTTATATATAGATTAGTAAAATAAGTACGGCATTTATATAGATTTATCTTTTAATCTTCAAATTATATTCATATTCAATGATTCTTATTGATAAAAATTTTAATTAAAATCCCACGTAAAATCGCAAATAGATATAACAAAGAAATAATATCTTAAAAAATATATATGTTGTATATCACTGAGTAAAATAAGTTATATACTTATACTCAAAAGTTAGAATGATTATATTTGAACTTAACAATTTTTATTGATAAGAAAAATTTAAAATTAAAATCCCGCGCCTGCGCCGGTACAAATTCTAGTATTAAATAACTTCAACCCTTCAATGCTATATTTAGATAAATCTATACTAATAAAAAGTAGGAGCTATAAGCTCCTAAATGCGTCCACCTAGGATTTTAAACCACCCATAGGATTAGACACTTCACTAATTAACTTTTTAAAAATTTCCAGAATTTTCTATATTAAGAATTATTTTAAGCAACCTATCAGGATTTGACATGTCATTCATTAATATTTTTTAAATATCCAGATTTTTTTAGAAAATGGAAAATTTTAAATTTATGGAAATACAAGAACTATGTACAATATCCCACATCGGCTAGAAATTTTTTAGACAATGATTCAGAACCAGTATAAATAAGATTAATATGCTTCCAACAACGAATGAGCAGGAAAACTTGATTTATCAGGCGTCCAAGTTTAAAAGTATATTCGGTTTGATCCAGTTTTTTATTTAATCAAATTAAAACTTTAAAAAGTTTCAAAAAAATATATTATAATATTTAAAAATTTTAAAAATTTTAATATTATAAATATTGAAACTTTTAAAAGTTCTTAGCTTTTAAAAAGTTTTTAAATTTTAAAAGTTTAAAATATTTTAAATATTGAAACTTTCTAAAAGTTTAAATATTATAAATATTGAAACTTTTAAAAGGTTCAAAATTTATATTTCGAAACCTTTTAAAAGTTTAAAATATTATAAGTATTTATGTAAAACATAAATTATCTTATTTATCTACGTTTGTGCTTTTTATTTCTTATGAGCTGTAAAACATATTTTTGCGTATGATTTTATAGATGAGTTGATATTCTTTCATTAATTTTTTATTTTTATAAAAAAAGAAATGATTTTTTTCTTGGAGTTTGATGGATTAACAAGTTGTGAAGAAGTTGATGAGGATGAAGAAGAAAAAGAGTATAGCGAAGAACCAGAAGGTAAAAGTAATGATGACGATTACCACAAAATTTGACAATAGAAATGACAAGAAATAATATGAAGAATAAGAAAACATTTAATAAAAAACACGAAAACATAGGTGGTAGCGATCAATTAAATATGAAAACGAGTTAAATTCATGATGATAAAATTGTTTTGTTTTTCTGGTGGTCAAAGAAATGGTTTAGGATATGTGAGTTCATCGGTTAATTCGCCTCGCCTGGATGTCGAGTTAAGTTCATGATTTTTTTTATCAGATTTGATTTTATAACACAACTAATTTTTATATTTCAAAAACTTGTGTATCTGAAATTTAACGTTTTCCTTAATACTAATTTAAATTTTTTATAAGATAATATTTTACTACCGTCATCAATCATATATAGTTTTCATCAAAATATATCAAATATACCCATGCTACGCGTGGGTTCAAAACCTAGTACTATTAAAAAAAAAACTATTGCGCTAGGGTTCTCCCGCTATCTGTTTCTTACAAGAGATCATTTGTGGTGTGTGTCTTGCCATTAAACACAAAGACATTCAAATATCAAAACTATAACATATAAAAAACTTAAATAGGTTGACAAATATATCTTCTAGCTCGTGTGACACTTACGTGTAGAGCTGTCAAAATGGGCTGTCCACGTCCATTTTGACCCGTCCAACATTGTCTAATTTGATGTTGGACAAATAGCTGTCCGTGTCCATTAACGTTCGGTCCATTAACGACCATGCCCACTTCCCATATTTTTATGGGCTGTCCATGGGTGTCCATTGGACAACATATAACAAATTTTGTAAGATGAGAAAAAATGGTGTAATTAGCTTAGAACATAAAACATAAGTGATCCTTTTGTGCTGCCAATCACATAAAACATAAAAGATCCAAACACAATGATCAACATCCAAACACAATTATCAACATCCAAAAGCAATAAAGCAAACATGAACATCTAGAATATTTTAAACACAATGACACACATATTTCAAACTCCTTCTCCTTCTCTTTCCCCTTCTTTGCCTTCTTCGAATGGATCAACAATCTCTTCAAAACCTTTAAGCCAATTTCTTGCGCAGATTAAAGCTTGGACATTAGAAGGAAGGAGTGAACTCCGATACTTGCTTAACACCCGACTTCCAATGCTAAACGAAGATTCTGAAGCTACAGTCGTAATAGGGATGCTAAGGATGTCACAAGCCATAGAAGACAGTTCTTGAAAACGGTTTGCATTATCCTTCCAATATTTCAAAACATCCAAGCTCTTAAATGTCATCATGTCCAAAACCGGTTCATCTAAGTACTTGTCTAATGCTGACTTGCCATTAGCACCAACTGTTTGGGAGATGAAAGCATAAAAGTCCTGAAACAGTTCAAACACAAATATGCAGCAGCTCAAAACACTTAAGTAGCAGAAACAAAACCGATACAAAAACAAAGTAGTTTAAACAAAACACTTACACCATATCCAGGAAGAATGTTTTGCTCCATATTGTTTGACTTTGAACTTCCTGCTGCTGTTTTTGTTGGATTCTTCTTGTAAACATCAAAAAGCTTCTTCAGCTTCTTACGCAAGTGATCCACCCTTGCTTTACTAGTTGACGCATCAAGGGTATTGAAGCAATACTCTATATAAGTAAACTTCAATCTAGGATCAAAGACCGCAGCTAGAGCAAGTATGTCACTATAATCCTCCCAATACTTGTCAAATTTCTCCTTCATACCTTTCACCATCTCACAAATCACATCATCATAAGAGTACTCTTGAGCTTTCAGCCAAGTTTCAATTTTCCATACGTAAACCAAGGACAAATCAAAGTTAATATGTCGAATACCTAAATCAAAGTCAAATCACATCGTTATTATGTCAATCATACCTGATTGAAATACAAATTGGCAGTTGGATAAGATGAACCAGAGATCAAATTCGTCATCTCTGCAAATGGGGTCAACAGCTCATAGATCAACTCTGCTCTTGTCCACTCAATATCAGAAGGGAAAGATTGATAACTTGTATCAATCTCTGCAAGATGCCGAAGGGCTTCCTTATAGATGATTGCTCTCGAGAGCATAAGGTGAGTTGAGTTCCACCTAGTTGAAACATCTGAAAGTAGTTCACCCCTAGCTTCAATTCCCATTGTTTCCACACATGTTTGAAAGGATTGTTTTCTAGTCTCATTCACCCTCACAAACTTAACACTATTTCTGATTTTCTCTAGAGCACCATCAATCACATCCAATCCGTTTTGCACAATCAGATTCAAGATGTGTGCATCACATCTCACATGAAAGAACTCTCCACCACACACCAAATTTTTCCTAAGCTGCCTCTTGAGAATTCCTTGCATGTTTTCATTTGAGGGAGCATTATCAACCATAATTGTGAACACTCTCTTTTCCATTCCCCAATCTTTTAGCAATGCCAACACCTTTGTAGCTATTCCAGCACCCGTATGTGGAGGAGGAAATGCACAAAATGACAAAAATTTTGTCTTCAAATTCCATCCACTATCGATATAGTGTGCAGTCAAACACATGTATCCCTCTATTGTGATTGCCCTCCACAAATCTGTTGTTAAACAAAACCTACCCGGAACTTCACCCAACATCTTTCTAAGCTTCAGTTTCTCTTTCTCGTAGATCTTTAAGCAATCAGCAGCCGCAATATTTCTTGACCAAAACTCGATGTTGGAATTTGCATACTGAAAAGCCTCTCTAATTCTTCTGTACTCAACGAAAGAGTAAGGCAAATCATGTTCTATGATTGCCAATCCTATCATCTCCCTAAACACCATCATATCTAACTTTCTGTTTCCACATGAAGGAGTGCTTACTGGAGTCTTTGAGCATGATTCCATGTGACGCAAGAGAGTATTGGTGCC
This sequence comes from Camelina sativa, assembly GCF_030686135.1. Classification (NCBI taxonomy): domain Eukaryota; kingdom Viridiplantae; phylum Streptophyta; class Magnoliopsida; order Brassicales; family Brassicaceae; genus Camelina; species Camelina sativa. Next base: position 18,561,622 of record NC_141898.1, on the reverse strand, counting down.
ACTTCTACGAAGATCAAGGCAATAAGTATGCTCACAACGGGTGCATCTAAGATTATTCCTACCATCATCCAACTTATCTCCAACAATTTCAAAAGATTTCCAACACATTGACCTTTTACGTTTACCTGTAGACTTGCTTGTCCTCTTATCAGCCGTACTAGCTACTGAATCTGCTTCTACACGTTTCTCTCCTACACGTTCTTCTTCATCCGGATTCATATCATGCTCAAGCATATAATCATCTCCACTCATATAATCATCTTCAAGGTTTAGTGTATCACCCATCTGAAATAACCAAAACCAAAGACCAATTAGAGAAAAAGAATCAAACTAACAACATGAAAAAGGTTTAAAAAGCAAGTGTTATCTATGTCAAGAGCACAAACAATAATCTATAAGGAAGCTATTCTACAATTCAACAAATCGAAAGAGAAGAAACATAAATCTCAAATGGGTCTCTCCCAAAATCGAAAGAGAAGCAAACCCATTTTCAATCTAAGTAAAGCAAACCCAGTTTCAATCGAATTCAAACAAACCCAGTTTTAATCGAATTCAAACAAACCCAGTTTCAATCGAATTCAATCGATACATAGGAGAAAACAATCTTACCGATAGTGCTTTGAGGAGAAAAACTGAAGAAGAGCTTTGAGGAGAAGAACTAAAGAAGAGCTTTGAGGAGAAGAAATGAAGATTTCAAAGAGAAGAACTGAAGAAATCGAGGAGAAGAACTGAAGAAATCGATTTATGTTTAGGAGAAGAAGAGCTTCGAAGAAAATAAGAAATCGATTTGTGTTTTCCCCAAATCGATTTTAAACTAGAATTTTCAGACCAATGGGCCGCCCAATGTCCACGTTGTCCGTCCAGTTTTGTGCGTGGGCAAAAGCGGACCAAGCCCATTTAAGCCCGTTCAAAATATGGGCTTGTCCATGACCCGTCCATAATGAATTGGACATGGGCAGACCATGGACAGCCCGCCCATTTTGACAGCTTTACTTACGTGTGAGGCTTATTTAGTTTAATTACTTTTAAAGTATAATAGGTTTACAAATTAAAGTAATTAAACTATAACTCATTTTGTTTAATAACCTTGAAACTACTTAATGGCTGGCTACCGTGTGAGCCATGCCCTCATTTTAATGTCAACGCCGTGGGCTATGTTTAGTTATTATGGAAAGCCTAATATGTTGAGATCTAGAGTCCTATTAAGCCCACCAGATCGGATGCCTATGTTCTCAATTCTCGGAATAATAAGCTCTTATTTAAAATAAAATAAAAAAGCGGATGACATTTACTTTTTGTAAACCAAAGCTAAACCAAATTTATAAAACTTATTATAAATACATCCAAACTAACCATCTTAACAATATTTTTCAACAATCTCAATAAAAATTTGCAATTAATATATATACAGGTACAGGTTACATGATGTTTGGGTTTGGCTCCTCATATCTGTTGAAATATGCAATACCGTGATGGAGGTGAGTCACCTTTGTTGCCTAGTTTCGACAACTAAGAGTAGTAACTAGTCCTCGACGAGTGCATAAAGTCAACCAAACTAGTATGCAGTTATCTATAATAAAAATTTATAATAGTAACATAAGTAATCCTATAAGTAATCCTACAAATAATCATCATCATCATCTAACACTTTTTTCTTCTGTATTAAATATGTTGACAATAAAAAAATATCAGTTCGATTAAATAACTTAGATTTATTTCTGATATGGTATCATATATATTATCTAAAAATTTCTTCCTTTATATTTTTTAGATATATTCCGATTATTTCCATAATCGAATCTTTATTAATGATTTTTTTGTGGAAAAAAATTTCTCAAAAAATTTCCCACGATGTCGCGGGGGAAGTATTTTAAAAGAAAAAAAAATTAAATTTAAAATTTAAAATTATACATTATGAAATTATTTGAATATAATAGAATAATATGAATACATAGACTGTTACTAAAAACACAATCATCAAAATGAAAATTTATAACAAAAAATATTATATAGAATAGACGCAACTTTGCAAAACATATTGTTTAAAGTATTATAAATATAAGATATTTTTATGAAAAATTATGGTAAAGAGATAAAATTAAAAAAAAATCATTATGAAAAAGTGATCTTTACTGAGAATATTGAACTAATGGTTATAATGAGTAATATAATTTTCTATTAAAGAACTATAATTAAAAATATATTTAATAATGAGTGAAACAATATCAACAAAAAATTAAAATTAAAATACACAACTCTTAAGAACAAAAGAAAATAAAATTTAAATATTAAAATAGTTTTTAACGAAAAGTTACGTTTAATAGACGCAGCTGTAAATTTTATATTAAGTTTTATTAAATTTCTATATGACTATAATCATTTCTAAAATTTTAGTTAGATTATAGAATAACATTAAATATTAGATATTAATATTTAAATTATTTAGATTTAACATAAAATGAAAAATTTGTTTCAACGAACAATGATTTGTAAATTATTGATGAAGAGACAAATATATAGAGTTTAAAAGATATGACTATTTAAATAGACACACCTATTAGAACAAAAAATTGTGATGAAAAAATATAAATAAAATATAGTGAAAAGACACAACTCTACAATGAACAAATACAACTGTTTGAGTTTTTTAAAAAGAACAAATAAAACGAAATTTTTTACAAAAATGTACTACGAAAAGTCGCAACTGTTGTTCTCATTTATTCAGATTGTTATTATATTTTTAAAACGGAAAGTTAAGATAAATTGACACAACTGTAAATTAAATATTAAGTTGTATTTTTCTCTATTGCTATAATCATTTCTAAAATTTTAACTCGATTATAGAATATATTCAATTATCTATATTCAATATAAAATGGAAAATTTGTTTCAACGAACTTGTTAGTTAGTGATGAAGAGACAAATATAAAGAGAGTTAAAAAAGCATGACGATTTAAATAGACACACCTATTAGAACGAAAAGTTGTGATGAAAAAATATAAATAAAATATAATGAAAAGACACAACTCTACAATTTGATACAACCGTCTGAATTAAAAAAAAAACAAAGAATTTTTTTTTTTACGAAAAGGTACTACGAAAAATCGCAACTGTTGTGTCTGCACTTGATTATACCTACAAACTCATATAAACTGCTTTTAAATAAAAGGCATCTTTATTACCATATTCAAAATTCAAATCCAAAAGCTCATTATATAATCCATCTAACTCTTGGAAAAAGACTCTAGGTATAAAATTAACTAAAATTGTAAATTAGATTCATCATTCCAAAAATCTTTTGTTAAATCAAGAACTGGAGGAATCTCTTTACTTTTAAAAGAATGAATTCTAGAGAATAATTTAGAGAGCTGTAAAAACCGTTGAGATTGAAATTTTATATTATTTGGTGTCATGGCAAGAAAAAATAAAAACAGTTCAAACAGACAAATATATATAGATTTCAAAAGATATTAATATTCAAATAGACACAACTCTACAATGAACAGTTGCAACTTTACAAAAAACCGTTACAATGAACAATCGCAACTTTTCGTAACACACACAATTTAAATTTTCTACAGATTTTTTTGGAAAATTATCCAAAAAGTACCATTGAAAAAACATAACTTTTGGTGGCATTTATTCGGATTGCTATTATATATAGGTATTTTCATTAAATTTTTATATATGAAAGCATCTTTATTACCATATTGAAAAGTTAAATCCAAAAACTCACTATGTAATCCATCTAACTCTTGGAAAAACACTCTAGATATTTTCATTAAACTTTTATATTTAAAATTAACTAAACCGACAAAAATCTTTAGATTCATCATTCCAAAAATCTTTTGTTAAAAGAATGAATGCTAGAAAATAATTTAGAAAAATGTATAAACCGTTGAAATTGAATTTTTAGTTGATTTTGTGTCATGACAAAAAAAAATGAAAACAGTTCAAACAGACAAATATATATAGATTTCAAAAGATACGAATGTTCCAATCAACACAACTTTACAATGAACAGTTGTAACTTTTCATAAATAACCGCTTTAATGATCCATCATGACTTTCAGAAAATATCCAAAAAGTACGATTAAAAAAACACAATTGTTGGTCGCATTTATTCGGATTGTTATTATTATATAGATTACAATATTCAAAGAAAGAAGATAATCTGGGTTTTCAAAATTTAGAAAAATTTAGTGATGCTTTGTTCGCAAAACATGCATGGCGACTTATTCAATATCTGAATTACTTCAAAGATATTAATTATAGAAGCTCAATACTTAAAAGATGACTCTATCTTGGACAGTAAAAGTCGCAAAATACAGTTTTATGGTTGGGCTTCACTATTATTCGGAATTTTGCTATTAAAATGTTGGAGATGGTAAAACAATTTGAGTGAATATTGATAATATTGTCAACTCCAACTGCTCCTCGGTCTATTTCTAGCATTTCACATAATGTTTTTTCATTGGAAAATCTGAATGGTACCTAGCGGACATTGATAATATTAAGGGCCTAATATTAACCTTCCAAGGAAGAAAAACCGGATAAAATTATTTGGAATTATAATTCCTCCAGACTATTCAGTCAGGTTTTGTTATTAGTTACTGACTCATGATCCTCAAGGAAGATATGTCCTCCCTGATATTCCCCATGGTTCGGTTGACCTGAAAAATAAAATTTGGCAGTTAAAGGTAATCTCAAGAAGAAAAAAAAACACTTTTTGTAGCATACTATTGTTGGATTCCTCTTTTTCATTCTTCGAGTTCAACTTTTTACTCGATCCTTGGTTTATGTGTTCTTCCCAACGCTGTATATCTCGCATCATTGACCTGTGTCAGATTAATCGTTTTGAAATATCCACAGTTTAGTCCCACCTCTTCCACGCTTCCACGAAGTTGGTTTTGCTGCTTAATAAATCAAATGCAACAATTTGGATTGGATTTTCTGCAAAACAACCCTTCAAGTTGCCAATGTTTGCAATTGTATCCCTCATCTTTAGAAAATTCAAATAAGTCATACGAAGACAAAATTATACGCATCTCCTAAAAGTTATCACGGTCAGGTACACTAGATTTTTAAAATTTGAAACAGATGCTAGAGTTAGGTGAATTTACAAAAATGGACTGGCCCATCTAAGGCATGTTATTATCTTTTTTTTTTCTTGTTGTGTGTTGACTGTTGAGCTTAATGTTGTAAAAGCTGGATCTTCTAAACCTTAAGAGAGCTATATGACTTGTGATTCTGATTCCTGATTCTAACATGTATGGATAAAGGTGGGTGCGATAGATGCTTATCAGACTCTTCTCTGAAACCTATAAATAAAGGTGGGTGCGATAGATGCTTATCAGAATCTTCTCCACTAGCTGCACCACTTGCGGCCACAAATTCTGCGGTGAGCTTATGTACTTCTTTTTTTGTGTTAGTCAAACTGGATTCTGGTTTAGCGGAATCCATAATTGGTCTTGTTTTTTGATTTGGCAGTGAAGTGTATCTTGTACATGTGGGCATGCAAGAAGAAGGTTACAAAACATTGCATATGTCCTGTTGACGGAGTCAAATGACATGATTACGCCCTTGTATACTTCCCGACCCTGAAGAGATTAGGTCCATTGTCTCCCTGTATAACCGTTTCTTCGATCCAAAGAAGGATACCCCGGTAAACAAAACCTTTTTTCATCATTGTCGTCTACAATACAATACAATTGCCCTTAATCTTCATGTGTTTTCTTCTTTTCCAATGCATTTTAGGATATGGCACAGAGGCCCTCAAAACGACTTGGTAAAGTTCTTGACATGTTTATTTTTTTTTCCTCTTGTTTCTGGTTGAATCTAACTGTCTTGACTCACCATTTTTTGTAGTGGGTTTCATGGCAGTGCTCTTCAAGGTTTAGATAGCTCTTTTGCTTGCTGGAACATTTGCTTATGCCATCGAGTTTTCCTAGTCATGAAAGATAATAATGCTTTTGATTTGTACCACTGAGTAGTACTCTCTCATGTTTAAAAGTCTCTGTCCATTTTATACTCTTCTGCACTATATATGTGGCGCAGCCCAACACAAGATAAAACCTACTGTTTGTTGATTCCTAGGAAAAACCGAGCAAGAGGGGTGTCTTGAGGTCGTTGATTCACTTGAATAGCCGAACTAAAGACAATCTTGAGAATCGTTGATTCAAAGGAATAGCCGATAACAAGAAGGAGAGAAAAGCTTAAAGCTCTAAGTTGAATTCAATAAAAACGTCCCCTCTCACAAACCTAAGAGGCAATTAAATAGCAAAAGAAGGATTGTAAAAACCCTAGTCCTAAGAGAGAAAATAAACGAAAACAAAAGCGTAAGGCCCACGTAACAATAAAAGCCTCGAAATAAAACGCAGCCCACAAATGACAATATCAAGAGAGGAGGTGATTGCAAGATGCGCTGCATCATGTCCCCAGGGTAGGAGAAGATTCGTCTCTGAATCTGGAACATCGTTGTCGCCACGAAACTTGGAAATGAACTTGACATTAAACACATTTGACGTCTTAAGGTGCGGGGGAAGTTGAACCCGATAAGCATTATCGTTGATGCATTCTATGATTTCAATGGGACCAATCTTGCGAGACCGAAGCTTGTTATACTCATGAGATGGCATGCAATCCTTGGTTAATACCACCCAAACCAAATCACCAGGCTCGAAAATCAATTCACGATGTTTGGAATCAGCTTGTGCCTTGTAGCAAGAATTAGACACGGCAAGGTGATCACGCGCGAGCCGATGAGTTTCTTGTAACACCTCCACAAACTCCACACTTTGACCATGACGACGACGTGGATCAGGAACACTTGTCAAGTCGAGAGGACCCTGAGGAAGCAAGCTGTAAACGACCTCAAACGGACTAAACCCGAAACTGCGATTAGTGGCATGATTATGAGCAAATTCAGCCAAACACAAACGGGCTTCCCAAGTGCGAATATTCTCACCAACTAGGCATCATAACATGTTGTCTAAAGCTCGATTAGTCACCTCCGTTTGACCATCGGTCTGAGGATGGTACACTGTGCTCATATCAAGACTTGTATTCAACATTTTCCAAAGAGACCTCCAAAAGTGGCTCAAGAATCTTGTATCGCGATCCGAGACAATGGATGTAGGAAGACCATGAAGATGGTAGATCTCCTGTAAAAACAGTTGAGCCACACGCACAGCATTCATTGTCTTCTTACATGGCAGAAAATGAGCCATCTTAGAAAAGCGATCAACCACAACAAAGATAGAATAGTTACCGCGTTGCGTGCGCGGCAGACCCAAAACAAAGTCCATACTAACATTAGTCCATGTCTATGTGGGAACCGGTAATGGGAGGTACAAACCCGCATTGGAAGCGGTGCCTTTAGACAATTGACATGCTCGACAACGCTCCACAAATCGCTCAACATCGCGACGTAGGGTAGGCCAGAAATAAGAAGCCACCACAAGCTGAAGTGTACGGTCACGCCCTATATGACCTTCTGAATGCAGCTCTTCAAGCGAAGACTACAATCAGGAACACAAAGCTGAATACCACGAAAAAGAAAACCATCCGTGAGAGTATAGTCGGAACGAGAACCAGCGTTCACCTCCACCAAGATTGGATTGAAAAACGGGTCACTGTCATAAAGAGCAGAAAATATGGCAAAACCTGGGACGGCAACATGCATTGTGGTTAACAAGGTATGACGACGACTCAATGCATCAGCCACACGATTCAGCTTTCCCGACTTGTGATGGATAGAAAACGTGAATTGCTGAAGATAAGCAATCCATCAAGCATGTCGAGAAGATACCTTGACCTGACTATCAAGATGCTTTAGGGCATCGTGATCAGTGAATAAGATGAAGTCACGATGAACAAGGTAGTGTCGCCAGTGCTTAATCGCCTGAACTACTGCATAAAATTCAACATCGTAAGTACTATAGCGGCTTCGAGCCCCTGACAGTTTCTCGCTAAAATAAGCAACAGGGAGAGACTGTTGACTAAGAACCGCTCCAATTCCCAACTTAGACGCATACCAATGAAGCTCAAAGGGCAACTCAAAATCGGGTAAAACCAAAATAGGAGCAGTCGTAAGCTTGTGTTTGATCTTCTCAAATGCTTCTTGAGCTGTGTCCGTCCACACAAACCGAGTATCCTTCATACAATCTATCAGCGGTGCCATAATGGCACTGAAATGTGGCACAAAACGCCTGTAAAAGAAGCGAGTCCGTGAAAATTGCGTACATCCGACACCGTACGTGGTACTGGCCAGGAACGAACTGCCTCAATCTTACTCATGTCCATCGACAACCCTGCAGCGGACACCACTTAACCGAGAAACAAAACACGCTCAACCCCTAATTCACACTTATGGCGAGCGACAAAAAACGTTTCACGGTGCAAGACCACTAGAATTTACCGCAAATGGTTCATATGTTCTTAAACCCGAAGAACTAAAAATTAAATGTCATCAAAGCAGACAACCACAAATTTCCCAATGAAAGGGCGAAGTGCTTGGTTCATCACTCGCATGAAGGTACTTGGAGCATTTGACAACCCAAACGGCATGACTAACCACTCAAACAAGCCTTCCCGTGTTTTTAAAGTGGTTTTCCACACATCACCGGGACATATGAAAATTTGGTGGTAACCACTCTTGAGATCAAGTTTGGAAAATATGGCTGCCTTCCCAATTTGGTCCAACAAATCATCTAAACATGGGATTGGAAAACGATAACGTACCGTAATTTTATTGATAATGCAACTGTCCACACACATACGCCATGTCCCATCCTTTTTGGGAATAAGAAGCGCAGGTACCGCACACGGGCTAAGTGTAACGACCCGCTCCCGCGGTACCGGCAGTACATGAGATGGTATGTACGCGGTACGTGAAATGGTATGTACGCGGTACAAGAAATGGTACGTACGCGGTACATGAATGGTGCCGTGTGCGAGAGTGGGAAGGTTGAAGTATTGGAGAGCCGGTACGCCCGACAGGAACGTCCGACAAAAACGATTAGTCCGATGGTAAAGGTCGAGGATCAGGAAGTATCCGGAAGAATAAGGAAGAATACGGAAGAATAAGGAAGAATCCGGAAGAATAAGGAAGAATCCGGAAGAATACGGAAGAATCCAGAAGTATCCGGAAGGATCAGGAAGTATCCGGAAGGATCCGGAAGGAAATGTCGCGCACTACCGAGAAAAGGAAATTATTGGCTAAGTGGCGCTAGGAAATAATATGGCGGATCGGTTAATGGGCCATAGTAGACGGGCCAGAACCTTGCGAAGGTTAGACTGACTTAGAGATATGGGACGATTCCGAAAGATAAAGAAATCTTGTGATAAGGCTTATCTCTTTAGGAAAGGATAGGGCGGTTTACGAACCCTATATATATGGGATCCGCGAAGGATGAAGGTATTCATCGGCTACTAGCGCCGCAAAAGAAGAGAGTAAGGTTCTATAGGATTTATTATGCGCGGATGCACGCTCAAGGAGTGCCGCGAAGAGTTCCACGAAGAAATCATGGAAGAAGAAGGATCCCTAGAGAGTTACCGAAGGGTTCCGAGAGAATGATCGACTAACTGGTCGAGAAGGGGTCGATCGTGATCGAGGAAGGACGAGTATAAGATACGGTATTGGACGAGTATCGGAGACGATATCGGACGAGTATAAGGAGACGATAGCGGTATGATGCCAGCGGCGATAGCGGTACAGTATCAAGGACAGTCGCGGTACGAGGATAACACGTACAGTGATGTGATAGTTGGTACGACATTCCACGATGGACGGTACAGGAGTGATGGAGTACCATGCCCGATGGGTGGTATGGTTAATGAGCGAGAATAGACGACAAGGTCTTGGAGTACACCGGGACTTGTTATGGAGAATTTGCGGAGCAGACTTCCGCGGCTGGACGGAATAAACATTCCAGCCCATATTTTATTGTTCTCTTGGTCACTTTGGGGATGGCTGGCTGTGTGACTAAGGTGCAATAAAGGGTGGTCCAATATGGTGAGCATACACGGACATGAATATGGTACGAGTGGTAGCTAGATCTAACTACTAGGTTTTTTTTGTCATCTAGGTTAATTTGTTTTTGCGAAGTTAATTAAAAAAATTTAAAAATATTTGAGAAGATTAAATTGTTTAAGAAAATTACTAATTTTTTAGAAGATTAATTTAATATATTTTAGAAGATTTATAAATAACACAAAATTGTTTTTACCTTAGTTTATTTTTAATTTAACTCCAAATTTTTAATAAAAAAACAGTCTGAGTTTCACCCAAAATACGGATTAGCTCACCTAATGAAATATGTATATTTTGTTTTTACCAATACGTATTAGCTCACCTTATGAAATATGTATATTTTGTTTTTACGTTGTTGTTGTAAACTAGAGATCCATCAGCCAATAGGTTTTGTGTTAGTCGGTTATGTACTTTACTATATATATACATGTGTAATCTGGAGTTTGATTAATGAAAAGGAAAGGGCTGTGTATGAGCCTGGTTATGGAGTCTATCCGGTAAGTGGTTTATAACATTCCCCCTTGGATGACATAACCATGTTGATGCTAAAGGGATCGATGTAATACGCTAGGGGGTTGCTGCCTCATTAAAACCTTACCAGGAAAACCCAACGGGACAAAACCACGGTGAAGGAAAAAGAGTACAACACGCATTGCTCCCCCTGTTCTAAGCATCACTCTAAGTTCTTAAGCCTCCGCATTCCAATCTGGTGTGTGATCTTCTTGAACGTTGTTGTCGGTAATGCCTTAGTGAAGAGATCGGCTGAGTTGTCGCATGATTGCACTTGCACCACTCGAACTTCTCCGGCCTTTTGTAGTTCGTGTGTGAAGAAGAACTTCGGTAGGATGTGCTTCGTCCGATCTCCCTTGATGTAACCTTCCTTGAGCTGTGCGATGCAGGCCGTATTGTCTTCATAGATTATGGTTGGCTCTTTGTCTGCGATCATACCGCAATTCGCCCTGATGTGTTGAGTCATCGACCTCAACCATACACTTTCTCGTCCGGCTTAATCGATTATACCACATTCAACCACTTTGTTTCAGTCCATAAAGGGATTTGTTCAGCCTAATGTTGTACTGTTCTCGAGAACCACTCTTATCTTTGAGCTCAAAACCCTCTGGTAATCTCATATATATTCATTATCTAGTGGACCATATAAGTATGCGGTTACAACATCTATTAACCACAAATCCAGTTTTTCTCTTATAGCCAAACTTATTAAGTACCTAAATGTTGTTGCATCCATCACAGGGGAGTATGTCTCCTCATAGTCTATTCCTGGTCTTTGAGAGAATCCTTGTGCTACAAGCCGTGCTTTGTATCTCACGATTTCATTCTTCTCATTTCTCTTTCTTACAAAGACCCACTTATGTCCAACTGGCTTTATTTCAGGTGTTGTCCTTAAGATCGGACCAAACACACTTCTCTTCTTTAAAGAGTTTAACTCCACGTCAATGACTTCTTTCCACTTTAGCCAATCTTTACTTTGAGTGCACTCTAATATAGACGTGGGTTCATGATCCTCATTTATCTCAAGTGCTACCTTGTATGCAAATATTTCATCGATGTCGACATCTTTACGGTTCCATTGAATTCTAGACATGATATAATTTATTGAGATCTCATTATTATCAATACCTTCAAGACCTTGAGGTTCAGCGTCCCAAACCTCATTTGGTACCTTAGGCTTTGCCGCGGCTATGTCTGTATTTTCTGTAATTCCCTTAACCTCGGTCTGTTTTGCACCTTTAGACTTCCGAGGGTTCTTATCTTTGGAACCTAATGGTCTACCTCGTTTCAAACGTGGCTTAGACTCTGTAGCAACTTGATTATTGTGTTCCTTCTGAACATCAATACGTACTGGTGCATTACAAGCTGGTATGTACGATTTTGTTACTCTCTTTGGGTTAGCAAAGGAATCTGGCAATTGTATAGCTAGCTTTTGCAAATGTATAATTTTCTGGACCTCTGCATCACAGGCTAGAGTCCGAGGATCTTGCCAATTCAAAGATGTTTGATTCCATGTTAATTCTTTAACCAGCTTGCTAGTCTCTCCACCCAACATAGGGAATTCGGATTCTGTAAATTGACAGTCCGCGTATCTGGCCTTAAATAAATCTCCTGTGGTTGGCTCAAGATACTTTATAATGGTGGGAGACTCATATCCAACATATATTCCCATCCTCCTTTGAGGTTGCATCTTAGTTCTTTGTGGTGGAGCAATAGGTACATAAGCGGCACAACCAAATGTTTTGAGATGGGATATGTCTGGCTCATGACCCGTTAATAATTGGGATGTTGAATATTTGTGTTCACTAGATAGCCTGATGCGTATAAGTTCTGCTGCATGTAAAACTGCGCGTCCCCAAGCCGACACAGGAAGCTTCGATCTCATTAGCAATGGTCGAGCAATTAATTGTATTCGTTTAATGAAGGATTCAGCTAATCCGTTTTGTGTATGGACATGTGCCACAAGATGTTCCACACTTACCCTTATGCACATACAATAATCATTAAACACTTGGGATGTAAATTCACCAGCATTGTTTAGACGTATAGTCTTAAGTGGAAAATCTGGAAAATGTGCTCTTAGTCATATAATTTGAGCTAACATCCTAGCAAATGCTAGGTTCCTTGTGGATAACAAGCAAATGTGTGACCATTTGGTTGATGCATCGATCATAACCATAAAATATCTAAACGTCCCACAAGGTGGGTGTATTGGTCCACATATATCACCTTGTATCCTTTCCAGAAAGTTTAAAGTCTCTTTATTGACTTTGGCTGGTGATGGTCGTATAATAAGTTTCCCTTGTGCACATGCTACACACGTGAGATTTTTAGGGATAACTTTTCTCTCTTTAAGGGTGTGCCCATTTGAACTATTAATCAGTTTACGCATCATGTTCGTACTCGGATGGCCAAGCCGGTCATCCATAGAGTGAACTGTTCATTGAACATTTTGTGCTTTGCCAAGTTAGCTTCTATCATGTTAATCTTAGCATGGTATAAACCAGTGGCTAGTGCAGGTATAGTCTCTAGGACCTTCTTATGTCCGTTTACAATTTCAGTAATGTATAGAAATTCTTTGCTACCTTCACCTTTTGTTTCAATATGATAACCATTCAACAGAATGTCTTTAAAGCTCAATAAGCTTCTCTTAGAGCTGGGTGAGTACAAGGCATCACTTAGTTCAATATGTGTGCCATTAGGTAATAATATATGAGCTTGGCCGTAGCCTTCTATTAAGCTTGCTATACCCGCAATTGTACTAACATTGACACTTTTCATTATGAGGTTTATGAAATATCTTTTATCCTTTAATATTGTGTGGCTGGATCCACTGTCCACCACTAGTACACTCATATCCTCGGCCATTTCTATAATGACAATAATTTTGTTTTAAATTCTAATAAAACAAGCAAATAAATATTGAAATAAAATCATTGAATTTAAACCAAAATAATTATCCAATGCATAAACCGAAATAAAGCATAAAAGCTTAGAATTTAAACCAAGGCCATAGCATAAAATTAGTTATCTTCTTTAAAACAATCGGAAGTCTCATAGGCTAGTGAGTCATCATTCTCATGGTCGAAGTCATCTTCACCATCGAGATGCACATAGTTGGCTTCTGGGTTCTTCTTCAAGACTTCTTGATATGCATCAATAAGATGCTTAGGTGTTTTGCAATTCTTGGCCCAATGGTTAGACATACCACATCGGTGACAAACCGATTTAGCCTTGTTTTGTGGTTTAAAGGACCCATGGCCCCTACCACCACGGCCACGACCTCCACGGCCATAACCATCAAAGCGGCTAGCTTGGTACTGTCCAAAACCACCACGTCCTCTACCACCACGGCCACAGCCATAGTGTCTTTCTCTGTGGACATAATTGGTCTCCTTGGGCTCTTTAGGCTCATTAGAATTTTGCTTGGCCACATCTACCTTGTGTGCTTCTGGTAATGGGGCTGTACCAAGAGGTCTCATAGCACTATTCATCAACAACAGCTCATTGTTCTGCTCAGCTAGTAGCAAACATGAGATTAGGTCCCCATAGGTTTCAAAACCTTTTTCATAGTACTGTTGCTGAAGTCGTATGTTGTGAGTGCTAAAAGTAGACAATGTCTTCTCTAGCAACTCTTTCTCTGTCACCTCAGTACCACACAACCTAAGGAGTGAGACAATCCTAAAAATCTCTGAGTTATACTCATCCACGGATTTGTAGTCCTGGATCCTTAGGTTTTTCCAATCGAATTGAGCCTTTGGTAGGAGCACCGTTTGTTGGTGTCCGTATCTACGTTTAAGCTCTATCCAAAGGTCAAGAGGATTCTCTATGGTGGGGTACTGATTCTTGAGACTCTCAGCAAGGTGATGGCGCATATGCATAATGTCCTTTGACTTCAGCATGATCTTAGTGTCCAATGCCCATTGCAGATAGTTGTCTCCAGAAGTATTCAAGGCAGCATATTCTAGGTTGTTAAGCCTTGCCATCTGCATAAAACAGAAATAGACAACCGATCATTAGCATGCGGTGTTTGAGACCGAACCATGCAATCAATCAATAGGTCATGCGGTATTTGAGACCGAACCATGCCATCAAATTAAACTTAGGTCATGCGGTATTTAAGACCGAACCATGCCTTGCCTTATAATTTTTTTCTTTCCGTTTTTGGTATGCATAGAAAACAAACAAAACTAGATAGGAACTAGCATGCAATAATTTCCTTTTTACGTAGATAGAATTTCCTTTTCTTAATATAATTTAGAAATTTTCCTTTTATTATCTTTTCCTTTTTTAATTAGGATTTTAGACAAATTTTAGGGAACTAGAATTTCTCTAGATTCCGATTTTAATTTAAGATTTTAGGGTTCTTATGCAGCCGAAATTTACAGAAAAATTCTATGCCAAATTCGATTAATAATACCCTATGCAAATTCGATTCAATTTCAAGGATGCATGCAGTTTCATATTTTAAATATCCTAGAACAATCAGATTAATGTTTCACTTATGGAACTTGATTGTAACAGTTTAGTTCTAGGGTTCTTATGCAGCAAACAATCAAGCAACAATAAACAATCAAACAACCGGATTTTAAGCTTGACAAAGTTTGGTGCAATTTCACAAATAATCTAACAATCCTAAACGACCGGTTTTAGAGTTTTATAGGATTAAGAGATCTTAAACATTGTAAGTTGTGTACTTACATGTTTAGGGTTTTATAATCTTTAAGGTCAGGTTCGATTATATGGCCCCATAAGATTTCGATTTTACCTTAACACCAAAGGGGTATGACCGGTTTTGATCTGGGAGCTAAAGACCTCAGATATCACTCATGAACCTCAAACAGAACCGCAAATTGCTTTCCCACGAACAGATCTCGAACCGCTCCTTGTACCGCTCACGTACTGCACTCATCCTGGAACCGTGAACCACGAACCAACCTCGAACTGGTTTCGGATGGAACTTGATCACAAGCACATGTTTGCTCGTGAACAGGAATTAGTTTCGAACAAAGAGGAGAAAGACGGCGGTTTAGAGTTTTGGTGGAAGAAGAAGGATGAACGGCGGCGGTTAGGGTTTTAGGGTTTTACTCAGCTGGATCTTTAGAAACGATCGTGCTGATAACGTGTTGTAAATTAGAGAATCGAATAAAGGAATTCTCTTGTTTTTTTCATTAATCAAACTCAAGGTTACACATGTATATATAGTAAAATACATAACCGACTAACACAAAACCTATTGGCTGATGGGCCTTATTGTCTTGAACGGATACGGGCCATGAACGGACCGTGTATGAGCCTGGTTATGGAGTCCATCCGATAAGTGGTTTATAATACTTGTATATTTCTTGTCCGTTGTGCGTCCTAGTTTTTAGTATTTATATTTACCATGCCAAAAGTTAAAAACATTTTGAACACAATAATTATTTTCCTGGTTGGTAAATTTAATCATAAGAAAATTACAGAATATCCCAGCGAACATAATCTGACGAAAGGAGACATTTTTTTGGGGGTCATATCCGAAGAAGAAGACGAAAAAGGTACAAACGCTTTCTCTCTCTGATCGTGTTCTTTTTTCTTTTTTGTCTCTCAATTTCAATCTTCTCGGCTCATTTCTGAATTGTCTCTTCCCTAAAATCCCTTGTTAGTTGTTTACAACTACTACTACTACAAATTAGGGCTGTAACGAGGAAGAACATCACTTTGAATCTTAAGGTTGTGTCAAGGGGTGAATGTTTTTTTGATTTTATGAGTTCTGGGTTTTGTTAAGAATCTGCTTTTATATCTTCTAAGCTTTCCACCTGCTCAAAAGTCTTGAAATTTCCAAGCAAGTTATTTACTTTTCAATGTGTTTAATCTTCTGCAGATCAAAAGTATGGATCTTAATTTAGATGAGAATGAGATTCTAAAGGCTCGGATCAAACAACTTGAACTTGGTACGTTTTCTCAATTTCTCAACTGCAGTTTCTTTTTGTGTGCTTCTCTTGGTGGTACTAGTTATTTAGACCTTGGACATGTTTCAAAGCTTGTAGAAATGGGGTTTTTAGTCTTACGTTTTTGCTTCTCTGCAGCCTTCTTCAAGTGTATTCTGCTGCATTTGCCTTCTCAGATGCAAAAGATGATTTTTTTTTTTTTTAGTTATTTACTTGTGTTTTCTTCTTATAATCTTGATATTGAGTTAGTTTATAGCAAATGGTATACGAAACATATGAAGACATCATCACTTGTTACAATTTCAGAAATTCTTCCCTTTCTCTTTTGGGTTATGTTCTTAATTTGTCCTTGGCTACTGTGTGCGTTATGCTTCTTTTTGAAGATATTATCTATCATGGTTTTTTTAGACTCCATTTTACTTCTGCATCCTGATTACCTGATATATGTTGAGTCTGACCACTAGTATTTCTTATTACTAGAGCGTAATGAACTACAGAAAGATATTGAACAGTTGTGCATGCAACAAGGTGGACCTAGCATTCTTGGTGTGGCTACTCGGATGCATTTCCAGAGGTATCTTATTTTCTATCCCACTTCCTTATTAGGTTTTAAGTTTGTTATTCAGCAATTGAATTGCTAAAAATATGCTACAATGATATTGGATATTGCTCTAATAGGACAGCTAGCTTGGAGCAGGAGTTAGAGAGCTTAAAACTGAAGTTGGCTGCTTGCACAAGAGAGAAAAACAATCTTCAAGAGGAGCTTGCAGAAGCTTATCGTGTGAAAGTGAGTATCTTTGAAGGTTTTTTGAAATAAAATGCTTTTGATTTTAAGAATATTCAGAAGCAAATTCTTACAAGCTGTCTCTTCAGGCTCAGTTAGCAGATTTACATGCTGGAGAAGTAGCAAAGGTCTCTCTCATTTCATACTAATTTCTAGTCAGCTTTCTTTTGTAGAACATATCCTCCTAACAGGTTAGATATTCTGATGCATTCTTTCACTTCCAGAACTTGGACGCAGAAAAGCAGGTTAGGTATTTCCAGGGTTCTGTGGCTGCTGCTTTTTCTGAAAGAGATAAATCAGTAATGGAGGTATGAGAGAATTCCATATCGGTCTATGGGAAGAAGCAAATGTAATTTTAAGAATGTGTTCTTACTTACATTTTAATGCTTTCCCAACTTCGAGCAGGCCGAAAAAGCTAAAGAGAACGCTGAAATTATGTCTCAGAGACTTGGTGAAACTGAGGAGCGGTAATTGTGACCCTGTTCACCCTTTTACTAGTTTTCCTTTCTATAATAAAAATGATGCTTGCATCTACTGATCTGAATCTCTCTTGGAAGCCATGTTCTAGAACTGTTCGATGTTTCTGCCCTGAAGAAGTTAACAAAATAGAATTGTTAATATCTAAGTCGTGCATCTAATACTGGACAGACATAAAATTTGCATTATCCGTACTCATAGCCTTATGTTACTTATATCTTCCACCGTTCCTTGTCTGGTCCCTGGTGATGGTAAGACAGGTTGGAAGAACTCAGCTCAGATTGTCTTGTACAGAAGAGATTAAATGACACATTGCAAGCTGACTTGGCAAAACTTGAAGAACAGACTAGAACATATGCAGAAGTAAATTTTTCTCTCTTGTCTTAACAAATCCCTGATAGTCTATTCCTTTTTATTCCCCTTGTTTTTTTTTTTTCTCTTAAAAGTCCCCAGCTTCCAATCTCTATATTTGACCTGCCTCAGTCTATCACAGTTTTTTAATCTTCATGATTGTCGGTGACTAAATTATTGCATGTGTTGACGTCTATTCTCTCTCTCTCTCTCTCTCTCTCTCTCTCCCTGTTCAGGTGATTGAGAAGTTCTTTGATATCCGTAAAGCTTCGCTCTGTGAGTCCCTTGAAATGAGTTTGCCTGATAAGTGTGCAAGTTTATTGGATGATCCTATAGAATCATGGACTTTCAATGATCCGTCAACATCAGAATATGTAGTAAGTTTCTGAAAACATCTCCAATCCTTTATTTTCGTGGACACTATCTCAGAGTAAAGCTACTTATATCGTCATTTGAGTGTTGATTGTTCACCGTTAGCTGGTAAAGTTGGTTGAAATAGAAGATTTTTGTCTATCAACTATTACCTCTGGAGTATGGATTTCAGCAAAATGAGATTTGTGGAAAAGATTGGTTGATATATAATTGTCTGATTTCCATAAAGTACTGGTAGTAAAGGCAAAAGTTAGCAACGATGTAAACGCAACGTTTAGGAAATTTACAGGAGTTTGGTTTGCCTGAGAATAGAAGTTGGTCTACTGTGCTTATTATTGTGAATCTCCTATTCATTTCCGTCAAACCCCAAGAAAACAAACAAGGAAATAGATAATTTCTATTGAAGTGTATCATTACGATGATTTGTTGTTTCTATCTGCTATTTGAACAACTCTTTTCAGACAGGCTGCAGTGGAAGGAGAGTTGAGATCGGTTAAAAACACTGTGGATAATCTTCAGAGTAAATTACGAGTGGTATGTTATCCTTTCTTTCCTCATCTGTTCATCTTCAAGTATTAAGAACCTAGATGCAGCATTCACTAACCGCTGATATTTGTTACTCCAGGGCCTAGAGATTGAGAATCATTTGAAGAAGAGGGTTCGTGTGTTGAAAAAAAAGAATGTGGGTAGTCAATGCGTAATAATTTCTGAAGTCGAGGATTATTAATCTTACCCTTTGAGGTGTTACTAAATAACTTGCATACAGATTGTTGCAGACGGGATGATCGTTAATGGCATTACAGACATGCGACATCATCATTCTCAACTGAGGGCCTACATCATTGATTTACTTAATGAGGAAGGACTATACATAAAATCGATTTCCAAAAATCTAGAAGAAAAACTTAAGCTTTACTCATCGGAGATACAGGATGTAGTGCCACTGCAACATGATATGAAGCCTGATGAATCTGAATGCCGGGATGTGCATATAACCACAGTTGTTGAATCTTCCCAAGTAACTAAGGTGTGATTGCTGGCAGATTTTGCTTAAAAAATTCCTCTTTTTGGTCTGCATTTTACTTGATCTCTTATACAATTTGAGATTTGGATAATTACTGTCTCGTACAATTTGTCATGAATTTTGTTTGTTGTAAGAGCGTTTCTCTTTTGAATGCAGCTTGCGGAATCTAGTATCGCCAAAATCATGGGTGAAAGTGGAGGGGATGCATCTGATTCTGAAGCCTTTGCACAAGCATTACAAGAGAAGGTTATTCTCATTTCTTAGTGATAAAAGCAAGAAATTATATTTTCCGGATTCATGATACCCTAGCGGAGATTGGATTCATAACAAAATATTATCGCATTTACTATTGTGCTGTGACTGTTAATTAGTCTTCAGTTTTTATGGAAGAAACAATTCTCGGGTGTCTTTTGTTCCTTTTTAGTCATTTGGAGTACCATGTATCATTTCTTTTTGCTGGCATAATCAGTATTTTTCCATCCTTTCCGATGTATTGTTAGGTTGGCGCTCTGTTACTTCTATCACAGCAGGAAGAGAGACATTTACATGAAGAAAATGTCAATGCAGCTCTCCAGCAGAAAGTAGATGAGCTTCAAAGGAATGTCTTGCAGGTTTCTTTTTCCTACACTAAGTTGTTTCAAGCTGCCAAGTTAGAAAAAGTATAACCTGTTTGACTCCTACAACCAGTTCTGAGTCACTTTAAATGTTCTTTTAGGTTACCAACGAAAAGGTGAGAACCCTTATGGAGTTAGCACAACTGCGTCAGGAATATCAGTCGCTAAGAGAGTACGAATACTATCCTTTGCTTATAACCTTTCTATCAGATTTGTCCTAGTTTTTTTTTGTTGCCTGAAGCTCCTTTTCTGGTGCTTACATGTTTACACAGATATTATATTCTGATATGTGTGCTACTACTCTCTTTATCATTCTGTCTGGTCTTAGGCTGTTTCCGGTACTTGGAATGTATAGTAATATTGGCAATTTAATACATACTGTAATTGAAGGTTAGATATTGCATGTTCTGTAAATGGTCTAGGCAGTCTTTTTGAAACCATTTTGCCTCTATCATCTGATTCAAACTCGGGGATTTTCTTTTGTAATACTGTTTTCTTGTACCTGCCATGCTAGTGATATTTCTTTGGGATATACTGTTTTATAAATGTCACATTTGGGCTCTTGAGTTTATGTAGAGGATAAATGTTACATTCCTCTAAAAATACTATATTCTTACCAGCAAAATGAGTGGTACAAGAGAGGAAGAAACGACAGGAAACAGTGGCAAGATATCTATCACCAATGAGAAAGAGGGAAGACTAAAAAATATGTGGAAGAAGTCTTACATAAATCGTTGGATTGACCCAAGTGCAAGAGGCGGTGGTCACTTGAACACTGAAGCAGATTATGCCAGTAACATTGATTATGCAAGGTTTGTCATCCCTCATTGGCAAATATTTTCTTTTGTGGTTTCCTTTGTTTGTTTAATCATACTTGGAAAAATCTGCGATCAATTTGTTATTGTATTGGCAGAATGAAAGTCGAATACGCAGCTATAAAAGAGAGCCTGGAAAGCCTGGGACACTTGACGACGTCAATCCGCAGGCTTCGTCTTGCGCTCTTGCAGGTAATTTCAGCACACTAGAGTGATATGGACTAAGTTTTTGGTTCTTTCCTGTTAAGCCAAATTTTAGAATGTACTGTTTTACAGGTAAAGGAGTCGAATGATACTGAAACAACTGAGAGAAGATGTGAAGTAGCGATTGCCAACATCCTTGTGGAGGCAACCCATTTGAAGACTGCCCTTGGTATCTCCATACCCATAAGCTGGTCAGCTGAATCAGACGTTGAATCTGTTGCTGACGGTGAATCGAGCTGTGAGAGGACGGATTCTGTTTCTGCTGCAGGATATGAGATGGTGGAGCTTGTTATTCTAGCTGCCGAGATAATGAAAGAACAACACCATTGAAATTCATTCTTCGGTTCGCTGCCAGTATCTTTTGTTGGTCTGTGCATATGATTTATTGAGAATCCTTCTCATGGACATTAATTCTTCATTAGTCGTCAGGTTGGTTCAGTATTGTGGTTTCGTAAGTTATAAATGGGTTGCTTTTTAACTTAGCATGCCACTATATGTTTAAGAGGTTTTTAACATATCTACCACATTGCAAAACCTTTCTTTTACTTTCTACCACATTTGATAATTCTTTTTACTCAATACCACAACCTTAAATTAAAAAGATGAAAATACCCCTTGTTTAATATATAAATATATTTTCCCGTTTCAAAATATAAGTTGTTTTAGAGAAGTTTTTTGTTTCATAATATAGGATGTTTCAATTTTCTATGCAACTTTTAGATTAGTTTAATATTTTCTATTATGCAGTATTGTTTCTGATTGGTTGAAATTATTAAAAGTAAAGACTTCTTAATCTGCGTGCTTTAGTTAAAACATCCTATATTTTGAAACAGAGGGAGTAGAATATATTTTTTCTTCTTCGTTTTTTTATCTCTCTCACTCTCATTCTCTCATTCTCTCTCTAGTTTCTCTATTTTTTTTGTTTCTTTTTTTCTTTTCTTACAAATGTTTACATTCACTCTATTATCTTTTAAATCTACAAGCTTCATTAATTAAAAAAATTCATAATTTATCTTTCTCAGTTACATTCGTCTCCAGACTTCATATTCTATTAGATTCGTTTGTAGACAAGTCGAAACTTATTTTTTTGGAAAACTATTTTGTCCACAACATTAAATTGCTCCACAACATTACATTTTTGGTTCATCATATTTTTTGTCCACCGTTGTAATTTTGTCCATAATTTGAAATCTTGTCGTAGTCGTCAAAATTTCTTTCCTAAATTCTTATCGTAGACAAGTAACCAAATTTTTTGCTCGTGGACAAGTCACCCACTTAGATCTTTTGAACTATGATTCTCTTACTTATACTTGTGGACATTTTGTTTTACTAATACTTATAGACAAGTTACTTAAATTATGTTGGCGGACAAAAATTTGACACAAAACAAATTTCGTAAATTTGATGGACAATTAATTATTGTCCACCACATTTGTTTATCCTTTTATCCAAAAAAACATAAATACAATTAAATAATTAATATTCCACTATTTGTCCCACGTCATAAAGACAATTTTATCTCTTTAAAGTTGTCATTTTTTGCAGGGATAAATTTGTCTTTTTATATATGACAAAAGTTGATTTATGGTAGTTTTGAAAATATGTTTTCACATGTGGTAGTTTAGAAAAATCTTTTATGAAATGTGGTAGTTTCCACTAAATTCCCATTTTAATATAATCCCTCAGGAAATGATTCACAATAAATAATACAGATATGGTTTAGTTGTCAAGCATTGATTACAAGTTGAACCTCTTGAAGATGATGACCCATCTCATTTGTTACCTCCAAGCTGAAGCTGGTTGACAAGTTCTTCATTGATGGATTAGTTACGGTCACTGTGTAATGTCCATGCAGCAGGGAAATCTCTGGAGAAAACCTGATTATTCGACCTTCTTCTTCATCATTATGCTCATGATTTTGGATAGGAATCTCTGCAGGTCCTTGTTTCCACTCTTTGAGCAACTTGTCGATGAGATCCCCTGCTCCTGTGTTCTTGAAATCTTTATCGGCAAGCGTTAACTTGTTGAAACCGGACACCTCAGGCCCTCCGTATATGATTATGCCTTTAACCGCAGGATGCGAGTAAGCTTCCCTCAGAATATCCTCCATGTATTTGACCTATAAAGGACATTAAACCATGGCTTGCTTGTTATATTATGTTAGCTCAAAGTTTCAAACTACCCAAGTGTGCATCGCATATATACCTGACCCGGGCACTTGGCCATATCAAACTCGGTAAGCCAAACTGGATAACCCAGAGAGCCTAGTGTATCTAATGCGGATCTCATGTAAGCCAAGTTGGGCTGTTGCGGAGGAAAGTGACCTTGTGCTCCAATCCCTCCTTTGATTTTCTTGTTTCCTGAGTATGAAACAATCTCTTCCATCTTCTTCTTCACGTTAACCGGACTCCCAATTCTTTCATTAGCATATTCTAAGGTGTTGAACTCGTTCATGAACAATGGTATATCAGGATCAAGCTTGGATGCCAAAGAGAAGAAAATAGCTGAAGCATTTGTCCCAAGCATGTCCTCAAAGTAGCTGAAATGCACATTCTCATTCATCAGATCCCATCCAATTAATCTCCCTTTATATCTCTTCATAACCGAGTTGATCCGGTTGAGTGTCACATTCTTCAAATCTTTAGGATCTGTTATCTTCTTAACCCAACTTGGCTGCCAGGTCTTATCGTCCCACAGGACCGTATGTCCTTTGACTAGAATCTTGTTTTCCTCTGCAAGTGTCATCATTCGATCAGCCAGTGAGTAGTTCTCTTGACCTCTCACTAACTCAGTTGAATACCATTTCATTTCATTGGTAAACGAAGTTAGTCTAAACCGCGACACAAACCATTCTTTATATCTATCATTTTCCAAAATTCGGTAGTTCATAGCACAGCCAAGGAGAAATGATGGTTTGTTCTGTTCTATGGAAATCACTGATCCTTTTAATGAGCTTTCATTCGGAAAACTCACTTGAAATCTCACTTTGTTCTTCCGAATCTGCGTTATTTCTCAAAGTTTTAGATTGTTTCAAACGCTAATAAAACGTTTTGCATTATGATGTACATTTTAGTTACCTTCTCAATGACTTGGTCTTGTTGTAGCCTCCACTGAGTTTTGTTAAACCGTTGCAGCCTCACATTTTGTACAGATATCTCCGCGGCCGCTAAGTCATCACTCTGCTCCGCGTAAATCTCTGCATTAGTGCTTGAAATCTCTACAAATGAAACACAAAATTAAGTTCTGTTTACCTTGAAGAAAATGTCGATAGGGCCTGAGAAATCGGCGTTAATACCGCCTTTAAGCATAGACCAGCATCCTTTCTTCGCCATAACTTCACCTCCATAAACCTTTCTACCATTATCTCTCCTCAATATCATTCCTACTTTTCCTTGATTCTCATTTCTCAATTTTATCCAAGCTGAATCACCCAATTCAAGACTTAAATCTAACGTACTACACAAGAAACAACATATCCCTTATAGCCAACATTTTAATTTCTTACCAGAAATGCTGTATATGTTGCCTTCCTCAAGATCAGTTCTCTCTACTACATTTCTGATTCCACCATTGTCGTTGATCTTCAATTCTCTGAATCCTCCTCCTCCAGTAGTTACAGTCGCTTGTGGAGGCTCCATGAGGCACTTTATCATGACGTTACATAAATTAAAAACATTGTGCTCTCTTAGAATTACAAAAAGAAATGAATCTATTGAGATGTTTTCTTGTTATACCTCGGACTCGGATTTGAGAGTCTGGTCGTAGGAGAAAGGATCCATGCAAAGCCCTGAACTTATAAGAGGAAGAAGAAGAGAGATGATATAAAACACCGAGTGGGAAAAGCCATTGTTGACTCTGTTCATGTTTTCTTGTGACTAACTCAAAAATACCCAACGATATGTATTTGGGTTATGGATGGAAGAAGTCTTGGGAAATTCCACTATTTAATAAAATATTAATAGCTCACAAAAGGTATCATATTTTTTTTAGTTTTAATTAATTCCAGAGGAATAAGTATAATTTTTAATTTTCTTATCTTTATATTTATTTATATACCAATTTTTTTTTTGAAACATTATAACATCTATATTCTGATTGTTAATGATATTTTAAATATTGCAGAAGATATATAGCTAGATATAAGTATTTTGTATAGACCATTCATTATAAAATAATTCGGTGGATGAAATAGAAAATGCATACATTACATAATACTGTACTTTGAAATAAATCTAAAATTTTAACTGGTGATATTGAAATAACGATCTGGTGGATGTAATAGAAAATGCATACGTTACATAATACTTTGAAATAAATCTAAGATTTTAACTGGTGATATTGAAATAATGATCCGGTGGATGTAATAGAAAATGCATACGTTACATAATACTTTGAAATAAATCTAAGATTTTAACTGGTGATATTGAAATAACGATCCGGTGGATGTAATAGAAAATGCATACGGTACATAATACTTTGAAATAAATCTAAGATTTTAACTGGTGATATTGAAATAATGATCCGGTGGATATAATAGAAAATGCATACGTTACATAATACTTTGAAATAAATGTAAGATTTTAACTGGTCATATTGAAATAGTACATAATAACCAACATACTTATGAAATTATTTAATTTGGTAATTCAAAAAAAAAAAAAAAAAAAAACTGGATTTAGAAACCCTGATTTACAATGGTGATCTAAACGATACTTTTGTATCACGGATCATATTATATTACTTAAGCTAAATATAACTTTTTAGCGGAAGTTACATGCATGATGGAAACTTAAATAAATGTGACTATAAACTTATAAGCATGACCGGCCATTTCCTAACCATAACAAGCATGTTGGAACTGTATCTTGCTTAAGCTTTCTTACAAGTGTTTGAATTTTGTAAAAGCATGATTTGATTTTGGACGATAATGTTAACTTATCAAATGCCTTTGTATTTGAAAAATGCATAAACAATAGATCCAGTAAAACCCAGAGCTTGGCCCATTACGTTTACCTGCATACATCCAACATTGTGAATTTGTGATCACATCATTTCTAAGTTTTGTCGTGCCACGTAAAAAAATTGTCTCATGAGAAATGAGATGTGCATATTGCAAAGTCATTTATCAAAAAAATTAAGTCAAGACGCAAAGAAAAGAAGGAAAACATAGTCGAGAATAGTTTAATATAAACTCACCCAATCAAAGGGAAGTCCAGCAAATATAAGCCAACCTAGTGCAATGGTGAATAGATCCTGCCATACATATCATTTACGGTTATCAATCAAATGACATTGCTATTTGAGTATAGTGCAACAACCCTATATTCAAATAGAGAGAAGTGTAGTTTATATGTAATTGTACCTAATATCCAAGTGTTTGAAAATTCAAATAGAGAGAAGTGTACCTTCAGATTACCACATATTGAATGTGTTAGGGCTGAATTAAGGGTTGTGTTGAGGAACACAGAGTAATTTATCAAGAAAGCCAACATACATGAAAGACATATCACCACCTGCAAAAATATTTAAAATCAATCATTGATCCATAAAACAATTTGTTTATCTTTAAGCGTCCATGAAAATTTTGTCAAGAACTCAAGATATATATACAGAACATCCACTTTTAAAGATCTATATGTTAGGCGTTCTTATAACTCTAACAACTATTCTACCTATTTTTATACCTTGTACATATAAAATCATTGATTTGCAAGTACAATTGCTAGAATGTGATATTGTGATGGCACCGGCCTATATCAATTTCTATCTGAATAGTTTTGCATGCCTTGTTGTGTAATTGCCTCAACAGAGCAAAATATTCTCAGAGAGAATTACGAAAATCCTTTTTTTCGTTTCTTCAATACCACTTACATTTTCGTGTATTGTTCTGTTAGAGTTTAAAGATTCCCAAAATGTAGCGCACGTTTCAAGAAAACCCGAAAGTTTAAGAAAACATATACCTTTACATCCATACAACAATCCTAGCTAGGATGAAATTTGTATAAAGCGTTGAAGATATTTGATGAGAATTATATAACATATCCAAATTAAAAGACTATAACCCAAAAAAAAACAAAAAAAACAAAAGGCAATAGGAAAAAGTACCTGAAAGCCAAGAGAGTAGAGATGAGGAAACGATAACATGGCTTCAAGTTCACCTTTTACAGATGTCCATAACAACAAAAATGGGATGCAAATGATTCCTGTTTATGTTAAAGAAGATGATATCAGTTTAAACCGACTACAACATTTTTCTCTAATAATTCTCCAAATGATTTTTCTTACCATTACACCACATTAGTCCAAAGATGTTGAGGCCACTAGATTTTCCTAAGAATATGAAAAAAAAAAAAAAAAAAAAGAAAGAATGCAATTAAAGTAGAACTTAATATATGACTATAGAGTAAGATGTGTGAGAAATATTAATTACCGATACGTGCAATCAAGGCAAGGTAAGTAGCGGTACATATATTTGCTGTGAATACCAGTCCATACCCATAACCATCAAACGATAAGTCTCTTATTCCAGCGATTATAGCACCTAATATTATTATTCCAACGCTGAAAAAAAAATACTTGTATGGATAATATACTAGAATCTAAAGTTAGTTAAGTTGATTTACCAACATAACTCTGACATAACAGAAACTACAATCTTATTACTGGAAAATTAATTAAGTCTGTAATACCTGAAGATGATTGAAGCAGAATGCTTTTGACCAGTAAGGAAATATTCCATAATCATCGTGAAAAGTATAGTCGTTCGTCGGAGCGTTGTGTACATTGGAACGTTGATATTACGTACGGACTCCATTGTTACTAGCTGTAGTGAATATAAAAAGAAAAAAAAAGGAAATAAAATGTATCCTTTATGAGGTTAAATGAAGAAAAAGAAGGTACATTAATCAAGAAAGAAAAAAATGCATACCATATAAAATAGATATGTGAATGCAAGAGGGATTGTCTGAAACAACCGTCTTGTTGTTACAAGAGTGAACAAATTCTTGTTGTTGTGCTCGCTCTTTAATCCATCATTATTGAATGATATGAACTTAAAATATCTCATCACATACAAAAATAAACAAGACGAAAGCATCTGCGGAACAAAGATAAACTATGAAAAGCGGTACAAGATTTTTCTCGATGAAAATGGTACAAAAATGATTTTAATAACGTTTTTGATATCAATTTTATTATTGGCAATGATTTAAACGGTATACACCGTATTTCACTGTGACCAAATCAAAATCATCGATAATTGTTAAGAGTTGTACAAAATTGAGCAACAAGAGTAAGTCATATACCTGAAATAGAGTTATAACATTTGCACTTTGAAATCTGTATGAAGAAAGTGCCGCTTTATTGAATATTACTAATAGAACTGCAAATAGTTGGATTATATATTAACTTATTATATATATACTTGAAACAAATCATAAAAGATTTAAAGAATCATTAGAACATATAAAATGAGATTTAGATATATATACCAGCAGATGCCATGTAAGAGATGGCGGCGAAGACTCCTGTAGAGGATATGCCTGACGAAGAAGAAGGTCTCTCTTTTTTTGTGTCTTCTCCAATTGATACGTCTTTCATCGATGGATCAACGACAATCGCTACCATCTTTTTTTCTGATGACATATCTTATTTGTTGTTCCTTTCACTCACCTTACACTTTTTTTTTTCTTTCTTATCACTACTTTATTATAAAAAGCTGTATCTATGTGTATTAAAATCGGATACATGCATGGAATGGCCACATCAAATAGCTCTCTCTGTCTAGAAAGTTTTGATTTGCCAATCCATATATATCCCAATATGGAAATATATATGTTTTATTTTTTTTTATTTTCTTATAAAAGGAATTCTACACATTGTTTCTAATATTTAATATAATAGCTAAAATTATATATGTATTATATATATATATGGTAGCTTAAATTTCTTGTTGTAAATAAATATATTGTATCTTAAACAAAATCTGAATATACAATTTTTTTTAAAAGTAAATACATGGTTTTACTTTCTAATATTTAAAATATTTATAAAGTAAAATGGTAAATTAAGAACTTAAAAATAGAGGGCACTAAGAGCATGATTATTGCACATACTCTGATCAAGGGTCTGAAAAAAAAATAAGAAAAAGGTGGAAAGAGAATAAAGAAGTGTCTCTCCGCAGATATACAAAGACACTGAATCTGCCACATGTTTTCATTTGATTGGCTACATAAATTAAAAAATAATTAAATAATTAGATTTAATTAAAATATTATTAATTATTTTTCTTGACACCCAAGTGGAGGTATGTGCAATAATCATGCTCTAAGAAATGTAGGAGTAGATCTATTAAGCATAATTTAGTATTTTAATAAAAACATATACACTACAAGAAAACAGCCAATTTTTAAGGGAGACAATCGTCGGTAATCCCTCGAAAACTGCATTTTCCAACGATTTACCGAGAATAAAAAGTTCTCGGAAACCACTTGTCGGAAATTAGAAATCGTCTGAAATCCGTCGGAAATTTCCGACGGATTTCCAAGGGTGAATTATTTCCAAGGACGCCAAATTACCGAGAGATTTTTAAGGGGACTTACCTTCCAACGAATTTTTGAGAGTCCAGATTTACGACGGAATTAAATTCTTTTTAAATTATTTCTACACAAATAAATCCTTTCTAAAATTAAAATCTAAATCCATATCAAAACCCTAATTAGATAATAAATCCAATCAAGATCTAATTAAATGTTATTCCAAAACCTAATTCTAACAAAATATTAACAAACAAAAATAAGAATCACAAATCAAAATCATAATAAAATATGAAACTTACACGATTTTAGATGTTTGTAGATGGTGACCGGTTGAAGGAGGCCACTGGCAGAGGGAAGCAGATGACCGGCGGTGGAAGGGAACAGATGATCGACGGTGGAGGAGAGGAGAAGACCGCCAGCGGAGGGAAGGAAAAGATCACCAGCGGAGGGAAGAGATGGCCACCGGTGGCAGGACTAGCGGAGGGAAGGAAAGACCGGCGGCAAGGAAACAAGCGGCAAGGAGGAGAAGAACACCGGCGGAGGGGCAACGAACGGTTTCAGCAGTAGAGTTGCGGCTGGGAAAAAATTATGAGGCCATGCATAAATATAAATCTTTCAGAGGGACATAACCGTCGGAAATCCCTAGGACACAATTAGACTTTTGCCGAAAATTCACCATCCCTCTGAAATCCGTCTGAAAATTTTGGTCCCCTCGGATATCCGTCGCATAATCATTGCATGTATATTTATTGGCCAGTTAACCATTTGTTTAACTGAAAAAACAAACTTCAGAAATTCCTCGGAACAGTCCACATCCCTTGGAATTCTGTCGGTAATATCACAACCCCTTGGTAATCCGTCAAAAATTTCCGAGAAATTTTAGACGGATTTTATTTTTTATAACAATTTTATAAAAATTGATTGATCTTAAAAGTTGTTTAAAACTAGACTAAGACATATTGTCAACACAATTACATTTAGGATCATAATAGATAAAAAATCACATGTTTTTATAAATTAAATAACTTTACACTAAATTTCAACTATATGTCTTATATCATCTTATAAACACTTAAGTGTAGATAATGTAGTAATCTTTCAAGTGTAGATAATGTAGTAATCTTTCAAATATGGCTTATTATAATATAAGACAACACATTAGATGTATCAAAACTACTACATTCTTTAAGTAAATAAAAATCCCTAGGAAGTCGTCTGAAATTTCTGACGAATTTCAGAGGATGTTGAGGAATTTTCCGACAAATTTCAGAGGACGCGGTTTAAGCCTCAGTAATTCGTCGGAAATTTCCAAGGGTTCTCCTAGAAAACGAGTTTTTTTCCTTAATCTGACCACATTCATCTTCCCTCGGGCAGCCCTCTGAATTTTCTTACGGATTTCCGAGGAATTGTCCGACGGATTTGCGAGGCCATATTAGTTTCCTTGGTTATCCGTCTGTAATACCGTGACTGATATATATATATATATATAAACGTATTTAAAATATAAATATACAAATACATACTAAATTATATATATAAATGCTAATTTAAATTTATGAAAACTTCAAGAGTTAAAATTTATTTCCATGTTTTTTATAAATACATACATAAGAAGAAAATACAAAATTAATACAATTTATTCCTTGTCTTCTTCATCCGATGAATATTCAGAATTGTTCAAATCAAAAGCATCCTCAAATTAAATTATCCACTCTCTTCCTCAGAATCATCGTAAACCTCGTCATCTACAAAATTGGTGAAATCAACGACACGATAAATTTCTAAAGAGTGGTCAACCGCTCATATAGTACCCAATAAGTTTTGCTTCATAAGTTCATGTTCACTATCATCGAAAATCCCAACAATCCTTCCTCTAGGATTTATTAACATCACTGTGATCCAAATGTCGTTTGCTTCAGTTGCCCATGGATATCTAATGTAGCATACTTGATCGGCTTGTGAAGCAAGGATGAATGGATCATAATGGCAAATTTCTCAGTAATCCATCGGATATTTGTTAGAATAAACCAACAGTCTTCTGGTCCCCGGAAAGCCGTCGGAAATTTTAAAAAATTTATGAGGATATTACGACGACCGGGTTTTCGTCAGAAATTTCCAAAAAATTACCGACAGATTAATAAATTTCCGAGGGTTTCTGAGAGACGTGTTTCGTCAGAATTTCCTGAGAAATATGTCAGAAGCCTATTGGAAAACTGTCAGAAATTTCAAATGGATTTTTTCCATCAGAAAATCTGTCTGAAATCAACATGTTTTCTTGTAGTGATAATAAATTAATAAATGTGTCCTTCCTCCTCGGGTATGTTGAGAGGACTATTATCGGTGGACCAGGTAAACGTGGTCGTGGTCATAGTCGTAGTGGAGGATCATCGATCCAAACATAACTAGAGGATTATTTTTTTTTACTAATTCTGTCTTTCTCCCGTATTAGAATCTACTTTTTATTAAATCAAATGTAGCATGTTGATTATGTGTGTCAAGCTTAGGAGAGCTCCTTTAAACTATAGTGTATTATTAATTTTTTAATATACTCTCTTTTAATATATAAGATAGAAACTAAAATGCAAAAACCCTAAGTTGTGGATCAAACGGGGTGGCGGGTTACAATTGGCATTAGTCTGATGTATGATGAGTTATATAGAAAGAAGTGTTCAGCTTATGATCTAATATTTAACAAATTTTAATGTTGTTTTATTTAATATATAAGATAGAAAAAAAAACAAAAAAGATATAGAAACTATGCAAAAACCCTAATTAAGTTACGTAAGAGATGGCGCATCTGGAGAAGCTTCCATGGGAGATGATTGAAGAGACGTTCTCTCGTGTCCCACCTAAATCTCTTGTTCGCTTCAGAGTCATATCAAAACAATGGAACGCTCTTTTCGACGACAAGACCTTCATGAACAACCACAAGATGACGTTTAGGTTCATCCTAGCAACTGAATCCAAGATTTATTCGGTAAGCATCAATCCCGTGATAGTGGTACGTGAGTTACCCTTAGATACTCCCGGTTTAGAATCTTTAGAACTTAAAAAATTGGTTGATTGCAATGAGCTGTTGCTATGTGGCAAGAAGAGAGGAGCTGTTGCATGGAACCCATGGTTGGGGCAAAGTAGATGGATCAAGCCGAGTTTAATTAAAGGTTCTTATATGGAATTCGACGGCATAGTATACGAAAATAAGAAATACAAGATGGTTGCTTGTTCCCCTTGGAAGGAAGACCACCCTGACTTGAGGAAAATCTATGACTTTCCTCCGATATGTGGACAGACTTCAAGTCAGAAGAACCTGGTAACAATAGTAACATAAATGTTGTTCATGTTGAAACTGCTGTATCCTTGAATGGAACTTTGTATTGGGTCTGTTTTCGTGAAAAGACATCGATTGTGCTACCACATTTGTAAATTCGATATTTCGAGCGGATCATTCATAAGATTTTGTGATCTACCTTGTGGGAGAAACCATGTTGGGGATGCTCTTGTCCTTAGGGTCTTTAGGGGAGATCGGTTTTCGTTGCTAAAGCAATGCACTGTAACAAAGAAGATTGAGATATGGGTGACCGAGAACAAGATTAACTATGAGAATGGTGATGATGTGGTTTGGATGAATTTCATGACTTTTTCAAGTCCCAACTTGCCGTATTTAATAGAGACCGTACGTTACTCTCAGCCAAGTTACTTCATCGAAGATAAAAGGCTCGTGGTGTGCTCTTGCGACAACACTGGTCACGCTTGGATCTATGTTTTGGGGGATAATAAGTTGATCAGCCAAAATATTATATATAAGGCTGGTCTTTGGCCTTTGCACTGCACCTTTATTCCAAGTTTGGCATCGGTTCCTGCAGCTCGAGACCAAAGAGAAGGACCGGCAGAATTACATGTTTAAAGTTGATTTGAATTTTGGTGTTTCTATTCTTTGCTTAAACTAGAGATTTTAATAATAACCTTTACTCTCTTTTTTCTGGAAAAATATTTTTTACATTTTTATTTTATTTTAATCAAACTAGATTGAATGTTAATTTGGACACTGTTTGACTCTCTGTCAGGAAGTTAAATTCATTTAAAAAATTTGGTAAAAATATATATATATATATATATATATATATAAGAAAGTAATCAAGTCTTATCTGGGAAGACTGGTTTTAAAAACCTCCAATTTTACTTGCTTCCATGTAGCCTTAATCTGCTTAGGAATCACATTGTCATTGAATCTAGTTTGTAGAAGACGATATTCGTTTCTATCTTTCCTTACGTGCTAAAATTTAGCTACGCCTTAGTATGTATGTATTGATTTTATAAAAATTATTTTAAATTTAATATTGATTTAAATATGATATTAACAAAAAAATGATATTACACTACTAAAAGCGATGCCCATGCCTACTCGATATTCTATATTCTAAATATAATGATACGTATTCCCTTTCTTTTCTTTTTTCTTTTCAAAATTGATGATGAGATCTGCCTTGTTTTTCAACTTGCTTCACACTAGCATTATAAGGAATATATAATCATCTTACACAAACACAAAACCAATATATATAAAAATCAACACAAACATGATCGTATAACAAATAATGAAATCTAATTCTACAAACAAACAAATATTTATAAAATTTAAACTTTTTTAGAGTTAAATATTAATAACACAAATTTTTATAGAGTTCAAATATTTATAATCTTTTAAACTTTCTATGGAGTTTATAACACTTTAAAACATTCTATAAAGTTTAATATTTATAATTTGAACTTCTTAAAAGTTTCAATCTTTATAATATTTTAAAGTCTATAAAACTTAAATATTATGATATTGTGAAACTTTAAAAAGTTTTAATATTTCTAATATTTTAAACTTTTAAAAGTTTACATATTATAACATTTTGACATTTTTAAAAAGTTTTAATTTTGCTCAAATAGAGAACTGGATTAACCAAGTAAAACTTTTGAATTTCGATATCTAATAAATCAAGCTTCCGGCTTATTAATAGTTGGAAGCATATTATTCTATTTATAATAGCTTTGAACTATATTATCTACAATTTTCTAGCCGATGTGGGAAGTTATATATACAGTAAAACTTCTATAAATTAATAATGTTGGGACAAAGATATTTTATTAATTTATATTTATATTAATTTATCTATAAATTAATAATAATTATTTTATAGTCTAAATTAATAATTCTTAATTTATATATATATATATTTTTAATTTTTTAAAAATTTTGAATAGAGACAATTTTAGCAAAATAATATTAAAATTTCGGATGTTGTAAATTTTGAGGTATTAGAATTGAATTTGAAATACATAGAAAATATTATTGAGAGTAAATTATAAATATTGTAGATAAATTCACTTATACACATGACGTACATAAATTCTAATTTATGAATAAGAATATCACTTGTCGTATTTTAATAGTTTATCAAACTATCAAAATGTAAATGATGTATATTTAGAAATTGTAAACTTGAAAAAGTTTTAGCTATTTTTATGAAATGTTATAGAATAATTTCTATCATTATAGTCTGAAGATACAACATAACAATTGTTTTATAGATATGAGGTTTAGGAGTAGCATACTTTATTATATCAACATATATATATATATATATATGTATGTAAATTTACATAATTATGAATTTATAATATTATTGGGACCATATTTACATTATCTTATTATCTTATCGAATTTTGTTATTTTTAACACTGTCCCGACTTGGGACTAGCAAAATTTATTAATTTATAGTGTTTATTAATTTATAGAGTATTAATTTATAGATGTTTTACTGTACACTTATTTTCATTAAAATTGAATTTTACTTTTTTAAATTAAAAAATACTCAAACACAATATTCACATTAATTTTAAGTATTGTTTTTAGAAATTTAATTCAAAAATTAAGTATTTCGTTTATAAGTTTTTAAAAGTATTTTTGTTTATAAATATATATTATTAATAAATTAAAATTTTAAATTTTGTAAGTTTATATAATTAGTTTAGTTTCAAAACAAAAACATAAGTTTAGAGATACTTCCATATTTTCAAATTATTTTTATTTCCAAATATTTTTTCATTAAGTACTTTCAAAATGTTAAATATTGAGATATATATCCGATCCAGATTGGTCGTTTAAAATCATATGTGGACGTCTTTAAGAGTTTATTATTAGTGATACTTAAACGTTTTATAAAGTTTAAATGATTATAAAAAATTTAAACTATCTATGGAGTTTAAGTATTTATAATATTTTTAAAAATTCTGTAAAGTTTAAATATTTCTCATATTTGAACCTTTTTAAAGTTTCAATATTTAAAATATTTTCAACCTTTAAAATCTAAAAATTAAAATAATTTAAAAAAATTTAAAAAAGCTAAGAACTTTTAGAAATTTCAATATTTATAATATTTTAAACTTTTAAAAGGTTTCAAAATCTAATATTTTTTAAATTTTTAAAAGTTACAATATTTATAATATTTTAAACTTTTTAAATTCAAAAAATATAATATTATAAAAAATTTCAAAAGCTAAGAACTTTTAGAAGTTTTAATATTTATAATATTATAATATTTTTTTACAAATTTTTTAAAAGTTTTCATTTTCTCAAATAAAAAACCGGATTAAATTGAATAAATAATTTAGATATAGACGTCTGATAAATCAATATTCCTGCTCATTCGTAGTTTAAAATATATTCGTCTTATTTATAAGGCTTCTGAACATTTGTCAAAAAAATTATAGCCGATGTGGGACGTTGTCCATATTTCTTTTATTTTTTCAGATTTAACTTTTTCTTTTTTCTAAAAAAAGTTAATAATATAGAAAAGTAATATATTTTCAAAAATGTTAATTATTGAGATGTCTAATCTCTATTGGTTGTTTTAAATAATATGTGGACATATTAACCAAAAATGTTAATTATTGAGATGTCGAATCCCTATTGTTTGTTTTAAATCTCATGTGGACATTAAGACCATCTCTATTTTTGGTGCTTAAGAATATCTTAACATAATATCTTAACATTAACACAATTAAAATTGATTCAACATACATAATAAACTTAAGATTTGATTCCAAGCTAAGCCTTTTTAGAAATTGTTAAACAACCTTATGTGTCAGTTTATGATATGTTTTCTCTTCCTCTTTCCTCCTTTTTCTTCTTATTGCCGATTTTGATGTTTAGCAACTATGAATGAACCTTTTAATTTTTACAGCTTCTTAAGAAGTTCTTAATCTAACCTTTTCAATATTTATAATAAAAAAACTTTTAAACAACTTTCTATAAATTCATCGATGGAGATGCTCTAAGGAGCTTATAGCTCATACTTTTTATTGGTATAGATTTGATAAAATATGTATATATAAGAAAGTAAGCAAATCTTATTTGGAAAGACTGATTTTGAAAAACTCCAATTTTACATGCTTCAATGTAGCGTGTAGCCTTAATCTGCTTAGGAATCACAATATCAATGAATCTAACTTTGATGTCAGTTACGTTAATTGGGGAATTTGCCAAAATGCCTCTTATCTATGTCATTTCCAAAAATTCCATTTTTATCTATAAAATGACTAAATTACTCTTTTTTAATAAGTATTTACTATCATGTTATTTTGAGATCCATAATTGATTGTATAATTTTTTTTAATTATTTAGTTATATTAATTAATTGTATATTTTTCTTTCTTAATTATTTTCTATATTTTTGCTTAGGGGATAGTAGTAGAGCTAGGTACCTAGACATTTTTGCTTTGCTATATTTATTTTTGTTTGTTCAATATATCAAATGGCATATGAATATGATATAATATTTAGCAAATTTTAGTGTTGAATAAACAAGATGACACATATGATATAATATTTAGCAAATTTTTATGTTAATTATTCTAATATACTCCCTTTTAATACACAAGTTAGATTTACTAAGCAAAAACACTAATTAAGTTAGGTATAGAGATGGCGCATCTGGAGAAGCTTCCATGGGAGTTGATTGAAGAGATACTCTCTCATGTCCCACCTAAATCTCTTTTTCGCTTCAGAACCGTATCGAAACAATGGAACGCTCTTTTCAACGACAAGACGTTCATGAACAACCACAAGATGACGTTTAGGTTCATCCTAGCAACTGAATCCAAGATTTATTCTGTAAGCATCGATCCCGTGATAGTGGTAAGTTAGTTACCCTTAGATACTCCCGGTTTAGAGACGTTGGAACTTGAAAAATTGGATGATTGCAATGAACTCTTGCTATGTGGCAAGAAGAGAGGAGCTGTTACATGGAACCCATGGTTGGGGCAGAGTAGATGGATCAAGCCGAGTTTAATTGAAGGTTCTTGTATGATATTCGATGGCATAGTATACGACAATAAGAAATACAAGATGGTTGCTTGTTCCCCCGGGAAGGAAGACCACCCTGACTTGTGGACAATCTATGACTTTTCCTCCGATGTGTGGACAGAATTCAAGTCAAAACCTGGTAAGAGTAGTAGCCCAAACGCTGTTCATGTTGAAAGTGCTGTATCCTTGAATGGAGCTTTGTATTGGGTCTCTTTTCGTGAAAAGACCGATCCCTTGTGCTACCACATTTGTAAATTCGACCTTTCGAGCCAATTTAAAGGTTTTTGTAATCTACCTTGTGGGAGAAACCATGTTGGGGATGCTCTTGTCCTTAGGGTCTTTAGGGGAGATCGGTTTTCGTTGCTAAAGCAATGCACTGTGACAAAGAAGATTGAGATTTGGGTGACCGAGAACAAGATTAACTATGAGAATGGTGATGATGTGGTTTGGATGAATTTCATGACTTTTTCAAGTCCTAACTTGCCGATACCGTACGTTACTCTCAGCCAAGTTACTTCATCGAAGATAAAAGGTTCGTGTTGTGCTCTTGCGACAACATTGGTCACGCTTGGATCTATGTTTTGGGGGAAGATAAGTTGATCAGTAAAACTCGTATATTAGATTATGTGGTTGATCCTTGGCCTTTGCACTGTACCTTTGTTCCCAGTTTGGTACCTTTGTTCTCAGTTTAGTTTTATTACATTTTGGCTTCTTGTTTGGTTATTAACTACATTTAAACTAGAGATTTTACTAGTTTCTCTCTTTTCTTTTGGAAAAATAAATGTTTACTAATGATCTATTTTGAGCAATCTAGATTAAAATGTCAACAGACTATCTGATTCTCGTTGTCTTGTTTGGGAAGACTGGTTTCCAAACTTACTAGCTTCGTTGTAGCGTGCAGCCTCTAAATTCGGTTACCAATCACCTTGTTCATGCATGAATCTAACTTTTTAAGAACCGGTATATGTGTAATCCATTCAGTGAGACAATACGAAGATTGTGGTACCACTATTTCTTACTACTATCCCGCTTCTAAAGGTGCTAAAATGAAACAGAGTAAAGAAAAGAAAAACTTATAGCCAAAGAACTGAACTTGTCGAATGTCTAAAGATGAGCTTTAAAATATTGATGTTTGATTCTATTGACTAGCTAGGCTAGCTTGCCCATTTCTCTGACGCTACATCAGAGTTTCCCTATTACAAAAGTCCCGTGGACAAGTGAAAAAAGACAGTAAGTAACTTTGAAATATCTTTTTTTTTTGTTGCAAATACACTATTTGGTAAAGAGTTACAAAGATACAACAGAGGCGAGATAAAGACTGACATCAAGGGCCACATCAATTAAAAGAACGCGTCACCTTAAGTCCTTCCCGGAAAATAAATAGATCGACCATAAAGCTCTCTCAGGCATGTTCATCATTCACGTGGTTTGGGACCTCGGGCTGGCTGTCCAGTGGCATATACTGTGCCATTATGGCTCTGATCTCTGAGTCCATGTATTGCTGTAAAACCAGGGACAAAGCAAGTTCAAAAACATTTCCCCAAGCAATGGATATGGCAAGACATGATATATTGTTAGAAAAGAATCATGTTTTAACCAACATCTCAGACCACTCAACCAGAAGAGACTATTCTTTCACTTTTACCACAAAAAGAAAGCTAAAAGAGGAGAAGGATGGTTTAAAAGCTTACCCTCAATCTATATTTGTAAACG
This sequence comes from Camelina sativa, assembly GCF_030686135.1. Lineage (NCBI taxonomy): Eukaryota > Viridiplantae > Streptophyta > Magnoliopsida > Brassicales > Brassicaceae > Camelina > Camelina sativa. Next base: position 18,521,905 of record NC_141898.1, on the reverse strand, counting down.
AGGTACGCACCAGCAGCTGCAAGTCCCAATGATAACATAATAAGCCAAACGGCTGCCCAAGCTGATCTCACTTGTCCACCCGTCTTGCCTAAATTTTAACCCAAAAAAAACAGTACAAGTTATTTGTATGCATGAGGATATTAATAGAAGTGTAGAAATCCTAGTTCATGAAAACTCACTGATGCAAGTGTCATGGTCTCTCATGTAGAGAAGGTCCCCACTACAAGAGCACTCATAGCTTCCCCAGGTGTTCTTACAGCTACATTCCGGGCACTGACAGGCTTTTTTCTCTTTGCATTCATTAATGTCTAGTGAAGGAATCATGAAAATTCTTCAGCAGATGTTTATGGAATAACACAAAGAAGTACAGTAACCCAAGTGTTAACAGAGGTCTAACCTTCACACTTCTTAACACCGTCTCCTTTAAATCCTGGAGGACACTCGCATTTAACACTGTCCTTGTCCTGAAGGCATTACATGTTGAGTTAAAAGTATCTTACACGGTGAGATTGTGCAAAATGTGTTAAAGTACAAATAAAACACTGACCACACACGCAGAGAACGCATGTCCATCTCTCTCTTCATGCCAACAACCTCCATTGTTAATTGTGCATCTCCCTGGCCCACTTGCTGCAATGCAAAACACCAAATATGTACGAATCAAATAGAAGCACAACAGCAAATGCAAAGAACACAATATCCTATAGTAGAAGTCAGTTCAGTTGATCCTATTGTAAAAATTCTTTTGCCACTAGTTCTAGTGATCACGCAGCCAAGATTATATTTTTAACCCAACATCCTGTTTACAGTTCACTGACTAGGAATTATATGATATATTTCCATACTGTAAGACCACAGAATGTCACACTCTGTAAGAAACCTGAGAAATATTTTGCCATTCTCGATTGGTACTGTATAACATAAGTCATAAGTCAACTTAACTATAAAAACTTTATGAAAGACGACCTGATCACTTACCCTCACAGTGGCTGTAACCATCCCCTTTAAATCGCACACCATCAACTACAGGACATACACATACTTTTCCACGAAAAGTATCCTGCAAATTAAGCAGATTAATAGATATAACAGAAATTCTTGCCAGGAATTATCACAATGTACCTTGCAAGCAGTTATATTGGCTGATTTATCTTGCCAACAACCGCCATTGTTATCTAAGCACTCGTTTGTCTCCATATCTGTCAAATGCAATAGAAGATTGCAAATTTAAAATTTCATAATAAGTGTTTTTAAGTGTGATCACCAGTGCACAAAGTTTACATTCCAGCCATTTATTTGATGACCGACCACTGGGCATGTAATTCAGAAAATAAAATTATAAGAAGGAAAATCTTAGGGCCTCTAGGCGTTCGACTATCGGGTTGGATATTCTAGGTAAGGGTATGCAAAACATACCTGTGCTGAGGCATATAGCTGGTTCAGTTGACTCCTCAAAACCAGAGCATAGAGCCTTGAGTACTGCACTTTTCTCCAACTTGCCTGCAAGGAAACAATTATATAACAAGCTTAACTACATGTGTTGGAAGTCTTAAGTTGAACACTGAAGGACAAACCTCGGTACTGTCTGTTGTTGACAACTAAGGTAGGCAATATGGTAACATCACCTCTCGTACCCTTGCCAACCTACATAATATTAAATGTCAAATCCCAAACGGCTGCTTAAAGAATACAACAGTGAGATGCCCGGACGAAAATTCAGATGTAATAGATTTACCTGAGCGTCTTGTTCTTCCTTTAGAACTAGATTGTCCATGTCAGCATCAGGGTCTCCCATACACTTGTCAATTTTTTTGCTATCAATACCTGTAGAGATATACGTAGAAAATATGACCACAGTCTCCAAAAAAAAAAATTGTTTTTCTTTAACTTTCGAGACCTGTAAGAAGAAACATCCACCAAGAGATTTCATAACAGACTCGGCACAATCTTTATTGTATTTCTTTTCCTTCATGGGACATCTGATCTGGAAGTCAGTGACGTAATCCCACCAGACCCAGGGATTCCCAGTTTCGTTTGCCACCTTGTAAACACAAAGCTGTCTCAAGTTTTCAACGACCACATCTTTGCCATCGTATCCTGAGCTAAAGTCCTGCTCTGGATCAGGAGCGCAGTATCTTCCCTTGTTGATACACTGCGACTTGCACTGTCGGCTCAACGTGAAAGCATGAGGGCAATACCAGGTGATGTAATGAGGCCTAAACTGCGTGAAGCCGCCTTTCTCCAGAATTTGAGCCGCGCCCTTGAAATCTTTTACAAACTCCATTAACATGTCACACTTAACCCCGCATTCATCGTTGCTGTTGGTCCACAATTCATACTCGACACGATCATCAGGGTGCGGAACAGCCTCTCTCCAATCAAGATTCAAGTTGACCATATCCCCACCACTAATGGCTTTCTTCAGCTTTTCACCGAAACCTTTGGTAACAAGAGCAGAAGGTATGGTGATATTCTCAATGTACTTAGCAGAAGAAACATCCTCTTCAGGTGTATCCATGGTAATCAAAGGTTCATCAACATTGTCTGCCACAAGAACAGCAGAAGCACCCGCTTTCTGTGCATTCCAGACCTTCAAAGCGAAGAAACAATCTACACAACAAAATGTAACCGCCCACCATTAGGCTAAGTATGCGTAAGATATGACTATACAGAGCCGTCCAAATAGGGGCAAGAACCACCACATCCTAAAAACAAAGTCGTGGACTACATCCAAGCTAACATTAGATAGAGTGGCCCTAAATCTAACATCAGTTGTATGATCTCCAACAAAGTGCCAAGTAAAAACCAAAAGGGTATCGAAAAAGGAAATATGCACCCTTTTAGGCTATGATTACGCAGAAGAGTCACGGATGAGAATTCCACTAATCTTTAGGCTTCAATTTTAACTTCAAAATCACATAAAGAGGACTAAATCTAACATCAATTGTAAGATATTCAATTACAAAGTTACAAACTTGCGATGGAATCAAATCAAATCGAAACCAGTAGTGAAATTAAAAGTACCTCCACGATCAACCAAGAGAAAAGTAGGCAAAGCACCAGGCTGAGACTTGAACGAAATCGAGAAATCGCTAAACTCCTTACACGATTTCTGATTTTCTTTAGGGTAAACCACTGTACCGGCCATGCTTCCACCGTACTGAGGAATCCCAAAGTTTCCAATTGCACTGTCATGAGTTCCCTTTATACTCTCCGGCGAAGTTACCGACAAACTGTTCTTCTCCACCACGAATCGGGCCTCGGTCATCACCAAGAGGGAGAGAAGCAGCCATGGGAGACAACACAGGAGCTGCTTCATCATCTTCGAGATCTCCGACACAAACACCACCACCAAATCAACACAAACTCAAAAGGATTAATCAAAGATTAAGGAGTAGGTAGATGTGAACAGATCATTCAAAAGAGATGATTGAAATTTGAAAATCTTCGTCCTTGTCTGTGCTCGATGATGGTGGATTCGTGGGTAAAAGAGTTTCTCTTGAGTGTGTTTGTTCAACCAATGTCTTAGATGGGAGTGGAAGACTATAGAGACGACGCCTAGTCAAAAACACATATCGACGACGAAACTAGTTTTTTTTTTTATTATTCTATCCAGACATTATAAATACAAATAAAACAATTTATATATAAAGTTTCTCACACCCAAATTTTATTGGAGAAATTTTTTTGGCTTTGGTTTGGTTTGGTTTTGGTTTGGTCCCTATTTTTGTAACACCCACAAACCAATTTTTTTGGTAGGGTGTCGATCTACACCACTTATGGTGTCGGTCAACACCGTTTGCGGACAGTTCGATCAATTCGTTTTAATCGTCCGTTTGCATGGTTAGTTTAGGGGAAACCTTAAACTCGAGTTTAAAAGGGGAACTCGACTTATTTCGTCCCTTTAGCCGTTTTTGACAGAAAAACAGAGAGAAGAAGGAGAAAACGTTTTTGAGAGAGATTTGTGAGATCTTTGGCTGTTCTTGGGAGATCTGAGGCTAGGAGGATGTTAGAAGCTTGCTAGGAGGGTTGGATTTGTTGCTGTTGGTCAGAATCTTCCTACAAAGAGGTGAGTGCATGATCATGGCTTATCTAAGCCTCAGATTTCCTTTGTCTTGCTTGTTTGTTGTTGTTTGTGGTGTTTTCTTGATTGTTATGGTTGCTATAGGGTTCCCACAGATTCATATGGCTTTGAGTTTGAGTATTGGGCGGATTGGAGGAGATAAGAAGTGAGATTCGACTCTCAGTTTCGAGCGGATCGCGGTTGCAGAGTCAGTGTTGATCGACACCGGGCGGTGTGATATGTATATATTTTACACTCTTTCATCATGCATTTGTTATTCATTTTGTTCTTTTAACTCATTGTTTTGCATTGTTTTTAGTCTATTTTGCATAATATGCATATCTAGGTAGTTTTTGCATTGGTCCAGCATACATCTTGCATATTGGAGTTATTTCAGGTGTTTAGAAGATGTCCAGACTGTTGGAACCGAATGGAGATTGAGACATGCGGCTCGACCAAGCATGACCGGAATGGACGTCATAAGACTCGACCGACATGCGACTTGGACACGCTCCCAGGAAGAAGCACCAGTATCCCACTCGATCGATCATGCCTGGAATGGATGTCATCAATGCTTGAGCCACGCTCCAACATCAACGCTCGAGCCGCATTCCGAACTCCCTCTCTCAAGCCGACTTCGTCCACCGTTCGAGCCAATTTTCCGAACTCCCTCTCTCGAGCCGACTTTGTCTCCCGTTCGAGCCTCACCAATCGAGCCAACCGCTGAACTCAATCGAGCCACTCACGCTGCTGCACTCAATCGAGCCAATTTCACTCACGCGCTAGAGCCACCACTCGAGCCACCATTCTAGCCACCATTCGAGCCACCAGTGTAGGGATTTAGCTTTTGACGTCTTCATCAAAGTTATAGGGAATTAAGTCATCTTTCCAATGCCGTTTATTTGAAGCCAATCAGAGGTGTGGTTCAAGAGTAATTATAGTTTTAGTGGATGTGTATACACCCAGATCGAGCCAACACCACTCTGGGTCGAGCCAACAACACTCCACTCGACCCAGATCAAGCCAACACCCCTCCACTCGATCCATCTTGACCGACGCACTGCCAGGACTGACGACCGCGACTTGGACAACCCGATTCCCGAACCGACGCTCTATCTTGTCATTTTATGTTCTAGGGCTTTCCATGTTTTTCTATAAATACATTTTGTTAAATTTTTACTCAGAAAAAAATCTTTTATCTCGTTTTGTTCTTTTCCTTAAGGTTTTACCTAGCCACCTAAAACGTTCTCAAACTTTGTAATCCGACATCTTTGAGTCGATTGAGTATTTACATTTGATTTCTTCTACAAAGTTGTTCTTCACATTTTTATCTATCTAATAATGCTTGATTCAATGTTTTCTGGGTTTGCATCCTTGATGATGATTTTCGGATCTGAGTGGTGTTAGAGTTCTTGGGGATGGGATAGACTAGGTGGAGGATCTTAGGATGTAGGGTGTTTAAGCTTTGATTTGTATGATTCTCTTCTGTACTAGAGTTAGAAATACTAGTTTCTCTCTGATTAATTAGAACTAGGTCTTAGATATTTCCACACCCAAAAGGTGTTCGATGAAATGTCTGACCAACTAGTGCCAGAGACTTACATTCCTAGCCTAAGAGATTAGTTGTCTAGGATGTTCGTTGACGTGAATGAACTTGTTTGCCATGCCTGCTTGATCATGTTTCTATAGCGAGAGCTAGGTTTGGAAGTGGTTGAGTTTGAGTAGCTTCTGCCAAGAGATTGGATTAGCTAAGTCGTGATATTCATTGTTTAGGGATAGTTTGCTTGTAGCATGTTAAACACTCTATAGACTAGGATACTCCACCGACATCAATTACTCCCATCCTTAGGACTTCTTTCTTTCTGATTTTTATTGCATTCCTGAGACTGTTTCTGATCTTTCGGTTTAGTTCATGCTTAGATTCGTTTTCGTTTTTACTCTTGTTTACTTCTTATCATACATTTTTGTTTCTAATTCTGTAGTTCATTTCCGCTTGCATTCTGATCACTCTAGGATTGTTATACATAAAACCCCTCTTTGAATTGGCTTGACTTGTGACTTCTTGATTGCATCTTGACTACTAGCAACATCCCATTTGGATTGACACCTTAAGTACTACAACACATAAGGTTAATTGAACCTGCTAGGATAGACACACAAAAATCCTAGTATCAGGGTGTCGGTCGACACCAAGGATCAGCATCGATCGACACTATGAGGTAGTATCGGTCGACACCAATGCCAGTGTCGGTCGACACCTCCCTTCCAGTGAAGACGATACTTGGTTCCTGGTTTGTATGTTTTCTTTGTTGATTGTGTTTTGATTGGTATCTCAGTTGCTTTTGTGTATAGCCCAGTAGATGGGAGGATTGCCTCATTGAGTGTTTATTAAATACTCATGCATCTCAATTTGTGTTTGTGGTGCAGGTAAAGGCAAAATGTGATCGTGGAATCAAAGCGATGAGGAGGAGGATGATCTAGAGTCTCGTTTGTGTGTTGTTGGCTATGAAATTGATGTTGGAACATTGGATAGAGTTATATTAGGTTGCTGGTTAGAATGGTTAGGAAAGATATGGTATTAATGATATGCTGGTTTTGTATTGTTGGTATGTTTCCGCTGTGAATATTGGTTGTGGTTGGTTTAATTAAGTAGTATGGGATGCTAAATTATATATTATATATTATATTATTTTTATTAAAAAACGGATTGGGTTGTTTCAGTTTTTAACGGTTATTCCATACTTTTAAAAAATAGATAGTTGATACATAACTAAAAAATAAGCATAAAATTAAAACCTAAACATAATTCAAAAAAATAGAATCCAAATATAGTTTTGTAAACCCAAATACTTAATTGAAATTTAATTTTTAAAAAGTAAAGGCTATTGAAAAAAAAAACAAAAAAAAACAAGAAAAAAACTTGGAGATCAATAACTATAAGCCCAATAAAGAAAAAAAATACTGATATTGTTATACAATACAAATTTATAAGTTGGAGAAAAACGTTTTTTTCCAACCGAACTATAATTAATTAAAATAAAACTCCTAAGGTGGTTGCCCAAACAGGAGTATAGTTGTTTACATAAATGGTATTCGACGATAATTTTCTAGAAGAACGAGCTAAACAATCATCCTTCCCATTTCATTCCTGTGGGATCTTGGAAAGAGTAAAAAGAGGCAAGGAGGCACGAAGAGCCTGGAACTCATCGAGTAGCTTAGAGAAAGCTGGCCACTCTTCCGGGTCTTGCACCATCGCGACTAATTCTGCAGAATCCATTTCGAACCTCTGGCAATCAATGCTTCTGGAAAGAATACACTCCATGGCCCAATGTAATGCCTCAAGCTCCGAATGAAGTGGAGTCGAGCTACGGCTTTGACATCTTGCACCCATAACTAAAGTCCGGTCCTCACCATCACCACACCACCATCCCAATCTGGAATTTGGCTCTGTAGATTTCCAAGAACCATCAACTTGACAACGGGTTAACGGCTCGAGAGCATACAAAGGTACCGGTGGAACCGGACAAATCCTTGAACTTATTTGGGCTTCCTCCCACAACAATTGTTCCCTTAGAGCCTGATTGGAGAAACTATTTATATCTAATTATTCTAAATTTTTATAAAAAATTAAAAAATCATTCGATTTTACGGTTTTTAACCAGACCAAACCTAAGCCAAATGGTTAATTAAAATAAAAAACAAACGGATTTTTAGCCTTAACTATAACCAAACCAAACCATTTATTTTGGTTTGGTTCGGTTTTTTGGATTTTGGTATTTTTTACCCACCCCTACACAAATATATTAAAATTCTCTTTTAAACTTCTCTTTTATAATACTGATCTCTATATATTAAAACTTAAAAGAGAGTTTTTTTTTTTGGAATATTAAAGAGACTTTTTGGTGCTGATGTGGCACGTCTACAGTTTTTTTTTTTTTTTTTCCAACCAAACTATAAATATTAAAATAGAACTCCAAGATTGGTTGCCCAAACAGGAGGAAACGAGTTTACAAAGGTAGATTCTGAAGGTAGAGATCATGAAGATCGAGCTAGGCAATCGGCTCTGACATTAGCGTCTCGTGGAATCCTGGTGAGGGTGAAGGAGGTATAGGAACTTCGAAGCAGTGAGAAATCCTCCAGCAGATTAGAAAAAGCCGGCCAGTCTTCCGGCGTCTGCACCATCGCCGTTAGCTCTACGCTATCCGTCTCAAAAGCCTGACAATCGACTCCAGCCACCAGTAAAGACTCCATAGCCCAGATCAGCGCTTGTAATTCTGCATGTAGAGGTGATATACTCTGACGGTGACTCCGTGCTCCTAACAGGATCGTTGTAAGCTCTCCATTGCAGCACCACCAGCCCAAACCCTGGTAGGGATCTATACCTTTCCAAGAACCATCAAACTGGCATCGGGGATAGGAACCCCTGTCCTCCGAAAAAGACGGAGGATCCAGATAATTCACTGAGTAAGACTTGGCCTCCTCCCACAATAATTTATCCGTAGCCGCTTGATTCAAAATCTCAAGAGATTCTACCTCAATACCCTGGAAAACCTTTTTATTCCTATCTTTCCAAACTGACCAAATAATCCAAGGTAGTTGAATGCCGATATCCGAGACCCCGGATTGCGAAGACGCCTGCCAAAAAATAAAGTCTAAATTCGCATAAATCGATGTGTATGGAAACCCCCTGGTCCATCCGTATAGGCGACAACTCCCAAATACATCGAGACCTAGGGCACTCAAAGAGCGCACGGTTTATAGTTTCCACTGCAGAATCACATCTCTTACACACGGTGTCACAACGAACACCCCGATGTGCAAGACGCTCCAACACAGGTAGAGTACCCGAACCAATCTGCCAAAAAAAGTGTTGGATCTTGGACGGTACATCAAGTTTCCACGATTGGGCCCGCAAAGCCGTACACGTCGGCCCATACTCTTCATCCATAATTAATTCCCGAGCTAACCGGTAACCTGATTTGACCGAATATTTCCCAGATTTAGTATAATGCCATATTAATCTATCCGGTTGATGAGTTCTACTAACCGGCATACTCTGGATTAGTTGTATATCCCCCGGATCAAAAAACTCCTCCAAAGTATGTAGATGCCAATTCTTAGTCTCCGGGTTAATTAAATGATTAACCATTAAACTCGGAAGCCACAACCTCCCTCGACCATTCGCCGGTCTAGGGCGAATATCCGGTATCCATGGATCACACCAAACCAAAATGGAATTGCCAGAGCCTACCGCCCATCGCGCCCCCTGCTCCACCAATCCCTTGATGGAATAAATACTTCTCCAAGAAAAGGACGGATTATATGGTTTTTTTACCATAAGAGGATGTTTGTTCCTGAAATATCGACTTTTCATCACCTTAGCCATTAAAGACGTTGGGTATTGAATTAGACGCCAAAACTGTTTGGCCAACATAGCCTCATTAAATTGTTCCAGAGCTCGGAAGCCAAGTCCCCCTTCAGCTTTATCTTTACATAGTTTGTCCCACGCAACCCAATGCATACCACGAGCTTTGTCATTGGACTTCCACCAGAAAGTGGAAATTGCACTTGTTAATTTAGATGTTAGTTCCTGAGGTAGCTTATAACACGACATAACATGGGTAGGTAATGCCAAAACCACTGATTTAATCATAATTTCCTTGCCACCCTTCGACAAACACTTTGCAGACCAGCCATTAACACGATCATCTAGCCGATCCTTAACGTAGCTAAACACCTTAGTTTTCGATCCTTGAAGATTCTCAGGAATACCCAAGTAAGAACCCATGCCACCCTCCTTAGAAATCCCAATAACTAACTTTAACTGGGATCGAATATCCGGGGTAACCTTTTTGCCAAACATAATAGATGATTTAGCCAGATTGACCTCTTCACCTGAAGCTCTGCCATAGGTACCGATTATATCCATAACCGTCCTACATTCCTGGGCAGTTGGTTTGCAAAAGAACAGGCTATCATCCGCAAACAGCAAATGCGAAACAGTAGGACTACCACGGGCGATGGTAATACCCGTCAATTTTTTCTCCCTTTCAGCCTTCTTAATATTAGCTATCAAGACCTCTGTGCAAAGAATAAATAAATATGGAGATAGAGGGTCCCCTTGTCGTAACCCCCTCTAAGGTCTAATAAAACCTCTGGGCTGACCATTCAGAAGAACTTGGTACGACACTGACGATACACACCACATAATCCACGAAATCCATCTCCTATTGAATCCTAACTTGACCAAAACCGCCTCCAGAAAATCCCACTCTACCCGATCATATGCCTTACTCATATCCGTTTTAAATGCCAAAAATTCCGAATTACACCTACTATTAGTATTTAATCCGTGAAATATCTCTTGAGCCACCAAGATGTTATCAGTAATTAACCGTCCAGAAACAAAAGCTGATTGAGTTTCTGAAACCAAACGAGGCAATAGACGTTTCAGACGGAAACACAACACTTTTGAAATAATCTTATAGCTCACATTACATAAGCTTATAGGTCTAAACTCCGCCATCCGCTGAGGCCGATCCACTTTAGGAATAAGACAAATATTGGTCTCATTTAGAAGCGGATCAAAACTGCGAGTGCGAAAAAACTCTTTAATTAGAGCCACTAAATCCCCTTTGAGAGAAGACCAAAATCTTTGGAAAAACAAAGGTGTCATCCCATCAGGACCTGGTGTTTTCTCCGGATGCATAGCAAACAGAGCTTGTCTGACTTCCCTTTCCGAGATATCCCTGATAAGATCTCTGTTCATACCTGCCGTAACAATCGGATCAATTGCTTGTAGCATCTCAGAAATACCTCCACCGTCGGATTTCTTGAACAGATCCTCAAAATATGTTGTAGCTATATGTTCCATACCGACGCTGATTCATCCCAAACGTTATTGGCACCAAATAAACCAATTATCCTATTCTGAACCCGCCTTTGTTTAGTGGAAGCGTGAAAATATGAAGTGTTTTTATCCCCAACCCTTAGCCAAAATTTTCTGCTCTTTTGTTGCCAATAAATCTCCTCATCCCGGTATGCCTCTTTCAATTTCCTCTCAATTCCCCGAATATCTTCCAGCGAAACCGAGTCATCCATCTTCGCATCATGCAGAGCAGTCTTCAAAGAAGAAATAATTGATGGGCCAGTACTGACATTATTTTTCCTCCACCAGGAAATCGAATTCCTACAATTCCTTAATTTATCAACAAAACCCGGAATCCTAAAATTCCGTGCCCGATTCCAACCAGACTCAACCGCTCCAGCCAAGCCCTCCTTACCCAACCACCGCTTATCAAACCGAAATTGTCTCTGTCTCCTCCGGACCACCGTCAAACAAGTTGCTAAAATTGGACTATGATCAGAACCAATCATCTCCAAATACTCTACTTTCGAATTGGGATAGAGGGCGTGCCAGTCTTCATTACCTAAAGCCCGGTCAAGTCGGCAACGAATCACTTGATTATTACACCGATTCCCACGCCATGATAATTGATCCCCATAAAATGGAAATTCAAGCATCCCAATATCCTTAATCATTGAGATAAAAGGTTTGAAGGAATTAGCTGACCGCAGGGCACCACCCTGCTTCTCATGGTTACCAATTAATTCATTAAAGTCTCCAATAATAAACCAAGGATCAATACGAAAAGATCCAATGTCCGTTAATTTATCCCACACTTTTCCGCGATGTTGGGGAACCGGGTCACTATGAACAAAAGAAAAATATACCAATTGATGATCAAGAACAGCTTTTGTATCAATTATACGGTCATTATGAAATAGAACAGAAAGATTTATTTGATCCTTATAAAATAAAACCAAACCACCACTAGCCCCTCGGGGTTCAACAGTAAACATTTTATTATAGCCAAATTTTGATTGAAATTTTTGTAAATACGAAAAACATTTCTTTGTCTCTGATAAAAACAAAATATCTGGTCGATGCTTCCTTCACAAATCACCCAAATAATTCTCTGTCAGATCAACCCCAATGCCCTGACAGTTCCAACTTAGGACCTTCACGGTTTAGCCGGCGGTTTCGGGAGAGCCCCCACCCCTATCTTTGCATGTCTTATACCAATGCCAGCCGGTTTTCCATCCACAGCCTTGTTCCCTTGTTTTCCCATCCCATTCTGTTTGTTACCTTCACCTGCAGGTTTAGATAAAGCTTTAGTTAGCAAACGTTTACCAGGGGAAGCTAAAATCAATCCAGGCTTCCTAACTAGTTTCTTAGGCAGAAAAGTAGGCCTCCTCGACCCCTCAATTCTCGTACGACTGATATTAACTTCTTGCAAAGCAGCCTGTACTACATTCACATCCAAATCAAACATTAAGGATGGTGAGGAAGTACCTTTCGGGTCCTCCACATTGGGGATAACATCACCCGAACCCAAGTCTCCCAAACCCGCATTCACCTGGTCGAGCGCAATCTCACCCTCTTCTGGAAGGTTACCATGTGAGGTAACACCCTCCTCGAGAAGATCATCAGTCGCTTCATCAAACTCAGAATCAACCAAAACCGCAGTAGTCCCATGAGGAGGAGAACTCTCCCTAGCTATTCCTTGTTGAGCAATTCCTTGATCAACCACGTCAGGATCAACACCAAGAACCCCTTGTGACTGCTTCTCTATGAAACCGCTTTTTGCCTTGTACAACGGTTTCGGCCAAGCTTTCCCTTTCCCCTTGCGGTTAAGGGGGAAGGAATTAGCCTGTCCCATGTATCCTCCATAACCCCTCTGAGTCTCCCGCTTATCTCTTGACCCGCTTGCAACTGCACTGTACGTCCGTTTCTGTTCCCTCCCTGAGCCATGGTGACGAACCTGATGAAACAAACCGGAACTACCCGCCCCAGCAGAAAACTCATAAGCTTGGAAGTCCAAAGCTCTCTTGACTACCTTTCTAGGCTTCTCCCAGCCCCCATCATTGTGGAAAACCCCTTGATGCGATCATACCAGCACGTCTACAGTTTTTTCTCAGCATTTTTTTTTTTAATTTTACAAAAAATGTGTCATATTCCCATTCTATTTAAACCAATTGTCAAACACACCAAGAATTCTTCTAAAATCCATAGTAACCAAATATGTATACAAATAATTTATCTTTTTTTTTTTTACCAATTTCAAAAGTTAAATATAAATGAAGATTTATTTTAAGAAATGCACATTTAAGTTTAATAAACATCATAAACCATAAATTTTTATATGACCTAAAAATTAACAAATTTCTAAAAAACTATCCTTTAATTTAAACATAAGATAAAACAATGTCTAATGTTTTTTTTTTGGTTACTAGCTAGTTATCTATATATACATTTTTGAAGTATATTTTGTGTTATACCCTTTAAGTTTAACTTATTTACAAATTTGATCCCTATATATTTGCACAAAAAACTGTGAAGTGACCTTAGTGCAGTGGCAGGAGGTAAGTCCAGTTGTAGAAGGCACCATCACACCAGGGATCGGGTCCCGCTTCCTACGAATGTAGGAATTTGGCTAATGGGCCGACCAGTTCTGGCCCAATGGTTGACAAAAAAAAAATATATTTGCACAAAAAACTAGAAGTTAAATTTGGAAAATCAAAATCGATTACATTGATAATATACCTAATTAATTTCTACCAATAAATAAAAAATCGAAAAAATCAATTAAGTTTCTAAATTATCTCTACCAATATTCCTAAACTCAATTATTCCTAAAATATCTTTACAAAATCAGTTTATGTTTTCCTTTTTAACTTAAAAGATTTAAACGTATTAGTGAAAGAAAAATAAATAATTAAGATCTTAATAACTAAATATTTCTACAATATCTCTGTACAAAATCCTAAAATACAGCAAACAGAAACTAACTAAAACAGACATGGCTATTTAATTAGATGTTTCTTTTTGTAAATATTAAATCTTTTAAATTGATTCATAATAATTATTATGTTTTAAAAAATCTTTTTGCTTGCTCACCAGTATTTACTGGATTTGATATCATACCTAACACTATAAATTACTATGAACGTCAATCTACGAAATAACTTCATTCGTACTAGTTTGTTATTAGTTTTTTTTTCAATTCTTCTATTACTAGAAAATAATAGATTTCTTCACAATGTAATATCACTAATATATATTTCGTATTGTTTTTGTCTGCAGCTCAATTATAATCATGGCAATAAAAGTGGGATCATAAGGTATATATGTTTTTATTTTTGCGTTTTTTTATGGTCAAATAGGGTTTTGGATGCATCATAAAGAAAGAATTTTAGATCTAAACTTTACTAAATTCTTTTTTTTTTTTAAATTATGCTACGGATTTCTTAACCAGATAAACCAAAAATACTATTATCTTGGTCATCACGACTCATGAACATCATGGTGATAATAAAATTTTGAATAATTTTCTTTTCTGAACATCATCTTTTTATATATATCAAAACTTATCATATTTTGTTATATTAAATAGTTTAGTTTTTTCCCTTCTATAAATAACTGATTTCTTTTCTTTTACATATAGTTCTAACGAGATATTGGAATTCTGCATTGGAGAATCTCTATGTTGATGTGAGATATAGAATACATCACCATAAGGAGATTAAATCTTTTACTTTCCAAAAAATCGTTTCATTTTCATTTTCATAGATTTTTCTTTTGTTTTAAGGAATTAATTTCAGAAAATAGTTTTGTAAAAAGTAAAATAAAAATTCAATTTTATATATATATACGATCCTCCTCTTTTGAACTTGATCTCATCTTCCAAGTTTTATAAAACATTAGAACAATTGATCTGGATATAAAAAAACAGAAAACTATTGTATGATTTTATTATACTATATGTATTTTTGATATTTACGTTTTAACCTCCGCAAATGATACATGTTTGACTAAAAATCTATATTCAGCTACACAATTTATATATTGACTAAATCAAATTTAATCCTATGAGTAATATCAGCAATGTTACTTTGTGACAATAAACCTAAATGTGTGTAAATACCTCTTTTCCAATTTAACATATGCACAATATTAAAAAGCAACAATACTATATGCAGAATACATATTAAAGAATTAAGTAATTTTCCAACATGTGAATATAACAATCCGGTATACAACATGTTAAAATCTAGATACAATAATTAAATAATCTTTTAAAAGTTTTTTGTCATAATGGGTATTGCCTGCACATTCTACTATTAATCCCTCTATCAATATTAAACATACCCAATTAAGTTGATTAAACTATTATTATGTAAAAAACAAATTTTCATGCGGGTTAAATCCTAGAAGTAACAATCAAAGTAAAATTATACAATCTTAAACATATTAAATAAAGCAAAAAAAATTAATAAATAAATACAATTTGTATGTTTAATTTTTAAATTAAAAAATAGTCACGCGGTGTACGACAGTTTGAACTCTAGCGTTATACAATATTGATCTCCTCAAAACCAAAACGCATCGAGGAGGTCACCACCATTCACCCACCAGGTCACTGTCTAATTTTTTTTTCTATATAAGTAATTAATGTAAACTCATTTAATCGTGTCCAACTCCAACCCATTCAAAAAATAAAAAGCATGACCCCAGCAATATAATTTTCTACATCTACCCCCAACCAAACATTTGGTATATTTATTGGCTTGAATTGGTATAAGTTTTTTTTTTAATGGAAAGATTCATTCATATTCTGTTTTAAATTATTGGCGTTTTATTTATTCAACCATTTGATAATCGATCATCTATCCTATTATTCTACTACTAATTTAACATATCAGTCAAGCTCAAGCTATATGTGAATCGTGTAGCGTCTTGTTTTATTATTTTTATGGCTTCTCGAATTAATTCGTAAATATTTGTTAGGTGTCTTATTGTGTGTTTTTTTTTCTTTTTCACATCTCTATAAGCCTTGATAAAACCTAAACGGCTAAACTAGTTATTCGATGCATGTTTAAGATATGTAAAAAAGGAAAAAAAAATTCAGGTGATTTAGAACTTGCTAATTTTGGGGAAATTGCTTTCTCCTATGAATGTCCACATACATTAACAAATTTGAAATTATTAGGATAACTATACTCACTCCTTTCCTAAAATCAAAAATCATTATTCGTTTCAATGTATTGTCGTTTTCCCTCTTATTTTTAACACATGTTTCAAACACTACGAATTTGTTTTTCAAAATATCTACATTCGAATAATGTCTTACTCCTTGAACACTCTAATTTTTAATTTGTTTAGAACTAAAGTTAATACGATCTCCAAAATAACATATATTATTATTTAGAGTTCTTTAACAAAACTACCATGTATAATTAACTTTCTCAACGATTCTATCACATTGTAGACAACTTTTTCTATTCTACCATAAACTTTACTTGAATTGACAAAAGTAACCGTGACCAAGTCCTTCAACAATTCCCCTTCTCATTAATTACAAGTGTCTTTTCATTATGTGTCAGCTCATTTAAAATAAAGTAGCACTTAAAAATACAAAACAATTAATTATTTACTATCATCTTCCACGTTTCTTTCTTCTATCACTCTTCAAAAGTTAAGTTTTTTTTTGTTATCAAATTTAAGAATAAATGGCAACAATACCATTTTAATATCCAAAATATAGTATGATTTGTGGCATTTGTATCATCAAATTCTTACATCAATCTTGCTTAAGTCTTGTTTTTGGCCATTGCGAGAGTGGACTATAGTTTTTCATTTGGTCCACTAAAAAAATATATAGACTAAAAAGATTTGTAAACTAAACTTTCACGTTTTTTTCACATGTAATAACAAACCATACTGATTTGCAGATTGACACTTCACATTTCAACAATGTTATGAACTTAAATATGGTTAATGTCGCGAATTCCATTGTATATGAGTAATGTCCACAAAACTTATGCACAAAAAAATGAGAAACTTGTCCACAAAATTTATGAAAACAAAGATAGAACTTGTCTACTATTTTTGAGTAATATGTCTACTAGCAATATGTCATGTGGACACTTTTTAAACGAATGGACAAGTTAAATGAATCTTGTCCATAATACTTGTTCACAAAATAAATGAGAACAGTTGTCCACTATATATATATATATATACATGTATATATACACTTACATAATTTGTTAATTTAGACAAAGACATAACTTATCAATAGAGGACTTTAATAATATAGTTGCTAGCAATATGTTTTGTATACACTGTTAAATTTGTCCACAATTTAATTGGAAACACTTGCCCACTGATTATTTTATAGTAGACAAGGTGTGTTTAAGTTATATAAAATACTTTATTGGTGACTTTATCTACTACAGACATGTTTTGTATATGTTTTTTATTTATTGACAATAAATCAAAGAACTGGTCACGAAAGAAATAGATCATTTTGTCCTTTTATATTTATTGTATCAGCTAACATGTCCAAAAGGTAGAATGTGGTATTTTTGAAAAAGAATTAATGATGCGGTAGATTGTAAAAAGTTTTTTTGAAATGTGGTACATTTAACAAAATTTCCTATTATTTATATAAACTGTTTTGTACTATGAATATAGAGTTTAGGGATAAAGCTCTTGTGTATTCTTATTGATTAAACTCGAGGTTACATGCATATATATAGTAGAGTACAAAGGCCTAAGCTAAATCGACATAAGATTAAGGTGTTGCCGAGAAGGCTTCGGCCGATGGGCCGAAGGTGCACGGGCCGAGGGACCAAGTACTAACGGACTGTATATGAGCCGGTCTATGAAGTCCACTAAGTGTTTTACAACACTCCCCCTTGGACGAGATGACCGTGCCTATGTTGGATGGGATCAACGCAATGTGCTTAGGGGATGCTGCCTCATTAAAACCTTACCAGGAAAACCCAGTGGGACAAAACCTTGGTGAAGGAAAAAGAGTACAACACACATTGCTCCCCCTGTTCCAAACATCACTCCAAGTCCTTAAGCCTCCGCATTCCAATCTGATGCGTGAGCTTCTTGAACGTTGTAGTCGGTAGCGATTTGGTGAAGAGATCGGCTGAGTTGTCGCATGACTGAACTTGCACTACTTGAACTTCTCCGGCCTTTTGTAGTTCATGTGTGAAGAAGAACTTTGGCAGTATGTGCTTCGTCCGATCTCCCTTGATGTAACCTTCCCTGAGCTGTGCAATGCAGGCCGTATTGTCCTCATAGATTACGGTTGCTTCCTTGTTGTCTTCCAATCCACTATCTGTCCGAATATGCTGAGTCATGGACCGCAACCAAACACACTCACGGCTGGCTTCATGTATTGCTAGGATCTCTGCGTGATTTGATGATGTGGCTACAAGGGTTTGCTTCATAAAACGCCAAGAGATTGCAGTACCACCGTGTGTAAACACATAACCTGTTTGTGACTTGCCATTGTGTGGATCAGATAGATAACCTGCATCAGCAAAACAAACTAAACCTTCTTTGTTATAGTTAGTATAATATAAACCAAAGTCTGTCGTTCCTTGTAGGTAACGCAGAACATGTTTAATACCATTCCAGTGCCTTATAGTCGGACAAGAACTATATCTCGCTAGGAGGTTCACGGCAAAACATATGTCTGGTCTAGTGTGGCTAGCCAAGAACATTAACGCTCCTATAACACTGAGGTAAGGCACTTCAGGACCAAGAACTTCTTCATTGGCCTTCTTTGGACCAAATGGATCTTTATCCAAGTCTAAGCTTCTAACAACCATTGGGCTAGTCAATGGGTGAGCTTGGTCCATTTTAAACCTCTTGAGTACCTTTTCTGTGTATGCCTTTTGATGCACAAGGATACCATTGTTTCTGTACTCAAGCTGCAATCCCAAACAGAATTTTGTCTTGCCTAGGTCTTTCATCTCAAATTCTTTCTTGAGGTATACTACAGTTTGGGCGATTTCCCCAGAGGTCCCAAGGATGTTTAAATCATCCACATAGACTGCTATTATCACAAATCCTTTGTTTGCAAACTTCTTTATAAATATACATGGACTGATTGGGTAATTCTTATAGCCTTTCTTAGCTAAATACTCACTTAGTCGGTTATACCACATTCGACCACTCTGTTTCAGTCCATAAAGCGATTTGTCTAGCCTTATGCAGTACTGTTCTCGAGAACCACTCTTATCTTTGAGTTCAATACCCTCTGGTAATCTCATATAGATTTCATTATCCAGTGGACCATATAAGTATGCAGTTACAACATCCATTAACCGCAAATCCAGTTTTTCTCTAATGGCCAAACTTATTAAGTACCGAAATGTTGTTGCATCCATCACAGGGGAGTATGTCTCCTCATAATATATGCCAGGTCTTTGAGAGAATCCTTGAACTACAAGCCGTGCTTTATATCTCACAATTTCATTGTTCTCATTTCTCTTTCTTACAAAGACCCACTTATGTCCAACTGGTTTAATTTCAGGTGTTGTCCTTAAGATCGGACCAAAAACACTTCTCTTCTTCAAAGAGTTTAACTCCACATCAATAGCTTCTTTCCATCTAAGACAATCTTTGCTTTGAGTGCACTCTAATATAGATGTGGGTTCTAGATCCTCATTTATCTCAAGTGCTACCTTGTATGCAAATATATCATCGATGTCGACATCTTTACGGTTCCATTTAATTCCAGACATTATGTAATTGATTGATATCTCATTATTATCAACACCTTCAGGACCTTGAGGTTCAGCGTCCTGAACCCCATTTGGCTCCTTAGGATTTGCCGCGGCTATGTCTGCATTTTCTGTAATTCCCTGAACCTCGGTCTGTTTTGCACCTTTAGACTTTCGAGGGTTCTTATCTTTGGAACCTAATGGTCTACCTCATTTCAAACGGGGTTTAGAATCTGTAGCAACTTGATTATTGTGTTCCTTCTGAACATCAATACGTACTGGTGCATTGCAAGCTGGTATGTACGATTTTGTTACTCTATTTGGGTCAGCAAAGGAATCTGGCAATTGATTGGCTAGCTTCTGTAGATGTATAATCTTTTGAACCTCTGCATCACATGCTAGAGTTCGAGGATCTTGCCAATTTAAGGATGTTTGATTCCATGTTAATTCCTTGACCAGCTTGCTAGTCTCACCACCTAATACAGGGAATTCGGACTCAACGAATTGACAGTCCGCGTATCTGGCCTTAAATAAATCTCTTGTGGTTGGCTCAAGATACTTTATAATGGTGGGAGACTCATATCCAACATATATTCCCATCCTCCTCTGAGGTCCCATCTTAGTTCTCTGTGGTGGAGCAATCGGTACATAAACGGCACAACCGAATGTTTTGAGATGGGATATGTTTGGCTCATGACCCGTTAATAGTTGGGATGGTGAATATTTATGTTCACTAGATGGCTTGATGCGTATGAGTTCTGCTGCATGTAATACTGCGTGTCCCCAAACCGACACAGGGAGCTTCGATCTCATTAACGATGGTCGAGCTATCAATTGTATTCGTTTAATGAAGGATTCAGCTAATCCATTTTGTGTATGGACATGTGCCACAGGATGTTCCACACTCACCCCCATGGACATACATAAATCATTAAACGCTTGGGATGTGAATTCACCAGCATTATCTAGACGTATAGTCTTAAGTGGAAAATCTGGAAAATGTGCTCTTAGCCTTATAATCTGAGCCAACATTCAAGCAAATGCTAGGTTTCTTGTGGATAACAAGCAAACGTGTGACCATCTGGTTGATGCATCTATCATCACCATAAAATATCTAAATGTCCCACAGGCTGGGTGTATTGGTCCACATATATCACCTTATATCCTCTCTCGTGACTTTTACTGGTGATGGCCTTATAATAAGTTTCCCTTGTGCACATGCTACACAAGTGAGATTTTTAGGGATAACTTTTTTCTCTGTAAGGTTGTGTCCATTCGAACTCTTAATTAGTTTACGCATCATGTTCGAACCCGGATGGCCTAGCCGGTCATGCCATAGAGTGAACTGTTCATTGAACATTCTGTGTTTTGCCAAGTTAGCCTCTATCATGTTAATCTTAGCATGGTATAAACCAGTGGCTAGTGCAGGTATAGTTTCTAGGACTTTCTTTTGTCCGTTTACAATTTCTGTAAAGTATAGGAATTCTTTAGTTCCTTCACCCTTGGTTTCAACATGATAACCATTTAGTCTTATATCTTTAAAGCTCAATAAGTTTCTCTTAGAGCTGGGTGAGTATAGGGCATCACTTAGTTCAATATGTGTGCCTTTAGGCAACAATATGTGAGCCTGGCCGTAGCCCTCTATCAAGTTTGCTATACCCACAATTGTACTAACATTGGCATTTTTCATGGTGAAGTTGATAAAATATCTTTTATCTTTTAGTATAGTGTGGCTGGATCCACTATCCACCACTAGCTCACTCATATCCTCAACCATTTCTATATAAAACAACATTTTGTGTTTTAATTTAATAAGGAAATAAAATAAAATAAAATCCTTAAATTTAAATCAAATCAATTATCCAATACATAGGAATAAAATAGTGCGTAGAATTAAACCAAAATAAAACCGAAAATTCATTCATCATCTTTAAAATAATCGGAAGTCTCTAGGGAGTCATCATTCTCATGATCGAAGTCTCCTTCATCATCGAGATGCACATGGTTGGCTTCTGGATTTTTCTTCAAGATCTCTTGATATGCATCAATAAGATGTTTGGGAGTCCTGCAGTTCTTTGCCCAGTGGTTTGACATACCACATCGGTGACAAACCGATTTTGCCTTGGTTTGTGGCTTAAAGGACCCACGGCCCTTGCTACCACGTCCGCGGCCGGCTTGGCCTCCTCGACCACTACGTCCTTTGCCACCATGGCCACGGCCGCAATGTCTTTCTCTGTGGACGTAGTTGGTCTTTTTAGGCTCTTTAAGCTCCTTAGGCTATGCAGCACTTTTCTTTCCCAAATCAACTTTGTGTGCTTCTGGTAATGGGGCTGTACCAGGAGGTCTCATAGCACTATTCATCAGCAACAGTTCATTGTTCTGCTCAGCTAGCAGTAAACACTCATTGAGTTCCCCATAGTCAGCAAATTTTGTTTGCCGGTATTGTTGCTGAAGGACAATATTATTAGGGCTAAAGGTAGACAATGTCTTATCCAGTAGCTCCTTCTCTGTCACTACAGTACCACACAACCTAAGGACTGAGACAATCCTAAAAAGCTCAGAGTTATAATCGTCCACGGATTTGTAATCCTGGATCCTTAGGTGCTTCCAATCGTACTCGGCCTTTGGTAGGAGTACCGTCTTTTGGTGTCCGTATCTCCGTTTAAGCGCTGTCCAAAGGGCGAGAGGATCCTCTATGAATAGGTACTGATTCTTGAGACTCTCAGCAATGTGATGATGCATGTGCTGGATACACTTATTCTTTTGCTTGTCCGTGCATACGGAACCTTCTTCGATGCACTCGAACAAGTCCTTTGACTTCAGGTTAATCTTGGTGTTCATTGCCCATAGCAAGTAGTTGTCACCAGAAGCATTCAGGATAGCATAGTCTAGGCTCTTAAGGCTTGTCATCTGCATAAAACAGAAGTAGACATCTGAATGTTAGCATGCGATATTTAAGATCGAACCATGCACTTAATCAATAAGTCATGCGGTATTTGAGACCGAACCATGCCTTAGGCCATGCGGTATTTGAGACTGAAACATGCCTTGTCACTTATGGTTTTATGGTTTAAATTCATGCATGCAAAACAACAAAAGCAAATAGGCTAATGCATGCAACAATTTCTAGATAGGATTTCTTTTTTCTTAAGTTTTCCTATTTAGTCTAGGATTTTAGTAATTACTGTTTTAATCCTTTTAGATAACCACTAAATTAATTTAGAAGTTTATCATAATTATGTTTTAATTCCAATTTCATTGTTTTTAGTTTTATAGAATTTTAACATAACTTTTAATATCAATCAGATTTAATCCTAGAACACAAAACTAATTCATGCAGCCGATTATACATCCTTAAGCAAAATCGATTTTAATTATGATGCATGAACAATCCAAGTTTTAAATCTCCTAGAACAGTTTGATCAATTTCTATTTTATGATTCTAACAATACAGTTCTAGGTTCTTGTGCAACATAACAATTCAAGCAATTCTAAACAATCAATTCGGATTTTAAGCTTGACAAAGTTTTGGTGCAATTTTCAAACAATCTAACAACCTAACAACCGATTTTAAGTTTTAGGATTTAAGGAATTTAAACTTTGTTAGATTGTGTACTTGGATGTTTTAGGGTTCATTAGTTCTTAAGGTTCAAATTCGATTATAGGGTTTTGAGGAGGTTTCGAATTTTGTTTACCTTAACACCAATAGGGTCTGACCGGTTTTGATCTGGGAGCTAAAGACCTCAGATATCTCACGAACCTCGAACCTCGAACCTCGAACGGCGTCCACGAACCTTGAACAGCTTCCCACGAACAGCTCCTTGTACCGCTCGCACTCGAAACTCACCCCCGATCCGCGAACCACGAACCTCGATCAGGTTTTGTATGTAAATTGATCACGAGCTAAAGGATGCTCGTGAATCACCAAAAGAACTTCGAGACAAAGAGGTAAGTCTCAGAGGAGAGGAAGAACAAGAGGCGGTTTAGGGTTTTAGGGAAAAGAGAATCGGCGGCTGCCTTAGGGTTTTAGGGTTAGAGGCTATCGTCCTGATAACGTGTTATGAATATAGAGTTTAGGGATAAAGTTCTTGTGTATTCTTATTGATTAAACTCGAGGTTACATGCATATATGTAGTAGAGTACAAAGGCCTAAGCTAAACCGATATAAGATTAAGGTGTTGCCGAGAAGGCTTCGGCCGATGGGCCGATGGGCCGAAGGTGCACGGGCCGAGGAACCAAGTACTAACGGACTGTATATGGGCCGGTCTATGAAGTATACTAACTGTTTTACACCATTTTGTATAATCTGTTTTGTCACATGGAAAGAGGTAAAAATAGAAGTTATTAGTCTCTATTTATAGGTTTTCTTAGATCTATTGAATATATCCACTTTCCATATCACGACCGAGCTGATTAGGAAAGTTTCTTGTTTCTTATTAGGTCAGCCGCTGGGCGAGCTGGGATGTCGGTTCGTCACCTTGGAACTGGGCTTCTCGGCGCTATCGGGCCTTTGAAGATGAAATCCTCCTCAGGGTCGAGCTCCCGGTTAAATAACCGGTTTCTTTAATCGGGTTTAGATCAGTATGTTGGGGGTGCCAATTCCCGCACCAACAATTAGTCCCCCCCAGTTCGGTTCATTCAAAAGTTAATTAGAATGGTCGGACTATAGAAAAAGATATCCGATTTAATCCGTAAAGAAAACCGAATTTAATTACCTAGAACGTCGCGCTGCTTCGCCACCCATTTGTAGGACAACACGTGTCGGACGCGTCGCTTCTATCAACTCGGAAGCTGAAACGTCGCATAGGGTGGAGTAGGTCATTATGACTCCGCGTAGGGTTGCCGCCCACTTGCTTCTATAAATACCTGATTCCGCTCTTCATTTGTAGCTTTCGCCAAACTACCGAAGGTACTTGCTCTGTTCTCTCTCATTGTTTGATTATTTTATTGTTATTTTTGAGAACTTTCTTCCACACTCTTCGACGATCTGCGGCATCCGTCACTTCGGCCATGGCACCCTCGTCTAGCACGGAGAGCGATCCGCTGATCCGTAAAAATTCCAACAGAGAGCTTTCCAGAACCACCAGATCGAACCGAGGCGAAGTGCTCAACAGATCTGAAGAAAATGCCGAGTGTTCATCAAGACCTAGGTCAGATGAAATTCCAACCCTGAAGGTTCCTTCTTTAATTAATGAGGAGATCCGTGAGGATCACGGCAACGCTACATCGGTCTCCGACTTCCGATCAGACAATTTGAATGAAAAGGGACCTCGACTTGCCCCGGACGGGGTCTTGATTAATGACATCCTTCCTCTCCGAGATCACCAAGTTCAGATCAGAGGCGAGAAGACGACCAGCAATGTTGAAACCGTTCGCACAATGCTAAACTGGTGCGATCTACAAGATTGCGGTGTCTATATCGTTATTCCCGGAGAACACCAGCGTCCATGGAACCCACCTCTAGGGTTCATCTGCTTATACGAGGGTTTCTTCTTCACATGCCGATTGTGGTTCCCTCTTCCTAGCCTGCTTACCCGTTATGTTCATCGTCGCCAGATCCCAATATGTCAGCTCTCCCGAGGAAGTATCTGCAACTTTGTCGCCGCTCTTACTATTGCAACGGAAGCTGGAGTTTACCTTGGAGTCGAGTGCTTCGAGCAGTAACGAATTTTAAAAATTCCCAAGGAAGCTCGTCATGGATGGTCAACATAAAACCGGCTCATAACTTCCTTCCCGGGGAAAAAGTTAGCAACTTCAAGAAGTTAAGAGCTCGCTATTTTTTTGTCCGAGTTGACGATCGCTCTTTTGAAAATCTGAGATGCGGTCAGCGAAGAGTGTGAAACAGCTCGCCCGGTATCATCTCGTTCCTTGTTTTGTGGAATCGGATACTCGTATTCTGACATGATCTTAATCGTCAATGTTTTGCAGCTCGCCCTACTTCAGCTCGGACATTAGCTCCCGAATTCCAACAAGTCAGGGATATCCTCTTTGCAGGAGTTGATCGTACTTGGGATCATATTACCCGACGTCGTGTTGAAGAAGCCATGGGCAAAGCGAAGACCAAGTTCTCAAGTTTCGCAAATTCACTGGGGCAATCCTCCGAAGTCCCAGCGACCACAATTGTCGAAGCCAGTACGATCCGATCTATCTGATCAATTTGCCTTCGATTATTTCGGGGATATTCCTCTCGCTTGTAATCAGGAAGCTGCCGGGGAATTGTGCAGGCACCTGAAGATATCCTCTGTCATGTTGCCACCGCTCGACGAGCTGGAATTCAAGGATCAATATCTCAAAGTTGCCTAGTCCGCCCTTCAGGTTCAAGTCACATCGCCCTCTATTCTAACTTGCAGCTTCACATCATTTCTTAAACTTCTCTCCGTCTCACTTTGTTTTAACCTGCAGACCGCCGCCTACGCCAGTGGACTCACCCTAATGTACGATAGGAGAGTTAAATCGATGGCGTCTTCGGAGTCCGAATTCGACAAGATGAAGGAATGCCTAGACAAACTCCGGGAAGCGGACAAGTCGAAAGACGGCAGAATCAAGGAATTGAAGGACCTTCTTGCGAATAAGGAAGAAAACAGCAAGCATCTGGAAGCAAAAATTGCCGAGCTGGAGTCGCGAGAAAAAGTTTTGGAGGAGGAGAAGGCCGAGCTAAGAAAAAAGCTCGATGATTTGGGAACGAGGTTTGAATCAGAAACGAAATGACTACGCCTAGACCGCCAGGCCAAATTCGAGGGTACCACGAGGAAGGCGCAACGTCGTCTTGAGGTGAGGTGGATGCGCTGGACATCCTGGAATTAGGAGAAAACGACTCAACATGTCTCCAGACCAGCTCGGCTTTGGATTTCTCCACCCCGAGACCACGGCCCAAGACTCCGTCTGACATCCGTATGGCTCCAATGCCGAGATCTTCCAGGCTGATCTGACTGATCCTCCAGAACTCTAACCGCTGTTCCCTGATTGAGACTCCTAGGAACCTTTTATGTTTGCCTCTTCTTTTTATTTAAGACTCTGTGATGATATTGCCTATTTTGCGGCCGGCTTCTCAGTATTTTTTCTTTTTGGAAATTTCCCTTTTGTGCTGGCGTAGACTATATCCTTTTTGCTAAATGATGAAAAATGGTAGTTTCCCAATTACGCGATCGGGAAACATTCCTCTACGACTAGTATAACCCGAATATCCAAGCTCCATGGATGTTGATGTTCCGCGTCAAGCCGGAAGCAAGGTTGGACTTAGAGACCTTCCTCTCTCGCATCGAAGAATGCCATTCCGAATATCGTAATCGGTTAACCGCGCCAGAACAGTCGCGGAACGAATTACTATTCAAACTAAAACTACTCGAATCCCATCTAAGATTTTGGATTGAAAATGGTCTGGATAGGGTGGCAGCTATGCCGTCATGCTTGATCGAATATTGTAACGAATGTCACCATTCGGCGAACTCGACACCAAGCGAACCGAGTTTCTCTCTGAGCAGCGAATTCATGCCTTCTGAGGTCAAGCCGTTCTATATGAACAAACGTGCCAACAACGTAGAGGCTGCTGCAGCTAACGCCTTTGTTCGCCAAGTAACCCTTTCTAACCTTAGCTGTGTTAGTCTCCTTTAAGTTTTGGTTCTAACCAACAATCTTGTGTGCAGATTTAATTCGTTCACCGGGAACAATGCCACAAACTTTACTATCATCGCATGAAGAAGAATGAAATCGACGATCGTTTAACAGTATTGGGAGTTGGGATCGCCACCTTGAAGGCGAAGAGAAAAAGAACCATCGGTCGTCTTGACGAGGCCGAACAGAAGATCAGGGCGCTGGAATCACGTCCCGATGAATGGGAGAGAACAGGACTTCAACTACCATGGCCGATGCTGAAGCGCCTTAAAGCGGACACTCGGAAGATCGCAGCAGGGCTTGCTCTGGATGACTGATGTACTTGGGATTGGCGATTTGAGCCATTCATAGTTTTTATTTTTACTCTATATTTAAATTAAAGATGCTGTCGCGTTTGAACAATTTTATGTTTGCAATAAATAAATTTTTCACTCTATTCGGAAGTTTACACGAGGCGGGACATCTCCCGGCTTACACTGAAAACCTTTTTATGAGGGTAATTTAACCCGAGCGTCAATGCGCTTTAGCGAAGGGCGAAGTACAGGACTTTGACTTACTTTCTTTGTTCCAGTTCGAAAGTCGAAAGGCGAAATTTAAAACTCTGGGTTCGGCTTATATCCGTCGGAAATGGAACTTACGAAACAATTCAAAAGAATTCTCTCGGTTTGGCTTATCTCCCGTTAAGGAGTTATCAAAAAAATTCAAAAAGAATTCTCTGGGTTCGATTTGTCTCTCATTGGAAAATTAATAATGTCGATCATCTAGCCGGGATGTCGATCCGTTCGGTCTCGAACTGGGTGGACGTAATAGTCCCCGTTTTTTTTTCTTTTTTTTTCTTTTTTTTTGCTCATTCCCGAGGCATAACCGCATCATTGAATGCGGACGCGGTTTCGCGATGCGATCTTATTGGTGGAGGACTCTTGGGACGCAGCGCATATCCCCCTACGATATGATTGGTGCGAGATTTGCGGGACGCAAAATTTATCTCCCCCATTCCCCCTATAAATAGGAAGAAAGTGGGTTTGCTGAGCATCTCACATCCAAACTTCAGAAAGATACATTGCAAAGCATGCCTATCACAACCCAATCTGCATGGTTGAGGCGAGCTCGGGAGCTGACTGCCGCTCATGTCAGCGGATTCGACCCGGAAGCGTCGAATATTGCCCTCCCCCTAGAAGAGACGGTTCCATCTCCATCTCATGAGCTTGCTGCGGAAATTAAGGATGATCTGATACAGAGAGAGGTCTGCATCTACTGAGCTCACTGCCAAAGGATGAGTTCATATATCAAGGCCTTTCGTCCTAAATACGACCTTCTCTTCCAGCTCTGCCATCTAGAAGGAACCATCTCGGTTCTCAACGAGCTTATCGCTGACGGTTTCTACTTGGCGAACTGGCGTATGACCCGACTGCTTCCTGACCGCGACCGATGTGAAGGGCAGGTCGCCAGAGCCTTGATACCCGACCTACCGGAAGACAACTACGAACCGCTAGGCGGTTCGGACGACCTGGATATCGCGGAAATGCCAATCTACAGGAGTCGCATAGAGGAGCTACGACGGTACATTCTCCATCTGGAAACCACGGACCACCATTTTTGGGAGAGCCACACCGTGGAAGGCCCATGCGCATTCCTTGAAGAGATGGTGGCCAAAGGTGCAGAGGAACTAAGGCGGGAGCGGCAAAGCTGGCGATCCTATCTCGAAGGTCTGACCGTCGAAGAGCCACTGGAGTCCGACCTCTCAAGCTTTGCACCTGTGAATCGCCGACGAGGTTAAGATCACAGGAGGGAGGTCGCACTTCACACCAGCTCCCAGAGATCGGAAGGCTTGCATTTCGCCTAATGGGACCGAAAGGCTTGTCACTTCGCACCAGTTCCACATACCCACAAAGTCTTTAAGTTTCTGTTGCTTTTTGTTGTTGTTTTTCTTTTTGCTGGCGATAAGATGAAGTAAAAGATTTCCCCTTTATGTGGCGAGATGCTGAACTGACTTCTTACTTAAATCGAAATAAAAATTTCTCATTAATGAAAAGAAATCTCATTATTTTTCCAGCTTTGCCCACAAAATCTTATTAAAGAAATCAGGGGCTGCCTACGTACCCAAAATTGGGATCAAGCCAGTCGTAGTTCATAGTACACACGTTTTCAAAACCGAGATCAGCTAAATGACCTAGTAATAATATAAGATGGGCCGCCTTCCACGAGTTTTTAATCTGCTTGCCCTCCATGGTCAAGAGCTCGTAACCTCCAGGGCGAACTGCTTTGGAGATGAGGTATGGCCCCTCCCAACGAGCACCGAGTTTTCCAGCGTTGATCTACTTAGTGTTCTCGTAAACCTTGCGCAACACTAGGTCGCCCTCATTGAAACGTCGTTGACGGACAACTATGTTGTAGTACTTGGCTTTAGGGTTTTTGATAGTTCTGGATTCGGACCAGGGCTTGATCGCGTAATTCTTCGGCGAAGTCAATGTGGTCGAGCATCATGCTATAGTTGAGTTCGGAGTCGTCGACCAACATAGTACGGCGAAGCGTTGGCACTCCGGCTTCGGCTGGAGCCAGTGCTTCGATGCCAAAGGCTAATGAAAATGGAGACTGCCCCGTAGCTCGCCGCGGGGTGGTCCGGTAGGACCATAGTACGCCGTCAAGCTGATCTGCCCAAGCTCCTTTTCTTCGTCCGAGGCATTTCTTCAACCCATCAATTATGGTCTTGTTTGTGGCCTCGGCTTGACCGTTCCCCTGAGGATATCGCGGGGTCGAGGTGCTTAAGTGTATTCCCCTTTGCTTAGGAAACTTCTAGTAATGAGCGAAGTGAACTGTGTTCCATTATCAGTGACGATCTCATAAGGGAGCCCATGGCGGGAGATGATGTTTTTCCAGATGAAATTGGTAACATCCAGTGACTGCACCTTGTAAAACGATTCGGCCTCCACCCACTTGGTAAAATAATCGGTCAAGACCAAAAGGAACTTCTTTGATTTTGGCGGATGCAGTGGGCCAACAAGGTCCATTGCCCAACGCATGAAGGGATATGGCACAGTGACGATATTTAGCAGTTTGGGAGGTACATGTTTCATCGATCCATGGCATTGGCAGGCTTCGCACTTCGCCGAAAATGCCTCGCAGTCGGCGACCATGGTTGGCCAATAATGGTCGTTCTTTTTTATCTTCAATGCGAGCGCGCGCCCTCCAGAGTGGTTGGCACCGTCACCTTCGTGAACCTCCGTCATTATTCGTTCTACCTCTTCTCGATCAACACAGGTGAGTAGGGCTCCAGACGAACTGCGTCGGAAAAGGCTGCCCCTCATCATGGCGTAATGCACACATCGGGCTTTCAACCGTCGAGCTTGCCACCGATCTTCTAAAACCTTACCATCCTTGATGTACATTTTGATCTCGAGCTGCCAATCGACTGGGGGTTGTGCTAAATCCGCGGGTTCTTGAACAGGCTCGTCGACTTCCATTTGTTCCGCAGCATCACTGATGGCAAACGTCAGATCGGTATAATCGATGCTAGGTGTTTCAATGCATTTGATTGGGACCGTTCATCCCAAACCCGGGTCAGAACAATTCACCAAGGTAGCGAGAGCATCTGCCGACACGTTTTCACTCCTTGGAACTTTAATCAGTTCGAATGAGGTGAACTGCTCCGAGAGAGTTCGTAGTAATTGGCGATATGCCCCCATGCGCTCGTTCTTAGCGTCGTATTCTCCACTGAATTAGCTAACCACTAGCTGAGAGTCGCAAAAAACTTGGATGCTAGTTACCCCCAGCCCTTGTGCCAATCGTAGTCCGGTCAGGACAGCTTTGTATTCGGTTTCATTGTTCGAAGCTTTGAAGCCAAGTTTCAGTGCTTGCTCAAGGACCTCGCCAGTTAGAGACCGGAATATAATTCCAGCGCCGGACCCTTGACTGGAGGAAGAGCCGTCGGCGAACAACGTCCAAGGTTGCTCCTTAGGTATGGTCTCTTCAAGTTCGGGAGACAGCTCTGTGATGAAGTCTGCTAGGACTTGTGACTTGAGAGTCGGGCGAGAACGAAATTCGATGTCATACTCACTTAGCTTGATCACCCATTTTGCGATTCGCCCGGACTGAAGGGGACTGTGAAGAACTGTCCGAAGCGGCTGATCGGTGTACACGACGATGGAGTGCGACTGGAAATAAGGTCCGAGCTTCCGAGCAGCGACGATCAAGGCAAGAGCCAGCTTTTCCAGGGTTGGGTAACGCGTTTCTGTGTCATTGAGAGCCTTGCTTGTGTAAAAGATTGGTCGCTGATCGCCACGATCATCCCGGACCAGCACCCCGCTTACGGCTGAACTGGAGACAGAGACGTAGAGGTATAATGTCTCTCCTTCTTCGGGCTTGACGAGTACCGGTTGATTGGTCAAGTACTCCTTAATTTTTACGAAGCCGACTTCGCAGGCGTTGTCCCAGTGAAAATCTTTGTTACCCCGGAGGAGTTGGTAGAACGAGAGACATTTGTCTGTTGACCGGGCGATGAACCGATTCAGCGCAGCTTTCGACCTGTTAGGTGTTGTACCTCTCGCTTATTGGTCGGATATGGAAGCCCTAGTACTGCTTCGATTTGCTTTGGATTTGCTTCGATTCCGCGTTCGGTGACGATATAACCTAAGAATTCCTCCGAGGTCACCCCGAAAGTACACTTGGTTGGGTTCAACTTCATCTGGAATTGATCCAAGATGTCGAAGCATTCGGCGAGATGCTGGATATGATGTTCTGCTATGAGAGATTTGACCAACATATCGTCGATGTAGACTTCCATCGTCTTCCCTAAAAGGTCGGTGAACATCGTGTTGACCAAACGGTTGTAAGTCGCCCCCGCATTCTTCAGCCCGAACGGCATTACTTTATAGCAATAAGTTCCTCTGTCCGTGATGAACGTGGTCTTCTCGCAATCGGCTGGTCTCATTGCGATCTGGTTGTAGCCGGAGAATGCGTCCATGAATGAGAGTAGCTGGTTTCCCGCGGTGGATTCTACGAGTCGGTCGATGTGAGGTAAAGGAAAACAATCCTTAGGACATGCCTTGTTGAGGTCGGTGAAATCGACGCAAACCCTCCATTTGCCGTTCTTATTCTTGACCACCACCGGGTTCGCCAGCCAAACGGGGTATTGTACTTCCATTATCTGGTCGGCCTTCATGAGTCGCTCGACTTTGTCTTGTACCGCCTTCGCCTGATCGATGCCGAGACGACGGTGTTTCTGCCGGACTGGTTTGAAAGTAGGATCAACATTTAGTTTATGGCAAGTCACCGATGGATCGATATCGACCATGTCCTTATTGGACCAAGCGAACGTCGAGGATCTAGATTTCAGAAAAGCTATCAGTTCGGTTTTGATCTGAAATTCGAGTTCGACCCCAATTCCAACCATCCGAGAGGGGTCTACTTCGTCTATGTTGACCTGGATAATTTGACACCTTGTGGCCTTTAACCGGTATCATTCTGGCTTATGAGGGTCGGTTAGGTGACCCTCGCTCTGTAATTGCTATGCGTCATCCTTCCGCTGTTGCTTTTTCTCGAGAACAAAGCAAGTCCTGACCATCTTTTGATCGCCGTACAACGTGTAAATCCCTGTGGTAGTTGGAAATTTAATGCAAAGATGATAGGTGGAAGGGACCGCTTGCATCGAATAGATCCAAGGTGAACCTAAGATGGCGTTGTAAATTGGTGGAGCGTCTATGACCAAGAACTTGGTTTTGCGTGTTACACCGCCAGTTTGGACCTGCAGATTCACGTCGCCCATTGACATTTTGGCCACACCGTCGTACCCGGTTAGCGTTCTGGACTCTGGTTTGATTTGCTCTGGTGTAACGCCTATTTTTTCCAACGTCTACCAGAACAGGACGTTGACCGTGCTGCCGGTATCCACTAAAACTTGCTGTACATCGAACTCGCCCATCGTGACTTCCACAACCAGGGGGTCATTGTGAGGATGGTGGATTCCCTTTGCATCTTCGGTTGTGAATGTGATGGGATCCGTACTAAGCGTCTCCTCCTCGGAGATCGCCTAAACGCTGCAGATCTGGCGCCCTCGCTTCTTTAAGGCCCAGACCGAATCCTTGCATTCGTCGGTCTGACCAATAATCATAGAGATGCGGCTCCGAGGTGGGATTTGTTCAGCCTGCTGTCCTTTTTGACGCTTGGGTGGTGTCGTGAGGACCTCCGCTGGCGCTGGATTCTGCTGCTCTACAGGGGGTGGCTGTTGCACGTCGCTTGGCGCATTATTCGAGTGGTTACTGCCCTTCTGACCTCGCCCAGGATTGGATCGTCCAAATCTTCCTCCACGACCTCTACCTCCGCGACTGCCGCGGGAAGCTTTAGGTTGATAGACAGCTTTGATCTCGCCAGATAGATATTTCTCGTATAAGTAATTGGACAGATGCTTGCACTCGGTCATGGAATGGCCTCCTAACATGTGGAAATCGCAGTAAAGCTCCTCTTGTGTGCTCGGAGGCGTGTTATCTTGTCCTCCATCTTCGGAGATTGCAGTGACCACCCCACGTTTAGCATCCCTTGGGTCATGGTGCTTCCGAGGTTCTTGGTAGGCGTCTCGGCTTTTCTCTTTCGCCGGAGTTGTACGTGCAGGAGGGGTCTTCCCTGTCCTCTTCTCTTCGTCTTCCTCAACGTATGCGAAACGGGATCCCCGCTGAAGTGCGTCTTCCAAATCCTTGGCCTCTCGGATATTCAGGTCTAGTTGTAACAGCGACCCGGGTATGAGTCCCTTTTTGAAGGCGGCAATCGCGACGTCCTCGGTGACCGAGATGCTGGCATACCTTTCCTTGAATCTGGTATGGTATCGTCGCAAGGGTTCGCCGGGTTCCTGGACAATTTCCCACAACTCAGCGCTGGAAACACCGCGTTCTATGAAGACCCGGTAGTTCCGTAGGAAAGCTGCTGACAGCTGAGCGAAGTTGTCGATCGAGTTCGCTAGGAGTCGAGAGAACCAGGTTAACGCGTTCTCAATTAAACTCTCAACTAATAGCTGACATTGACCAGCGTCCTTTTGTTCTTCGGTGAACCTGGCTTTGGATACGACAGCCATGAACGAGTTCATGTGCTGCATTGGATCCTTAGTCCCTTCATAGGTTGGTAACCTTATTTTTACGGCTAGGACGTACATCTCCAGGACTCATCTGGTAAACGGGGTCTGTTGCGTGGCTTCGAACATCCTGTCGATCTCCGGGGCTGTGCTCACAGCCCGGTGGAGAAGGGATCCCATATCCTGGATTTTGAGGTGGATTTCCTCCAAGTTCGGATGGGGAGCGAAGGTCGGATCTCTCTGAGAGGATTGTCCGACGTGAGGCAGCACCCCTGAGGCTAGCACCGATGGCGCGTGTTGGTCTGGAAATCGGAAAGCCGAAGGTGGCAGATCGCTAAACAGTCGTTGGTTTAAGGGGTCATTCCGCCGAGATGCCTGTGGTGGTGCAGTGTTCTGCTGGAGTAGAGGAGGCGCGGTGCACTTTATTGCGTCCAATCGCTGGTTCGTGTCGGATATCGCTTGGAAGAGATACTTTGAGATCGTTCCGAACACGTGTTGGAGGTCATCCATAGAGACGAGTTGGGGGGGGCTGTGATTCTCGCGTGGATGAATTTTGTCTAGCGACAGATCCATCGACAGGTAGCTCCCCGTCAGGTTCCCGGGCTCCGAGATGGCACGCTTCGGCGTCTTGCACCCCGACGGAAGGTGTCACCGAGTCATCTACCGGATTTCCCGATGCGCCGAGGTGACGTCGGTGATAGACACACGTGGTTGGTGCGTCGGTTGGTGGGTCGGTAGCGACGTCCTGTGAGTCGGTGGCTCCGGTAACCGAATTGTCTTGTTGCGGAGCGGTTACGTTGGCGACACCGTTGTTAGATGCTAGAGACATGATTTTGCTTGTTTGAATTTCAAAGGACTCTGAAAGAGAAGTTACTTGAGAAATTAGCTTCCCCACAGACGGCGCCAATTGTAGAAACTGAGTTTCACACAATGAATTTGTTTGAAAGGGGAAACAAATTCAATAATACTATCTCTCTAAGAAATCAGATCAAAGTAGACAAGCAAAGAGGAATTGAAATCTCTTGGAGAATAAGTTAGGTTTTGTTCAAGAACAAAGAAGAATTAAGGTTTTTGTATTAATTGCTGGATGATCTTACAACGAAGGGGTTGCCCTATATTTATAGGTTTTCATAGATCTATTGAATATATCCACTTTCCATATCACGGCCGACCTGATTAAGAAAGTTTCTTGTTTCTTATTAGGTCAGCCCCTGGGCGAGCTGGGATGTCGGTTCGTCACCTTGGAACTGGGCTTCTCGGCGCTATCGGGCCTTTGAAGATGAAATCCTCCTCAGGGTCGAGCTCCCGGTAAAATAACCGGTTTCTTTAATCGGGTTTAGATCGGTATGTTGTGGGTGCCAATTCCTGCACCAACAGATATGATAGGGTTTAAAAATAAAGAAAACAATATTTACTTGTCTAATAAATTGTCTTCCTAACACTTCTGTCTCCAGTATATTAGGTTTTGGATTGTTAAAGAACAAAAAAAAATTATAGACATGTGACTACATGAATTATGAATTAGTTTTGGGAAGAATGCAAGATAAGGAAAGAAAAATTCTTTATAGTTTTCTAACATGTGATTTATTTTTTATCTCTCCAGTTTTAATAAATCTAAAGCATATAGAATAGTATTAATATATATATATATATATATATATTGATATATCATGGTTTTTAGCTGTTTTTAGCCATGATATAAGTCTTATTTATAGAGTCTTTTTGGTATTTTTAGAATCTTTTGAGTCTTTATAGGAATTAGCATGGATGAGAGCTTAATGGAGCTAAATAGGAGGATTGGGAGTATAATCAAACATTGAGGCTGAAGCTGCAAAGTTGGGAGACGAATTCAGAGAAGGCATCAACCGATGCAAGTGATGGTGTCGATCGATGCATCATCGAACAGAAGAATCGGAAGTTTTCCCACAAGTTTTGAAGATTTACAAAGCTGCCTCAAAGTTTCCTTATTTGCATCATTAGTCCCTGGACGTGTTTTAGGAATATATATAGGATTTTTATGGTCATTGTTTAGACCTAAGTTTAAATTTTCCTGCAACTTTTGAGAGAAAACCCTGAGAGAAGAATCAAGACTCCTTCAGAGAAGATTCAGAACTCATTTTCTTCTTCTTTTAATCTCTTAATGCAATTTATTCAGAATATGATTTGTGTTCTTACAATTATGTCTGAGTAGATCTGCTTGTTAGGTTTAGAGTTTCTCACTAATTGTTTGGATTCATTATCTTTCTTGTTCTTCACCGTAGGTTGTTCTTAATGTTAGATCTTTGATTAGTCATCTGGATTTAGATCTTAGGATTATTAATTGATATGAGAATATAATTGATTTTTCTGATATAAACCTTTGGTGAGCAAAATTACTTCTTGCAAAGAGATTTGATTTAGTAATTTTGTGAACTTATCTAAACTTGATTTTATTGCTGGTTTTTAACTTGAATTTTGCAAAGAGATTTGGATTTTCAGGTTTTAAAACTTAGATAATATTTGCAGTGAGAACTGATTTATTTTACAATTGTGTTTGAGTGAGTCTTAGCAGTGCTAATAACCAAGGAATGAAAAAACACAAATTAATCGCAGCTAACTCAGGAGCAATGTTCGAATTCTCTACATCTGCAGAGTGCATCGACCGACACACCATCGGCATCGGTCGACACAGAACATCCGGTTTGGTAACACGATTTTGTTCACAATTTCAATACTTATTCGTTTTTGTTTATTTATCTTCGCCAATCTCTTACTTGATAGCACTGGGGACAGTGTGGTTTAAGTCTGGGGGAGGCAATTACTAACTACGTTTTTGTTTTTGAGCGTCAGTCTATAAAAAATTGTTTTATTGAGTCAAAATTTTTGTTGGGAACTATGATTTTTCTTTTTAGTGTACTGTCTTGGTTGATTAAAGCTGCAGATTGAATCCAGAATCTGACTAATGAAAAATCCAAAGGCTGACCAGTAAACCAGAGACATCCAAATTTCCAACAGAATCCATAAAAGCCTGAGGTAACTTCTGTGCTTTTCTTTTTTACCTTATCAAGGAGATTGATGTTCATAGAGCTTGACTCATTGTTCATACCTGACAAGTAAGATTTAGCTGGAAATGGTACTCATCTCCCTTATTTAAAGTTTGAAATATTTTTCCTGAGAGCTTAGTTTAAAAAAAAAAAAAAAAAAGAGTGAATAAAAGATGAAATGATTTTGATCAGTTTAGAGAGGTAGGTAAATTACCTGTGATCTCATTATTCTACTCTTGAGTCAAATGATCACACAAAGCTTGGAAGCAAAGGGTAGGTAAATTACCGTTGACCCCATTATTCGCCTACACCTTTGAGAAAAAAATAATAAGAAAAAAAAACAAAACAAAGCTCAAAGGAAGATTAAAAAGAATAAGTCTGGGGGAGAGAAAGAGTACCACATGTGGTACAAGCTATATCTTGCTTGTTATGGTATTGTACGAGAATGAGTCTAGAAGATTCTTGACATTGATCAAATTGATGAGGCCCACCGATGAAGGCTTAATGGAGGAAGTAGTAGAATTTGGTTTGAATTTGGGATGCTATGATAGTCAAAGGAGAAGTACATGGTGGTTCGATTTGGATTTATCTGCTAAGCATATGGATTATGGTTTGGATGATCATGGCATTACTTTAAAAAGAAAATGAGTTCCTGCGTTTTCAAACCTCTTTCATAGGTCTAAGTTTATGTTGTGCTTGAGGGCAAGCAAAGGCTAAGTCTGGGGGAATTGATGTATCATGGTTTTTAGGTGTTTTTAGCCATAATATAAGTCTTATTTATAAAGTCTTTTTGGTATTTTTAAAGTCTTTTGAGTCTTTATAGGAATTAGCATGGATGGGAGCTTAATGGAGCTAAATAGGAGGATTTGGAGTATAATCAAGCATTGAGGCTGAAGGTGCAAAGTTGGGAGACAAATTCAGAGAAGGCATCGACCGATGCAAGTGATGGTGTCGATCGATGCATCATCCAACAGAAGAATCGGAAGTTTTCCCACAAGTTTTAAAGATTTACAAAGCTGTCCCAAAGTTTCCTTATTTGCATCATTAGTCCCTGGACGTGTTTTAAGAATATATATATAGGATTTTTTTAGTTATTGTTTAGACCTAAGCTTAAATTTTCCTGCAACTTTTGAGAGAAAACCTTGAGAGAAGAATCAATACTCCTTCAGAGAAGATTCAGAACTCATTTTCTTCTTCTTTTAATCTCTTAATGCAGTTTAGTCAGAATATGATTTGTGTTCTTACGATTATGTCTGAGTAGATCTGCTTGTTAGGTTTAGGGTTTCTCACTAGGGATTTCATGGATTGTTAGATTGATTAATTGTTTGGATTCACTATCTTTCTTGTTCTTCACCATAGTTTGTTCTTAATGCTAGATCTTTGATTAGTCATCTGGATTTAGATCTTAGGATTATTAATTGATATGAGAATATAATTGATTTTCCTGACATAAACCTTTGGTGAGCAAAATTACTTCTTGCAAAGAGATTTGATTTAGTAATTTTGTGAACTTATCTAAACTTGATTTTATTGCGGGTTTTTAACTTGAATTTTGCAAAGAGATTTGGATTTTCAGGTTTTAAAACTTAGATAATATTTGCAGTGAGAACTGATTTATTTTACAATTGTGCTTAGAGTTCAAAAACGGTGCTTAATTGTTGAATCCTGCTTACTTAATTAATTGATCTGATTTTCCATGATTTCCTGAGAATTTTCCTAGGTCTGGCGTTTTTAATTCCTGAATTTACAACACTTTTGAATTTTGTTTTTGCATTGCTTTTAAATTAATATTTTTGTTTAGCATAATTAAAAGATTAATAAATCTATTGTGTGATCTAGAATCCTTGTGGATACGATCCCTAAGTACTACAATTGATCTCTTAATTTGAGAGAGTAGCTCAGGGTTAAATTTTGAGCATATCAATTTTTGGCCCCGTTGTCGGGGACTCTTTTGATTTCACCATTAGATTAAAGTCTTTGATTTTGTCTAAATTTTTCTTTTTTATTTTACTCACACACTTTTGTTTATTTTCTCTTGTGTGTTTTAGGGTACATGCCTAAGCCTCACACCAGGAAAAATCCTACTGGTCCAGTTGTGAAGCTTACAAATCAAGAGTTAGGACAACTAGAGCGTGATAACGCAAAAGCAGCCAAGTCAGTGAAGATGGTCAAAACACTCATATTGAGACCTGATGAGGCTGGAGTTTTGAGGGATCAAGAGGGCAATGTGTACAACGAGCAAGGCCAGAAACTTGATGCTGAAGGACGAGTTATTCAGGAAGAACTCGTCGTGGTTGAGGATGATGCACGTGGCGTCGATCGACGCAACGACGGCATCGATCGACACAACCAAGAAGGCATCGACCGACGCAACGTTGGCGTTGATCGACGCAATGCTAGAGCTGGTGCGAATGGTGCGGATTTGGATGGTAACGACCAGCAGAACCCTCAGGGCAGAAGGGATAACAATGGGGAGCTTGTCAAGACTCTTGCGAATTTCAACAGGCCAGACTTATTCTATGAGAACCGATCCGCAATTGTCCCTCCTCCATTCCCCTGGAATGATTTTGAGTTGAAGCCTGCCTACTTTGCTCTTGTTGGACAAAGACCATTCCAGAATCTGCCACATGAGAAGCCCTTAGACCATATTGAGCACTTTGAGGATATAGTCACAAGCATCAAGGCTAATGGAGTCACAGAGGACTATCTCTACTGCAAGCTCTTCCCCTACTCTCTTGTTGGGGAAGCTTTTCATTAGCTAAGGCAACTCAAACCAGGATCTCTGAAGACCTGGAATGACATCAAGGTGGCATTTTTGAACTACTTTTATGATGATGCGATGTTTGATGAGCTGAGGATTAAGCTCTCCACCTTTAGACAAGGACCTGCTGAATCTTACAAAGCTGCTTGGGTGAGGTTCAAGGCATATCAGAGAGACTGTCCGCATCATGGGTTCTCGGAGGTGCAATTGATTAGTATATTCTTCAGTGGTATTGATTGGAGGTATCAGATAGCTTAGGATGTAGCTAGTGATGGGAACTTCAAGACAAGGTATCCAGATAAGGCTGAACAGTTGATTGAAAGGCTAGCATCAAGCAACAGTACCAAGACAGCAGACTTAGAGCGGAGAAGAGCACATGAAGGCAATGATTCAAATCAGTTTGTTGTGGTGAATGCTAAGTTGGATATAGTGCACAATCTTCTTGTGGGAAAGAAGTCTGTCTATTTTGTTGAAGATGTTTAGACTTTTGAGCCAAAGCCAGAGATTACAAAAGATATCAACTATGTTTATGGAGCTGGGTATCAAAATCAAAGATTTGGTCAGAAGAATTCTTTCACAGGAAATCCAAACAGCAACTTCACAAGGACCTATGGATCTTCTTCTTACCAACCCCTCCCTCCACCCAATTCAGAGAGCAAGATGGAATCAATGATTGGACAGATTTTGGAAAGTCAACAGAAGTTGACAGTGGACTTCAATAGAAAGATTGATTCTGTATACACTGAGCTGACTGGGAAATTCGATGCATTGAACACTCATGTCAAAAACCTAGAGAATCAAGTGATTCAGACTGATGGGTCTGTTAAAAGACAAGAGGAACTTCTTTCTAGAAGAACTGAGAACCCCACCCATGCTTGTAATGCGATTTTGGTGAAGGGGGGAGACGAAGATACGTCTGTTGAACCAGCATCGAT
The DNA here is from genome assembly GCF_030686135.1 of Camelina sativa. Classification (NCBI taxonomy): domain Eukaryota; kingdom Viridiplantae; phylum Streptophyta; class Magnoliopsida; order Brassicales; family Brassicaceae; genus Camelina; species Camelina sativa. The sequence continues at coordinate 18,480,864 of NC_141898.1, read as the reverse complement.
CGATGCCATCACAATGCATCGATCGATGCAGTCAACATCCATCAAGGCAAACTCACTCCAGAACGAGAGCATTGATCGATGCTCCATCAGTATCGATCGACACCCCCCACGACCACCTTAGGTTTCTCCTCGAGTTCCACCATCTGATTCAGAGCAAGCTTATAAACCGAAGGTTCCTTTTCCTAAGCCTAGGAGATCCAAACAGGAGATTGAAGAAGCTAGATGCAAAGCTATAATGGATAAGGTGATTATAGAGATGCCTTTGATTGATGCAGTCAAGCTCTCTCCTGGTATTAAGCGGTATGTGAAGAGGATGGTCACCAATGGTTTGCGTCCTGAGGAAGGAGCTTTGCTAACCAAGGATGTCAGCTCAATTTTGTTGAATCAGCCTCGACAGAGAAAGAAAGAGAGGAAAGAGAAGGTAGTTGTCTCTGAGAAAGTGAGTGCAATGATCTAGAGTAGGATTGCAAAGAAGTTACCAGATCCTGGAAGCTTTGTACTTAATTACTCTATCTCCACAGGAAGGTTTGCTCACTCATTTTGTGATCTTGGCTCTAGTATTAACCTGATGCCACATTTTGTTGTTGTGAGACTTGGGATGACAGATTTCAAGCCAACTATGATATCTCTTATCTTAGCTGATCGATCCAGAAGGATTCCTGAAGGTGTCTTAGAAGATATTCCAATTAAGATTGGAGATTGCATGATTCCCACTGATTTTGTGGTGTTGAAGTATGACAAAGAGCCTTTTGATCCCCTCATCTTAGGACGCTCTTTCTTGGCTACAGCTGGTGCCATCATTGATGTTAAGAAGGAACACATAGCTTTGAATGTACATGATTTGGTCATGAACTTTGAGATGGACAAGCTGAGAAGGGTTCCCACTATTGATGGTCAGACATTTTCTGTGGAAATTGCATCTGATGATGATCCGATCACAAACCTTCATGGAGAGATTACTGCTGGGTATGTCAAAGAGACGGAGACTGTTGAGAAAGTAAGTAAGCAAGTTGTTAAGCTTGAAGATTGGAGTGGAGATCATCTAATTAATACTAGAGATCATGATGAGGTTTTGATCCATGACAAGTCACTGGTAGATGACGTTTTTGTAATGGAAACACGGATTGTTGAGGAAAGTTGCAGAATCGTTGAAGAAACACGAGTTGCAGGCTCAGCATCGATCAATGCAGCTGTTGTATCGATCGACACACCTCCACGAGTCGACCTGGACTTGTCCAAAACCGAAGATACTCGAGTTGAATCCTTAGCTGCAAGTCCTAGACCAGTTGTAAAGCTGAAATCTCACCATTCCACAGTCCATAACCCACAGGTAAGGCCAAGGTATGCATCTTCTTCACCCTAACCATCTCCTATCATCAATAAGACTTCCAAAGGTACAAAAACTGTTTTGCAGTTAACCAAGCCACAAGATTATCGTAGAGCGCTTGTTCTTCTGTTGATGATTTTGCAGGACTTAAAAGAAAGCCACCCATTTCTAAGCCCCGCCCTGCTCATGATCCTCACATCCTGGGCAGATCTCATGTACCTACTGCCTACACACCCCATTGGATGAAGAGAACATTCTCTCGGAAGCATTCATTGCCATGTTCCGATCCACCAGATGCCTGAGATCCAACACAGTCAAGCTAATGACTGAAAACAAGCGCTTAGTGGGAGGCTACCCACTCATAGTTTTTTTTTTCTTTTCCACTTAAATTGAGTCATTTTTATTCTTACTTTGAGTCAGTTTGAATTTGTATTGAATTATGAACTTTTATCTATCATGTTGCGTTTAATCTTGTGTTTGAGTGATTCTTAGCAGTGCTAATAACCAAGGAATGAAAAAACACAAATTAATCGCAGCTAACTCAGGAGCAATGTTCGAACTCTCTGCATCTGCAGAGTGCATCGACCGACACACCATCGGCATCGGTCGACACAGAACATCCGATTTGGTAACACGATTTTGTTCACAATTTCAATACTTATTCGTTTTTGTTTATTTATCTTCGCCAATCTCTTACTTGATAGCACTGGGGACAGTGTTTTTTAAGTCTGGGGGAGGCAATTACTAACTACGTTTTTGTTTTTGAGCGTCAGTCTATAAAAATTGTTTTATTGAGTCAAAATTTTTGTTGGGAACTATGATTTTTCTTTTTAGTGTACTGTCTTGGTTGATTAAAGCTGCAGATTGAATCCAGAATCTGACTAATGAAAAATCCAAAGGCTGACCAGTAAACCAGAGACATCCAAATTTCCAACAGAATCCATAAAAGCCTGAGGTAACTTCTGTGCTTTTCTTTTTTACCTTATCAAGGAGATTGATGTTCATAGAGCTTGACTCCTTGTTCATACCTGACAAGTAAGATTTAGAAGAAAATGGTACTCATCTCCCTTATTTAAAGTTTGAAATATTTTTCCTGAGAGCTTTGTTTAAAAAAAAAAAAAAAAAAGAGTGAATAAAAGATGAAATGATTTTGATCAGTTTAGAGAGGTAGGTAAATTACCTGTGACCTCATTATTCTACTCTTGAGTCAAATGATCACACAAAGCTTGGAAGCGAGGGGTAGGTAAATTACCGATGACCCCATTATTCGCCTACACCTTTGAGAAAAAAATAATAAGAAAAAAAAAACAAAACAAAGCTCAAAGGAAGATTAAAAAGAATAAGTCTGGGGGAGAGAAAGAGTACCACATGTGCAAGTTATATCTTGCTTGTTATGGTATTGTACGAGAATGAGTCTAGAAGATTCTTGACATTGATCAAATTGATGAGGCCCACCGATGAAGACTTAATGGAGGAAATAGTGGAATTTGGTTTGAATTTGGGATGCTATGATAGTCAAAGGAGAAGTACATGGTGGTTCGATTTGGATTTATCTGCTAAGCATATGGATTATGGTTTGGATGATCATGGCATTACTTTAAAAAGAAAATGAGTTCCTGCGTTTTCATAGGTCTAAGTTTATGTTTTGCTTGAGGGCAAGCAAATGCTAAGTCTGGGGGAATTGATATATCATGGTTTTTAGGTGTTTTTAGCCATAATATAAGTCTTATTTATAAAGTCTTTTTGGTATTTTTAAAGTCTTTTGAGTCTTTATAGGAATTAGCATGGATGAGAGCTTAATGGAGCTAAATAGGAGGATTTGGAGTATAATCAAGCATTGAGGCTGAAGGTGCAAAGTTGGGAGACGAATTCAGAGAAGGCATCGACCGATGCAAGTGATGGTGTCGATCAATGCATCATCCAACAGAAGAATCGGAAGTTTTACCACAAGTTTTAAAGATTTATAAAGCTGTCCTAAAGTTTCCTTATTTGCATCATTAGTCCCTGGACGTTTTTTAAGAATATATATATAGGATTTTTTTAGTTATTGTTTAGACCTAAGCTTAAATTTTCCTGCAACTTTTGAGAGAAAACCTTGAGAGAAGAATCAATACTCCTTCAGAGAAGATTCAGAACTCATTTTCTTCTTCTTTTAATCTCTTAATGCAGTTTAGTCAGAATATGATTTGTGTTCTTACGATTATGTCTGAGTAGATCTGCTTGTTAGGTTTAGGGTTTCTCACTAGGGATTTCATGGATTGTTAGATTGATTAATTGTTTGGATTCACTATCTTTCTTGTTCTTCACCATAGTTTGTTCTTAATGCTAGATCTTTGATTAGTCATCTGGATTTAGATCTTAGGATTATTAATTGATATGAGAATATAATTGATTTTCCTGACATAAACCTTTGGTGAGCAAAATTACTTCTTGCAAAGAGATTTGATTTAGTAATTTTGTGAACTTATCTAAACTTGATTTTATTGCTGGTTTTTAACTTGAATTTTGCAAAGAGATTTGGATTTTCAGGTTTTAAAACTTAGATAATATTTGCAGTGAGAACTGATTTATTTTACATTTGTGTTTAGAGTTCAAAAACGGTGTTTAATTGTTGAATCCTGCTTACTTAATTAATTGATCTGATTTTCCATGATTTCCTGAGAATTTCCCTAGGTCTGGCGTTTTTAATTCCTGAATTTACAATACTTTTGAATTCTGTTTTTGCATTGCTTTTAAATTAATATTTTGGTTTAGCATAATTAAAAGATTAATAAATCTATTGTGTGATCTAGAATCCTTGTGGATATGATCCCTAAGTACTACAATTGATCTCTTAATTTGAGAGAGTAGCTCAGGGTTAAATTTTGAGCATATCAATTTTTGGCCCCGTTGTCGGGGACTCTTTTGATTTACCATTAGATTAAAGTCTTTGATTTTGTCTAAATTTTTCTTTTTTTATTTTACTCACACACTTTTATTTATTTTCTCTTGTGTGTTTTAGGGTACATGCCTAAGCCTCACACCAGGAAAAATCCTACTGGTCCAGTTCTGAAGCTTACAAATCAAGAGTTAGGACAACTAGAGCGTGATAACGCAAAAGCAGCCAAGTCAGTGAAGATGGTCAAAACACTCATATTGAGACCTGATGAGGCTGGAGTTTTGAGGGATCAAGAGGGCAATGTGTACAACGAGCAAGGCCAGAAACTTGATGCTGAAGGACGAGTTATTCAGGAAGAACTCGTCGTGGTTGAGGATGATGCACGTGGCGTCGATCGACGCAACGACGGCATCAATCGACACAACCAAGAAGGCATCGACCGACGCAACGTTGGCGTTGATCGACGCAATGCTAGAGCTGGTGCGAATGGTGCGGATTTGGATGGTAACGACCAGCAGAACCCTCAGGGCAGAAGGGATAACAATGGGGAGCTTGTCAAGACTCTTGCGAATTTCAACAGGCCAGACTTATTCTATGAGAACCGATCCGCAATTGTCCCTCCTCCATTCCCCTGGAATGATTTTGAGTTGAAGCCTGCCTACTTTGCTCTTGTTGGACAAAGACCATTCCAGAATCTGCCACATGAGAAGCCCTTAGACCATATTGAGCACTTTGAGGATATAGTCACAAGCATCAAGGCTAATGGAGTCACAGAGGACTATCTCTACTGCAAGCTCTTCCCCTACTCTCTTGTTGGGGAAGCTTTTCATTGGCTAAGGCAACTCAAACCAGGATCTCTGAAGACCTGGAATGACATCAAGGTGGCATTTTTGAACTACTTTTATGATGATGCGATGTTTGATGAGCTGAGGATTAAGCTCTCCACCTTTAGACAAGGACCTGCTGAATCTTACAAAGCTGCTTGGGTGAGGTTCAAGGCATATCAGAGAGACTGTCCGCATCATGGGTTCTCGGAGGTGCAATTGATTAGTATCTTCTTCAGTGGTATTGATTGGAGGTATCAGATGGCTTAGGATGTAGCTAGTGATGGGAACTTCAAGACAAGGTATCCAGATAAGGCTGAACAGTTGATTGAAAGGCTAGCATCAAGCAATAGTACCAAGAATGTAGACTTAGAGCGGAGAAGAGCACATGAAGGCAATGATTCAAATCAGTTTGCTGTGGTGAATGCTAAGTTGGATATAGTGCACAATTTTCTTGTGGGAAAGAAGTCTGTCCATTTTGTTGAAGATGTTGAGACTTTTGAGCCAAAGCCAGAGATTACAGAAGATATCAACTATGTATATGGAGCTGGGTATCAAAATCAAAGATTTGGTCAGAAGAATTCTTTCACAGGAAATCCAAACAGCAACTTCACAAGGACCTATGGATCTTCTTCTTACCAACCCCTCCCTCCACCCAATTCAGAGAGCAAGATGGAATCAATGATTGGACAGATTTTGGAAGGTCAACAGAAGTTGACAGTGGACTTCAATAGAAAGATTGATTTTGTATACACTGAGCTGACTGGGAAATTCGATGCATTGAACACTCATGTCAAAAAGCTAGAGAATCAAGTGATTCAGACTGATGGGTCTGTTAAAAGACATTATATATACTAGGTTTGGAACTCACGCTCAAAATTTAAACTGATGGGTCTGTTAAAAGACATTATATATACTAAGTTTATAATATTTTAAACTTTTAAAATTAAAAAATTATAATATTTAAAACTTTTTAAAAGCTAAGAACTTTTAAAAGTTTCAATATTTATAATATTTAAACTTTTAAAAATTTGAAATATTCTAATATATTTTTTGAAACTTTTTAAAGTTTTAGTTTGATCAAATAAAAAACTGGATCAAACCGAATAAAACTATTAAACTGGGACGCCTGATAAATCAAGCTTTCCTACCCATTCGTTGTCGAAAGCATATTAATCTTATTTATAATGGTTTTGAACCATTGTCTAAAAAATTTCTAGCCGATGTGGGATATTGTACATAGTTCTTTTATTTCCATTAATTTAAAATGTTCCTTTTTCTAAAAAATTCTGACATGTCAAATAAAATAATTCTTAATATAGAAAATTCTGCAAATTTTAAAAAATGTTAATTAGTTACATGTCTAATCATAATTGAAGGTTTTAAATCCTATGTAGACTCCTTTAGGAGCTTATAGCTTCTACTTTTATTAGTATAGATTAAGCATGTCGAAAGAGATGTAAATGAGAAAAAAACAAAAGCATGATTGATACACCAAATCTCATGTGAAGCAAAAATGTATAATGTACAGTAGTACAGTACTGTGAAGATAGTCATGACAAGTATATATATATTGTAGTAGTTTAGAAGAGATCAATAATCAACATATACAACCGTGCAATAAATTTTACATCAATGAGAAACTACCTATCTTATACAAAGATAACACAAATTGCATTGCTTATATATAAGAATGAAACATATATTCTCTATGCATCATAAAAAATGATTTTTAAGAAATTTTTTTTATATCACAAAAGTTAATTTTCTGTAAATTTTTATCAATTAATGCTAGAAAATTACAATTTTCAAAAATCATTAATTTAAAGTTTTAAAATTTGTTGAATTACTACTGGTTAATAATTATGATAAATATGTTACTATAAATAAATAATGCATTTATATCTAACCATTAAATGTTTTTCTTTATGTAAAATTCTTAGAAAATCATCTTTTGTGATAGTATAAAACTGATCAAATTTAAACATGTACTTTTAGATAATTATATTAAAACATTAAAGCAAAACATGTGTTGACTGTGTGACGTTTTTTGGTTATAAAAAAAAAAGAAATATATTTAACTTTTATAAAACTTTTAAAAGTAAGATTTTAGATATAATAACTTATGTAAAGGAAAAAAGAAAAAAAAAATTATGTGAATATTGAGATTTGTTTCCAAAAATTTCCTAAAACACTACATAAAAAATGCTCAATCTAGTTTACAAATAAAAATGTGGTCTGTGTTTGATTATTTTTTATGTGTGGCCTAATGTAAATGCCTTTTTTGCAAAGAATAAGGCACGGCTCTCGTAGTCTACTTACCAATATTCATGAAAGCATCCGTTGAATGTATGATATACATATTTTTTTCGTAAAAACCAGCATCACTATGCAATAACATACATAAGAGATTTTCGTTGTAATCATTCACAAATTTCACTTTGATACTGTATAAGATAATACAAAAACATGGTTTATGTTTTTTTTTTTTTTAATATTTTATCTAAGGAAAAAAAAATGTCTTTTTACCTTTCTTTAACTTGATGATATATACTGTATTATTATATTATAAAATAAAGATTTGTTTCTTCGTCAATATGTGTTTGACTTTGACGTATATGTCCCATCTGTATAGTCTTATCCGAGTCAAACCCGAACCGTTGAACCAACCCGGATTTTATTTATTTTCTCTCTGTTTCTCGGGAAACACTCGTCGCGTCGTCAAGTCCTTTATACCTTCAGAGAAGTTCAAAACTCAATCGTTGTTCTTATACACACCTTTGGATTTGGTGGTGTTTGTGTCGGAGATCTCGAAGATGATGAAGCAGCTCCTGTGTTGTCTCCCATGGCTGCTTCTCTCCCTCTTGGTGATGACCGAGGCCCGATTCGTGGTGGAGAAGAACAGTTTGTCGGTAACTTCGCCGGAGAGTATAAAGGGGACTCATGACAGTGCAATTGGAAACTTTGGGATTCCTCAGTACGGTGGAAGCATGGCCGGTACGGTGGTTTATCCCAAAGAGAATCAGAAATCGTGTAAGGAGTTTAGCGATTTCTCGATTTCGTTCAAGTCTCAGCCTGGTGCTTTGCCTACTTTTCTCTTGGTTGATCGTGGAGGTACATATATATATATACATCTCTTACTTTAATTTCACATTTGGATTTGATGGTTCTCCTAGGGTTCTTGCATTACTCAGTTTCTGATTGATTTTAAGTCACATATTTGATATTTGTGTTTTGAAGATCTTACAGTTGAATGTTAAATTTAGTGCTTTTGTGTAATTGAAGTTTCAGTTGAAGCCCGAGGTTAAGTGTTTTCATCAGTAAGAGATTTTAGTTGTCAAGTTCGCTGAGAAATTACTGCCTTTCTTCTTAATTGGTTCGTCGTTGAGTTGAGTATGGGCTGATATTGTCTCACCTTTATTGTTCTGCATAAATCGACTAATCGTAACTTACTTAGCCTAAAATGGTGTATATTTCCTTTTTCGGTTTCTAATTAGGATTTTGTTGGTTTTCTAATTAATGGAGTCTGTTGTCTTATATTTAACTTCTGGCAATATCATTGAAGATCTTACAACTGATACTGATGTTAGATTTAGGCCACTCTATCTAAAGTTAGACTGAGATCATTGTGTTTAATACACCCAAGATTAGAGATTTTAGTCTTTAGGGTGTGATGGTTTTTTTCTCTTACTTTGACTGTTCTGCATAATCAATCATATCTTAACTTACATAGCCTAATGATGGGAAGTTATGTGTTGTTGTGTAGATTGTTTTTTCGCTTTAAAGGTCTGGAATGCACAGAAAGCCGGTGCTTCTGCTGTTCTTGTAGCAGACAATGTTGATGAACCTTTGATTACCATGGATACACCTGAAGAGGATGTTGCGTCTGCAAAATACATTGAGAATATTACCATACCTTCTGCTCTTGTTACCAAAGGTTTTGGTGAAAAATTGAAGAAAGCCATTAGTGGAGGGGATATGGTCAACTTGAATCTCGACTGGAGAGAGGCTGTTCCGCACCCTGATGACCGTGTTGAGTATGAATTGTGGACCAACAGCAACGATGAATGTGGGGTTAAGTGCGACATGTTGATGGAATTTGTAAAAGATTTCAAGGGCGCGGCTCAGATTCTCGAGAAAGGTGGTTTCACGCAGTTTAGACCTCACTACATCACCTGGTATTGCCCTCACACTTTCACTCTGAGCCGGCAGTGCAAGTCTCAGTGTATCAACAAGGGAAGGTATTGCGCTCCTGATCCAGAACAGGACTTCAGCTCAGGATATGATGGAAAAGACGTTGTTGTAGAAAATTTGAGACAACTTTGTGTTTACAAGGTGGCGAATGAAACTGGGAAACCCTGGGTCTGGTGGGATTATGTCACTGATTTCCAGATCAGATGTCCCATGAAGGAAAAGAAATACAACAAAGATTGTGCTGATTCTGTTATCAAATCTCTTGGTGAGTGTTTCTTTCATAGGAAGAAAAAATCCCCCCTTTTTTGTTAAGGGATAATAATGCCTACAAGTCGGGTAAGTTATGATAGTTCAGATCAATTATTTTCTATGTCTGTACAGGAATTGATAGTAGAAAACTTGACAAATGTATGGGAGACCCTGATGCTGACATGGACAATCCAGTTTTAAAGGAAGAACAAGATGCTCAAGTAAATTTTACTTATGTCTTTTTTACGTCTGAATTTTTCTGCAGGCATGTCAATGTTATGTTCTTTTAGGAAGCTGTTTGGGATTTACATAATATATAATGTAGGTTGGCAAGGGTTCAAGGGGTGATGTTACCATATTACCTACCTTGGTTGTCAACAACAGACAGTACCGAGGTTTGTCTTGCAGAGTTGAACTTAAGACTTCAATACATGTAGTTTAGCTTGTTATAAAAGTGTTCCCTTGCAGGCAAGTTGGAGAAGAGTGCAGTACTCAAGGCTCTATGCTCTGGTTTTGAGGAGACCACTGAACCAGCTATATGTCTCAGCACAGGTATAATATTGTTGGTCTTGACTATTTGTAGGCATTTCTGATTGTACACATACTCACCTTTATATCCGTCGGAATATGTTTTGGTGTATCGCGTAAGTTTTGTTGGTTTAAGTTTCTGGAATTTGGGTCCCCACCAAATATGTGAAATACCTGTCCCAATACCCTAGCAATACTTACTTAATCTAAATGTGGATATATTTGGGGCATTAATTATTATGCCCACAGCTGCCTGTGCTTTTATTCGAACCACCTGATCCTAACTATCCTTGGGAGTAGCTATCTTCTTTACATACACTAATTATCCAAACCAATGCTGTAATTCACACCTCTACTTTTTGACTAGGATTTGTCTGTTAATCATATAAAGTTTGAATTTTGATGACCCATGCTCGACATCAAATAAATGTTTGGAATCTATTGTAAACTATAATAGTGATCACACCTTCTAACATGTTTGTGTAATTTGAAATTTGCATCTTCTGTTACAATTGCAGATGTGGAATCAAACGAGTGCTTAGATAAAAATGGCGGTTGTTGGCAAGATAAATCAGCCAACATAACTGCTTGCAAGGTAAATTTGAACTTGCTTGGAAAAAAATCTGTGATATCATTGTTAATCTGTGTAATCTGCAGGATACATTTCGTGGAAGGGTATGCGAGTGTCCTACAGTTGATGGTGTGCGATTCAAAGGGGATGGTTACAGCCACTGTGAACGTGAGTGTTCATGTCATATTTTTACTAGTTCTTAACTTCTTATAATTTTATTAGACTTGTATTATTTAGTAGCATTAAGAATATGGCAACATAATAGTCTAGTTACTTGCACACAGAGACATTATGTGATCTTCTTTTAGCAGCTCTGTAATTCTTATTTACTAAATTGTTAAGAAATTTTTCGGTATACCCTCTTAGATTTTTATATAGCTCACATTTTCCTGGTGTAATCTAATATTTAATTTTGGTTTAATCTCACGGAAACTTTGAACTTTTATATTCCATCTTTCCCAGCAGAGATGGGTGATGTTGTGTGTTATGCCTTTTTTTGTGCTTCTGTTCTTTTTCACATTTCATACATAATCGGTGTTGGCGTTGCAGCAAGCGGGCCTGGGAGATGCACAATTAACAATGGAGGTTGTTGGCATGAAGAGAGAGATGGACATGCGTTCTCTGCTTGTGTGGTTAGTGTTTAATCTGTGCGTTAACTCATTTTGCACATTCTCACCGTATAGTAAGATACTTATGTCTCAACATGTAATGCCTTCAGGACAAGGACAGTGTTAAATGCGAGTGTCCTCCAGGATTTAAAGGAGACGGAATTAAGAAGTGTGAAGGTTAGACCTCCGTTAACATTTGGGTTACCGTACTTCTGTGTGTTACTCCATTGCTGAAGAATTTTCAATTTTTCATGCTTCCTTCACTAGACATTAATGAATGCAAAGAGAAGAAAGCCTGTCAGTGCCCGGAATGTAGCTGTAAGAACACCTGGGGAAGCTACGAGTGCTCTTGTAGTGGGGACCTTCTCTACATGAGAGACCATGACACTTGCATCAGTGAGTTTTCATGAACTAGGATTTCTACACTTCTATTAATATTCTCATGCATACAAATAACTTGTACTGGTTCTTTTGGTTAAAATTTAGGCAAGACGGGTGCACAAGTGAGATCAGCTTGGGCAGCCGTTTGGCTTATAATGTTATCATTGGGACTTGCAGCTGGTGGTGCGTACCTCGTTTACAAATATAGGTTAAGGGTAAGCTATTTCAGTTCATCCTTCATCTCTTTTGTCTGCTTTGTTAAAAAGCAAAGATTAATCTTCGTTTTGTTGTGGCCTGAGATGTCTATTTAAACGTAGTTCTAGTATAACCTCATATTTACTCCTTTGGACCTTAACACAGTTGCCATTTCCGTTGCTTGCCATTTCCATTGCTTGGGGAAACTGTTGTAACCTTTTTATGTCCCTGGTTTTACAGCAATACATGGACTCAGAGATCAGAGCCATAATGGCACAGTACATGCCACTGGACAGCCAACCGGAGGTCCAAAACCATGTGAATGATGAACGCGCCTGAGAGAATCTATATATTCCCGGGAAAGGACCCAAGGTGACACGTTCTTTTGATTGATGTGGCCCTTAACGCCGGTGTTTTTTCGCCTCTGTATCTTTGTAACTCTCTTAACAAACAGTGTATTTGCTTACAAAAGAGGTTCTAGTGGCTTCGTCCTTTTTTTCACTTGTGTCCTTGGGACTTTTGTAATAGGAATACTCTGATGTAGCTTCTGAGAACTAGACAAGAGACAGAGAGTGAATAGTTTAAAAGTTCATGAGATGTTGCCAATTTGACATCTTACATTGTCCAATAGATACAAACTGTTGTTGGTATGTGATTTTACAATCAATTATTGTGAAGTTCAAAATTCTTGGATTTTTTCAAACATTTGTGTACAGTAAAATTTGATAAGCTGAATCTTCGTTACGATGCATGTGCTCTCGAAATAAGAAAAGTTTGTGGAAGGTTAAATCCCGATCTCCTTATGTTGCGACATCTCAAGTTCTCAACTAAATTTTCAAGTTTAAAAATTTGGATTGGATTGCTCTGATAATATGTTCATTTGTAGAGATTTCAGGGTAAACAGGACATAATTGTATGTTCATTTTTAAAGATTTCAAGCATTAATGCAGGGATTTACACGGAGCAGAGCAATGGCTTAGTGGCTGAAGGGTGTATGTCTGTCCAGTACATCGTTGATAATAACAATTATATTTTAGTAACTTCTTCAGGGCATAAAGTTTTCATAGAATAGTTTTAGAACTTTGGCTTCTAACCAGATTAGTAGATGCATCCAGATGCATCTATCATTTTTTCCTTAGTGTAGAATTCCTACTGTGTCATCCATTTATCTCCTTTAACAAAGTTTAGTGAACTAAACGATAATTTTTTTTTTCTAATGTAAATCCAAACAATAAAAAAGAAGAATACTAATTAGATATTGTCCAGCTTGGCATACAAGCAACTTGGAATTTCTAAGATATCCCCTGTATATTAAAAGAGAGCTCGAGACACATTTAGCAAAAAAAACCATTAAATTTTCTACTTAATTACATTAACATGCCATTATATTTTCAAAAAAAAAACAATTAACTGAATAATAATTAGATATGTCATTAATTCTGACACAAATTTAAATATCACATATTAAAACTAATTAAATAATTACATACTATTTTAAGTCAAAATTTCACTAAAATTTACTTACAAATATACAAGTCAAAGTTATATTATTTTTAAGAAAATATTGATTTCTTAAAATCAATATAAGTAAAATATTCTAAAAAGGCTATAAAAATATATAAAGTTAATAAAAATAAAGAAAATATAACTTATTAAACATATAACTTATTAACAAAATCATATAAAAATGTTATTTTTATGTTAGTATTATTACCATAATAATTTAAATAAAAAGCTTTCAATAGTTATTATGATTGATTATAAAAAGAAATATATTACCTCTGAATTATCTCCAACTTATTAAAGGAAACTTAATTCCCAATAAATATAGATTTATAGATATTCATAAATAAATATAAAAAGGACAATAAATTAGGGGATATCATGATGTGTAATTATTTATATATATCTAAGTATGTAAACTAATTAATCTCAACATTTAGTGTGATTATTCATTAAAAAATAGATATATTGATAACGGAATAGGAATATACTTTTTATTGTACATTAATCTATGTGCTATTAAAAAAGAATGTGACAATAACCTTATCATTATAAATAAATTTAGTACCGAAAAAATCATAATATATTTAATATGAGTGATTATTAAATTATGAAAAATTGTTATAGTTATTCAATTAACCATAAATATAAAAATTGGATTTTTAATGCACACAAAAAAATATATATTTCCATAAATTGTAACATTTTATAAATATTTTCTTTACCATGTTCACATAATTCACGGGTGAAATGTATTCTTACACGAATACGTTGATTTTGAAATTTCATTAATTTTTTCATAATGATTTTGTGGTAATAATACGTTATTTATAGAAAATATTAACAAACCGACTAACTCAAAATATTTAAATAGTCTAATCACAAATATTAAATCAATAAATTATATTAGCTACAAAAAATTAGTTTAGAATCCGATTGTTCCTAACATATAATAGAATTAATTAATTAAACTACCGAGTAATTTAGTATATGTTGTTATGGTTACATAAGAAACATGCAAAATTGTTATGATTACAAAATAAAACATAAGAGATATGAATTTGATTTTTAAACCAAACAAAAGACATGTTGCAATAAATAGTAACATTTTATCAATATTTTCTCTTACACATTTGAAGATTTCACGGGTGAAACGTATTTTTTACACGAAAAAACGCAGCTTTGAATAAATAAATAAAAAACTTTAGTTACATATTATGTTTGACACAAACAAATATTAGTTCTCAAATAATAATTTTACTTATAATAATTTTTTTAAAATCGATTTATCCCATAGTGCGGGTTGTTACCTAGTTGTTCATTAAAGGCATTCAAGACACTTTTGATCTTTGCCTGCCCTAGCTGGCTGAACAAACTCATCGTCGAACTTCATACCTTTCCGTCATTGCTACATGCATCATTAACATTGGTATTACCATGCTCTTCCATGAGACGCACCATAAATTCATACCCAAAACACTGTTGAAACATTTTCTCTGTAGATTTGTTCCTTATAGAGATCACGGTTGTATGATGGGAGGATGTCGTCTAATGCACTCAAGACACGTCGGACGGTTTGCCAACCAGCCTTTTAATGCAATCCTCGTTCACCAGTGACATGATGTGGTCAAAATTTCTCTTTCAAGTAATACCATCAATAGCAGAGACAACAAATAGTTGTGTCTAAATTACCATGTTTGAGCATGCATATAACAAATCTCATAATTCTAGATGCAATTACTTTATGCAGTTGCAAAATAAATAAATAAAAGTTCAAAAGTTTCCATGATCTCAGGAAAGTCGCATGCATTATTTTGATATGAAAATGAACTAACTTGATGAGTCTCCATTCCGTTCGTAATATGATTAACAATTATGCAAATTCTCTCTTGGATGATCGCTAAACATGTGATATTCTCAAGTAAATAAGAAAGAACACAACAAAGCTGGCCAATAAGCACTTGTGGTCTGTGATAGGCAACATTTCAAATTGTTTGAATAGCTTGATTTCATAAACAAATAAATCAGAACTGTAAAAATCATTCTCATTGGAAACTCTTAGTTCTCATAACACTGAAGAACTTATGTTAGTAAAAATACAGTATAGAATTGCAATAGAGAGTGTGATTTTGTAGGTGTTTAAAATTTTTTCATGTCAAAATGGTTCCTCTAAATCAATCGTGTTCAACGTGGAATCAATGATATTTATTACATAATGTTGAAAAGAGAGTTTGTTTTTTTAGTTCATGTTCTTCATAAATCGTTTTCATCGTGGTGTTCGTCTGAAGCAAACGAGTTTAGCCTGGTCAGTTTCTCCTCTATCATTCGTTTGGAGACAGAAATGCAAGAGATCATTTTGGTATGTTGTAGCTGGAGGATTGGCAAAAAGCGATGGCTTTTTGACGTTGATAATAAGAAAGTTTGCATGATTATAAATGATGATAAGGATATCATTTTTGAAGATTTTACTACTATGGTGTTCGACCATTTTGGTTTATGTGAAGGTACTTGTGAAAAATATCTGAGCTATGTTAGAGAGATTTAATAAAAGTGGATGCGATATGCCAAGAAGCACTTGTGGTCTGTGATAGGCAATATTTCCAAGTGTTTGAATAGCTTGATTTAAAAAACAAATAAATCAGAACTATATATATATATATATATATAATTATATATAAGAGAAGTTCTGCAGTGAAAAGATATACAATCAATGGAGGCTTGAATGTGGCCTTCTCGTATAAGCACCAAAAACAACAATATCATCGAACTTTCAAACAAAAAACAAACAAAAGCAAGTCGTCAAACATAAACCAAAATACACAAATGTTATACAAAAAGCTGCAAGTGCTCCAATATTACCTTAAGCCCAATTATGTGGTTATAGATTAATTAAATGATTATTTATTTATTTTATTTTACTGTATTTCACTCCATTTAAGTTTGAATGCTAGTTTTCATTCAAATTATTTCTTCCTAAATTTCTATTCTTACTAAATTTAACTATAATGATACATATTCTTTCAAAAAAATCACTTAAACCTAAGACATAAATAAAAATTGTAACTGATATTTTTAAATCTTTACCAATTAATATGATTCTTTTTTTTTAACCATCAAAGCTTTTATTTTATATATGTGAATTTATATTAAAAATATGAAAATAAAGAAGACATGTATAATCTAGTACAACGCTAGAGATAAATATAAAAATTCACAAAATATTAGATATGTATATATCATGCTTTCTATAATAAATTTAGAATGAAATTGTTCAAATGGTGTTTTAATTGATTTTCAACTCATTTAACAACATAAAATAAATAAAAATATTTCAGATACATGAAGAGATTTGGTAATCCAAATATATACCTTGAGCTTGAGATCTCTGGCTTGATCAATGGTAGATTTGAAGATGTATCCACCTTGGAGTTCCTTCTTTTTCTCAAATATTAGATCAAATATGTCTTTGTTTCCTTGATATCTTCACCGATGACAAGCTCAAACTCTGAAGGAGTTTATCTAATCTAGCACATCCCCTACTCCAATACAACTTCAAAAAAATTTTCCTCCTTGTTGAACTCGTACGCAACTTCCTGAAATATGTTGAGTAAGGTCTTAGAGGCCAGCTGCCATTGAGAAAATGTTAGGGATTGTCTATGTGGATCCACATAGACGTTTTTCAAAACGCCTTCGAGAAAGTTTAGGAAGAAATATTTTGCAAAGTTGTTCTCTTTACCATCTGGAGAAGCTCCCGAGTTTGAGGCTTTAAGAACATGAAATTGTTGATGTTTGGGTAGTGAAGAAGATGATTTAAGTATGGGAAAATTGTTTTTCAGGAGGATGGAGGATTTAAGGGCCGTAACAAAGAAGTGAGGAGGAGGAATTGTTGAAAGTGAAAATGATGGGATCAGAAGAGCGGTATTAGAAGTTATGAATATTAAGATTTTTTCATTAACCTTAATGTAAAGCTATACAAGATATATATAGAAGATGATAATTAACGTCTAACTAACAGACTTAACGGCTAATTATAATCCAACTCCAGTCTTTGTTAGTACCATTAACTGCAACTTCCTTTGTTCTTATCTTCTTTGCTTTTTTATTCTTCAGTTACAATTATTTATACATTTGTTGTGCGATAATTGTAATTGATATTTTTAAATCTTTATTACTAAACATGATTTTGTTTTGTATAATCATCAAAACTTTTATTTTATATATATGAATTTAATTTAAAAATATGATAATAAAGAAGACATATGTATAATCTAGTACGACGCTAGAGATAAATATAAAAATTGAAAAAAATGTGAGATATGTACATATCATGCTTTCTATAATAAATTTAGAATGAAATTGTTCAAATGGTGTTTTAACTGATTTTCAACTCATTTAACAACATAAAATAAATAAAAATATTGAAGATACATGAATATAGTGGAAGAATATGAGAAAATAGTTACTTATAAGATGATAATCTAAAATAGAATGGAGATAATTTTTTAAAAATTAAAAGCAATGTAAGATATATGTCATATACTAAAATTAACGACTAAATTTGTAGATCAGACTTTACATAAAAAAGTTGTTAGTTTTTCTTTTCTATGTGTCAAATTTATCGATAGATTTCATACATATTGCGATCATGTAAATGACTAACTTTGAAACAAACTTTTTTATAGTGACATGTGTTGTGATCATATTAACTACATATTTTGACACGCGTCAATATCTTAAATCGATAATTGAACATTTGTCTCGATTACGTTAATGACTAACTTTGAAAACTAAATTTTACAATTTACATAATAAAATGGTTTTCCTTTTCTAAATTTGTTAGACACCCACCAAAATCTTGTCGACATATTTGTCACGTGTCGTGATCATGTTAATAGCTAACTTTGAAACAAAGCTTTATATAATGACATGTAATAACGACATATTTTGACACATGTTAACATATTAAATCGATAACTTGACATATGTCATTATCATGTTAACGATTAACTTTAACCGAATTTTATAATTTACATAATAAAGTTGTTAATTTTCCATTTCTAAATTTTTTTTGACACGTGTCAAAATCTTATCGATAGACTTGATACAACTAACTTGTTTATAAATAATGATTTGTTGTTAATTATCTATAAATTTTCTTTTTATAATAGATTTAGAACTTTAACATTTTTTCTTTTTAAATATTTTAGTAAATTTATAATTGACATGTGTCACCATTTTATTGATATAACTAACATGTAGGGGTGTCAAAATGGTTCCAAATTTATGGATCAAGCCAAACCAAAACCAATCCAAAAACTTATTGAGTTGATAATTTGAGTTTTAATGGGTTCATGGATCAAAATGGTTTATGGGTTTAATGGATTGGGTTGAAATGAATTAGGATAAAATGGTTCTGAGTTGACCAAAACCAAACCAAACATAGTTGAATTGATTTTAAAAACCAAATTAAACCAATTTTTCTTTTAATTAAATGAGTAAACCGAATTGAACCAACCAAAATGAACAAAACCAAACAAAGCTCCCTCTCTCCCACTTCTTCTTCTTCGACTCAACTTCTGTCTTCTTCTACTTGATCGAATCAAGAAGAAGATAAACCTAGATTCGAATTTGAACATTTAACAAAACAGAATCAGATAAAGAGACGAGAAAATCTCAGATTCGAATTTTGGAATCTACGGTTGAGAGAGAGAGAGAGAGAGGGCTCACACTTTGACTTTTACTGGTGTGGTAAGAGTCTCCTAAAATTGACTATAGAACCATTTCTCTAATGTTTGACCAAAAAAAAAAAAAAAAAAAAAAAACCATTTCTCTAATAATACGACGCCATCTCTAATTCATTAAAATCGTAAAAAATCCACATTAACGAATTTGGATGCAACAAATCCACGTTATGTACATTTAGTTTAACCAAAACGACCAAACATGACACCGGTTCAATAATCCCTCAAGATAACGAAATGGTTGTGTTGTAGTTTTTGGTGATTTATGTAGATTTTTAAGTATTTCCTCTTTCTTCCTTTCTTTGTAATTTCTGTCAAAAGATTGCAAAAATAGTATAAATCTTTACATTTATACCCAGAAAAAAAACAAAATAGTTTGACTCACACTGATGATGACTTGACTTATCTGGTAAAAAAAACACAACTCATATTGACTATAGTCTATAGAAGAACCAGACACCAAAACTCTATAGTCTATACTCTATAGTACCATAGCTCTCCCATATTGGTGGGCTAATAAAGTAATAAGTTACATAAAACGTTGAAATTAGAGTCATCAAATCAATAATACCACTTTCTCAGTATTTAGGAATGTGGATGCAAATCAACGTTAAATACATCAAGGCACCATTTTGATAAATTCCCAAAAACAAGAAAACAATTACAGATGATTATATATGAAAAAAAACGTGGCCAACAACAATTTATGTGTTCACCTACCTGCAAAAACACCAATCTCCCTTTTTATTAACGGTCACATTCTCCTCGTTCCTTAATTAAAAAAAAAAAAAAAAAAAACATTCAGACACAACACAAACGCAAATTTAGATTCTTTCTTCTTCTTCTTCTTCTGTTTTAATCTAATTTTAATTTTCTTTTGGACTTCATTCCCCTCACCACCACCGTGATTATGATTGCCGCCGGAGCTAAATCGCTGCTAGGTCTTTCGATTGCTTCTCCAAAAGGGCTTTCTTATAGCAATTCATTGAGTAGTCATTCAAGATCCGTTGGTGTTGTTCGTTCTTGTGTTTCTATGGATGGATCTCAAACTCTGAGTCATAACACAAATGGGTCTTTTCCTGAGCTCAAATCTATTAATGGTGAGTTTCATATATCTTGTGATTCGATTACCCAGAAAAAAAAAAAAAAATCCGATTTTTAGGTTTGATTTGTCAAAAAGATTCAATTTTTTTTTGGTTTCTCCGTCATGTGTTCTCATCTGGGCATAGATTGAATTTATGTTTTTTTTTTGTTTTTTAGGGAAAAAACAAGGTCCATTGTCTACGGTTGGAAACTCGACGAACATAAAGTGGCATGAGTGTCCTGTTGAAACAGTTGATCGACAGAGATTGCTTGATCAGAAAGGATGTGTGATTTGGGTCACCGGTCTTAGTGGTTCAGGTTTGTGATCTTTAGAAAGCAGCTTCAAGTTTTGGTTTATGTCTATGTGAAAAATATAATCTTGAATGTTTCCAAAAATTGTTTAGGGAAGAGTACTTTGGCTTGTGCTTTGAACCAAATGTTGTACCAAAAGGGGAAGCTTTGTTATATTCTTGATGGGGATAATGTTAGGCATGGCTTAAACCGTGATCTCAGCTTTAAAGCTGAGGATCGTGCTGAGAACATTCGTAGAGTCGGTGAGCTTTAAACAACAAAATCTCGTTAAAACCAATGCTTCTTCCTGTTTTTTTTAACATTTCTATTGTTGATTGGTTTTTGTTTAGGAGAGGTTGCTAAGCTTTTTGCGGATGCTGGAATCATCTGCATTGCGAGTTTAATATCTCCTTACAGGACAGACAGGGACGCTTGTCGAAATTTACTCCCCGAGGGAGATTTTGTTGAGGTATAGGACAAACAAGTGCGGGTTTCGTAGTCTCTCTCTGTTGTATTCAAGAATCCAATAATTTAGTAACATTGGTTTTGATCAAACAGGTGTTCATGGATGTATCGCTTGAAGTTTGTGAGGCGAGGGATCCTAAGGGTCTTTACAAGCTAGCTCGTGCAGGAAAGATCAAAGGTATCTCTTGAGGTGTAGTTGGTATTTGTGTGACTTGTTTTGTTTCAATCAAATCCAAAATTGATACTAACAGTTTTGATATGTTTCTTCAGGTTTTACCGGGATCGATGACCCTTACGAGCCACCATTGAACTGCGAGGTAAATGTCAGTAATATTGTTGGGACAATGGGGTGCTGCAAGAACAAAAACATTGCGATGGTTCTTTATCTAGATGATGAGCTTTTTTCGCATAATTCTCTTGTCTTATCTTATGTCTTTTCCTTGTGTCTGTGTGAAGATTTCTCTAGGACGCGAAGGATCAGGAACTTCTCCGATCGAAATGGCTGAAGTAATCGTTGGATACTTAGAAAACAAGGGTTATCTTCAGGCATAGCATACTTAAGATGCACAACACTTTTGTTGTTCCACGGTCATAGTTCTATTTAACAAGCCAAAGTATAAAATTAAGAAAATCCATGGCTGTTTTTATGGAATCACGAGTTTGAAAAATAAATATAATCTCATAGCTGTTCCCTTTTTTTTTTTTTTTTTTTTTTTTTTGTATTTTAACTCTTATTGTTATGAATCTATGTATATGATAAATATGAGTGAAAATCAAGGTTAAGCCTTTTTTTCTTGATGTTAATGGAAGCTTACATATGTTAAGGATGAATTGCATTCTAAGTTATGCAACTTAAAGTTTTATTTCCAGAATTACTAGAATTTTCTAAAAGTATGTGGTAATTGTTTTTTGCTTATTAAAATAATCAAAGACAATCATAAATAATTTAGATGTTTTCTGAATAATAAACTTGTAGATGTATTGTAGATGTATATATAAAAGAAAGTTATCATAATTATAAAAGAAGAAAATAATAAAATATACCTATATCAGTATTTTTTCAATACTTTTCACAAATAAATCATCATTTTGAAACTAATTATCATTGAATACTAATGCATTTAATATTAGTTACCAAAATTTCAAAATCAATTATAGATAAAATTTTAAAAGATAAGGAAATATTTCTACCTAATTCAAAAAGGGAGGGTTATTATAATGGTAAATAAAAGCTTCATTATTACTAGAGTAGTACGAAAATGTTGGAAATTACTAGAAATATTTTCGAACCCTTTGTACACCTACAACATAGTGTACACAAAAACGTTATTACCAAAGATGCCATTACGAAAAAAAAAATCTTGCGAAGCGGAACTAAGTATGCTATTGGTGTAATGGTAGAGTAATCTAGTAAATTAAAATGGTAGATAAAGTTGATAGATAAATTTGGTAGATATAGTTGGTAGAATATAGGATAATGATAAATTAAGTTGGTAGATTTTGTTGTAGTAATGACAGACTATTTTGAAAGGTAGATTAATTAGGTAGATTTATTTTCACGGTAGACTAACTTGGTAGATTAAATGTGTTTGATGATAGATTTAGTTGTTGGGCGAGTTTTCCGATAGACTTTAAAGGTAGCGAAAATATTTTTGATAGACTTATTACCAGTTGCAACATATATAACTGATAGACTTAAGTTGTTAATATATTTTTGTTTTTATACTTAGATAGTTAATAGATTTATCTGATAGATTTATAAAAGTGTACCGGTAGACTTATAAAATGTAGTAGAGATATTGTTTGTTATGGTAGACTTAGCAGAGGTAATCTAGTTACGATAGACTTATATG
This sequence comes from Camelina sativa, assembly GCF_030686135.1. Lineage (NCBI taxonomy): Eukaryota > Viridiplantae > Streptophyta > Magnoliopsida > Brassicales > Brassicaceae > Camelina > Camelina sativa. Next base: position 18,458,173 of record NC_141898.1, on the reverse strand, counting down.
TAGTGAAGACAAATTTATGTAAGGCTATGTAGTTATTGTAGACTAATGTATTGTAAGTTGCGATTACTATAATGATACAAATTTTGTTATAGTTAGTAAAAATGCAGTATAGAGTTGCGATAGACTTAGTGAACGTCTACGAGTGTGATTTTGTGGGTGTTTAAAGTTTTTCATGTCAAACTGGTTTCTCTGAATCAATCTTGTTCAACGTTGCTGGTCGTCGGAATCAATGATGTTCATTACATAATGTTGAAAAGAGAGTTCATTACATAATGTTGAAAAGAGAGTTTGTTTGTTTAGTTCATGTTCTTTATAAATCGTTTTCATCGTGGTGTTCGTTTGAAGCAAACGAGTTTAGCCTGATCAGTTTCCCCTCTAAAGTTCGTTTGGAGACGGAAATGCAAGAGATTGTTTTGGTATGTTGTAGCTGGAGGACTGACAAAAAACGATGGCTTTTGGACGTTGATAATAAGAAATGTTGCATGATTATAAGTGCTGATAAGGATATCACTTTTGAAGACTTTACCGGTATGGTATTCGACGACTTTGGTTTATGTGAAAAACATCTTAGACAGATTTAATAAAAGTGGATGCACTTGTGGTCTCTGATAGGCAACATTTCCAAGTGTTTGAATAGCTTGATTTAAAAAACAAATAAATCAGAACTGTAAAAATCGTTCTCATTATTTCCATACAGAAATAATATATATATATATATATATATATATATATATATATATAATATAAGAGAAGTTTTGCAGTGTTACCAGAACTGAAAAGTTGCATGAAAACTGTGAAAGCTATACAATCAATGAAAGATTGAATGTGGTCTTCTAGTAGAGAGATAGCACAAAAAACAACAGTATCTTCAAACTATTAAACAAAAAACAAACAAAAGCAAGTCATCAAATATAAACAAAAACACACAAATGTTACAGAAAAAGCAGCAAATGCACCAATATTACCTTAAGCCCAATTATGTGGTTATAGATTAATTAAATGATTTATTTATTTATTTATTTTATTGTATTTAACTCTATTTAAGTTTGAATGCTAGTTTTCATTCTAATTATTTCTTTCTAAATTTCTATTCCTACTAGTTTAATCTTAATGATAGATATCATTTCAAAAAAATCACTTCAACTTAAGACATAGATAAAAATTGTAACTGATATTTTTAAATCTTTACCAATAAACATAATTGTTTTTGTATAAACATCAAAACTTTTATTTTATATATGTGAATTTAAATAAAAAATATGAAAATAAAGAAGACATGTATAATCTAGTACAACGCTAGAGATAAATATAAAAATTGACAAAATATTAGATATGTACATATCATGCTTTCTATAATAAAATTAGAACGAAATTGTTCAAATGTTGTTTTAATTGATTTTCAACACATTTAACAACATAAAATTTATAAAAATATTTAAGATAGAATAAGAGATTTTGTAATCCAAACATATACATTGAGCTTGAGATCTCTGGCTTGATCAAAGGTGGATTTGAAGATGTATTCACCTTGGAGTTCCTTCTTTTTCACAACTATTAGATGAAAATACGTCCTTGTTTCCTTGATATCTTCACCAATGACAAGCTCAAACTCTAAAGGTGTTAATCTAATCTGGCACGTCTCCTGCTCCAATACAACTTCAAACAAAAAATTTCTCTTTGTGAAGCTCTTACGCAGCTTGCTAAAATGTGTCGAGAAAGGTCTCAGAGGCCAGCTGCCATTGAGACAATGTTAGGGATTGTTTATGTGGATCCACATAGACGTTTTTCAAAATGCCTCCAAGAAACTTCAGGAATAAATGTTTTGGAAAATCGTTCTCTTTACCATCTGGAGAATCTCTCGAGTTTCAAGCCTTAAAAATATGAAATTGGTGATGTTTGGGTAGTAAAGAGGAGGATTTAAGTATGAGAAATTTGTTTTTGGGGAGGGTGGAGGATTTAATGGTCGTAAAAACGAAGTGGGGAAGAGGAGTTGTTGTTGAAAGTGAAAATGATGGGATCAGAAGAGAAATATTAGAAATTATGAATATTATGATTTTCTCATTAACCTTCAGTGTAAAGCTGTACAAGATATATATAGAAGATGATAATTAAATCTTTACCAATAAACATGATTTTTTTGTATAACCATCAAAACTTTTATTTAATATATGTGAATTTAAACTAAAAAATGAAAATAAAGAAGACATATGTATAATCTAGTACGACGCTAGAGATAAATATAAAAATTGACAAAATGTTAGATATGTACATATCATGCTTTCTATAATAAATTTAGAATGAAATTGTTCAAATAGTGTTTTAATTGATTATCAACACATTTAACAACATAAAATAAACAAAAATATTTAAGATAGATGAATAAGAGATTTGACAATCCAAACATATACATTGTGCTTGAGATCTCTCGCTTGATCAAAGGTTGATTTGAAGATGTATTCATTTTGGAGTTCCTTCTTTTTTCTCAACTATTAGATCAAAATACGTCTTTGTTTCTTTGATATCTTCACCAATAACAAGTCAAACTCTGAAGGTGTTAATCTAATCTGGCACGTCCCTGCTCCAATACAACTTCAAACAAATTTTTCTCTTTGTTAAACTCTTAACACTACAGGTTTTGGGTCGTATAGTTACGAGGAATATTGTAGCTATGTACTTATATTTGTAACAAAATATGGTTTGCTACAAATTTGTTTCAAATTTTTTTTTGCGCCTATAGGGTGGTACCAAAACACCGTTTGTGAGAAATCGTAGCAAAATAGCTACAAATTTGTTACAACTGTTATTGTGTCTCTTTGCTTCAATTTTGTCTCAGAAATATTGTAACGGATTGTTACAACTTCCCACAAACTAAGTTGTCATTAATAGTTACGAATACTATAAGTTTTTTGTGACAAAGTTGCTACAATTTGTCATTAATAAAACTGTGTTAATTTCTGTCAACTTTGTTTCAATATTTTTGTAACAATTTGTTATTAATACCCACAAGCTACCTTATTGCTAATAGTTACGCAGAGCTACGTTTGTCTTGTAGCATACATGCTACAAGCTAGAGGCGAATGATATTTTAACGAATACCCACAAAAAATTGTCACTAGATCCGTAACTAAATTAGCCACAACTTGATACAAAGTTTTTTTTTCTTATCAACAACAAATTAATTTGTAACAAATTTTTATTTCTCACAAATTCTCGTCGCAAATACCCACGATGTACAAACAGAGTATATTACGTTTGTTACGTGTTTTTGGTAACAGAGTATATTCACAAACAGAGTATATTACGTTTGTAACATGTTTTTGGTAACAGAGTATATTCACAAACAGAGAAATCGTTTGTTAAAACCGATTATATAGAACATAAAAACTAAAATTAACAGAAAACCCAACAAACAAGCATTCATAAAAAGTTTCAAAAGTAGAACACAAACATGTGGATCATACATTCCCACCTCCAAAAAAACAAACATTCATAAACATAGTTTCAAACAGTTAATAGTCAGTTAAGTTTATGATTTCAAGAATCCCATCCAAGGTGTGAAACAGATCAAAAATTAAAATAAAATCTCCACACCACTGGATGAGAGAATCAGCGGGAACAGAACTTATGTTGTACCAAGGACCATCAAAGTGTCTTTGGATTGAAGCAACTATTGCTCGGCGTGGAGGGTTATCATAACCAAACCTGAGAACACAAAAACGTGAAGAACACAAGTTTCTTAATAATATGTTTCTTTATATCCTCTTGGTTCTCTACCGAAGTATTTATATAACACCATGAAGCAAATAAATTATTAGCTAAATCTACCACTAAGAAACGCGCGTGGAGAGGTGGGTGATACAATCCCACTAATATAGGAGAAATAAATAACAAAGCAATAACGAAACAGAGTATCTATTTTATATCTTTAACCTAGTTGACATCGGTTCACTTCAGTTATATGCTTATCAAATACCGATGCTTCACATACTCAGCACATAGCCCCATTTTGTCTCTCTGGATGATCAGATCTATGAACTTCATATATTGAGACTACTCTAAAGATGTAAAAGGAAAAAAAAAAGTTAGAGATGGAAACTTGAGTTTTCAAAACCCTACCTCAAAGATGGAAGAAGGAGAAGGAAGAGAAAACCAGAGAGAAAGAATGATGACCTTGAGTCGCCGGAGAAGTGTTGAGAGAATATAGAAGGAGAAATAGAAAAATTATGTGGGTGATACTGAGTTAAAACAACTTCTATTTACAATGTGTTTGTGTTCTCAAGAAATACGCGGAGATGCAATCTTGGAAAATTACACTAATTAATATCATTGTTACAAATTGCTATCATTTCTTTGTGGGTAAGACACATAATTTTTACGTTTCAGAGCCAACGGTGAAAAGACTCTAGGCAATAAACAAGACGTGGGTGTATATCCATCCAATATTATTACTTAAATAGCTTAACTACATATATCTATAAGAAGTGAATCATCCCTTTATATTTCTCGTTTTGGAAGGGAATAAAGAAATTAAAAACAAGTTCAACAGCTCCATAAATTAGACGATTTCTTAACAAGTTCAACAGCTCCATAAACAAGTTCAATTATCCTCTGGTATCCATTAAATTAATTTGGCCTTTCATAATATGTATAGTCATGAATATATAAGCAACTTCCTGAAATGTATGGAGGAAGGTCTCAAAGGCCAGCTGCCATTGAGACAATGTTAGGGATTGTCTATGTGGATCCACATAAATGTTCTTCAAAATGCCTCCGAGATAGTTCAGCTATAAATGTTTTGAAAAATCGTTCTCTTTACTATCTGGAGAAGCTCCCGAGTTTGAGGCCTTTAAAATATGAAACTGGTGATGTTTGGGTAGTAAAGAGGAGGATTTAAGTATAGGAAATTTGTTTTTGGGGAGGGTGGAAGATTTAAGGGTCGTAAAAAAGAAGTGATGAAAAGGAGTTGTTGTTGAAAGTGAATATGATGGGATCAGAAGAGAGGTATTAGAAATTTTGAATATTATGATTTTCTCATTAACCTTCAATGTAAAGCTGTACAAGATTGATATAGAAGATGATAATTAAATTTTTACCAATAAACATGATTTTTTTTTGTATAACCATCAAAACTTTTATTTAATATATGTGAATTTAAACTAAAAATATGAAAATAATGAATACATATGTCTAATCTAGTACGACGCTAGAGATAAATATAAAAATTGACAAAATGTTAGATATGTACATATCATGCTTTCTATAATAAATTTAGAATGAAATTGTTCAATTAGTGTTTTAATTGATTTTCGACACATTTAACAACATAAAATAAATAAAAATATTTAAGTTAGATGAATAAGAGATTTGACAATCCAAACATATACATTGTGCTTGAGATCTCTCGCTTGATCAAAGGTTGATTTGAAGATGTATTCACATTGGAGTTCCTTCTTTTTTCTCAACTATTAGATCAAAATACGTCTTTGTTTTCTTGATATCTTCACCAATAACAAGCTCAAACTCTGAAGGTGTTAATCTAATATGGCACTAGACATGACCATGGTTACGGTTATTACGGTTAAGGTTGCTTAACCAACGATTATTGTTAGAAATTTTGTATACGGTTACGATTAGTAATTTTATATACGGTTAAAATGGTTACGATTAAATATGGTTGTGGTTAAACGGTTACGGTTATACACGGTTACTAATTATTATGATACGGTTAAAATTTAAAAATTTTAAAGTAATTATTAAAAAAATTTAAATTTTACTATATTTATATATATATATATATATATATATATATATATATATATATATATATTAATAATCACATTAATAGTCGTATAGTCAAACAAAATTTAAGCTTTTTTTCTTGTCACAATAAAACAGCATTTGGTCATTACAATGAGTTTTGTTAATTTTCTAGACATATAAAATATTTGTAGTGAAATGATTATAATTAATGTCCTCTGTCATTGGCAATGACTCCAAACAATAAAAGAAAGTCCAAAGGAATCACCAAAAAAATGATATTTTAGACTATAGAAAAAAAATTTGGTAAGGAAGCATTACATATACTAAGTTTATAAGAGCAAGATTAATGGGGGTTCATATATTGGGGTACTTATATACTGTTTGAATTTTTTAAGAATTAATTGTGTATTGTTTTGTAAATAAGAACCCATGATCTCTTAGTTAAAATTTTCTCCTGCAATAGTAAGTTCTAATTTTGGGTCTCTTATTTTTGAAAAAATTGTTTTTTGAAATTTGAAAATTTTAAATAGAATAGAAGTAGTATAAATGTGTAAACATTTAAGATTTTATAAAAATAAGAAACTATTGCATTTAATTATTTTGTAAACATACAAAACATAATAAAAACATTAATACATATTACAATAGAAGTGCAATTAATAAATGGAGAAAATGATTAATTTAAATACTGATTTTGCTCCAAATTAAACCTTTATATCATACAAAGTGATGCAATTACAAAAAGAAAAACTATACAAATTACCAAGGTTTTAGGTTTGTAAACTTCTCTCTCACTGCAATTCTCACTCATTGCTTCTTTACATGTTTTTCACAAAGAGCCGGTAATCAACAAAACTTAGCTACATAGCATTTTGACCGGAGAGAATTGTACGGTCAGGCAAGCATGATCCGAGATATTGTAGTTCTCCGACCATCGTCGTGTTCCAAATTTTCTGACAGTACATATAATACACACACATCAGAGTCTTGATTGACATATAACACCGGTTTGTGGTTTCCATTTTCCACCAACCTAGCCGTCTGCGGTCTTGATGTAGACCTCTACATCATTGGAAGTTGTTATTTTCCTGAGGCTTGCTCTGTAAAGTCATGGTTCTCAAACGGGTCTCCTTTCATCCTGCAAAACAATACTACAAGAATGATTAAAAGCAGCAGAAGATGGTCAATAACACATATCAACGCTAAAAGAAAAGAACCTAGAAACAGAAACCTCACTCTCGCATGCTCAACAAGTGTACGTGCATCAACAATTAAACCACTCATAGCACAACCAATATGGTCATCAATTTCCATAATCTTCTCCACACTGCTCGGTTCCTAGTAAAAGAAAAAGCATTTTAACAAAGAACGAGAAACCTAATATCACCATAATGAACACACAACGCTAATACTTCACCACTTTTTCAAATTCCATTGGCAAGTTATCCAACAAATTGAAAAACAGAGAATTCAATGTTAGAAACTAAACCAGCAATGTAGAAGTGATACGCTTCTCGACAGCAAGCACAACTCCTTCTTTAGTCTTTACTCCAATAGCAGTAGAACCAAGCTGCAACAAAATCCCACACACATAATCAGATCCTCAACATATAATCCAAACACATACGAAACCCAAACTACATCGATTAAACAAAGAAGAGTGAGCTGGATTTGTGCAAATAACCTAAAACCAATCAAAGAAAACCCCAAATCAATCATAACCCTTTTCTTCAAATTTCTCGATTTCCAAAGGAAACTAACAAAATGGAGGAAACGAGAAGTTACCTTGATAGCTTCAATGGCATATTCGACTTGAAATAGCCTTCCTTCAGGAGAAAAAGTGTTGACTCCTCTGTCGTACTCGGTCCTTGACACAACAAAAATCAGAAACCACGAATAAGGCAAAACCACGATTGAAGTAAAGGACGAAAATTTCGGAGAACCCAGAAGCAGAAGAAGATAGATTTGGCTTTATACGGAGATATACCTGGTGAGAAACATCTTCTTCTTCGGCGATTTCAATCTGTACAAACCTCTGTAAGTCTTTCAGATCCAACCATGCTGAGCAAGGGACGCACCAAGGAGTCTGCGCCGATTAGCTGCCCAAGCAACTCTTTATGCTATCTGGTCAGAGCGCAACAACCGCTATCACAATAACATATCCATGGAAGGCCCTCTTCTGCTCAAACGACTTGACCGGCAAATCCGTGACGCCATCTTGGCAAAGCAAAAAAGGCGAAACTTGAGAGACCTTCTCTTTATTTGACTACAATATGACTAGGCTCCTACTCAAATTATGACTTTGTCTGCTCCTTCCTTGTTTTTATTTTTTTGAGCAAGGGAAGATGCTTGTATCCGGCTTTTGTAACTTCAGCAAACATTATATTTAATAAAATTCACATATTTAAAAAAAAAAAACCTCTGTAAGTCCTTCGCACAACGGAATCAAAACTCTAGAAGAAGAATAACGGATCTAAGTAAAAAATCAACAGAATAAAAAATAAAATCACAGAAGAAGTATTTCCAAACGAATTCAAAATACCACAGAGAAATGTCTACTACGGATTCGAGAAGTGGATCAGTTCGATCGATCGGGCATAAAAAAAAAATTCTTCTTCTATTATTTTCTTCGTCCAACAGAACCGTGACACATACCGTAACAGCCTCCCTTAACTTCTATATTTTATTCTAATTTATTTTCTTCCTACAAAATACTATGAACCCCTCTAAGAGACTACCACTGGAGAAGGTCTAAACTAAGAATGAGTTGATTAACAGAAAATGGCAGTTATTTAAGGGTAGTGGTCCTAGTGGAGTGGATGGACACATTAAACTATTTATGTCACGGTTGGAAATTTAGAATGAAATAACTATGTATTATTGTATTTCTGTAAAGAACATGAGTACGTAAAAAAACAAATACGTGAAAACATACATGCAAGTATAGTTTATTATGCTGATTACAGTAATGAAAATATATATAAAAATATTAGTCACTATCTTCTGATCGGATTGAAGATACATCACTATCAATGTCTTCTAACTCTTCTTCGTTGTCTCGCATGTATTCTTGTTGTCTATATACGACTCTAGTCCAATCATCAAGACACGTTTGAGCTTCAAGGGAATCTGGAGTCATTCTTGAATGAGTTTCATCTAAAATTTGACCTCCCATGCTAAAAGCACGTTCGACAGATGTTGTAGAAACTGGTGAAGAAAAAACATCTCTTGCGATCATGGCTAGAATTGGAAAGAGAGATTGATGACACTTCCACCATTGAACGACTTGAAAGTCATTACCTGCTTCTTCATCACTAAACTCAAAATTAGCGAAAAGATATTTTTCAAGTTCAGAATTGTTACCTTGTGATGGCCGTTGCCTTTTTTCTCGTCGCATCTTTTCTGCAAGACTCAGCTTAGAAGTTGATGACGTATCATTTTGAAGAGATGGTTCAACAATATCTGGTGTCATATTCTTATAAACTCTATAATATTCATCATACAGATTTTCTATGTCTTTTTTTGTATTTGAAATAATGCTCGAAACACTAACACTGTCAGACAAATGCAATAAATTATAATATGTGGTGAGATAATCAGAAAAACCATCTACTTTAGTTCTAGGATCAAAAATCGATGCAAGCAAATTAAGAGGTGGAATTTCTTTGTAGTATTTTATCCACTTATCTCTCATAGTTGCAATGCATGATGACAACACAATATTATTTTCATATTCATGCATCACATCAGCAATATTAACGCATTCATACACAAGTAAATGACTAGTCGGATAATAAACACCAGACAATATATATGTTGCATCATTGAAACATTTTAATAATTTCAGAAGAGCACTACATTCATCCCAATGAGTTGGCCACAAAGTTAAAGAGCTACAGTTTTGTTGAATTAAACTACACAATAAATCTTTGTGACCAGTAGAACCAGCAAGCATATCATATGTTGAATTCCAACGAGTGGGAACATCTCGAGAAAACCTTTTAGGATATACATTATGCATTTTACAAAACTTAGAACCATCTTTTCATTACTCTGGACGGCCCCATAAATAATTTAAAGCTTTTTTAATTGGTGAAACAAGATTATTTTGAGAAACTAATAAACCATCTTGAACGCATAAATTTAAAACATGACAAATACATCGAACATGAAAATATTTTCCACCTAAAATAGGACTACAATTATTTACTAATTCAGAAACAGAGGCAGTATTCGCAGATGCATTATCAAATGAAATAGAAAATATTTTCTTTGTTAAACTATATTCTTCTAAAATTATTTTTATCAATTTAAAATATATTATTAGCTGTATGTCTTTCATCAAAAACCCTAAAAGCAATAATTCTCTTTTGAATAATCCAGTCATTATCAACCCAATGATAAGTAATGCCCATATAATAATGTATCTGCCAATGATCACTCCAAATATCACAACATACTGAAACGTTATTATGAATATTAGAAAACAATTTTTCTATATCTATTTTTGTTTTTCGATAAAGTGATTTTAGAGTAAGAGTAAGAGTAGTTCTAGGAACTCTCTTAGCTTGAGGATTTAAAGCATTTATGCAATAATTATTAAAACCCAATTTTTCACCAAAGCTAAATGAAAGATGATCAACCGCAACCATCTTTGCTAATTCTTGTCGATTTTTTTTATCTGAATAATGAAAAGATTAAAGACTAGAAGAAGCATTATGAGGGTTAGTTTCTACACCAAGTTTTTCATGATGAATATGTTGCAAATGATACCTATATGATCCATATCCTGAACCTGACCTCCAAGAAAACCTTTTGTTGCAATAATTACAGCAAGCTTTCATTCCCCCATCAAATTTTTGTTTTCGAAAGTGTACCTTGAAAATATCGGAACCATTCAAACGTTGCTTTTCCGAACTTCTGCTAGCTTGTTCATGAGTTGCACTCTCTTGAGTATTGATGGTTGGTAATGAGTTGTGGACATCTTATCTTTGACTGTCGAAATAAAATGAGTTGGAAGACATTCTCAAATAACAAAAGAGCTAGACTGTGAAAAAATGAACACGTTCACGTTGGATAATAGAATAAAAAAGAAGTAGTATCTGACTCTTCGTTTAGAACAATATCTATATATCGAGAATTTTGTTACTAAAAGAATGGAACGGCTACTTTTCCACAGCTCACACTAACAGCCTAACAGTCTAACACGTTGACTAACACTTCCCTATCATTCGGTCAATTATTTACCAAAACTAGTATATAATACTTTTTAATTTATTTATTTTTAGCATAATTAATTAAACAAAATAATTTAAATTGTGTCCCAGTTTTACAAAGAGAATCAAACATATTTACACAAACACGATCTACATAATCCGTGGTATTTTCACTTCGACATTGTCATTTTTCCGGTAACTTACTTTTGGGCGATAAATATTTCTTATACGTAATGTTTATATAACATATTAATTATACATAAGTAGTTATTTGGACAGTTTATTATATTTGGAAAACAGTTACGGTAATAATTTGACGGTTTAATTATGCGGTTAACCGACGGTTTTCATACGGTTACGGTTAATTAGCGGTTACGGTTAACAATTTTTGTAACCTTAACCAATACGATTTTACGGTTATAGTTACGGTTTTTAACCATTTTATACGGTTACGGTTAAAAACGGTCCGGTTATGGTCCAAAATACGGTTACAGTTTAATTTTGGTCATGCTTATTTGGCACGTCCCTTGCTCCAATACAACTCCAAACAAATTTTTCTCTTTGTTAAACTCTTACGCAACTTCCTGAAATGTGTCGAGGAAGGTCTCAGATGCCATCTGCCATTGAGACAATGTTAGGGATTGTCTATGTGGATCCACATAGACGTTTTTCGAAATGCCTCTAAGAAAGTTCAGGAATAATTGTTTTGGAAAATCGATCTCTTTACTATCTGGAGAAGCTCCCGAGTTTAAGGCCTTAAAAACATGAAATTGGTGATGTTTGGGTAGTAAAGAGGAGGTTTAAGTAAGGGAAATTTATTTTTGGGGAGAGTGGAGGATTTAAGGGTCGTAAAAAAGAAGTGATGAAAAGGAGTTGTTGTTGAAAGTGAATATGATGGGATCAGAAGAGAGGTATTAGAAATTATGAATATTATGATTTTCTCATTAACCTTCAATGTAAAGGTGTACAGGATATATATAGAAGATGATAATTAAATCTTTACCAATAAACATGATTTTTTTGTATAACCATCAAAACTTTTATTTAATATATGCAAATTTAAACTAAAAAAATGAAAATAATGATGACATATGTATAATCTAGTACGACGCTAGAGATAAATATAAAAATTGACAAAATGTTAGATACGTACATATCATGCTTTCTATAATACATTTAGAATGAAATTGTTCTAATGTTTATTTTAATTGATTTTCAACACATTTAAGAAAATAAAATAAATAAATAAAATATTTAAGATAGATGAATAAGATATTTGGCAATCCAAACATATACATTGTGCTTGATATGTACATATCATGCTTTCTATAATAAATTTAGAATGAAATTGTTCAAATGTTTTTTTAATTGATTTTCAACACATTTAACAACATAAAATAAATACAAATATTTAAGATAGATGAATAATGCAATCCAAACATATACATTGAGCTTGAGATATCTGGCTTGATCAAAGGTTGATTTGAAGATGTATTCACTTTGGAGTTCCTTCTTTTTTTCTCAACTATTAGATCAAAGTACGTCTTTGTTTCCTTGTTATCTTCACCAATATAAAAGCTCAAAATCTGAAGGTGTTAATCTAATCTAGCACATCCCTGCTCCAATACAACTCAAACAAAATTTTCTCTTTGTTAAACTCTTAAGCAACTTCCTGAAATGTGTCGAAAAAGGTCTCTGAGGCTAGCTGCCATTGAGACAATGTTAGGGATTGTCTATGTGGATCCACATAGATGTTCTTCAAAATGCCTCCGAGATAGTTCATGTATAAATGTTTTGAAAAATCGTTCTCTTTACCATTTGGAGAAGCTCCCGAGTTTGAGGCCTTTAAAACATGAAACTGGTGATGTTTGGGTAGTAAAGAGGAGGATTTAAGTATGGGAAATTTGTTTTTGGGGAGGGTGGAAGATTTAAGGGTCCTAAAAAAGAAGTGATGAAAAGGAGTTGTTGTTGAAAGTGAATATAATGGGATTAGAAGAGAAGTATTAGAAATTTTGAATACTATGATTTTCTCATTAACCTTCAATGTAAATCTGTACAAGATTTATATAGAAGATGATAATTACATTTTTACCAATAAACATGATTTTTTTTTTTGTATAACCATCAAAACCTTTATTTAATATATGTGAATTTAAACTAAAAATATGAAAATAATGAAGACATATGTATAATCTAGTACGACGCTAGTGATAAATATAAAAATTGACAAAATGTTAGATATGTACATATCATGCTTTTTATAATAAATTTAGAATGAAATTTTTCAATTAGTGTTTTAATTGATTTTCAACACATTTAACAAAATAAAATAAATAAATAAAATATTTAAAATAGATGAATAAGAGATTTAGTAATCCAAACATATACATTGTGCTTGAGATCTCTGGCTTGATCAAAGGTTGATTTGAAGATGTATTCACCTTAGAGTTCCTTCTTTTTTCTCAACTATTAGATCAAAATACGTCTTTGTTTTCTTGATATCTTCACCAAAAAAAAGCTCAAACTGTGAATGTGTTAATCTAATCTGGCACGTCCCTTCCTCCAATAAAACTCAAACAAAATTTTCTCTTTGTTAAACTCTTACATAACTTCCTGAAATGTGTCGAGGAAGGTCTCAGATGCCAGCTGCCATTGAGAAAATGTTAGGGATTGTATATGTGGATCCACATAGACGTTTTTTGAAATGCCTCTGAGAAAGTTCAGGAATAGATGTTTTGGAAAATCGTTCTCTTTACCATCTGGAGAAGCTCCCGAGTTTGAGGCCTTTAAAACATGAAACTGGTGATGTTTGGGTAGTAAAGAGGAGGATTTAAGTATGGGAAATTTGTTTTTGAGGAGGGTGGAAGATTTAAGGGTCGTAAAAAAGAAGTGATGAAAAAGAGTTGTTGTTGAAAGTGAATATGATGGGATCAGAAGATAGGTATTAGAAATTTTGAATATTATGATTTTCTCATTAACCTTCAATGTAAAGCTGTACAAGATTTATAGAGAAGATGATAATTAAATTTTACTAATAAACATGATTTTTTTTTGTGTAACCATCAAAACTTTTATTCAATATATGTGAATTTAAACTAAAATATGAAAATAAAAAAGACATAGGTATAATCTATTACGACGCTAGTGATAAAAATAAAAATTGACAAAATGTTAGATATGTACATATCATGCTTTCTATAACAAATTTAGAATGAAATTGTTCGTGTTTGTTTTAATTGATTTTTAACACATTTAACAACATAAAATAAATAAAAAATATTTAAGATAGATGAATAAGAGATTTGGCAATCCAAACATATACATTGTGCTTGAGATCTCTGGCTTGATCAAAGGTTGATTTGAAGATGTATTCACCTTAGAGTTCCTTCTTTTTTCTCAACTATTAGATCAAAATACGTCTTTGTTTTCTTGATATCTTCACCAATAACAAGCTCAAACTCTGAAGGTGTTAATCTAATCTAGCACTTCCCTGCTCCAATACAACTCAAACAAATTTTTCTCTTTTGTTAAACTCTTAAGCAACTTCCTGAAATGTGTCGAGGAAGGTCTCAGAGGCCAGCTGCCATTGAGACAATGTTAGGGATTGTCTATGTGGATCCACATAGATGTTCTTCAAAATGCCTCCGAGATAGTTCAGGTATAAATGTTTTGAAAAATCTTTCTCTTTACCATCTGGAGAAGCTCCCGAGTTTGAGGCCTTTAAAACATGAAACTGGTGATGTTTGGGCAGTAAAGAGGAGGATTTAAGTATGGGAAATATTTTTTTGGGGAGGGTGGAAGACTGAAGGGTCGTAAAAAAGAAGTGATGAAAACGAGTTGTTGTTGAAAGTGAATATGATGGGATCAGAAGAGAGGTATTAGAAATTTTGAATATTATGATTTTCTCATTAACCTTCAATGTAAAGCTGTACAAGATTTATATAGAAGATGATAATTAAATTTTACTAATAAACATGATTTTGTTTTTGTATAACCATCAAAACTTTTATTTAATATATGTGTATTTAAACTAAAAATATGAAGATAAAAAAGACATATGTATAATCTATTACGACGCTAGAGATAAATATAAAAATTAACAAAATGTTAGATATGTACATATCATGCTCTCTATAATAAATTTAGAATGAAATTGTTCTAATATTTGTTTTAATTGATTTTCAACACATTTAACAACATAAAATAAATAAAAAATATTTAAGATAGATGAATAAGAGATTTGGCAATCCAAACATATACATTGTGCTTGAGATCTCTGGCTTGATCAAAGGTTGATTTGAAGATGTATTCACCTTAGAGTTCCTTCTTTTTTCTCAACTATTAGATCAAAATACGTCTTTGTTTTCTTGATATCTTCACCCAAAAAAAGCTCAAACTGTGAATGTGTTAATCTAATCTGGCACGTCCCTTCCTCCAATAAAACTCAAACAAAATTTTCTCTTTGTTAAACTCTTACATAACTTCCTGAAATGTGTCGAGGAAGGTCTCAGATGCCAGCTGCCATTGAGAAAATGTTAGGGATTGTATATGTGGATCCACATAGACGTTTTTTGAAATGCCTCTGAGAAAGTTCAGGAATAGATGTTTTGGAAAATCGTTCTCTTTACCATCTGGAGAAGCTCCCGAGTTTGAGGCCTTTAAAACATGAAACTGGTGATGTTTGGGTAGTAAAGAGGAAGATTTAAGTATGGGAAATTTGTTTTTGAGGAGGGTGGAAGATTTAAGGGTCGTAAAAAAGAAGTGATGAAAAAGAGTTGTTGTTGAAAGTGAATATGATGGGATCAGAAGATAGGTATTAGAAATTTTGAATATTATGATTTTCTAATTAACCTTCAATGTAAAGCTGTACAAGATTTATAGAGAAGATGATAATTAAATTTTACTAATAAACATGATTTTTTTTTGTGTAACCATCAAAACTTTTATTCAATATATGTGAATTTAAACTAAAATATGAAAATAAAAAAGACATAGGTATAATCTATTACGACGCTAGTGATAAAAATAAAAATTGACAAAATGTTAGATATGTACATATCATGCTTTCTATAACAAATTTAGAATGAAATTGTTCGTGTTTGTTTTAATTGATTTTCAACACATTTAACAACATAAAATAAATAAAAAATATTTAAGATAGATGAATAAGAGATTTGGCAATCCAAACATATACATTGTGCTTGAGATCTCTGGCTTGATCAAAGGTTGATTTGAAGATGTATTCACCTTAGAGTTCCTTCTTTTTTCTCAACTATTAGATCAAAATACGTTTTTGTTTTCTTGATATCTTCACCAATAACAAGCTCAAACTCTGAAGGTGTTAATCTAATCTAGCACTTCCCTGCTCCAATACAACTCAAACAAATTTTTCTCTTTTGTTAAACTCTTAAGCAACTTCCTGAAATGTGTCGAGGAAGGTCTCAGAGGCCAGCTGCCATTGAGACAATGTTAGGGATTGTCTATGTGGATCCACATAGATGTTCTTCAAAATGCCTCCGAGATAGTTCAGGTATAAATGTTTTGAAAAATCTTTCTCTTTACCATCTGGAGAAGCTCCCGAGTTTGAGGCCTTTAAAACATGAAACTGGTGATGTTTGGGTAGTAAAGAGGAGGATTTAAGTATGGGAAATATTTTTTTGGGGAGGGTGGAAGACTGAAGGGTCGTAAAAAAGAAGTGATGAAAACGAGTTGTTGTTGAAAGTGAATATGATGGGATCAGAAGAGAGGTATTAGAAATTTTGAATATTATGATTTTCTCATTAACCTTCAATGTAAAGCTGTACAAGATTTATATAGAAGATGATAATTAAATTTTACTAATAAACATGATTTTTTTTTTGTGTAACCATCAAAACTTTTATTCAATATATGTGAATTTAAACTAAAATATGAAAATAAAAAAGACATAGGTATAATCTATTACGACGCTAGTGATAAAAATAAAAATTGACAAAATGTTAGATATGTACATATCATGCTTTCTATAACAAATTTAGAATGAAATTGTTCGTGTTTGTTTTAATTGATTTTCAACACATTTAACAACATAAAATAAATAAAAAATATTTAAGATAGATGAATAAGAGATTTGGCAATCCAAACATATACATTGTGCTTGAGATCTCTGGCTTGATCAAAGGTTGATTTGAAGATGTATTCACCTTAGAGTTCCTTCTTTTTTCTCAACTATTAGATCAAAATACGTCTTTGTTTTCTTGATATCTTCACCAATAACAAGCTCAAACTCTGAAGGTGTTAATCTAATCTAGCACTTCCCTGCTCCAATACAACTCAAACAAATTTTTCTCTTTTGTTAAACTCTTAAGCAACTTCCTGAAATGTGTCGAGGAAGGTCTCAGAGGCCAGCTGCCATTGAGACAATGTTAGGGATTGTCTATGTGGATCCACATAGATGTTCTTCAAAATGCCTCCGAGATAGTTCAGGTATAAATGTTTTGAAAAATCTTTCTCTTTACCATCTGGAGAAGCTCCCGAGTTTGAGGCCTTTAAAACATGAAACTGGTGATGTTTGGGTAGTAAAGAGGAGGATTTAAGTATGGGAAATATTTTTTTGGGGAGGGTGGAAGACTGAAGGGTCGTAAAAAAGAAGTGATGAAAACGAGTTGTTGTTGAAAGTGAATATGATGGGATCAGAAGAGAGGTATTAGAAATTTTGAATATTATGATTTTCTCATTAACCTTCAATGTAAAGCTGTACAAGATTTATATAGAAGATGATAATTAAATTTTACTAATAAACATGATTTTTTTTTTGTATAACCATCAAAACTTTTATTTAATATATGTGTATTTAAACTAAAAATATGAAAATAAAAAAGACATATGTATAATCTATTACGACCCTAGAGATAAATATAAAAATTAACAAAATGTTAGATATGTACATATCATGCTCTCTATAATAAATTTAGAATGAAATTGTTCTAATGTTTGTTTTAATTGATTTTCAACACATTTAACAACCTAAAATAAATAAAAAATATTTAAGATAGATGAATAAGAGATTTGGCAATCCAAACATATACATTGTGCTTGAGATCTCTGGCTTGATCAAAGGTTGATTTGAAGATGTATTCACCTTAGAGTTCCTTCTTTTTTTTCTCAACTATTAGATCAAAATACGTCTTTGTTTTCTTGATATCTTCACCAAAAAAAAGCTCAAACTGTGAATGTGTTAATCTAATCTGGCACGTCCCTTCCTCCAATAAAACTCAAACAAAATTTTCTCTTTGTTAAACTCTTACATAACTTCCTGAAATGTGTCGAGGAAGGTCTCAGATGCCAGCTGCCATTGAGACAATGTTAGGGATTGTATATGTGGATCCACATAGACGTTTTTTGAAATGCCTCTGAGAAAGTTCAGGAATAGATGTTTTGGAAAATCGTTCTCTTTACCATCTGGGGAAGCTCCCGAGTTTGAAACCTTTAAAACATGAAATTGGTGATGTTTGGGTAGTAAAGAGGAGGATTAAAGTATGAGAAATTTGTTTTTGAGGAGGGTGGAAGATTTAAGGGTGGTAAAAAAGAAGTGATGAAAAGGAGTTGTTGTTGAAAGTGAATATGATGGGATCAGAAGAGAGGTATTAGAAATTTTGAATATTATGATTTTCTCATTAACCTTCAATGTAAAGCTGTACAAGATTTATATAGAAGATGATAATTAATTTTTTACTAATAAACATGATTTTTTTTTGTATAACCATCAAAACTTTTATTTAATATATGTGAATTTAAACTAAAAATATGAAAATAAAAAAGACATAGGTATAATCTAGTACGACGCTAGAGATAGATATAAAAATTGACAAAATGTTAGATTTGTACATATCAAGCTTTCTATAATAAATTTAGAATGAAATTGTTCTAATGTTTGTTTTAATTGATTTTCAACACATTTAACAAAATAAAATATTTAAGATAGATGAATAAGAGATTTGGCAATCCAAACATATACATTGATTTTGATATATCTGGCTTGATCAAAGGTTGATTTGAAGATGTATTCACTTTGGAGTTCCTTCTTTTTTCTAAACTATTAGATCAAAATACGTCTTTGTTTCCTTGATATCTTCACCAATAACAAGCTCAAACTCTGAAGGTGTTAATCTAATCTAGCACGTCCCTGCTCCAACACAACTCAAACAAATTTTTCTCTTTGTTAAACTCTTAAGCAACTTCCTGAAATGCGTCGAGGAAGGTCTCAGAGGCCAGCTGCCATTGAGACAATGTTAGGGATTGTCTATGTGGATCCACATATATGTTCTTCAAAATGCCTCCGAGATAGTTCAGGTATAAATGTTTTGGAAAATCGTTCTCTTTACCATTTTGAGAAGCTCCCGAGTTTGAGGCCTTTAAAACATGATACTAGTGATGTTTGGGTAGTAAAGAGGAGGATTTAAGTATGGGAAATTTGTTTTTGGGGAGGGTGGAAGATTTAAGGGTCCTAAAAAAGAAGTGATGAAAACGAGTTGTTGTTGAAAGTGAATATGATGGGATCAGAAGAGAGGTATTAGAAATTTTGAATATTATGATATTCTCATTAACCTTCAATGTAAAGCTGTACAAGATTTATATAGAAGATGATAATTAAATTTTACTAATAAACATGATTTTTTTTTGTATAACCATCAAAACGTTTTTTAATATATGTGTATTTAAACTAAAAATATGAAAATAAAAAAGACATAGGTATAATTTATTACGACGCTAGAGATAAATATAAAAATTGACAAAATGTTAGATATGTACATATCATGCTCTCTATAATAAATTTAGAATGAAATTGTTCTAATGTTTGTTTTAATTGATTTTCAATACATTTAACAACATAAAATAAATAAAAAATATTTAAGATAGATGAATAAGAGATTTTGCAATCCAAACATAGACATTGTGCTTGAGATCTCTGGCTTGATCAAAGGTTGATTTGAAGATGTATTCACCTTAGAGTTCCTTCTTTTTTCTCAACTATTAGATCAAAATACGTCTTTGTTTTCTTGATATCTTCACCAAAAAAAAGCTCAAACTCTGAAGGTGTTAATCTAATCTGGCACGTCCCTTCCTCCAATAAAACTCAAACAAAATTTTCTCTTTGTTAAACTCTTACATAACCTCCTGAAATGTGTCGAGGAAGGTCTCAGATGCCAGCTGCCATTGAGACATTGTTAGGGATTGTATATGTGGATCCACATTGACGTTTTTTGAAATGCCTCTGAGAAAGTTCATGAATAGATGTTTTGGAAAATCGTTCTCTTTACCATCTGGGGAAGCTCCCGAGTTTGAAACCTTTAAAACATGAAATTGGTGATGTTTGGGTAGTAAAGAGGAGGATTTAAGTATGAGAAATTGGTTTTTGAGGAGGGTGGAAGATTTAAGGGTGGTAAAAAAGAAGTGATGAAAAGGAGTTGTTGTTGAAAGTGAATATGATGGGATCAGAAGAGAGGTATTAGAAATTTTGAATATTATGATTTTCTCATTAACCTTCAATGTAAAGCTGTACAAGATTTATATAGAAGATGATAATTAATTTTTTACTAATAAACATGATTTTTTTTTGTATAACCATCAAAACTTTTATTTAATATATGTGAATTTAAACTAAAAATATGAAAATAAAAAAGACATAGGTATAATCTAGTACGACGCTAGAGATAGATATAAAAATTGACAAAATGTTAGATATGTACATATCAAGCTTTCTATAATAAATTTAGAATGAAATTGTTCTAATGTTTGTTTTAAATGATTTTCAACACATTTAACAAAATAAAATAAATAAATAAAATATTTAAGATAGATGAATAAGAGATTTGGCAATCCAAACATATACATTGTGCTTGAGATCTTTGGCTTGATCAAAGGTTGATTTGAAGATGTATTCACCTTAGAGTTCCTTCTTTTCTCAACTATTAGATCAAAATACGTCTTTGTTTCCTTGATATCTTCACCAATAACAAGCTCCAACTCTGAAGATGTTAATCTAATCTAGCACGTCCCTGCTCCAATACAACTCAAACAAATTTTTCTCTTTTGTTAAACTCTTAAGCAACTTCCTAAAATGTGTCGAGGAAGGTCTCAGAGGCCAGCTGCCATTGAGACAATGTTAGGGATTGTCTATGTGGATCCACAAAGATGTTCTTAAAAATGCCTCCGAGATAGTTCAGGTATAAATGTTTTGAAAAATCGTTCTCTTTACCATCTGGAGAAGCTCCCGAGTTTGAGGCCTTTAAAACATGAAACTGGTGATGTTTGGGTAGTAAAGAGGAGGATTTATGTATGGGAAATTTGTTTTTGAGGAGGGTGGAAGATTTAAGGGTCGTAAAAAAGAAGTGATGAAAACGAGTTGTTGTTGAAAGTGAATATGATGGGATCAGAAGAGAGGTATTAGAAATTTTGAATATTATGATTTTCTCATTAACCTTCAATGTAAAGCTGTACAAGATTTATATAGAAGATGATAATTAAATTTTACTAATAAACATGATTTTTTTTTGTATAACCATCAAAACTTTTATATAATATATGTGAAATTAAACTAAAAATATGAAAATAATGAAGACATATGTATAATCTAGTACGACGCTAGAGATAAATATAAAAATTGACAAAATGTTAGATATGTACATATCATGCTTTCTATAATAAATTTAGAATGAAATTGTTCAAATGTTGTTTTAATTGATTATCAACACATTTAACAATATAAAATAAATAAAAATATTTAAGATACATGAATAAGAGATTTGGCAATCCAAACATATTCATTGTGCTTGAGATCTCTAGCTCGATTAAACGTTGATTTGAAGATGTATTCACCTTGGAGGTCCTTCTTTTTTCTCAACAATTAGATCAAAATACGTCTTTGTTTTCTTGATATCTTCACCAAAAAAAGCTCAAACTCTAAAGGTGTTAATCTAATCTGGCACGTCCCTTGCTCCAATAATACTCAAACAAATTTTTCTCTTTGTTAAACTCTTACATAATTTCCTAAAATGTGTCAAGGAAGGTCTCAGATGCCAGCTGCCATTGAGACAATGTTAGAGATTGTCTATGTGAATCCACATAGACGTTTTTGGAAATGTCTCTGAGAAAGTTCAGGAATAGATGTTTTGGAAAATCGTTCTCTTTACCATCTGGAGAAGCTCCCGAGTTTGAGGCCTTAAAAACATAAAAGTGGTGATATTTGGGTAGTAAAGAGGATGATTTAAGTAGGCGAAATTTGTTTTTGGGGAGAGTGGAGGGTTTAAGGTTCGTAAAAAAGAAGCGATGAAAATGAGTTGTTGTTGAAAGTGAATATGATGGGATCAAAAGACAGGTATTAGAAATTTTGAATATTATGATTTTCTCATTAACCTTCAATGGAAAGCTGTACAAGATATATATAGAAGATGATAATTAAATCTTTACCAATAAACATGATTTTTTTGTATAACCATCGAAACTTTTATATAATATATGTGAATTTAAACTAAAAATATGAAAATAATGAAGACATATGTATAATCTAGTACGACGCTAGAGATAAATATAAAAATTGCCAAAATGTTAGATATGTACATATCATGCTTTCTATAATAAATTTAGAATGAAATTGTTTAAATGTTGTTTTAATTGATTATCAACACATTTAACAATATAAAATAAATAAAAATATTTAAGATACATGAATAAGAGATTTGGAAATCCAAACATATTCATTGTGCTTGAGAACTCTGGCTTGATCAAACGTTGATTTGAAGATGTATTCACCTTGGAGGTCCTTCTTTTTTCTCAACAATTAGATCAAAATACGTCTTTGTTTTCTTGATATCTTCACCAAAAAAAAGCTCAAACTCTAAAGGTGTTAATCTAATATGGCACGTCCTTTGCTCCAAAAAAACTCAAACAAATTTTTTCTTTGTTAAACTCTTACATAACTTCCTGAAATGTGTCGAGGAAGGTCTCAGATGCCAGCTGCCATTGAGACAATGTTAGGGATTGTCTATGTGGATCCACATAGACGTTTTTCGAAATGCCTCTGAGAAAGTTCAGGAATAGATGTTTTGGAAAATCGTTCTCTTTACCATCTGGAGAAGCTCCCGAGTTTGAGGCCTTAAAAACATAAAAGTGGTGATATTTGGGTAGTAAAGAGGATGATTTAAGTAGGCGAAATTTGTTTTTGGGGAGAGTGGAGGGTTTAAGGTTCGTAAAAAAGAAGCGATGAAAATGAGTTGTTGTTGAAAGTGAATATGATGGGATCAAAAGAGAGGTATTAGAAATTTTGAATATTATGATTTTCTCATTAACCTTCAATGGAAAGCTGTACAAGATATATATAGAAGATGATAATTAAATCTTTACCAATAAACATGATTTTTTTGTATAACCATCAAAACTTTTATATAATATATGTGAATTTAAACTAAAAATATGAAAATAATGAAGACATATGTATAATCTAGTACGACGCTAGAGATAAATATAAAAATTGCCAAAATGTTAGATATGTACATATCATGCTTTCTATAATAAATTTAGAATGAAATTGTTTAAATGTTGTTTTAATTGATTATCAACACATTTAACAATATAAAATAAATAAAAATATTTAAGATACATGAATAAGAGATTTGGAAATCCAAACATATTCATTGTGCTTGAGATCTCTGGCTTGATCAAACGTTGATTTGAAGATGTATTCACCTTGGAGGTCCTTCTTTTTTCTCAACAATTAGATCAAAATACGTCTTTGTTTTCTTGATATCTTCACCAAAAAAAAGCTCAAACTCTAAAGGTGTTAATCTAATATGGCACGTCCTTTGCTCCAAAAAAACTCAAACAAATTTTTTTCTTTGTTAAACTCTTACATAACTTCCTAAAATGTGTCGAGGAAGGTCTCAGATGCCAGCTGCCATTGAGACAATGTTAGGGATTGTCTATGTGGATCCACATAGACGTTTTTCGAAATGCCTCTGAGAAAGTTCAGGAATAGATGTTTTGGAAAATCGTTTTCTTTACCATCTGGAGAGGCTTACAAGTTTGAGGCCTTAAAAACATAAAACTGGTAATGTTTGGGTAGTAAAGAGGATGATTTAAGTAGGCGAAATTTGTTTTTGGGGAGGGTGGAGGGTTTAAAGTTCGTAAAAAATAAGCGATGAAAATGAGTTGTTGTTGAAAGTGAATATGATGGGATCAAAAGAGAGGTATTAGAAATTTGAAAATTATGATTTTCTCATTAACCTTCAATGAAAAGCCGTACAAGATATATATAGAAGATGATAATTAAATCTTTAACAATAAACATGATTTTTTGTATAACCATCAAAAGTTTTATATAATATATGTGAATTTAAACTAAAAATATGAAAATAATGATAGACATATGTATAATCTAGTACGACGCTAGCGATAAATATAAAAATTGACAAAATGTTAGATATGTACATATCATGCTTTCTATAATAAATTTAGAATGAAATTGTTCAAATGTTGTTTTAATTGATTTTCAACACATTTAACAACATAAAATAAATAAAAATATTTAAGATAGATGAATAAGAGATTTGGCAATCCAAACATATTCATTGTGCTTGAGATCTCTGGCTTGATCTAACGTTGATTTGAAGATGTATTCACCTGGGAGTTCCTTCTTTTTCTCAACTATTAGATCTAACTACGTCTTTGTTTCCTTGATATCTTCACTAGTAACAAGCTTAAACTCTGAAGGTGTTAATCTAATATGACACGTCCCCGTCTCCTATACAACTTCAAACAAATTTTTTTCTTTGTTAAACTCTTAAGCAACTTCCTGAAATGTGTCGCGGAAGGTCTTAGAGGCCAGTTGTCGTTGAGACAAGGTTAGGGATTGTCTATTTGGATCCACATAGACATTTTTCGAAATGCCTCTGAGAAAATTCAGGAATAGATGTTTTGAAAAATCGTTCTCTTTACCATCCGGAGAAGCTCCCGAGTTTGAGACCTTAAAAACATGAAACTAGTGATGTTTGGGTAGTAAAGAGAAGGATTTAAGTATTGGAAATTTGTTTTTGGGGAGGGTGGACGATTTAAGGGTCGTAAAAAAGAAGTGAGGAAGAGGAGTTGTTGTTGAAAGTGAAAATTATGGGATCAGAAGAGAGGTATTAAAAGTTTTGAATATTATGATTTTCTCATTAACCTTCAATGTAAAGTTGTACACGATATATATATAGAAGATGATAATTAAATATTTACAAATAAACATGATTTTTTTTTGTATAACCATCAAAACTTTTCTTTAATATATGTTAATTTGAAACGACCCGACTCGTTTTTTTTTTGTTGTAAATAAATAAGAAATAATAAATAATACTAAAAATAAAAATAATGATAAACTACAACTAGTAGTCTCATACCCACTAGCCACCTAACCACAATCACAACCAACAGCAGAAATAACCAATACCAATAAATATCCAATAATAAAACCAATATTATAACATAAAACAGATTCAATATTCAACCATCAGGAAACATAGAACCAGCAACCTAGCAATGTTTCTAATGACTCAACTCTAGCAACCTAGCAAGCCAGACAAAATCCAATCAAGTCCCCAGAATATCCTCCTCTTCATTGCCTTGATTCCACGATCACATTTTGCCTTTACCTGCACCACAAACACAAATTGCAATGCATGGGTATTTTATAAACACTCAGTAAGGCAATCCTCTCATCTATTGGGCTATACACACAAGCAATAGAGACATCTCTAACTAT
Source organism: Camelina sativa (assembly GCF_030686135.1). Taxonomy (NCBI): domain Eukaryota; kingdom Viridiplantae; phylum Streptophyta; class Magnoliopsida; order Brassicales; family Brassicaceae; genus Camelina; species Camelina sativa. Next base: position 18,432,424 of record NC_141898.1, on the reverse strand, counting down.
CAACCAACAATCAACAATCATCAATAACAAACCAGGATTCTGCATCGACCGACCCAAACATGCATCGACCGACACTAGTTGGGGTTGCGTCGACCGACGCATGATATGCATCGACCGATGCAAGGTTCACTTGCATCGACCGATACTCCCATTGCATCGACCGACGCATGCTCGACATAGCACGAAAACCCTAGAGTTTACGCGCCGTCCTCGCACTTGCATTGACCGACGCACAAAGTGCATTGATCGATGCACATGCCGACCATCGTTTTTTCCCGAAGCTTCTCACTGGCTCTTCGTTCCTAAAACCACAAAACTCTATCCCAAGCCACAAGAAAGCTTCCTAACATCACAGATAACATACTAACAAGCCAAACAACACATAAACAAGCAGATCAGAGAAATCTCCAGCTTAGATAAGCCCTGGTCATGCACTTACCTTTGCCCAAGACGATTCTGACTCTAAAACGCAAGTTCTACACTCCTAGCAAGCTCCTACAATGATCTAAGCCTCATATCTCACAAGAAAAAGCCACAAACTTCCCAAAAACTCCCAAAAACGCTTAAGAACTGATAAGAACTCTTTTCTCTCTGGTTTTCTCTCAAAACGGCCAAACTCATCGAATGAGACAAAAACACGACTTAAGAGTTTTCCCTACCCTAAAACGCAGCATTTAACTTAAACCGGGATTTCGGTTCGCGGATGTTACAATTCTCCCCCACCAACATAGATTCATCCTCGAATCTCGAACAACCATCAACCAAAGACTCCCGTACAACCGTCTCCACGGCCCACACTCCTCCGACCGATCTACGAAAGGTCACCTTTAGGCGATAGACTCACGTTCTAGGCATTATTTGCTCTCGACTTTTGGACTTTCCTTTACTCATAGGCCTAAACCTTGAGTTTTATTGGCTCCTCATCAGGCCTAAGCTTGCATGCCATAATATTGGCTCCTCATCGGGCCTAAGCCCGCATGCCATAATATATAAGGAAGTCCAATATTCGTCTCTCGGGTTGCCACACTACAGTGCGCCACCGGATCGTCATCCGAAGTCGATATACCAACCATACTCCCAAGCCACAAAGTCTCAGAGTATGGTGGTACTAGGAGAAACAAAGTCCCCCAAGAGTCGCGAGCAAACAATTCTGAACACGTCTGAGTCCTATCCCTATCCAGATTTCCTTCTCGTGGCTCGCGTAAAACATCACAATGTCCTACCAACCACATATCCCCTCACTGGAATACCTCATGACCACACATGGATCATCTCAATTCCACAAGCGCCGCCACAAAGGCCAAACAAATGTCCTAAACAGGACCGCCACCAAGGCCAAACAAATTTCCCAAACAGGACCGCCACAAAGGCCAAACAAATGTCCTAAACAGGACCGCCACCAAGGCCAAACAAATGTCCTAAACAGGACTGCCACCAAGGCCACTCATCCCGAAGGACCGTCACGAAGACCACTTGTCCCGAAGGACCGCCTAAACAGGCAACTCTGGCTAAACAGCCCGCCACAAATGCCATATAATTGGCTAAACAGCCCGCCACAAAGGCCACACAATGGCTAAACAGCCCGCCACAAAGGCCACACAATGGCTAAACAACCCGCCACAAAGGCCACACAATGTCTCAAAAGACCGCCACACATGGCACAATAACTTAAAAGTCCGCCACCAAGGCCACACAAGCCCCTCCAAGGCTCACAACCACTAAAATGGAAAAAAAATCTAACTCACATCAAACTTTCCATTTTTAGACTTTCCACTTCTGGAAACTTTCCACTTTTAGAAACTTCTATTTCAGGAAACTTTCCCTCAAACCACCGCCTCACGGAAATTTTGTACCCCGAACACCACCTCATATTGTTACTTAGTCGCACAACCAATCACCCCTAATCGACCAAGTAAACAAGAGAGATGGGCTGGAATACTCCATTCCCGCTCCAGCCACAGACTACAACTGGGACCAAGCTAGACAAGTTCAAGTCACGACCTGCTTCTCGAACCACTTCTTGAACCTTGCCTTCATCCTCGCCTCTGGCTCCCAAGTCTGCTCCTCAATACCATCACAGTCCCATAGGACTCTCATATCCTCCTCTCGAGAACCCTCACTGGTCTCGCCTCCAAAGTCATGTTAGGCTAAAGATCCTCAGGAATCTTAGCTAACAACTGATCATCCTCACGGAGACACTTCCGCAACATAGACACATGGAAAACCTTATGGAATGCATGCACAACCTCAGGTAACTCCAGTCTATATGCTATTGGTCCCACCCGCTCAATCACTCTGAACGGTCCCATATACCTCGTACTCAACTTAGTCTCAGTCAATGACCTGTTCGGACCCTGCAACATGGCCATCTTGAGGTACACTCTGTCTCCTACCTGAAACTCAAGATCTCTCCTCCTCCTATCAGCATAACTCCTCTACCGATCCTGAGCTTCTTTCATGTTCAGCTTGAGAACCCGAATCTTCTCTGAGGTCTCCTGAACAAAATCTGCCTCGTAAATGCTCCTCTCCCCCACCTGAGTCCAGCATACCGATGTATGACATGGCCTTCCATACAAAGCCTCATAAGGAGCCATCTTAATACTCGCCTGATAGTTGTTGTTGTAAGCAAACTCTACCAGGTTCAGGTGATCGGCCCAATGGCCATCCCAATCCAACACACACATCCTCAGCAAATCCTCCAACATCTGGATCGTCCTCTCTGACTGTCCATCTATCTGTGGATGATAATATGTACTCATATGTACCTTAGTGCCCATCTCTGCCTGAAATGCTCTCCAAAACACTGAAGTGAACTTAGAATCCCTATCAGACACAATGCTCGCTGGCACCCCATGCAACCTAACTATTGATAAGCTCAAATTAATCACTGGAGCTACTCTCTCAAACAAGAGATCACTGTAGTACTTAGGGGTCGAATTCCTCAGAGACTCAAGATCAAACACAATGGATTATAGAGTTTTATGATTACGCTAAACAAATTAATTTGAATTAAAATAAACAATGCAAAATATTAAATAAAAGTGTTGTGAAATCAGAAAATCAAAAGGTTAAGCCTAGGAAATTTCTCAGGAAATTATGAAATATTAAATCAGTAAATTAATTAAGGTTCAAGCAATTAAAAATCAGATCTAGAACTCTAAACTTTTGGTAAAATAAATCAGTTCTCACTGCAATTATTATCTAAATTTAAAAACAGAAAATCCAAATCTCTTTGTAAAATTCTAAGTTAAAAATCAGCTTTAAGAACAGTTTTAGATAAGTTCAAATTATTAATTCAAATCTCTTTGTAAGAAATACTTTTGTTCATCAATGGTTTAATCAGGAAAACAATTATATTCTCATATCAATTTATTTTCCTAAGATAATAATTCTAGGTGATCAATCAAGAATTATTGTGAAGAACAACCAATAATGAAGATCATAAAAGATTAATAACCCTAAAACCACAAATCTAATAAATCATAAAAACCCTATGAAAAATCCTAAACATAACAAGCAAATTACTCAGACATGTTTAATGAAGAACAAATCATAATTCTAAATAACATGCAATAGATTATTGAATAGTAAAAGAGGGAGTTTAGAAATCTTCTCTCTACAAAGAAGTCAGATCCTTTTCTCCAAAAAAGCTCTCAATAATCTCTCTCTCAAAAACTGCTATAAAATAACTTAAGGATTTACAAAACCCAAAAACACTATAAATATGTCCTAAAACACGTCCAGGGGCTTATGTTGCAATTGTGGAAAACTTTGGGTAAAATTGTAAAACTTCCAATTCTTGTTCTCTCCTCGGGTAATCAGGAGTGTCGATCGATGCTCATGTAGTGTCGATCGATGCCAGCACTCTAATCCGACTCCAAGTTCGTTTCCTTCCGTTAAATGTTCCAAAACGATCCAAATTGCTCCATTTTGCTACATCCGTGCCAAATTCCTAGATAACCTGTAAAGACTCAAAAACAACCTAGAAACAAATCAAAAGACTCAAAAAGCACACTCATATCATGGTTAAAAACCGTAAAAACCATGATATATCAACTATCTCCCTCACATACTTCTTAGCCAAGACCGTTGTTCCATCTGTCTTCTTAATGGCCAGAAAATGTGCAGAGTTAGTCAACCGGTCCACAATGACCCAAATAACATCAAAGGTCTGAGACAATGGCAATCCTATCGCACCTCGCGACCCAACTAACTACATCTTTTTTCATCCCGACCCAGTGATAGTACATCTTGAGATCACGGTACATCTTAGTTGCTCCTGGATGAACAGAGAACCTGCTCGCATGAGCCTCACTCAGAATCACCTGTCTCAACTCGTCATCCTTGGGCACACAAACCCACCCATGCACCAAAATAGTACCATTAGCCGAAACATGATACTTAGAACCAACCTCCTTTGAGGCATTCACCAACCCCAAATCCTTCTCCTGTGCCAACCGCACCCTACTCAGAAGATCTGCCCTAACAACTGCCTCCAAACCCAACGGCTCCTGAGACACTGTACACAACTTCAACACACTGATCTCTCCTATCAGGGACTCCATATCCTGCTCCTGAGCCGAAGCTACCCTCTTCCGACTTAGAGCATCTGCAACCGACTTAGCCTTACCAGGGTGTTAAGCTATCTCCAAATCATAATCTGCCACAAGCTCCATCCACCGCCTCTGTCTCAAGTTTAATTTAGGCTGAGTGAATATATACTTCAGGCTCTTATGATCTGTAAACACCTGTACCTTTGCACCATAAAGATAAGATCTCCAAATCTTCAGGGCAAAAACTACATCAGCCATCTCCAAATCATGAGTAGGATAGTTGCCCTCATGCTTCCGCAACTGCCTCGAAGCATAGGAAATCACCTTCCCATGCTGCATCAACACACACCCCAAACCAACTCTGGATGCATCAGTATAAACCACATAGGGTTCTCCCTGCTCAGGCAAAGCCAACACTGGTGCAGTAGTCAACATCTCCTTAAGGCTTGCAAAGCCCTCCTCACACTCCTGTGACCAAACAAAAAGAACATCCTTCCCTGTCAACTTAGTCATAGGACGTGCTCTGCTTGCAAAACCCTTCACAAATCTCCTGTAGTAACCTACCAACCCAAGAAAACTCCTGAGCTCTATGGCATTATGCGGTCTAGGTCATTCCCTGATAGCCTGAATCTTCTCCGGATCTATAGAAACCCCATCTGCAGACACAATATGACCCAGAAAACCCATCTCCCGCAGCCAGAAACTACACTTGCTCAACTTAGCAAAACACTTCTGCTCCCGCAGCTTCTCCAGAACTGCCCTCAAATGCACTGCATGCTCCTTAGGACTCTTAGAGTAAACCAGGATATCGTCGATGAAAATGATGACAGACACGTCCAGGAACTCCTGAAACACGCTGTTCATCAATCTCATAAACGCTGTTGGTGCATTAGTCAACCCGAAAGGCATCACCACGAACTCATAATGCCCATACCTCGTCATGAATGCAGTCTTTCTCACATCTGCCTCATCTATCGGGATCTGATGATAACCTAACGCCAGATCTATCTTGGAGAACCAAGTAGCACCTCTCAACTGATCCAACAACTTATCGATCCTAGGAAGAGGGTACTTGTTCTTCACAGTGACCCGGTTCAAAACCCGGTAATCAATACACAACCGGAAACTCCCATCCTTCTTCTTGACAAACAACACCGGCGCTCCCCATGGTGATACACTAGGATGGATGAATCTCTTACTCAACAAATTCTCTAGCTGCTTCTTCAGCTTTGTCATCTCTGCTGGAGTCATTCTGTAAGGAGCCTTGGATAACGGCATCGTCCCCGGTTCTAGTTTAATCGTGAAGGGATCATACCGAGATTCCTCAACAACCTGAATACCACTAACCGTAGACGTCCCCACTGACTCTGGCATAGATATAGTAATCAAATAAGCCTCACGACCCTTCTCGATCATCTTCCCAGCCTGAATGGCCGAGATCACGAGACTCCCTGAAATCGGTCTAATACCTTGGAAAACCAACTTCTTTCCTGGACGCTCAAACTCCACTCTACCTCGAAGGCAATCCAAATGCACCATAAGCCGATGCAACCAATCCATCCCGAGAATAACATCATACAACTCCACTGGACTGATAAGCAAATCCGCTGTCCACGACTCTCCTGCGATCTGAATATCAAATCCTCTAGCTCATCCAAGAACTCTCAGGAACTTGCCTCCCGCAACTCTGACAACTCTTGTACGCTCTCGGGGATCCCCTCTGATTCCCGCGCTCTCTGCACACTCCAGAGTAATGAAGCTATGAGAAGCTCCAGAATCAAACATAACATGGGACTTAAACCCGCCCACCAACAAGGTCCCTACACAAATCTGAACTTACTAAGAATTCACAAAGACAGAGTACCAGAAATTATACATGTGATCGCCCCGGCACTGGTTCCACCAGTCTCTGCAGTCGTGTAAACCCGTGGCACCTGCTCAATCCGTGCAACCTGCTGCCCTCCCGGCTGCACCTGCTGCAACGCTGCCACTGCCACCGGCTGCAACTTGGGACACAAGGGCCTGATGTGCCCTGGCTCCCTGCAATGATAGCATACACGAGCCGCTACCGTTGGAGCACTCCTCTTGGGACAGCTAGCAACCATGTGATCCTTGCTCCCACAACCGAAGCAACTCGCACCACTCGGCCTCTGCATAGCCTCCCACCTCCTCTTGGTTCCCTGCGCAGGCTTGCCGCCCCTGCTAGAACCTCCATGATGCTTAGCCTTACCAGGCTGAACGGCTGGACTAACCGCCACTGACTGTGCCCGGATATCCTCCTCGATCTCTGCCGCAGTCTCAACCAGCTCTGCAAGCGTAGCATAACTCCGCCCTCTACAGTGAACCCTCAAATCGTCACGTAGGGCCCTCAAAAACCTCCTGATCTGAGCCTCCTCAGACTCCATAGTCCGACGCCCATAAGATAGAAGTCGACTGAACTCCAAGTCCAAGTCCCGCACTGACCGCGCCCCCTGAGATAACTGAAGGAACTGCACCTCCAACCGGTCCAATGCCTCTCTCGGAAAATACTTGCAGTTGAACTCCCCCATGAAGTCAGCCCAAGTCATCTCCCTCTGCACTCTCCTAGCAGCCACTGATCTCCACCACACCTGAGCATCACCCATCAAGTGGTGGACCCTTATGTCCACCCAAAACTCCTCAGGACATCTCACTATATGGAAGTTACGTTGCACACTCGTCCTCCACGCATCTGCAGCAGTAGGATCTGTACCACCCGAAAACCATGCAGTATTGATGCCACGCATCTCCTTGAGCATAGACAAATAATGACTATGCCCTCCCACATCCGCAGCCACTAGCTGCCGCTCCTCCGCCAGACTCCCACACTCGGGACCCTAACATCACTGACCACTGGAGCATCAACACCGCCCCCTCCGGCCACACTCATGGAATCCCCCTGGACACCATGTGACTCGCCAACACCCTCAGCTGTCACACTCTGGTCCGCAGTCTCACTAACCGCTGGGAATCTGCCCCTACCACGACCACGTCCGCGTCCTCGACCACGACCCGCAACAGCACCCCCTCTAACCATCTGCACTACCATGAACAGAAGGCTAAGCACACAATTAACATAACACAAAAACATAAACTCACCATGGAATCACACTGTAGGCTCGAAAAGGATGTTCTTGGACTCCATGCCACACACAATTGACTAACTCACATAATCAATCAAGACATGCAATCCCAAACATCTACAGCGCAAAGCCTAGTGAACCCAAACCTAGAACCGTAAGGGCTCTGATACCAAACTAAAACGACCCGACCCGTTTTTTTTTTTGTAAATAAATAATAATAATGATAAACTACAACTAGTGGTCCCATACCCACCAGCCACCTAACCAATATCACAACCAACAGCAGAAATAACCAATACCAATAAATATCCAATAATAAAATCAATATTATAACATAAACCAGATCCAATACTCAACCATCAGGAAACATAGAACCATCAACCTAGCAATGTTTCTAATGACTCAACTCTAGCAACCTAGCAAGCCAGACAACATCCAATCGAGTCCCGAGAACATCCTCTTCTTCATTGCCTTGATTCCACGATCACACTTTGCCTTTACCTGCACCACAAACATAAATTGCAATGCATGAGTATTTTATAAACACTCAGTAAGGCAATCCTCCCATCTATTGGGCTATACACACAAGCAATAGAGACATCTCTAACCATCAACCAACAATCAACAATCATTAGTAACAAACCAGGACTCTGCATCGACCGACCTAAACATGCATCGACCGACACCAGTTGGGGTTGCATCGACCGACGCATGATATGCATCGACCGATACTCCCATTGCATCGACCAACGCATGCTCGACATAGCACGAAAACCCTAGAGTTTACGCGCCGTCCTCGCACTTGCATCGACCGACGCACAAAGTGCATCGACCGATGCACATGCCGAGCATCATTTTTCTCCAAAGCTTCTCGCCGGATCTTTGTTCCTACAACCACAAAACTCGATCTCAAGCCACAAGAAAGCTTCCTAACGTCCCAGATAACATACTAACAAGCCAAACAACACATAAACAAGCAGATCAGCGAAATCTCCAGCTTAGATAAGCCGTGATCATGCACTTACCTTTGCCCAAGACGATTCTGACTCTAAAACGCAAGTTCTACACTCCTAACAAGCTCTTACAATGATCTAAGCCTCAGATCTCACAAGGAAACGCCACAAACTTCCCAGAAACTCCCAAAAACGCTTAAGAATTGATAAGAACTCTTTTCTCTCTGGTTTTCTCTCAAAACGGTCAAACTCGTCGAATGAGACAAAAACACGACTTAAGAGTTTTCCCTACCCCAAAACGCAGCGTTTAATTTAAACTCGTCTGCACTAAACCGGCCTTGCATCAACCGATGCACATAGGGCGTCGACCGATGCAATCCCTAAACCGGGATTTCGGTTCACGGATGTTACAAATTTAAACTAAAAATATGAAAATAAAGAAGACATATGTATAATCTAGTACGACGCTAGAGATAAATATAAAATTTGACAAAATGTTAGATATGTACATATCATGCTTTCTATAATAAATTTAGAATGAAATTGTTCAAATAGTGTTTTAATTGATTTTCAACTCATTTAACAACATAAAATAAATAAAAATATTTAAGATACATGAATATATTGGAAGAATTTGAGAAAATAATTACTAATAAGATGATAATCTTAAATAGAATGGAGATAATTTAAAAAAAAAAAAAAAGCAATGTAAGGTATATGTCATATACTAAAATTAACTACTAACTTTGTAGATCAGACTTTACATAAAAAAGTTGTTAGTTTTTCTTTTCTAAAAATATTCGATATATGTCAAATCTTATTGATAGATTTCACATATATCGGGATCATGTTAATGACTAACTTTGAAACAAACTTTTTTATAATGACATGTGTTATGATCATATTAACAACATATTTTGACACGTGAGAATATCATAAATCAATAACTTAACATTCGTCTTGATTACTTTAACGACTAACTTTAAAAACCATATTTTGCAATTTACATAATAAAATAGTTTTTCCTTTTCTAAATTTGTTTGACACCTCAAAATCTTATCGACATATTTGTCATGTGTCGCGATCATGTTAAAAGCTAACTTTGAAACAAAGCTTTATACAATGACATGTGGTAATGACATATTTTGACATGTGTTAACATATTAAATCGATAACTTAACATATATCATCATCACGTTAACGACTAACTTTAAAATCCGATTTTTAGGTCAGATTTGCCAAAAAGATTCAATTTTTAGGTTTGAAATTATGGTTTGTTTTTTCTAATTAGGGAAAAAACAAGGTCCATTGTCTACGGTTGGAAACTCGACAAATCCGACAGAGATTGCTTGATCAAAAAGGATATGTGTGATTTGGGTCATTGGTCTTAGTGGTTCAGGTTTGTAATCTTAGAACACAGCTTCAAGTTTGGGTTTATGTCTATGTGAAAATATAATCTTGAATGTTTCCAAAAATTGTTTACGGAAGAGTACTTTGGCTTGTGCTTTGAACCAAATGTTGTACCAAAAGGGGAAGCTTTGTTATATTCTTGCAGAGAACATTCGTAGAGTCGGTGAGCTTAAACAGCAAAATCTTGTTAAACCAATACTTCTTATTGTTTTATTAATATTTCTGTTGTTGTTTGGTTTTTGTTTAGGAGAGGTTGCTAAGCTTTTTGCGGATGCTGGAATCATCTGCATTGCGAGTTTAATATCTCCTTACAGGACAGACAGAGACGCTTGTCGAAATTTACTCCCCGAGGGAGATTTTGTTGAGGTATAGACAAACAAGTGCGGGTTTCGTAGTCTCTCTCTATTGTATTCAAGTTTTCCAATATTTTAGTAACATTGGTTTTGATCAAACAGGTGTTCATGAATGTATCGCTTGAGGTTTGTGAGGCGAGGGATCCCAAGGGTCTTTACAAGCTAGCTCGTTCAGGAAAGATCAAAGGTATCTCTTGAAGTGTAGTTGGTATTTGTGTGACCTGTTTTGTTTCAATAAAATCCAAAGTTGATACTATAGTTTTGATATGTTTCTTCAGGTTTTACGGGGATCGATGACCCTTACGAGCCACCATTAAATTGCGAGGTAAATGTCAATAATATTGTAGAGACAATGGGATGCTACAAAAACAAAACTTGCTTTTTCGCGCTATCTCTTACCCTATGTTCTTGTTTTTTTTCTTTTTCTTATGTCATCTGAAGATTTCTCTGTTCCACGGTCATAGTTCTGTTTTAACAAGCCAAAAAGTAAAAAGTTAAGCAAATCCATGGCTGTTTTTATGGAATCACAAGTTCTGATAATAAATATCATAGCTGTCGTTCTTTTTGGTTCTCTTTTTTTTTTTTGTTTTTTTTTTGTATTTCAAATCTTCTTGTTATGATGAATATGAGTGAAAATCAAGGTTAAGCCTTTTTCTTGATGTTAGTGGAAGCTAATGCATGCATATTTTTATTTTTTTTTGCTTATTAAAATAAACAAAGACAAAAATTAGTAATTTAGATGTTTTCTGAATAAGAGATGGTGCATGCCATAGGACTGAAGATTGGAAGCAGCTGGTTTGGTCTCTGAAGGACGATCCAGGCTTATAATGTTGCTCACTTTCGTTGATCTTCCTAATAGGTGATATTTGGAGTAATTTTGGTTTGTGGAGTTTTCCTTGTATATCTATATATATGTCTAAATCAAATCTTATGTAATAGAAATAAATGAATGTGGCGCACCCGAGTTACATAACGTAGCAAGAATCTTGAAAGATTACGTTAAGTAATCGAGTTCATTGTGATTTGTGATGCAAAGTTTTTGCTCTGTTCCATAACCATAATTATTGAAAATAAGCGAACACTCATACCTATAATCCTCTGGCTCCTTCTTCGGACTCTCACAACCACATGTATACAAAAGGTAATGTGTAATGTAACCATCCATTTATTTAACGCAATGTGTAATGGTTATGTAGTACTTACCGTCATTTAGTTTGGAGTTCCCTAATAAATTATTAAACTACACGAGTGGGCTTAATTAAGCATAAAATCCAAAAGATTTGAAGCGCCTTCAAGTATTAAATTCGGATTACATCATTTACGTGTATGACGTAAGCTAATCAATTAATCAAAACTAATGAGATCGAATAAACGAATCCATTATCAAAAAGATGTCGTACACCAATTAATATATGCGTAAGAATAAAAAAAATGTTGGACATAACTCGACATGCAAAATTAAAATAATATTAGAGTATAAAACGTCAAAGGTGACTATTTCTCGCTTATTAGATTATTATGTATAGAAAAAATATATATATATATATATATAGAATTAAAAAAATCCGAAGGTGTCTCTTGAATCATCTGGTTAGTGCATTGAGTTTTAGGTCAAGGCCAATGTCCATCCCGTTGTAAGCAATGGGCGCGTACATCCATAGATCATCAGAGCTCAATAACTGATATAACATTATTCGTTATAAACAATACTTAATTCTCTACCTTTGATTTATACAATAATTATTATGGTTTAATTATGACTTCAAATCATTGAAAATCACCGTACCTTAATTTGGAGCTGTAGAAATTTGACGTATTGTACTGCTTCTTCCAACATCGTGCTAATATCGACCTGTTTACATATTTAACACATTTAGCTTTCTTAGTAAAGAAACAAAAATGGAGTATATATAGTTGAAGTGCTCACGTAGTAATTTAGTTTGCTTGAATTTAAAACATACAGCATATACCTTTGTTCCATTAGGGACAAGATTTTGCAAAATCCTTAGCCTCTCGTTTATCCTCTCTCTTCTTTTCTGCACCATCACAAAAACGGATTTTGTTTTAAGTTTTCAGCCTTCCAGAATAAATAATTTTTACATGTTTATACCTTTGGAAGAAAGCCTTAATTAGTATATAAATTTACGAATAAATTACCCTTGCGTAAAGGCTTTGAGGATCTGTGGCAGCGCCGCGGCTGGCCCTAGTCTTGCCGTTGAGGTTGAGAGCCTTTGAGTCCTCGCCATCTTCTTTGGATAAGAAAGTGTCTCCACCGTTTGATTCATCATCCGAACAACAAGTCGATTGCGGCTTAGACGGTTTGGTCTTTCTCTCCCCTGCAGCCTTCTCCGTATCTTCTTCTTCACCGCTATTGTCATTATCGCCACTCATCTCTACGCCTTTCTGCCTCCTCCGCATCTTGTTGGCTCTCTTGTTCTTCTTAATTGGTTACAAGAAACAAAGAAAACATTTAGAAATATGGCCATACGGCTTCAAATTTTGGAAATTAGTATGTGGGATCACCCGGATATATAAGCTCTTAACATTTTTCTTATCGGAAATGGAGATAATTCTAACTTAATATTTAATGGACATATACTCCATTAATTCACTCATTGCTAATTGTGTTTTACGTTGAAAATCCATAATTGGGGAATAAAGAAAATTTATACACAAGTATACAACTTACATCAGTTGATGTGGCACGCATCCTCTTCTTTGAACTCTCGCATGGTCTTAACAATTTCTCATCAGTTGTGGTCGTTGTCAGGGAGTTCTCAGACTGGAGCACACTATGGTCGTGGCTTTCTTCAGCATTCTCCAAAGGCCAGAGGCCCTTACGGGAGTATTCGGCCACGTCACATTCACACGTCTCTTCACCAACTAGGTACAAGTCCGTGTTGATCGTCGAGTCCTCCATCCTATTATCGTCTTCTTCTTGCTGTGGCACAACCGTGCAGTAACCACTGTAGCTGCTGCTCTCCTGGGAGAAGCAAAAGCCGCCAGTCCACTGAGAACCCTGGCCGTGGTGGTAGGCTGCGAGTGTGGCAGTTGTCTCTGAAGATGAACCGCCACAAGGTTGCTCATAGGAGGCAAGGAGCTGATTCATGAAGTCAGCTTCTTCTGTATACATTCCGCCTAGGCCAGTGGTCCATTCTCCCATGGCTTCCATTTTTAAGAAGTAAATCACTAAGCGACTTTAGTTTATCTCAATTATAATCCGATAAGTAATATGTGAGTATTGAAGGAATGATTAAGAGGAGTTTGATATGGGTATTATATATAGGATCATGAGAAGTAATGGATATATTTAATATGTCAACCAATTAAACATTATAATCATCTTTTTTTTTTTGGACAAACAACATTATAATCATCTTTGGAAGAAAGTATATATATATATATATATTTTTGTAACCAGGTCTTGATACCCATAGATATGAACAGCTAATTATTGAGCTTAAAGAAAGCTTTGTCTTTCTCTATATCTGTTACTGTTAGGGATGAGTCAAAATATGTATATGCAGCCATTGGTAATTCAATATATCATGATATGTATATTGAATAAAAGGAAAGAGATTATAACTATACAAATTCCTCCAAAAGTATATGAATCTGGTTTCATGTGTATCTACAATTCTATCATTAATATATACTTCCTTCATTTCAAATTACATGTCATTTTAGTTCTTAAATAAAGTTTTGATTCAGATTAGCCTTAGTTTTATATTTTCAATGCAGATTTTAGCAAAATTTCTTGTTTTAACCCTACCATCTAAATAGATTTTTTTTTTTTTTTTTTTTTTTTTTTTTTTTTTTTTTTTTTTTTTTTTTAACCATCTAAATGGATTAGTCAATGAAAAAAATGATCCAGTATATCAGTCAGGGATAAAAATGAAAGTTTAGTAATTTCCAAGATGTCTGAAAAAATCTTGAACGGCATATAATTGGAATACTATCATGAAGATAATGAATGTAAAGAAAAATAAATAACTAGGAGAAGATATTATTGTGATGTATCCATCTCAAAATCATGGACTTACACAGATGTATAATTTATAACTGGTGTATAGAATAACTTTGCATTTGAGGTTTTATTTGAGCAAGTGTACAATTAAAAACAAATCTCTTACAAGGTTTTAAAATGCAGATAACTAATTTAGTGATCATGGAGGAAACGGGTAGAGGATAAAAAGTTGTGTATAAACAACATACATCCAAATAAAGAATTGACCGATAAACTCAAATAACAAGATGATTAATCTTATATCAAAAAATATTTACACCTTTGGTGGTAATAAAATTTGTAGGGTTTAAAAGTAACTGAATATTATATCTCGATCAAGTTGTAAAGTACCGAGTATATTATTTTGAGTGTAAGAAAATAGAAACAGCTAGCTAGGAGAAAGTATCATTATGAATTATGATGCACCAGTCCCAAAACCATGGAGTTATACAGATGCTTAATTTATAATTGGGGAATAGAATACCCTTTGCATTTGAGGATTTGTTTTAGAAAGTCTACGATAAGAACATAAATCTCTTACTAGTTACACTCATTATAATTGGCTCATATTAAAAAGCTGTTATAGATAAGCGGTTGGCCAATAAGTTGACAAAAATACACTCAAATGACATATTTCACAAGGAAAAAAAAATCTTATATTGTTAGGTTTACACATATTATTGTATTATTATTTGTTTGATTTCAAATAGAATATCATAACTCTATCAATTGTGAAGTAAGTATATTGTTTTAACAAAGGTAACAAAGAGAATGATGTGGACCTTGTGGTTACAATTATTTATGCAAGAGTTGGATAATGACCACAGACAATTATATCAATTAAGCGTATCAGCTTAGAAAGATGGAAAGTGATGCTTGAAAAGATCTTGAGAAGTCATAATCTAATAGACATGTTGACAAAGGTCTTCTTGTGATCAATATCTAAGTGGGAGTTTGTTAAGTCGTGGAGTCGATATCTCAGATTTGTTGTGTAACTTAACGTTTGTACAATACGCTGACCGAGCAACGCATGGTGAAAAAGTATGGCTAGTTCGACTGTTCAAGCAAGAATATTTTAATTCGTCTAATGTTTTGAGGGGATCGAAAGTGAGAGATGTGAAGGGGAGAAATGAGAATGAGAGACTCGGTTGTTGAACGTGACAGTTTTTGTTGCTATTAGTAATTAGTTTATCCACTAATCAAAACGAAAAATGTAATTAATTAAACTAATGACTCATTATATAAGCTGACAAAATAAATAAATAAACCAATAATCAAATTTGATTAGGTTTAAGTCAATGAAAGGACGGCTGATCGTGCGCGTGGAAATGCTATATAACCATTCTTATCAAAAACAAAAATACACATGAACTTAACTAAAATTTGAATTTTCCACGTGAACTATTGAAATCAAGCCAAAACCATCAAATCGAGTAATGGTATTACTGTTCCGTTAATATATGATGATTGGATGCTACACTAGACCTTAAACGACGCCGTTTTAATTGTTTTAAGAAAAAATTGAAGTAAAATAAATTTCAAAAATTCAAGGATTGAACCATAGAATCATAACGCATGTAAGCAGGCGATTTAGCAGCTGAACTATAGTAACAAATAGTACAATTGCAAACGGGTATACGTATATAGATTTACGATGCAAATGAAAAAAACTAAGAAAAATAAAAGCTTATCATTTCTTCTCCTCCGATCTTCCTTTTCCTATTTCTACACACTTCTTTCGCTGCGTCTTCAACAATTGGGATATTTATGATGATTAATTTTTCTTAATTTCAAATTAGGATGTCATATATGAACTGCAGAGGTTAATTTCAAATTAGGATGTCAAGAACTGAGATATTTATCACCCAATTCAATTTCTGTTACAATTTTTTTTTATATATAAAATCAAGTTCAGCTATTAAGGATCGGATTTTATACACGATTTTAATTAATTTTGATCTAAACTAACAAAAAAATCACAATTCTTGATCCAATCCATGAGAAATCAACAATCACAATCACAATGTTATCGGAGAAGAAAAAACAAAAGCAGAGAACAGGGTTACCTTTTCTTTAATAATTTCTGCGTTGTCTTAAATATATATGTTTATCCATTTCATATTTAACGAAAAGTTACGGTAGTTCAGCTGGTTTTATGGTTTGTCGTGAGTATAAGAGGTTGGGGGTTCAACCGCGTATTCTGTACATACTGATTTTTTATTTTTTTTCTTAAAACAATAAAACAACGTCGTTTAAGGGTCTAGTGTGGCATCCAGTCATCATATATTAACGGAACAGTAACACTCTTACTCGATTTAATGGTTTTGGCTTGATTTCGATAGTTCATGTGGAAAATTCAAATTTTAATTAAGTTCATGTAGTTTTAGGCACACTCCAAAGATCTGTGTATGAATATGATAAAGCAACTAAGTTCAGGGGGGAATTGGCCGTTTTCCCGATTTCTTTCTAAGTAATTTAAAATGATCTGTGCAACTAAACATTTTCTTTCTTTCTTTTTTTTTATTAAAAAAACCTAAAATTTAGATATTGTAGTAAAAGAGGGAAAACGGCCAATTCCCCCTTGAACTTAGTTTCTTTATCGTATTCATACACAGATCTTTGGAGTGTACCTAAAACTACATGAACTTAACTAAAATTTGAATTTTCCACATGAACTATTGAAATCAAGCTAAAACCATCAAATCGAGTAACGGTGTTACTGTTCCGTTAATATATGATGATTGGATGCCACATTGGACCTAAACGACGCTGTTTTTATTGTTTTAAGAAAAAATTGAAGTAAAATAAATTTCAAAAACTCAAGGATCGAACCATAGAATCATAACGCACGTAAGCAGGCGATTTAGCAGTTGAACTATAGTAACAAATAGTACAATTGCAAACGGGTATACGTATATAGATTTACGATGCAAATTAAAAAAGCTAAGAAAAATAAAAGCTTATCCTTTCTTCTCCTCCGATCTTCGTTTTCCTGTTTTCTACACACTTCTTTCGCCGCGTCTTCAACAATTGGGATATTTATGATGATTAATTTTTCTTAATTTCAAATTAGGATGTCATATATGAACTGCAGAGGTTAATTTCAAATTAGGATGTCAAGAACTGAGATATTTATCACCCAATTCAATTTCAGTTACAAATTTTTTTTATATATAAAATCAAGTTCAGCTATTAAGGATTGGATTTTATACATGATTTTAATTAATTTTGATCTAAACTAACAAAAAAATCCCAATTCTTGATCCAATCCATGAAAAATCAATAGTCATAGTCGCAATGTTATCGGAGAAGAGAAAACAAAAGCAGAGAACAGGGTTATCTTTTCTTTAATAATTTCTGCATTGTCTTAAATAAATATGTTTATCCATTCATATTTAATGAAAAGTTACGGTAGTTCAGCTGGTTTTATGGTTCGTCGTGAGTATTAGAGGTCGGGGGTTCAACTGCGTATTCTGTACATACTGATTTTTTATTTTTTTTCTTAAAACAATAAAACGACGTCGTTTAAGGGTCTAGTGTGGCATCCAGTCATCATATATTAACGGAACAGTAACACCATTGCTCGATTTGATGGTTTTGGCTTGATTTCGATAGTTCATGTGGAAAATTCAAATTTTAATTAAGTTCATGTAGTTTTAGGCACACTCTAAAGATCTGTGTATGAATATGATAAAGCAACTAAGTTCAGGGGGGAATTGGCCGTTTTCCCGATTTCTTTCTAAGTAATTTAAAATGATCTGTGCAACTAAACATTTTCTTTCTTTCTTTTTTTTATTAAAAAAACCTAAAATTTAGATATTGTAGTAAAAGAGGGAAAACGGCCAATTCCCCCCTGAACTTAGTTTCTTTATCGTATTCATACACAGATCTTTGGAGTGTACCTAAAACTACATGAACTTAACTAAAATTTGAATTTTCCACATGAACTATTGAAATCAAGCTAAAACCATCAAATCGAGTAACGGTGTTACTGTTCCGTTAATATATGATGATTGGATGCCACATTGGACCTAAACGACGCTGTTTTTATTGTTTTAAGAAAAAATTGAAGTAAAATAAATTTCAAAAACTCAAGGATCGAACCATAGAATCATAACGCACGTAAGCAGGCGATTTAGCAGTTGAACTATAGTAACAAATAGTACAATTGCAAACGGGTATACATATATAGATTTACGATGCAAATTAAAAAAGCTAAGAAAAATAAAAGCTTATCCTTTCTTCTCCTCCGATCTTCGTTTTCCTGTTTTCTACACACTTCTTTCGCCGCGTCTTCAACAATTGGGATATTTATGATGATTAATTTTTCTTAATTTCAAATTAGGATGTCATATATGAACTGCAGAGGTTAATTTCAAATTAGGATGTCAAGAACTGAGATATTTATCACCCAATTCAATTTCAGTTACAAATTTTTTTTTTATATAAAATCAAGTTCAGCTATTAAGGATTGGATTTTATACATGATTTTAATTAATTTTGATCTAAACTAACAAAAAAATCCCAATTCTTGATCCAATCCATGAAAAATCAACAGTCATAGTCGCAATGTTATCGGAGAAGAGAAAACAAAAGCAGAGAACAGGGTTACCTTTTCTTTAATAATTTCTGCATTGTCTTAAATAAATATGTTTATCCATTCATATTTAATGAAAAGTTACGGTAGTTCAGCTGGTTTTATGGTTCGTCGTGAGTATTAGAGGTCGGGGGTTCAACTGCGTATTCTGTACATACTGATTTTTTATTTTTTTTCTTAAAACAATAAAACGACGTCGTTTAAGGGTCTAGTGTGGCATCCAGTCATCATATATTAACGGAACAGTAACACCATTGCTCGATTTGATGGTTTTGGCTTGATTTCGATAGTTCATGTGGAAAATTCAAATTTTAATTAAATTCATGTAGTTTTAGGCACACTTCAAAGATCTGTGTATGAATATGATAAAGCAACTAAGTTCAGCGGCGAATTGGCCGTTTTCCCGTAATAAAAGATATACACATTTTGTCTTTAACAAGTACCTAGAAGTTTCCGTAACTGATCAAATATAAATATTTTTAGAAATTGCAAATACATAACAAATGCGCGTTTTAATAATGAAATATGGATTCGTATTCACAATTATATTAATTTTTGTTCTATTTCCAATTGAAATTTGTCTCTCTTGTTACTCTAACAATTTTCTTGTGAACATTTTACAATATATATTCTGGAATAAAAAATATCTAAAATATGTTGTCAATTTACTAAACAAATCTTTTTATCCAGAATATTTGCTTCTAATTTTTATTTTGTATGTCTTATAATTTCTGTTGAAATATGTTATTATAATACCTATTTTTGTTTAACACTCCTTTCGTTTATTTGAAGTGTCATTTAAAATTTTGACACACATATTTTGTGTTGATTTTCATGGGCGCATGACTAATCAGTACCGTTGGTAGTTCGAGATTCATGAGCATCGACACATCATTACTTCATCGATCTCTAAAGTTTGGAATTCTTTCATTAAGAAGCCAAGACTATGAATTAAGGGGTTTAATTTGACAATGTAGAGTTTGACCTGGGAAAACAATCTGACGTTAAACAACATTTACCAAGGAAGGCTCAAGGGAGGCTTAACTGATCTTGTCTGCTTATGATATTGTTGGATACATTGTTAAATGATTTGAATTCATTTTTAAAAACTTTGCTTGGGAATATCCGTCACACGTGGCACCTTAATCTCCAACCAAATTGTCATTATGGAGGAAAGTATTTTTTATCAATAAATTTTTAAAAGAGAAAAAACTATAGTTAATATAAAAATTAAAAGAATGGGATGATTAAAATATAAACACAAAATAGCGTCGATGCTAAATCAAACGACAATAATGGTCGTATGACTATCTTAAAGCATAAGGGGCCATCAAATTGACAGCTATTAGCCTTCTTACATATTGTAACCATATTTTGTCGTGCGTGCAAGGATTGTCTCGTGTACAATAGTTTTCCCAAAAAAAATTACAAACACAAGAAAATACTCCTTCCATTTCAAAATATATGATGTTTTAACTAAAGCACGCTGATTAAGAAGTTTTTACTTTTAACAAGTTCAACCAATCAGAACAATACTGCATAATATAAAATACTAAATTAATATAAAAATTGTATAGAAACTTGAAAACATCTTATATTATGAACAAAAAACTTCTCTAAAACATCTTATATTTTGAAACGGAAGGAGTATCATATTTCGCAATCCCAATTCTCCTCTTAAGATGAACAAACAAGTTTCCCTAAGAAACTATTAACTTTTAATACGTTAAGGCAAATTCTAAAAAACTGATTAACTTTTGTGGCAAAATAAAAATAATACGTAGAGAAACAAATGAAAAAAAAAACAAACAAAAAAGAAAAAAATGATAAAAATCCCAAAAAAAAATATCTCCTTATTTAAGTTTTAGATGTTTTAGTACCCAAATTTTTTCGGTTGAAAGACTACTACACATATTTATCGGTGCTCATACAATAGAGAGCGCATCTTCCATAGCTTTGTAATGTTATTTACTTTGATTTTAAAACATGGTGTTATTTTGAAATTTTATAAATGGGCCAAATGGCATACTAAATTTAAAAATATATTTTGAAATTTTATAAATGGGCCAAATGGCATACTAAATTTAAAAATAAAATTTGTGATGTGTGTGAGTGACCATATCCATGGTGGATTTAGAGGCCGTGTTGAAGAATTTATAGGAGCCAGCCACTACCACCGTCAACGGAGATAAGTCCTAGCCATGGTGAAGCTCTTTATCCGGAAGAAACAACTGAATGTGTCAAAAAAATAGTTCAAAATAGCTAGAATAGAGGAGTAAATCGCATTCTCCACAGCACCAAGGGCATAGTTTGTAAGGCCCTTAAAAGGTACCTCCGCATAAATCGGTTTTTAACAAGCTAGCTCTTGGATATTAAGACGTCCATTGTAACAATTCGAAAACGCATATTATAAGCGAGATGTGAATTAAGGAGATTACCTCCAACGTGGACTGGGAAACGTAAATAGGTAACAAAAACTCAGACACAGAAAATTAAATGCTCCACCAAACATGCAAAAGGCAGAAGCCGTGGCATATTCTGTTCATGCAGCTTCTTTTGCGAATCTTAAGTAGACTATTGATTTAGAAACTAAATCCAGGTGTGGTAATGTGAAGGATGAGATAACAAAGAAAATTGAAATCAGCAAGATATAAACTAATCAAAGAGTGGAATGATTATTTTCTTCTTCTTCTTCTTCAGATTCATCAACTAACGCAAAACAAACTATAACTGGAATTTAAAAAAAATCACTACAAGAACTGAATTGATATTATATATACACACGCTTTAACAGGAAAAAAACAACAACAACATGATTATGACATATTCATCAAAGTGTAACAGCAAGAACATGTGCTACATCGTACTTATCTGGCTCAGTGGTTGTATACACAATGTCATACCACTCAAGTGTTCCCCAAATATCCCCTTGTTTTTTTTCAAGCGCAATTACCCCACACCAAACTATCTTTTTATGATGGTGGTACTCATTAATAGACACATTTTCTTCCCGGAAAACCACCATCTTTCCATCATAATCCGTCACTTTGGCATCAACAGGACGATAGCCCGACAATCTTAACATTTTTTCAAACCAATCAAACCCTTTAAATATGTCCAATCATCCCGTCACTACAAAAGTATATAACACGTTCTCTATCACAAAATAAGATGATGAGCACAACCATCCCCTGTTAATAGCTAAGTCTGCCGCTCTCCATCTACCTTTATTCAGCTTGAAAGTCACAGCTGGTCGCTCAAAACACTTCACCTAGACACTTCCATCATACCCTACGCTTTGATACCTAAAATCGCCACATATTTTCTCGCTAGGATTTGATGAATCAAACTCCCAAGTTAATTTGATGCCTTGTATCGAATACCTCCATCAAGTTAAAGTTAGTTACATCGAGAATTTTGGAGCCTCCTATCACATATATTTCTCCATCAAGGACGCAAGCAGAAGGGGACACTCTTGTGACCCGCATGCTTGGGGCCTAATGCCATGATGCTAGCCTATGATGCATTATCATCTTTTATGAATCCGCCAATGACATAAATATTAGAACCAACCCTTGCAAAAACTGACTTTTAGATCGGTTGCCTTTAAAGGAAAATTGCTTTATTATTTTATTTAGATAACAACGAAAATATTTAACTGAAACAATAGCTTTTACTTCTTTTCTTCCTTCTGAAAAAAGTAAACTCCAGAACTTTTCTTTTCTATTGTAGGTTTTATATCAGCTCAAATCATTCTCCTTCCGTCCTTCGTCTTTAAAATAGCACTAGTAATTCTTAGAAAAATAGATGGTTCCACGTAATATCGCCCGGAAGAATGTATATAACCATCAATGTGATTATGTGAATCAATGCATTAAAAACTAGATGATGTTCATCCTACGAGCAGGCTACGCCTGCTAGGTGATCTCTCATCTAACTTTAATCTTAATTTTTTTTAGTTATTTGATGCATTTTGATATTGATTGTGTATTAATGTCGTCAAATTTCAGCTCTCAAGAATTTATCTTCTGTCTAGTTATATCATCCCAACACTATTTCAGCTCTCAAGAATTTATTAGTTTTTAGATTCAAAAAAAAAAAAGAATTTTATCAGTTTCAATCTGCTTTCACATTTCTATTCAACTTTCCGCACATTGTCTCGTATTTTCCTTTGCTTGCGCTAGCTCAGGAATAAATCGATGAATACCTGCTTATAATGGGGCATCTTCCCCATACCCTGCAGCAATTTATTGGCAAACCATCGATAACATTACTTATCAATCAGTATTTTGATTGAGGCACAGAGAATTTCATTAAACAAAAAACTTGCCAGCAAAATAGTTGATGTCAATGACATAAAACCCAACTATGCTCCCATGTTCTCTGATCATGTCTATGTAAAACAGCTAGAGTTCCCTGCATGTACACCAGAAACCAGACTCTTACTCGCAATGGGAAAAAGGCTAGATGATTCACATACCAATCGGTTTTGTAATTCTCTCAAAAGCCCCTCGAGCAAAGGCTTTGAAGGTCCAATGCAGTGAATCACTTTTTACAAGAGGAATATACTAACCAACAACATGGGGGTCCAAGTTTCTTTTGTCTATTGAAGCTGCAGCAGGTGATACCCTTGGGAATTGAAATACACCAGCAACTTTGTCAAGTCTCATGGCTTGATCGGTTTTAGTATGCTTGAAGCATTAGTAAATTTCAAATTTACTATAATTTTTCCATGCATATACGTGCAATTTTCTAATATGGTCGAAATTTTGACATTATATTTATTCATATTCTAAGCACAAGTGGTTTCATAAAAACTTTTTCTCTCAGACACAAGAATCGAGGAACCTTCACAGTATCTTTTCTCCGGCGCCGGCAAGGTTTTTCTTTGTCGGCGTCGGGACTTAAATCCTTTCCCTTCCGTTTGTTCTCGAGTTCATGCTTCTGTTTTCACTCTTGTTAAACTTTTTTACTCTTTGAAACCTTCTCAAATCCTCTCGAATCACATGCATCTAACAGGCAAAATAAGAATAAACAACAAAGAGGACATCATATGGCCGGCGTTCTCCATCCCTCACCCTCTAATTGCGTCACCTTACCCGAAGCTTAATGTAGAAGAACCACCAATGTGTAGATCTGGGTCTTCGAGTATCCATGAAGAGCTCTCATACCAGGCTTCGTTGATGGCAGGAGCATATACTCTTGGACCGTCAGATGCACCATGCCTGGTAGAGATGCCGACAGTGCACGGCGACTTCCTCCTCTTGGTTTCGACTTCCCGTACTGGAGAAAGTAAGCTCATATGGTTCATATCTTTTGACTCAAACCTCTCAACTACCGTCCCTCCATTCACCTGAGATGCTCGAGCCACCGCAAAACCTATCAACATCTCTGTACGGCCGCCGCGTTCAGACCTCTCCTCTGCCAACCAAAGTGAACCTAGGGTTTCATCTGGTGGGCTTAGCAAAATTTGGCCCAATAAGGTGTTTGAAGCCCTTATACAAAAAGTGTGATTCAAGCCTCTTTCAACAAATATCCAGGTCTGGTCTGAATTCCTCTTTACCCAACCCTAGTCAATCTATGTGTCATTTTATGAATCCAATTGATCGAAGACTTCATTTGGAACATATCTCACCATCGTTGCTAGCTTGGTACAAGAATCTTGTGAAAAACCTGTTATTAGTTACACTTAGGGATGATACTTATGAAATTGAAAGCTTGGTGGAAATCGACATTATGATCTCGGCTTCACGAAGCCGTGATTACCGAAGCTTCCTCAACCTTTTTCATCTGCCTCCTCTGAATTTTGAGTTTGAGCAAGCGTATCCCACAAGCCTTTTGTCCAACGATTTAAAGCGACTGCCACCCGACTATAGAACCGTAGTCATCCTTGTCCTTGCCGATGAGCAAATTCATCAAGCTCTTCTCATGCCGGTGAGAATTTGGGCCATGACATCCTTCTCAACGTCACATGATCTATTGACAGTGACCATTGCATCGTTCATTGCTTCGTCCATGGATGATCCTTCGACAAACCGTGTTGTCACTTGCGCCAAATTGCCACTAAGCTTTTGTCTCCAAGTTATCATGGATTCTTTGTCGAAATTTTCTAGCTATCTCTTTGTCTTGTTATGTTTGGTTATGCTTGTTGTTAACCTTGTGATATGCTCAAATTGTAATACCCTAATGATACTAACAGCCTTGCAGTTGTAATATTCTAGGGTTCGAATCCACAGAGACTCTAGATCACACAATAGACTTATTAATCTTTTAATTATGCTAAATCAAATTATTAAATTAAAAACAATGCAAAAACAGAATTTAAAGGTGTTGTAAATTCAAAGGATCAAAGAGCTAGGCCTAGGGAAATTCTCAGGAATTTATGAAATATTAAATCAAGAAATAATTAGGATTCAAGCAATTAAGAACAGATCTAGAACTCTAAACTCTTTTGTAAAATAATCAGTTCTCACTGCAAATATTATCTAAATTTAAAACCAGGAAATAATTTATTTTCAAGAAATAATTTTGTTCATCAAAAGGTTTTATCAGGAAAATCAATTATATTCTCATATCAATTTATTTTTCTAGGTGATCAATCAAGAATTAATATGAAGAACAACCTAAGATGAAGATCATAGAAGATAATGAATCCTAAATAATCAGATCTAATGCACCATAAAAATCCTATGAAAAACCCTAAACCTAACAAACAAACTACTCACACATTCAATATAGAACAAAACATCTTTTCTAAATAATAAGCAATTGATATTAAGAAGTAAGAAAGGAGTTCAAGAATCTTCTCTCTACTGATGAAATCAGATCTGTCTCTCCCAAAACTCTCAATAACTCTTTTGGTTGCAGAATAAAAACTTCGGTCTAAACAATGACCATAAAAATCCTATAAATACTCTAAAACACGTCATGAGCCTTAATTGCAAATAAGAGAAACTTGGGCAAATTTTGTAAATCTTCTAAAGCTTGTGGAAACAACTTCCGTTTGGTTTGTGGCAGCTGCATCGATCGATGCTGAGAGTGCATCGGGCGATGCATAGTCTTGATCTCGTCTCCCAGCTTCGTTGATCAGCCTTCATGCTTTGATTATGCTCCAAATCATCCTTTTTAGCTCATTTGTGTTCCATCTGTGCCAATGAGTATCTAAACCTATAAAGACTAAAAACAACCTAGAAAACAATCAAAAGACTCAAAAACTACACTTATACCATGGTTAAAAACCACAAAAACCATGATATATCACCTTGTTACTTTTGGAATATTGGTTACCCTGAACTTTGTCTGATCTGAATGAAACCAAGCTTTTGTCCAAAAAAAAAAAAAAGAAACAAAAAAATTATTCATATTCTCAATATGATATAATATACTAAATGTCTTTGAAACTCCATGAGTTTTCTTATACTTTGGAAAATTAGACATCGATAATTATGAATCAAATACCTTGGGAAATCGAGAGATTAGTTCATCTTAACCTTCCAATTACTTTTGCACTGTCTATAATATATTAACATATGCTTTATATATTATAATAAGGGAAATATATTTTTGATTTTAAAGATACATTTCAATGTCTTTAAATCTCTTATAACACATATTATTATTCTTTACGAATAAACAAACATACAGATTCATAAAATAATAGAAGTGTTATAGCCTTTTATATAGGAACTAGATCAGTTTTAGCACGACTTAAACTTTATTTTATACATAAATTTTGTATATTATTTTTATAATTATAAAATATATTTTTGATATATCATATTCCCTCTGTCCTTCATAGTTTGATGTTTAGGATTTTTCACACATATTAAGACAAATAATATATATGATTAATTTATTATTTACTTTTTCTAATAGTTTATTTATCTTTATTTATAGTCATTTCATGTACATGTGATGATTCATTTTCTGACATTTTTTATACTTTTTCATTTTCCCACTTTTTTAATATTAAAAATATTTAAAACATCAAGTTTTTAAAGATAAAAAAAATTCTCTAAAACACCAATTTATCAGGGACAGAGGGAGTATTCGTTTTTAAACTACTTTGATACTTTATATTAGTTTTAAACCATTTTATCATATAATTTTAATATTTTACATTTAATTCGTTGTCTAGTAAATGATCATAGCTCATTCATCATTTAACTCATTACATTTCACCCGACGCGGTTGTAAATATTTTTAATAATTTTTAGAAATCAAATTAGAGTATTTTGTAATTTTTTTTCTTTATATTAAAGATGTATTTTTTTCTTTACCAAGATCAAATAAAACTAATTAAAAATATTTTAATAGTTTATTTTATTATATACTACAAAATATTATATGAAACTGAATATAAATATTTAAAGAACGACCTGCTACTCAGTTGGAATTTTTGTTTTGTAACAATTTTTTTCATATATGGAACAATTTTTATTCGTTTAAAAATTCAAACCATAGTATATGTGGGAAAAAAATATTTTTATTATTATATGAATAATTTGATGATTTATTTTTCACAAAAATAAAATCATATAAATATATGAGGTGAAATATATTAATTAATGACAAATTTATATAGTAAGTTAGATATCAAATCTAATATATTTCTTTCTATTAGATATATATATGTTTTTAAAAATTAAAAGTTGAGTCATTCAGGCCCGATGACCGAAAGAAGCAAAACAAAATTCGGGGTTGGCCGACATATTGTACTTCTGTTTTTCCAAAATAATTAAATTTAACAAATTAGTATTTGATATTTTTACCCTTATGGACTATTATTAATTTGTTTTTTAAAAAACTAATATTTGTAGTGGCATTATGATGTAATTATTTACACTTTTTAAGGTTAAGTTCAAAAACTTACTTTACAATTCTAAGAAAGAGAGAATTCAATAGGCATGACATTCATTTGATCGTAGAGGATGGAGAGCCAACCATATATCAAAAGATGATGTAGCTATAGATATAATGGTAAAAAGGAGGCAAAACTACCATTTATAACGTTATTAATTCGCAAAAGGCATACTCTCAGGATGTCTATAATATTTATGTTCTATAAACATAAAATTGAAACAATAAAATTTTTACTTACCTCATAAAAGCTCAAGCGTTTAAAGACATCCTGCACATAACATGTTATAAAGTAGAAGGTAACAAATTGTGAATTATGAGAAGAGTCAAGAGAGAAAAGAGAAAAAATTTGATGAAAGACTTCTTATTCTTATTTTTTTACATTCTTCTACAAATTTCTTGCACATAACTATAATAGTGGCAAGGAGAACATGATGACTTATACTCTACTTAAAGAGACAAAGACAAGTGTAGAGGAGCTAATGACAAGTGGTGAACAAGTGTTACACCATAAAAAAAAGATAAATGTAGAGGGCTAATAACAAATGGTGAACAACTGTTACACCATAAGAACATATATTGCATGCAGGGCCGGCCCGTAACAATGGACTGTCTAAAGCAAAAAAAAAAATTTGAAGCTTGACTAACATATTATGGAAAGTATCATAAATATTAAAAGTATCATAAAGTTACCACACTGGGGGATTCGAATAAGAAACTTGACTAACATATTATGGAAGCTTAACCATGGACTACAAAGGGTTTTAATAATTTGGATCCCTCAAAAATACTTATTTATTTATTGTGATGTCTAAAGCTCTTGCTTATTGGGCATTAGCTCTTGGACATGCATGATTGTATGTAGGGTGTATATGTCATTCAGGTGGAAGACACTTGTTATGATGGATAATCATACCTATTTTGTAACGAGCATAAAAATTCAATTTTTTCCTCCAAAATATATTATTTCTCTTCATTTCCTTTTCCTATATCCTTAAACTTAGATTCATACAATCTTAATCACTCTTAGATTCATACAATCTTAACCACTCTCCAGAGTGCCTTAACCATTAAAATAACAACATAATATATTTTTGATGAGTAAGACTATATAATAATACCTATGATAGGCCATAGATATCTCAACGGCCCATATGTGCTAAGAGAATTCCCATCGGTTATATCGATGAGATCTCTTTTATTTTTTAATAATTAAACATAATAAAAATAAAGTCAGTTTGAGTCTCTCTTATCTTGCCAAAAGTTCATCGGGTTCGTTAATGGTGCTATCACAGCTCCACTACGTACCATCTCGTCAACACTTGGCAACACAGAGATCCCCAATCTGCAGTATGAATCCTGGTTCTGCACAGATCAGCTTAACCGTTCGTGGCTCTTTGGAACTCTGTCAGAAGAAGTACTTGGGTATGTTCACAATCTCACTACCTCGAGAGATATCTAGATATATTTAGCTGAGAACTTCAATAAGAGTTAGCCCTGGGCATAATATCTGAACCCGAATCCCAAACTCGACCCAAAGTAGGTGGTTTGATTTGGGTTTGGATTTTGTGTAAAACCCGATCGAGGTGGTTCGGTTCGGGTTCGGATTTTGTATAAAACCCGATCGAGTTTGGTACCTCTGAGGTTCGGATACCTGATCGGGTTCGGCTAATATCTGAACCCGAAATAAAACCCAAACTAATCCGAATTAAATGTAAAAATGCATCTAGGGGGAATCGAACCCAGTACCTTGGACATTTAAGGGTGCATATTAAACCATTTTGCCATCTTAGTTTCTTTGTCCTAATGTGAAACGTTAAATATTTATATATATACATGTGTTCTGAAATTTATAAAATGAGAAAAAAAAAATTTGTTCATGATTTTTTGAGTTCGGGTATACCCGAATAACCCGAACCCGAACGGGTAATACCCGAACCCGACCCAAAAGTACAAAAAACCCAAACAGGTTTTATATGTCTAACCTAAAAACCCGAACCCGATTGGGTTCGGGAACCCGAATGCCCAGGGCTAATAAGAGTAGTATAGCTAGAGAATTTACTCTCCGCCGTAGTTTATGGGTTCTAGACAAAAAAAGACATGACCTTTGCGGCTTACTGTCGAGAGTTTATAGCCATCTGTGATGCTCTAAGTTCCATTAGTAAACCCCTCTGAAGATATTTGGGTTTTTGAATGGTTTGGGTCGTGACTATGATCCAATCACAACTGTTGTTCAAAGCTCTCTCAGCAAGGCCTCTCCTCCAAGCTTTGGTGATGTTGTCTCAGAAGTCAAAAACTTTGACACCAAGCTTCGGTCTTTCAACGTTCCTGACTCTGTTACACCTCATCTGGTGTTTCAAGTTCAAAAAACAGGTTATGGCAACAAGTCACGAGGCGGATATCGTGGTCAAGGAAGGTCTTCAGGGCAAAACAGAGGACGTGGTGGTGACTCTTCTCGGGGCAGAGGTTTTTCTCAGCATCAAACCAATCCTCGAGCTACTGGAGAGTACCCCGTTTGTCAGATTTGTTGACGTGTTGGTCACCTTGCATCCGACTATTGGAACAGATTTGATGAAAACTATCAACGTCCTGATGTTCCACAAGGGTTCTCCTCCCCGCAAGTCTCCGATGGATTGACTGGGTTACAGACTCTGGTGCTACTGCACATGTCACTCCCTCTGCTAACAATCTGCAGTCTGCAACAACCTACACTGGGAATGACACTGTTTTGGTTGGAGATGGAGCCTACCTTCCTATAACACATGTTGGATCCACCACTATCTCTTCTTCTGCAAGTAAGATATCCTTAAATAATGTCTTGGTCTGTCCAGATATCCAAAAGTCTCCTGTGTCTGTCTCGAAACTGTGTGGTGATCTGCCTTGTGGAGTTTGGTTTGATTATAATAATGTCTCTGTTGTTGACATACACACTTAGAAGGTGGTGGCAAAGGGTCCTCGAAGTAGTGGCTTATATATGTTGGAGAATCAAGAATTTGTTTCTCTCTTCTCTAATCGTCAATGTGCAAGCTTCTAAAGACATTTGGCATCATAGACTTGGGCACTCAAACTCTCAAGTTCTCCAACAACTAAAGACCAGCAAGGAAATAAGTTTGAATAAGAGAAGCACAACCTCTATTTGTGAGCCTTGCCAGATGGAGAAGAATAGTAGACTTCAGTTTTTTTCTTCAGACTCTCGAGTTTTTTGTCCTATGGATCGGATCCATTGTGATCTTTGGGGACCATCACCAGTTGTATCTAATTAAAGTTTTAAATATTATGCAGTTTTTGTGGATGATTTCTTCCGGTTCACTTGGTTTTATCCTATGCGTGCTAAGTCAGAATTCATCTCTATATTCAAAGTATTTCAGAAACAAGTTGAGAATCAATTCAAGACTAAGATAAAAGTCTTTCAGAGTGATGGAAGAGGAGAATTTACCAGTAATGCTCTGAAACTCTACTTGTCTGAAAATGGAATAATGCACAGGATTTCTTGTTCCTACACCCCTCAACAAAATGAGGTTGCAGAGAGGAAACACAGGCACATAGTAGAGCTTGGTCTGACAATGTTGTTCCACAGTTATACTCCTCTGCATCATTGGGTAGAAGCTTTCTTCACTGCCAGTTTCATCACCAATTTACTTCCTACACCAACACTGAATAATTGCAGTCCATATGAGGTTCTCTTCAATCAGAAACCAAACTATTTGATGCTAAGAGTCTTCGGTTTTGCTTGTTATCCCTGCCTTTGTCCTATGGCTACCCATAAATTTGATCAAAGATCTCTCCAATGTGTTTTTCTTGGTTATCATACTTAGTATAAAGGGTATAGATGTATCTATCCTCATACAGGCAGAGTTTACATATCTCGCCATGTTGTATTCGATGAAGATTGCTTCCCCTTTCAACAACAATACAAGTCCCTAATTCCACCATATCAGACTCCTCTTTTTCAGGCTTGGCAATCTGCTTCAGTGTCTCCAATTTCACTACCTCGAGAGATATCTGGATATATTTAGCTGAGAACTTCAATAAGAGTTAGCCTTGGGCATATTATCTGAACCCGAATCCCAAACCCGACCCAAAGTAGGTGGTTCGGTTCGGGTTCAGATTTTGTGTAAAACCTGATCGAGGTTGTTCGGTTCGGGTTCGGATTTTGTGTAAACCCCGATCGAGTTCAGTACCTCTGAGGTTAGGATACCCTATTGGGTTCAGGTAATATCTGTACCCGAAATAAAACCCGAACTAATCCGAATTAAATGTAAAAATGCATCTAGGGGGAAACGAACCCAGTACCTTGGACATTTAAGGGTGCATATTAAACCATTTTGCCATCTTAGTTTCTTTGTCCTAATGTGAAACGTTAAATACTTATATATATACATGTGTTCTGAAAATTATAAAATGATAACCCGAACCTGAATGGGTAATACCCGAACCGGACCCGAAAGTACAAAAAACCCAAACGGGTTCTATATGCGTAACCTAAAAACCCGAACCTGAATGCCCAGGGCTAATAAGAGTAGTATAGCTAGAGAATTTACTCTCCGCCGTAGTATAGCTAGAGAATTTACTTTTTTTTTTTTTTTTGTACTGAAGGGAAGAGAGAGGGGAGACATACTTTGAAAAATTGCATTGTCTTGTATGGCCCGAAGAAGAAGTCTAGTCCACTGATTTCCAACCCCAAAGTAAGAGATTAAGTCCGGTTAAAATCCTGATAAAAGTTGAGACAACGTTAGTTTAACCAGATATCCTTTGAATAAGGGCTTTCAGGATTGTTGATACAGCTCATAGATTTTCCAAACTTCAGTTCCGAGATTAAGCATAATCAAGATTCATAAGAGTGTTAGCCAAATAACAGAAACCATTAGTTAGAGATCCTAATTCCAAAAAGAAAAAAAAAATAAAAAATTTGACTCAAAAATATGGTTTTGACAGACACAACTCACACTCAAGAAAGAAAACATAGTTAGTACTAATCTCCCCCAGACTTAAACAACATTGTCCCCAGTGTTATCAAGCCTAAGATTGATCAAGAAAGAAAAATCAAATTGAAAAAGTAGTGAAATAATGAACCAAATACGTGTTACCGAAGTGTTAGCCGTTGTGTCGACCACGACAAATATTGCATCGATCGATGCAACATCGTCCATGTCCGACTCCGAATCCTTCTTAGTTGCATGTTAGTTGTGTGTTTCTCATGAAAGTCAGCTCTGTTAAGAATCACTCAAACACAACATTAAATGCAACATGATAGATAATGGTTCATAATGCAATACAAGTTCAATCTGAAACAAATGACAAACTGACTCAAGGAAAAATAAAAATGACCCAAAGTGAAAGAGAAAAAGGATAAAAAAACCGTAAACAGAAGTAGGATCAATCCTCAAGATCAGCATCACTACCACTCGCTCCACCAAGGGGAGGAGAACCTTATCTGTGCCTAGTGGGACGGACACAGCCACACCGAGACAATCGAGCAATCGCGTTCCAGATGGCACGCATGGTGGATGTCTGGTATACCTGGTAGGCTCCCTGACTCATAGTAGCAGAAGGCTGTGGTGGCTCAGGGAAATCTATCGCGGTAGTGCCGGAGGAGGAACCGAACTCAAAACCCCCAACAGGGTGATCATCAGCAAAATCGGCAGCAGGTGGCTCAGCAGGTGCGGCAGCTCTCTGACGACGAAAAGGTGATGGTATAACAAAATCAAAGGCAGGAGGAAGAAAACGCAACTGCTCTGCATCCTCTCCGATAGTGGTGAGGTCTGTTCATGGCAATCTGATCAGATGAATACCAGTAGAATCCTTAAAACGCCATAGCATTTCCCTCTTTATCCAAGTGGAGTTCCTCAAATGCTCCTCATCAATAACGGACCTCTCAGCACAAACGGAAACAAAATCAGTAGAAATACGCAGTCGCTGAAAAATAGGAGTAAGCAGACTCCCAACAAACTCTGTCTTCCCACGCCCAAAAGTCTTGACCTTCAAAGAGATCAAATGAGAAGCAAACACTGCACCATTGTTAACCCTCTCAGGGTCAACCCAGCAATCATCCTCAGCAATCAAATCATAAATCCCATATGCCATCATCTCCAGCTCACTCACTCTCATCTTTCCAGGTTCCATCTTACACAAAATAGTGTTGGCTATGGCCCTAAAAATGTATCTGATCATTGGATGCCGCACATCAGTCATAGTGGAACCTCGGGAATCATAATCGCCAGTAACGAAGTAGGACCAGAGATGCGAGACATCTACAAACTCTCCTGGAAGTGAAACTCCCTCTGGCTCTCTACTAAAACCGTAAATGTCACAAAGGTCGCATAAAGAAATCTCATACCAAACTCCTCTAATGAAGAAAGACAGCCTTCCTTCACTAGCTTTCGGGACCTGCTCGTTCTGGAAGAGAAGGCGGACTAAAGCCATGAATTGTCGGACCAGCTCCGGATACAAGTCATAGTGGTGAGTGCACATGGTCCCAAGTCCAATCTTCTCTAGAATTCTCAGTACCTCATCATGTATCCCAAGCCTCTGCATAGTAGCAGGATCAACAAACCGAGTTGGCTTGATCTCAACTTTCAGCCAAGCATTGTAGAACATAGTCTCATACTCTCCCCAAGTATCAAGAAGCGGTCGGTTGATGTATTCAAGCTTCTTAACCTCTTCAGTTGGACGTCCAGGCCAAACATGATGTGGCGGAATCCGTAATCCTTCTCTTCTTGGCCATGGATCATGACATGTGGCTTGAAGAGATGCATCAGGGGCTGGAAGTGGTGGGATTGGGTTCAGTGGAACAGGAGGAGGAATCGCCGGCGGTGGAGAGTCGCGGAGGCGCGGCGGCGGTGCGGCAGAACCGGAACAGCATGGTCGTTTCGATCTTTGGCCGGTCGACATTGCTCCGAATGGCAAAGCGGATGTGGGGATCGAGTAGAGGAGAGAAAACTGAGTAGACAGAGCCTTGAATCGATGGATTTGGTGGAGAAATGAGTGAGTTATAGTCGATTTAATCTTGAGTTCTTCGTATACGAGTTCTTGAGGAAAACAGGTGAAGAAGACGAAGTCGGGGTTCTTTAATCGCGACTCTAGGTTAACTTGCATCGATCGATGCTGATGTTGCATCGGTCGATGCAAGTGTTGGGTCGATGCAACTGGGCTCAGTCTGGCCCACCAAAATTCGATTATTTTGAAACCCATCAGCCCATTAAACCTCTGTACCATTAACATCATCGAGCTATGCATCGATTGATGCACCAGATGTGTCGATCGATGCATTGCCACTTCTGTTGATTCCTTTTACGTTTTCTGCATCACTTAAACTCAAAACTAAAAATTAATAGGTTAGTAAATCCTAAAAATAAAAATAAAAATAAAAATAAAAATAATTAAAATCCTACCAGTGGGTTGCCTCCCACTCAGCGCTTGTTTTAAGTCATTAGCTTGACTTGGCAGCGGATTAGGCAGAGGGTGCATCATCCAAACGCACAATGTGTCCGTCTGGTATCCCAGATTCAGCCCAATAGTGTTTCACCCTCTGTCCATTGACAGTAAACTTCTCACCCTTGGAGTTAAGAAGAACAATGGCTCCATAAGGGCGGACTTCTTGGATAGTGAATGCTCCGGACCAGCGAGAATGAAGCTTTCCTGGAAACAGCTTCAAGCGAGAGTTGTACAGAAGTACCTGGTCATTAGGCTCAAAATTTCTGGAGATGATCTTCTTATCATGATAAGCCTTGGTTCTCTCCTTATATAGCTTAGAGTTCTCAAATGCATGATGTCTAAACTCATCCAACTCATTCAGCTGAACCAACCTTCTCTCAGAAGCTGCCTTGGCATCAAAATTCAGCAATTTAACAGCCCATGCTGCTTTGTGCTCTAACTCCACTGGAAGATGACATGCTTTCCCATAAAGCAGATGAAAATGTGTAGTGCCAAGTGGTGTCTTATATGCAGTCTGATATGCCCAAAGTGCATCATCTAACTTGGCTGCCCAATCCTTTCTAGTAACACCCACTGTCTTCTCAAGGATTTCTTTGATTTGACGGTTAGAAACCTCAACTTGACCACTAGTCTGGGGATGATATGGGGTAGCTACTCTATGTTGAACTCCATACTTCTTTAACAACTTATCAAACACTTTATTAATAAAGTGCTTACCTCCATCACTGATAACAATCCGAGGCACTCCAAACCGTGGAAAGATAATTGTCTTAAACAGCTGAAGAACCACTGCAGAATCATTCTTGGGACTTGCAATAGCTTCCACCCACTTGGAGACATAGTCAACAGCTACAAGGATGTACTTGTTCTTGTAAGAAGAAGGGAATGGTCCCATAAAATCAATGCCCCAGCAATCAAACACTTCAACCTCAAGAATGAAGTTTTGTGGCATCTCATGCCGTTTACTGATTTGACCCTTCCGCTGACATGCATCGCATCTTGAGACAAACTCATGAGCGTCTTTGAACATCGTTGGCCACCAAAAGCCTGCTTGGAGAACCTTGGAAACTGTCTTGAATGTAGCAAAATGTCTGGCATAGTCAGATCCATGACAATGAAACAAAACGTCAGGTACCTCAGTTTCTGCTAAACATCTTCTGTAAACTCCATCACTGCAATGGTTATACAAATAAGGTTCATCCCAATAGTATCTCCTAAGATCTCTCAAGAAATTCTTCTTTGCATACCCTGTAAACTTGTCTGGTTCCACCTCATGAGCAAGGTAATTCGCAATATCAACATACCACAGTTGATCAGAAGTAGTTACAGCAGCCACGTCGTCGTCAAACTCATAACCCGATGATTCCAAATACGTGCGTCGATCGATGCATGGTACTGTGTCGGTCGATGCACTCGCTAAATCTTGTTTGTATCTAGATGCTGCATCGATCGATAAATCAGCTGTGTCGGTCGATGCACTGCCACGAGTCTGCAAGATTTCCTGAGGCAAAGTAGCTTGAGAACCAATATCAACAAAGTAGACATTCTCCTATGGCAGTGAATCATGAATTGGAACATCATCTTCTATCTTGATCCTTGATAAATGAGCAGCTACTCCATTCTCTATCCCTTTCTTGTCCTTAACCTCAATGTCAAATTCTTGAAGAAGAAGAATCCATCTTAGTAACCTTGACTTAGCATCCATTTTCTACATAAAGTATTTGAGTGCAGCATGATCTGTATGAACTATGACCTTCGATCCAACCAAGTAAGAACGAAACTTCTCAAAAGCAAACACTACTGCTAACAGCTCCTTCTCCGTTGTTGCATAATTCCTTTGAGCATCATCAAGTGTTCTACTAGCATAGTAAATAACATGAAGTTTCTTATCCTTCATCTGTCCTAGCACTGCTCCCACTGCAAAATCACTGGCATCACACATTACCTCAAAAGGCAAATCCCAATCTGGTGGTTGAACAATAGGAGCACTCACTAACTCTTGCTTAATCTGTTCAAAGGCTAAACGACATTCATCAGTAAACTCAAATTTGACATCCTTGCATAGTAGAGCTGAAAGTGGTCTAGCTATCTTACTGAAATCCTTGATGAAGCGTCTGTAGAACCCGGCATGTCCAAGAAAACTCCTTACCAACTCACATTATCTGGTGGTTGAAGACCTGTCATCACTTCTATCTTAGCGCGGTCCACTTCAATACCAGCTTCTGAAACCCTGTGACCAAGCACTATACCATCTCTAACCATAATATGACACTTCTCCCAATTAAGAACTAAGTGCTTCTCTTCACATCTAGCTAGCACTTTCCAGAGATTATCCAAACAGCTCTTGAATGAAGACCCATAAACAGAAAAATCATCCATGAAAACCTCCATGTAATCTTCAATCATGTCTGTGAAGATGGCCATCATACATCCCTGAAATGTCGCAGGAGCATTACAGAGACCAAAAGGCATTATGCGGTATGCAAAAGTACCATATGGACAAGTGAAAGTCGTCTTCTCCTGGTCATCGGGATGAATCAGAATCTGGAAAACCCCGGAGTAACCATCCAAAAAGCAGTAGTATGGATGGTTAGCTAACCTCTCAAGCATCTGGTCAATGAAGGGCAACGAGAAGTGATCTTTTCTTGTTATGGCATTCAGCTTTCTGTAATCAATGCACATCCGGTGTCCGGTGATTGTCCGCGTCGGAATCAGCTCATTCTTGTCATTCTTCACCACTGTAACTCCACCCTTCTTCGGAACAACATGAACTGGACTAACCCATTTGCTATCAGAAATTGGGTAAATAATCCCGACATTCAGCAATTTCATGATCTCCTTTTTGACAACATCTTGCAAATTCGGATTTAGCCTCCTATGATGCTCAATTGATGTCCTAGCTCTCTCCTCAAGATGAATCCTATGCATGCACAAGTCTGGAGAAATCCATGCAATATCATCAAGAGAATAGCCAAGAGCTTTGCGAAACTTGTGCAGCTTGCTTAGCAATAAAGTGAGCTCTGCATTGTTTAAGGAAGCATTAACAATAACAGGATAAGAAAAATTCTCACCTAGAAATGCATACCTTAACCCTGCAGGAAGTGGCTTGAGATCAACCTTTGGAGCTTTCTCTAGACTCCAATCAGAAAAATTTTCAGCTTGTAAAGAAGTACCAACCAATTCCTCTTGTGCAACCAACTTCTTTACTTGCTCATTAGCATCTAGTAGCTTGACATACCCAGCAGCAATGTCATCTAAATGCTCAGCTTCTTCAGTAGAAGCAACCAATGCTCTCTCAAGAGGATCTTCAAGATGCATCTCCTTGAAAATCTCTTCAGCAATATTAGACAATGTATCTACATAAAAAGTTTGTCCATCTATTGTTGGCCTCTTAACCAGCTTATCCATGTCAAAACGCATCTGCAAATCTCCAACATTAAGACCAATCTGTCCTTTCTTGACATCAATAATGGCTCCAGCAGTTTGTGCAACTTGGTTCTCCAGCTTCTTAACTTGGACATTCAATGAATCAAATTTGCTAGTAAGCTCAGTATAGACATTGTCAATCTTCCCATTGAATGTCACTGTCAACTGCTCTTGTCCCTGAAGAATCTGCTCAAGCATTGCCTCCATCCTACTTTCAGTTGTCTTAAGAGGAGGAGATTGATAAGAGGAGTTGCCATAGGTCCTGGTGTAACCACTGCTCTGCTGCTGTTTCTAATAATCTTGCTTAGGAATGAAGCCTTTAGAATTAGACTGATAGTTGTTGCGCTGGTTGTTTCTACTGAAAGACCTGTTGCCTTGCTGATTTCCAAACCTTTGGCCCTGATTCCCATACATAAAGTTGACATCTTCTTCTTCATTCTGCTGCTCTGGCTCAAAGATCTCAACATCTTCTGCAAAATGGACTGACTTCTTTCCAACAAGAAGGTTATGCATTGTATCCAACTTGACATTCACTGTAGCAAACTGATTTGAATCATATCCTTCATGTGCCCTTTTCCGTTCTAAGTCCGCATTCTTAGTATTGTTGCTGGATGCTAGCCTCTCTATCAACTTTTCAGCCTCATTTGGGTACCTTGTCTTGAAGTTCCCATCACTAGCAGCATCCAAAGCCATCTGATACCTCCAGTCAATCCCGCTGAAGAAGATACTAATCAACTGAACCTCTGAGAACCCATGATGCGGACAGTCTCTCTGATATGCCTTAAACCTCATCCAAGCAGCTTTGTAAGATTCAACAGGTCCTTGTCTAAAGGTTGAAAGCTTAATCCTCAGCTCATCAGACATCGCATCATCGTAGAAGTAGTTCAAGAACGCCACCTTGATGTCATGCCAGGTTATCAGAGATCCTGGTTTGAGTTTTCTTAGCCAATGAGAAGCTTCCCCACCAAGAGAGTAGGGGAAAAGCTTGCAGTAGAGATAGTCCTCAATGGCTCCATTAGCCTTGATGCTTGTAACGATATCCTCGAAGTGCTCAATGTGGTCTAGAGGCTTCTCATGAGGCAAATTCTGGAATGGTCTTTAGCCAACAAGAGCAAAATAGGCAGGCTTCAGCTCAAAATCATTCCTTGGGAATGGAGGAGGAACAATTGCGGAACGGTTCTCATAGAATAAGTCTGTCCTGTTGAAGTCCGCAAGAGTCTTGACAAGCTCTCCATTGTTGTCCCGTCTAGGCTGAAGGTCCAAATTGGCTCCATTCGCACCAGCTCCGACATTGCGTCGATCGATGCCAGCATTGCGTCGATCGATGCCTTCTTGGTTGCGTCGATCGATGCCATCGTTGTGTCGCTCGACGCCACGTGCATCATCCTCAACCACGACGAGTTCTTCCTGAATAACTCGTCCTTCAACATCAAGTTTCTGGCCTTGCTCGTTGTACACATTGCCCTCATGATCCCTCAAAACTCCAGCCTCATCAGGTCTCAATATGAGTGTTTTGACCATCTTCGCTGACTTGGCTGCTTTTGTGTTATCACGCTCTAGTTGTCCCAACTCTTGGTTTGTAAGCTTAACAACTGGACCAGTAGGATTTTTCTTGGTGTTAGGCTTAGGCATGTACCTGAAACACACAAGAGAAAATAAACAAAAGCGTGTGAGTAAAATAGAAAAATAAAAATCTAGACAAAACAAAGACTTTAATCTAATGGTGAATCAAAAGAGTCCCGGCAACGGCGCCAAAATTTGATATGCTCAAATTGTAATACACTAATGATACTAACAGCCTTGCAGTTGTAATATTCTAGGGGTCGAATCCACAGAGACTCTAGATCACACAATAGACTTATTAATCTTTTAATTATGCTAAATCAAATTATTAAATTAAAAACAATGCAAAAACAGAATTTAAAGGTGTTGTAAATTCAAAGGATCAAAGAGCTAGGCCTAGGGAAATTCTCAGGAATTTATGAAATATTAAATCAAGAAATAATTAGGATTCAAGCAATTAAGAACAGATCTAGAACTCTAAATTCTTTTGTAAAATAATCAGTTCTCACTGCAAATATTATCTAAATTTAAAACCAGGAAATAATTTATTTTCAAGAAATAATTTTGTTCATCAAACGGTTTTATCAGGAAAATCAATTATATTCTCATATCAATTTATTTTCCTAGGTATTAATTCTAGGTGATCAATCAATAATTAATATGAAGAACAACCTAAGATAAAGATCATAGAAGATAATGAATCCTAAAATAATCAGATCTAATGCACCATAAAAATCCTATGAAAAACCCTAAACCTAACAAACAAACTACTGAGACATATTCAATATAGAACAAAACATCTTTTCTGAATAATAAGCAATTGATATTAAGAAGTAAGAAAGGAGTTCAAGAATCTTCTCTCTACAAATGAAATCAGATCTGTCTCTCCCAAAACTCTCAATATCTCTTAAAAACTTTGGTCTAAACAATGACCATAAAAATCCTATAAATACTCTAAAACACGTCTTGGGCCTTAACTGCAAATAAGAGAAACTTAGGCAAATTTTGTAAATCTTCTAAAGCTTGTGGAAACAACTTCCGTTTGGTTTGTGGCAGCTGCATTGATCGATTCTGAGAGTGCATCGGTCGATGCATAGTCTTGATCTCGTCTCCTAGCTTCGTTGATCAGCCTTCATGCTTTGATTATGCTCCAAATCATCCTTTTTAGCTCATTTGTGTTCCATCCGTGCCAATGAGTATCTAAACTTATAAAGACTAAAAACAACCTAGAAAACAATCAAAAGACTCAAAAACTACACTTGTACCATGGTTAAAAACCACAAAAACCATGATATATCAGCTTCTTACTTTTGTAATATTGGTTACCCTGAACTTTGTCTGATCTGAATGAAACCAAGCTTTTGTCCAAAAAAAAAAAAAAAAAATTATTCATATTCTCAATATGATATAATATACGAAATGTCTTTGAAACTCCATGAGTTTTTTTATACTTTGAGAACATTAGACATCGATAATTATGAATCAGATACCTTGGGAAATCGAGAGATTAGTTCATCTTAACCTTCCAATTACTTTTGCACTGTCTATAATATATTAACATATGCTTTATATATTATAATAAGGGAAATATATTTTTGATTTTAAAGATACATTTCAATGTCTTTAAATCTCTTATAACACATATTATTATTCTTTACGAATAAACAAACATACAGATTCATAAAATAATAGAAGTGTTATAGCCTTTTATATAGGAACTAGATCAGTTTTAGCACGACTTAAACTTTATTTTATACATAAATTTTGTATATTATTTTTATAATTATAAAATATATTTTTGATATATCATATTCCCTCTGTCCTTCATAGTTTGATGTTTAGGATTTTTCACACATATTAAGACAAATAATATATATGATTAATTTATTATTTACTTTTTCTAATAGTTTATTTATCTTTATTTATAGTCATTTCATGTACATGTGATGATTCATTTTCTGACATTTTTTATACTTTTTCATTTTCCCACTTTTTTAATATTAAAAATATTTAAAACATCAAGTTTTTAAAGATAAAAAAAATTCTCTAAAACACCAATTTATCAGGGACAGAGGGAGTATTCGTTTTTAAACTACTTTGATACTTTATATTAGTTTTAAACCATTTTATCATATAATTTTAATATTTTACATTTAATTCGTTGTCTAGTAAATGATCATAGCTCATTCATCATTTAACTCATTACATTTCACCCGACGCGGTTGTAAATATTTTTAATAATTTTTAGAAATCAAATTAGAGTATTTTGTAATTTTTTTTCTTTATATTAAAGATGTATTTTTTTCTTTACCAAGATCAAATAAAACTAATTAAAAATATTTTAATAGTTTATTTTATTATATACTACAAAATATTATATGAAACTGAATATAAATATTTAAAGAACGACCTGCTACTCAGTTGGAATTTTTGTTTTGTAACAATTTTTTTCATATATGGAACAATTTTTATTCGTTTAAAAATTCAAACCATAGTATATGTGGGAAAAAAATATTTTTATTATTATATGAATAATTTGATGATTTATTTTTCACAAAAATAAAATCATATAAATATATGAGGTGAAATATATTAATTAATGACAAATTTATATAGTAAGTTAGATATCAAATCTAATATATTTCTTTCTATTAGATATATATATGTTTTTAAAAATTAAAAGTTGAGTCATTCAGGCCCGATGACCGAAAGAAGCAAAACAAAATTCGGGGTTGGCCGACATATTGTACTTCTGTTTTTCCAAAATAATTAAATTTAACAAATTAGTATTTGATATTTTTACCCTTATGGACTATTATTAATTTGTTTTTTAAAAAACTAATATTTGTAGTGGCATTATGATGTAATTATTTACACTTTTTAAGGTTAAGTTCAAAAACTTACTTTACAATTCTAAGAAAGAGAGAATTCAATAGGCATGACATTCATTTGATCGTAGAGGATGGAGAGCCAACCATATATCAAAAGATGATGTAGCTATAGATATAATGGTAAAAAGGAGGCAAAACTACCATTTATAACGTTATTAATTCGCAAAAGGCATACTCTCAGGATGTCTATAATATTTATGTTCTATAAACATAAAATTGAAACAATAAAATTTTTACTTACCTCATAAAAGCTCAAGCGTTTAAAGACATCCTGCACATAACATGTTATAAAGTAGAAGGTAACAAATTGTGAATTATGAGAAGAGTCAAGAGAGAAAAGAGAAAAAATTTGATGAAAGACTTCTTATTCTTATTTTTTACATTTTTCTACAAATTTCTTGCACATAACTATAATAGTGGCAAGGAGAACATGATGACTTATACTCTACTTAAAGAGACAAAGACAAGTGTAGAGGAGCTAATGACAAGTGGTGAACAAGTGTTACACCATAAAAAAAAGATAAATGTAGAGGGCTAATAACAAATGGTGAACAACTGTTACACCATAAGAACATATATTGCATGCAGGGCCGGCCCGTAACAATGGACTGTCTAAAGCAAAAAAAAAAATTTGCTGCCCATAAATATTAAAAGTATCATAAAGTTACCACACTGGGGGATTCGAATAAGAAACTTGACTAACATATTATGGAAGCTTAACCATGGACTACAAAGGGTTTTAATAATTTGGATCCCTCAAAAATACTTATTTATTTATTGTGATGTCTAAAGCTCTTGCTTATTGGGCATTAGCTCTTGGACATGCATGATTGTATGTAGGGTGTATATGTCATTCAGGTGGAAGACACTTGTTATGATGGATAATCATACCTATTTTGTAACAAGCATAAAAATACACTTGTTATTTCTCTTCATTTCCTTTTCCTATATCCTTAAACTTAGATTCATACAATCTTAATCACTCTTAGATTCATACAATCTTAACCACTCTCCAGAGTGCCTTAACCATTAAAATAACAACATAATATATTTTTGATGAGTAAGACTATATAATAATACCTATGATAGGACATAGATATCTCAACGGCCCATATGTGCTAAGAGAATTCCCATCGGTTATATCGATGGGATCTCTTTTATTTTTTAATAATTAAACATAATAAAAACAAAGTCAGTTTGAGTCTCTCTTGTCTTGCCAAAAGTTCATCGGGTTCGTTAATGGTGCTATCACAGCTCCACTACGTACCATCTCGTCAACACCTGGCAACACAGAGATCCCCAATCTACAGTATGAATCCTAGTTCTGCACAGATCAGCTTAACCGTTCGTGGCTCTTTGGAACTCTGTCAGAAGAAGTACTCGGGTATGTTCACAATCTCACTACCTCGAGAGATATCTGGATATATTTAGCTGAGAACTTCAATAAGAGTTAGCCCTGGGCATAATATCTGAACCCGAATCCCAAACTCAACCCAAAGTAGGTTGTTCGGTTTGGGTTTGGATTTTGTGTAAAACCCGATTGAGGTGGTTCGGTTCGGGTTCGGATTTTGTATAAAACCCGATCGAGTTCAGTACCTCTGAGGTTCGGATACCCGATCGGGTTCGGCTAATATCTGAACCCGAAATAAAACCCGAACTAATCCGAATTAAATGTAAAAATACATCTAGGGGGAATCGAACCCAGTACCTTGGACATTTAAGGGTGCATATTAAACCATTTTGCAATCTTAGTTTCTTTGTCCTAATGTGAAACGTTAAATATTTATATATATACATGTGTTCTGAAATTTATAAAATGAGAAAAAAAAAAAT
This sequence comes from Camelina sativa, assembly GCF_030686135.1. Lineage (NCBI taxonomy): Eukaryota > Viridiplantae > Streptophyta > Magnoliopsida > Brassicales > Brassicaceae > Camelina > Camelina sativa. The sequence goes on along the minus strand of NC_141898.1, from coordinate 18,387,445 downwards.
TTGTTCATGATTTTTTGAGTTCGGGTATACCCGAATAACCCGAACCCGAACGGGAAATACCCGAACCCGACCCAAAAGTACAAAAAACCCAAACAGGTTTTATATGTCTAACCTAAAAACCCGAAAACCCGAACCCGATCGGGTTCGGGAACCCGAATGCCCAGGGCTAATAAGAGTAGTATAGCTAGAGAATTTACTCTCCGCCGCAGTTTATAGGTTCTAGACAAAAAAAGACATGACCTTTGCGGCTTACTGTCGAGAGTTTATAGCCATCTGTGATGCTCTAAGTTCCATTAGTAAACCCCTCTGAAGATATTTGGGTTTTTGAATGGTTTGGGTCGTGACTATGATCCAATCACAACTGTTGTTCAAAGCTCTCTCAGCAAGGCCTCTCCTCCAAGCTTTGGTGATGTTGTCTCAGAAGTCAAAAACTTTGACACCAAGCTTCGGTCTTACAACGTTCCTGACTCTGTTACACCTCATCTGGTGTTTCAAGTTCAAAAAACAGGTTATGGCAACAAGTCACGAGGCGGATATCGTGGTCAAGGAAGGTCTTCAGGGCAAAACAGAGGACGTGGTGGTGACTCTTCTCGGGGCAGAGGTTTTTCTCAGCATCAAACCAATCCTCGAGCTACTGGAGAGTACCCCGTTTGTCAGATTTGTTGACATGTTGGTCACCTTGCATCCGACTATTGGAACAGATTTTATGAAAACTATCAACGTCCTGATGTTCCACAAGGGTTCTCCTCCCCTCAAGTCTCCGATGGATTGACTGGGTTACAGGCTCTGGTGCTACTGCACATGTCACTCCCTCTGCTAACAATCTACAGTCTGCAACAACCTACACTGGGAATGACACTGTTTTGGTTGGAGATGGAGCCTACCTTCCTATAACACATGTTGGATCCACCACTATCTCTTCTTCTGCAAGTAAGATATCCTTAAATAATGTTTTGGTCTGTCCAGATATCCAAAAGTCTCCTGTGTCTGTCTCGAAACTTTGTGGTTATCTGCCTTGTGGAGTTTAGTTTGATTATAATAATGTCTCTGTTGTTGACATACCCACTTAGAAGGTGGTGGCAAAGGGTCCTCGAAGTAGTGGCTTATATATGTTGGAGAATCAAGAATTTGTTTCTCTCTTCTCTAATCGTCAATGTGCAAGCTTCTAAAGACATTTGGCATCATAGACTTGGGCACTCAAACTCTCAAGTTCTCCAACAACTAAAGACCAGCAAGGAAATAAGTTTGAATAAGAGAAGCACAACCTCTATTTGTGAGCCTTGTTAGATGGAGAAGAATAGTAGATTTCAGTTTTTTTCTTCAGACTCTTGAGTTTTTTGTCCTATGGATCGGATCCATTGTGATCTTTGGGGACCATCACCAGTTGTATCTAATTAAGGTTTTAAATTATGCAGTTTTTGTGGATGATTTCTCCCGGTTCACTTTGTTTTATCCTATGCGTGCTAAGTCAGAATTCATCTCTATATTCAAAGTATTTCAGAAACAAGTTGAGAATCAATTCAAGACTAAGATAAAAGTCTTTCAGAGTGATGGAAGAGGAGAATTTACCAGTAATGCTCTGAAACTCTACTTGTCTGAAAATGGAATAATGCACATGATTTCTTGTTCCTACACCCCTCAACAAAATGGGGTTGCAGAGAGGAAACACAGGCACATAGTAGAGCTTGGTCTGACAATGTTGTTCCACAGTTATACTCCTCTGCATCATTGGGTAGAAGCTTTCTTCACTGCCAGTTTCATCACCAATTTACTTCCTACACCAACACTGAATAATTGCAGTCCATATGAGGTTCTCTTCAGTCAGAAACCAAACTATTTGATGCTAAGAGTCTTCGGTTTTGCTTGTTATCCCTGCCTTCGTCCTATGGCTACTCATAAATTTGATCAAAGATCTCTCCAATGTGTTTTTCTTGGTTATCATACTCAGTATAAAGGGTATAGATGTCTCTATCCTCCTACAGGCAAAGTTTACATATCTCGCCATGTTGTATTCGATGAAGATTGCTTCCCCTTTCAACAACAATACAAGTCCCTAATTCCATCATATCAGACTCCTTTTTTTCAGGCTTGGCAATCTGCTTCAGTGTCTCCAATTTCAACTTTTGCACCACAACATGACTCCATATCATCAGTTAACCCTAGTCAAGAGAAGACTTCAACGTCAAGTCCAGCTTCTGAGAATGTTCCTGCTGACGTCGTGGATCAAGAGAATACTCAAGTTCACAGTGATTCTGAGACTTCTTCGACTACAGAAACTGACAACTCTGCTGCCGAAGACAATATACAGGAAGATCAGCTAGAAGAGGAACAAGTTAATAAAACTCATCCTATGACTACAAGGGCAAAAGCTTGGATTCATAAACCTAACACTAGGTATGTTCTCCTCACTTCTCGTTTTGCTCCTGAAGAACCAAAAGATATCACTGCTGCGTTACTACATCCAGGATGGAAATGATGCTGCTAATGATGAAATAAGAACGATTCACATGTTACACACATGGGATCTAACGAAACCTATAGAGGACATGAACATTTTGGGGTGTAAGTGGATTTTTAAAACAAATTCAAACCAGATGGATCTGTAGACAAACTCAAAGCTCGTCTAGTTGCCAAAGGGTTCGATCAAGAGGAGGGGCTATATTATCTTGAAACATTTAGTCTAGTAGGTTGAACAGCAACTATATGAATGGTCCTTGATGTTGCAACTTCAAAAGACTGGGAAATCAAACAGCTTGATGTATCGAATGCTTTTTTACATGGAGAATTGCAGGAACCAGTATTTATGTTGCAACCTCTTGGATTTGTTGACACACAACGACCATCTCACGTTTGTCGACTCACAAAGGCTCTCTACGGTCTTAAACAAGCTCCAAGAGCCTGGTTTGACACCTTCAGCAAGTATCTGATCAAGTTTGGATTCACCTGTAGCAAATCAGACCCTTCACTGTTCACATATCACAAGGATGGTAAGTCACTTGTTCTCCTCATATATGTTGATGATATGCTCCTTTGAGGGAATGATCTGGCTCTGCTACAAGCCCTTCTCACGTCTCTGAACAAACGATTCTCCATGAAAGACCTTAGCGAGCCTAGCTATTTTCTTGGAGTTGAGATTCAGAAATGCTCCACTGGTTTTTTTCTTCACCAGACAGCTTATGCCAAGGATATCCTTCATCAAGCTGATATGTCAAACTGCAATGCAATGCCTACTCTGCTTCCACAAAACTTGGACAAACTGAATCCTGAACTGTTCTTGGAGCCAACCTACTTTAGAAGCCTTGTAGGGAAGCTTCAATATCTCACCATTACACGACCTGACATTCAATTTGCAGTCAACTTCGTGTGCCAAAGGATGCATGAACCAATAGTCTCAGACTTTGGTCTCCTCAAACAAATTCTACGATACATCAAGGGCACCTTACATATGGGACTACACCTACGAGAAGTTCTAATTTGTCCTTGTCAACGTTCTGTGATAATGATCATGCAGGTTGCAAGAAGACTCGACGATCCACCACAGGGTTTTGTATTCTCCTTGGTCCCAATCTCATCAGCTGGTCAGCGAGACGGCAAGAAACAGTCTCAAACTCGTCAACAGAGGAAGAATATAGAGCACTTACAGCCACAGCTAATGAGATAACATGTATATCATTCATGCTTCGCGATATGAGAGTCTCTCAACAGTATCCTACCTTGCTCTGGTGTGACAATCTCTCTGCAGTTTATCTAAGTGCTAATCCTGCTCTTCACCAACGCTTCAAGCATTTTGATACTGATTATCACTACATTCGGGAACAAGTTGCCTTGGGACACATTGAAATACAACATGTTCCAGCACAGCTTCAATTGGCAGATATTTTACTAAGTCACTACCTTAACGTGAGTTTGAAGATCTCAAAACCAAACTCAGTGTTGGTGTTTCACCCACCACGAGTTTGCGGGGAAATGAGATTAAGTATGTATAGTGGGCCAAAAACTAGTCCAACAAGGTAAAAACCCAAGTCAGAATTCAAGTCAACATCCTCAAGACAAGATTGACTGTACTGCAAAACCCCTTCTCCATTTTTTTTTCGTTATGGTACTAAAGAATAAAGCTTAGGATCATAATTCACGTTTTAAATAGATTCCTTTGCTATCCTGTCGAGATGTTGACTAACTTAATTAGAGAAGACGTGAAGGTTCTCATTTTCATTTAATGAAATAATTAAAGAGAACAACCCATCTTCAAAAGAAGAAAAGAGGAAGAAGAAGACTAGCGTGCCAGTTTTGGCGTGTGCCTAAATAAACTGAGAAACAAATATATTCACCAAATATTCTACTTACGAAATCAAATTTAGAAGAAAAATAAGAACTTCGGCGTGTAAATTTTCCACTGTTTTATGTTCAAAGTTCAAACACACTTAGATAATATTTGGTTTTTTTCTAAACTATGTGAATGTATTAATTTTTTTTTCTTTCTGGAATATTAAAACTGTGAATCTGTGATAGCTTTGAGAAATAGGTTTCTCTGGGTTTTTACACGGAGAGCTGTTTCAGGGAACTGTCTTTTCGTTTTTGCTGGTTCACGAAGTTGCTTCCAAGCACAATTTGATTTTGAAATCTCATTGCTTTTAATTTAGTGAGTTTTGTTAGTTAAGGTTTTTGGGTTCTAAAACCCCAAAGCTATCAACTTTGTTGTATGTGATGAATTAGTCATGTCAATTTCTCAGATTTAACTTATGGGTCAACTTTAAACTGATCATAGCACCTGAAATTTGCAGTTTTTTTTTTACTTGATTTAGTGGGTTTTGTTAATTAGGGTCTTACGGTTCTTAAACCCCAAAGCATTCAACTTTGTTTGGTATGATGAATTATTCTTGTAAATTTCTCAGATTTAGCTGATGGGTCAGTTTCAAATTGATCATAGCACTTGTAAATATAAAGTTTTTTGGCTTGGTTTAATGGGTTTGTTGATTAGGGTTTTAGGGTTCACAAACCCTCTCGCTCGCTCTCCCTTGCAAATTTCTCATATTTAGTTAATGGGTCAACTAAAAACTGATCATAGCATCTGAAATTTTCAGTCTTTTCTTGGATTTGTGAGTTTTGTTAATCAGGGTTTCAGGATTCAAAAGTCCTCTGTATCTTGCATTAAGCATTCAACTTTGAACTTTGTAATGAATTTTTCTTGTAAATTTCTTAGATTTAGCTAATGGGTCAACTTAAAATTGATCATAGCACCTGTAATTTGCAGTCTTTGGTTATTCTTTAATTGCAAAGATAATAAATACAAATTAAAGGATAAAAAAAGATACAAAGATGCTTCTTGTCTACCGTTGTGGTGGTTTACTTCTACTGATACCGAGATGCTGTTTTAAATTTTTTTTTTTTTAAATTTGCAGGTTCCCAAACTTCTACGGTTGATTAAACTAATACCAGAAACATGTGCTTCAAAGTTGGAACTTGAAGACTTGAAGAAACACAACACAGTCACCACACAGGTTAATCCATTTTTTTAATCATCATCTTAAGCTGCATTTACATTAATTATAATTAATGAATGACACCAGAAGTGATTAAAGGTGTGGATCTTGATTCGATTTTGTGCTTGAGACATTTTGCTACGGTATTGTCCCCTTTGGTTGCTGCGTTTGGCCGTGCTTCACGGCATTTTGCTAGTGTATAAGGAAGCAATCTGCTTCTCTAATTGGCTTTTCTATTGAAATGAGAACCTTTTTTTAATTTGATTATTCTACAAGTTAACAGTTTAATAAAGAGGAAATAAAAAGAAGTTCTGAATCATGTTGCTAATCTAATTGGTTTTAGAGTCAGTTTCTCTGTATTTGAGGCTTTGTTTTCTTCCTTTTGGTCCTTCTCTGTGTTTGTGCTTTTAGATCTCCAAGGGAAGAAGTTAAGTTAGTTGCATAAAAGTATCAATCTCTGGTCCCCACCCTCAGTTCTTGGAACATCCTCACTTTCTATTTAAGGGAATGGCTTTGGTTATGGTTAAACTAATTTGGAAGAAGTGGAGGTTGTGATCCTTGAGGCTTTTTTTGGTGGTCTTCTTGCAAGTCATTTATCTTTACCTCTTCAAGAGTTTTTTCGCCTAGGGGAAGAAGATGAAGTTCATGAAAATTGGTTCGAAGCCAGATTCGTTCAAAACTGATGGGAATAATGCCAGGTAACAGTCAATCTTGATCAAGTTTAGCTTATTATTGCAATCTATTCTTTTGTTTCTTCTTGTTGTTTGTTTGTTGCAGCTGTTAGTTTAATGTTTATATGTTCTGAAGTCTCTCATCTTGTAAAACATCTATTAAATTGAATCTTGATGCGAAAGGCTATGGTCAAGCTTTCATTATGAATTACTTTTTCTTTCAAAGCTTGTTCTTGTATAGAGAAAATATCATAAACAGAGTATCTAATTGATGATAGCTGACTTTAGATGTTGATTTTATCTCACGCAGGTACGTGGAAAATGAACTGGCTAGTGACATTAGCGTCAATGTTGATGGATCAAGATTTTGTTTGCATAAGGTATGTACCATGGTTCTGTAAATGACTTATCCTCACATTCTTATGTAGTTGGGTTTTTATTAGTCATGGTGCATCTTAAGGTGCAAATCTCTGTGTGCTAGTCCCACAGAAAAGACTTTAACCGGTCCATAGTTCTTCCCATTAGTGGTAAATTTGTATGGACTTTTACGGTTTTCATCTGAATCTTGTGAAACCTATTGTTCAGACATCACGCATCAATTTTAGATTAATAGTTTTACATAATCCATTAGTTTTGATCTGATGAATGATATAGGTAAATCAAGAATATTCAAATATTAGCATTTTATACAAAGAGATTATCAAAGCTGATTTTCCAAACTGATCGCATATTTGATGATTCTGTTTTATCCTTTGCAGTTTCCTCTTCTTTCAAAGTGTGCATGCCTACAAAAGTTGCTCTCAAGCACTGATAAGAACAATAGCGATGAAGTTGATATCTCTGGTATTCCCGGCGGCCCAACTGCGTTTGAGACATGTGCAAAATTCTGTTATGGTATGACAGTAACGCTAAGTGCGTACAACGTTGTGGCCACCAGATGTGCAGCTGAGTATCTAGGTATGCATGAGACAGTCGAGAAAGGTAATCTCATCTACAAGATTGATGTGTTCCTAAACTCAAGTCTCTTCCGTAGCTGGAAAGACTCCATCATTGTTCTTCATACCACCAAACCGTTCTTACCGCTATCTGAGGATCTCAAATTGGTTAGCCTTTGCATTGATGCCATAGCCAGTAAGGCCTGTGTCGATGCTTCCCACGTTGAGTGGTCATATACTTATAACAGAAAGAAGCTTCCTGAAGAAATCAGCGGGGCGGATCAAATCAAGGCTAGAGAGGTTCCACATGATTGGTGGGTGGAGGATTTGTGCGAACTAGAGATTGATTATTACAAAAGGGTTATAATGAACATCAAAACCAAATGCAGACTTGGTGGAGAAGTGATTGGAGAAGCTTTGAAAGCTTATGCTTATAGAAGATTATTGGGTTTTAACAAGGGTGTGATGGAGCAAGGAGATTTGTTGAAGCATAAGACAATCATAGAGACACTTGTTTGGTTGCTTCCAGCTGAGAAAGACAGTGTCTCCTGCGGTTTTATGCTTAAACTGCTGAAAGCAGTGACTATGGTTAACTCTGGAGAGCCGGTTAAGGAACAGCTTGTAAGAAGAATAGGACAGCAACTGGAGGAAGCTTCTATGGCTGAACTCTTGATAAAGTCGCATCAAGGAAGCGAAACATTGTACGATGTGGAGTTAGTGAAGAAGATAGTTATGGAGTTCATGAGAAGAGATCAAAACAGTGAGATAGAGGTTCAAGATGATGACGATGGGTTCGAAGTTCAGGAAGTAAGAAAATTACCCGGGATATTATCTGAAGCTTCGAAGCTGATGGTGGCAAAACTGATAGATAGCTACCTTACTGAAATTGCAAAAGATCCAAACCTTCCTGCATCTAAATTCATTGATCTCGCTGAGGTTGTTACTAGCATCTCCAGACCCGCACATGATGGTCTCTACCGTGCCATTGACATGTTTCTGAAGGTAACTTCTCTTTTCTGGCATACATTTTGAGAGGCAATCTAAGTTTGGTTTCAATTTGTGTTTTTGGTTGTTCGATTTGTGGTTTGGTTTTCCTGATATTGGGTTATACACACAGGAACATCCAGGAATCACAAAGGGAGAAAAGAAAAGGATGTGCAAAATGATGGATTGCCGAAAACTATCAGTAGAAGCGTGTATGCATGCTGTGCAAAACGACAGGCTCCCATTACGAGTGGTGGTCCAAGTACTCTTCTTTGAGCAAGTGAGAGCGGCTGCTTCATCTGGAAGCAGCACACCTGACTTGCCCAGAGGGATGGCAAGAGAACTACGCAGCTGCGGGACCTACGGTAGCTCAAGATCAGTGCCAACGGTCATGGAAGACGAATGGGAAGCGGTTGCAACGGAAGAGGAGATGAGAGCATTGAAGAGCGAGATAGCCGCGCTGAAGCTGCAGGAGGAGAGTGGGAGGAAGAGCATGGACAAAGCAGGGGCCACGGCGAGAAGCAAAATGAGAAGCTTGATAAAGTCCAAGAAGATTTTTGGGAAGAAGCTGCAGTTGCAAAGCAAAGGAGGAGGAGAGAAGAACAATGGAGGAGGAGGAGGTGGGTCGGATTCGTCGGAAAGTCTTGGATCTATGAACGCTGGCGAAGAAGCTGCAAAAACCGCAACGCCTTCGAGAAGCTTGACTAGGAGGGTTTCTGTTTCTTGATGAACAAGGTTTTTTACAAACATGTTTTACTTAGGTTTATCTTCAATATCACGTCAGATTATATGAAATCAACTGTAATTTCTTTGATGTTTTTTTTTTTGGTCTGTTTGATACAAAAGAACCTTTATTATAAGAGATATTTAGAGCTATACACGAAAAATGAAAAATTGTATCGTAGTTAAAGCATAATCACAATCCTTCATCATTTTAAAACTTACCTTGAGCATAATCATAAGAGATATTTAGAGCTATACACGAAAAATGAAAAATTGTATCGTAGTTAAAGCATAATCACAATTGTATCGTAGGAATCGCCTCCTCCTGCCCTAACCTACCGCTGTTGCCTGAAGAATCTGAGTCCTCAGCCAACCAATTACCTTCGCTCCCTTGCACAACCGCACCATCGGTGCCTGTTCAAGCGACAAATGAAATCCCTAGATCTGGAAGTTTGACTGAACTCCCTAGACCTGAAATTTCGAATGTAGCAGCTACAGAGGGGAACAACAAGCCCAATGTACCTGCAATTGAGGATCCACAACCTGCTGATGCAAGTCCCTGGAAAGCACTTGTAAACGGTAGTACGGTACAGCTCGAGAAAAAGGGCACACCGTTCACTCTCGATTCTGGAGAGGTTTGTGTTACTATCCCAAATACCGTCATAGAGAAGAACAAGAAGGCCTGGGATAGTTTCATACTTGGTCAGTTCTACGAGGAACCGCCGCACCGTGGAGCTGTACATGCTATTGTCAATGGCATTTGGAGTAGGCAACGTCGAGACATCACGGTTTCAAAGATGGAAGGTAACTCTTTCCTCTTTAAAGTTCCCTGCCCAAATGCTAGGCGTAGAATCTTGAGCCAAAGTCTATGGCAAGTAGACGGGCAGACTATGTTTGTAGCCAAAGGGACTCCAGATGTTATTCCCACAAAACCCGAACTCTCAATGGTTCCTGTATGGCTGGACTTTCATGGAGTGCCACTGGAGTTTTTTAACAGAGAAGGCCTTGAGCATATTGTCGGATTGGTTGGTCATCCAATCTGTCTGCATCCTCACACAGAGAAGTTAACAAATATTGAGGTGGCGAAAGTTTATACGGTCATCGACCCCAGGAAACCACTTCCCGAAGCAGTAAATGCTAGGTTCGAATCTGGACAGATAAAGAGGATTCGTGTTACCAGCCCGTGGCTTCCTTCCCTATGTAGCCATTGCAAGAAGATTGGGCATACGGTGGCTCGATGCACAAATAATCCACCAAAATGTCAAGAATGTGGTTCGGTGAAACACGTCTCTGAATCCTGTCCGCGAACGGGTTCAAAGAAAAGACCTGACAAAGCTCCCATTCTCAGTCAACTTCCCATAGTAGGAGGAAAGGCCCCGATACCAAATGGCACCTCAACTCAGAAAGAGGCGATATGGAAACCAGTTCGATCTTCAAAACAGAGCAAACCAGGGTGTAAAGAGGTTGGAGAACCAAGTCATCACCCCATTATCAGGAACACTCCTCACACGGTGGAGTTAGATGAGGGTCAATTGTGTGTCGACCTCACCAAAAATCTCTTTGCGCATCTGTCTCCGTCAAGGGATACAGTTAAGGTGCCGGGAGATACCTTAGAGTCAGATAGCTTGTCTGGAGAAGATGATAACGCAGAAGCAGAGTCAGATCGTTTTCTGCGGGTTATCTCCAAAAGACTGCTAAAGAAGAAAGATGGGAAAGCAAGGGTTAGAGGCCCTCAAATCCTCTAATTTTATATCCGTCTGATGGATATTTTTTGTCGTAATGTTAGAAGATTTAATGATCCAGTAAAGCGGAGATGTTTTAGGAAGTGGATAAAGGCGTATAAGCCTCTTTTTGGTGGGATTGTAGAGACTCACGTCAGTCCTGACAAGGCGCAGCATATAGTATCGCGCGTCCTTCTAGGCTGGAATTTTTCTCATAACTATGAATTCTCGGAGATAGGGAAAATATGGGTCGTCTGGCATCCAAGTGCTAAGGTCTCGGTCCTCTCAAAATCACTTCAGATGATCACCTGCTTGGTAAAGCTTCCTTTTGTTCGCTCAGAAATTATAGTTTCTATAGTCCATGCCTCTTCTGTTAGTTGTGAGGCAAGGAGAGGGTTATGGTTGGAGATCCAGTCTATGTCTGTGTCGTCTGTGGTGTCAAGTAAGCCCTGGGTACTGGTGGGAGATTTCAACCAAGTTCTGACCCCTCAAGAACATTCAAAGCCTACCTCAACCACGCAGTCAAGGGGGATGAGAGATCTGAATCAGTGCCTTATCAGTCAAAACTCTTTGATTTGCTTTACTGCGGAAATACATTCACTTGGGCCAATAATCAGGCTAGTGATCCCATTGCTAAAAAGTTGGATAGACTGCTAGTAAATGATGAATGGATGCAAAAGTTTCCCAAGTCACTCGCAGTCTTCGGTGAGCCTGGTTTCTCGGACCACAGTCCTTGCTATTTGTTTCTGGAGAAAACCAAGCCAAAGATAAGGCAACCGTTCAAGTTCATGTCCTTCTTAAATAAGAATCCTGACTTTGCCCCTTTGATAAATGTTTGGTGGTCTGCCTTAAATCTTGATTGTTCAAAGATGCTAAAGGTTTCTAAAAAACTCAAGGCGTTGAAGAGAGTGATAAAGGACTTCAGTAAGGACAACTACTCGCATTTGGAGCAGAGAGTCTCTGAAGCTTTTGAGGAACTACGAAGGTGCCAGCATCAGCTTCTCACCTCTCCTACTCCTCAATCTTCGCTCTTAGAGAGAGAGGCTCATATGAAGTGGAGTACTCTAGCAACTGCAGAGGAAGCTTTCCTCAGGCAGAAATCCCGTATTTGCTGGCTTGAAGAAGGTGACAATTGCACAAAGTTTTTCCATAGGGCGATGATGTCCAGGCAGAGTGTGAACCAGATTTTGTTCCTTATTAATGAAAATGATCAGATTATTGATACAAAGGAAGGAGTGCAGAAACTAGCAGTGGGATATTTTCAAAATCTCCTTGGTGTCAACAATCAATTTCATGCTCCCTCCATTGAAGATTTAGCTGTTATAGTTCCGCATCGATGCCCAGAATCCGCTATTCAAGTCTTGTTTAGCCCCTTCACCCCTGCGGAAATAAAAGAGGCGTTCTTCTCGTTGCCAACGAATAAAGCACCAGGGCCTGACGGTTATTGTGCAGAGTTCTTCACAGCACATTGGAACACGGTAGGGCAGGACATGATCGATGTTGTCTTGGAGTTCTATCACTCGGGTCAAATCTTGAAGCAATGGAACTCAACCGTTCTGACTCTCATTCCAAAGACACCAAACGCTTCAAGAATGTCTGAATTCCGACCTATTGCATGTTGTAACACCGTGTACAAAGTTGCCTCCAAGCTTCTTGCAAACCGCCTCAAGGCTATCTTACCGGATCTTATTGCAAACACGCAGTCAGCGTTTATCCCCGGAAGGCTGCTTATTGAAAACGTTCTGTTAGCAACGGAATTGGTACAAGGCTACAATCTCAAGAGCATCACAGCCAGGGGTATGCTAAAAGTTGACCTGAAGAAAGCCTTTGATTCAGTGCAGTGGGAATTCATCCTCAACACGCTCAAGGCTCTCAACTTCCCACCACATTTTGTCAAACTCATTACTGAATGCAACACAACGCCTACTTTTTCCATATCAGTAAATGGTGAATCTTGTGGTTTCTTCAAGGGTGCGAGGGGCCTAAGGCAAGGGGATGCTATCTCCCCTTACCTCTTCACTCTCGCGATGGAAGTCTTCACACAGATGCTCAACAATGGTTACAACAATAACACCATCGGGCATCACCCCTCGGCTTCAAACCCGCAGGTAACCCATCTTGCCTTTGCAGATGATATAATGATATTTTTTGATGGTCAAGAGGGATCTCTGCAAAACATCAACAAAGTTTTACAAGACTTTGAAGCCATCTCTGGTTTGGCGATGAATAAGGAGAAGACAGACCTTTTTCTTGCAGGAGTGAACCAAGATGAAGCCTCGGAGTTTAACACTCTTGGCTTCAGACTTGGTTCACTCCCCATTCGGTATTTAGGTCTGCCACTGATGCATAGGAGGTTGAGGTTATGTGATTACAGGCCCTTGCTGGATAACCTAACCTCCAGATTTACAAGCTGGTCGGCTCGAGCACTTTCTTATGCAGGACGCAGAGAATTGATTGCCTCTGTAATTTATGGAACTGTCAATTTCTGGGCTTCAGCGTTCATTCTACCACAAGGGTGCATAAGAAGTATTGAGAGTTTGTGTTCACGGTTTTTATGGTGTGGTGATATCAACAAAAAGCCGAACACCAAGGTTGCATGGAAGGCGTTATGTATGCCTAAGGATGAAGGCGGTTTAGGCTTCAGATGCATTGCCAAATGGAACAAAACACTCTGCTTAAAATTAATCTGGAGGCTGTTCAATGCTTCGGATTCTCTTTGGGCAGACTGGATCCGGAATAACAAAATCAAAGATGGTGTTTTCTGGCTCATTGATGAAAAGAAGCAAACGTCTTGGACATGGAAATCTCTTTTGCATTTGAGACCCCTTGCTAACAGGTTTCTTCGCTGCGAACTGGGAAATGGTGAAAAGATCTCCTTTTGGACTGACTGGTGGTCTCCGTTTGGTCCTTTGATTCAGTTTCTGGGTCATACGGGTCCTTCTCAGACAGGTATACCAATCTCGCACACGGTTTCTCAAGCCTGCTTAAATGATGGATGGCATCTCAGACCTGCTAGATCTCCACAAGCGGAACTCTTGCATATCCACCTCACGACACAAACAGCGCCCACTCTGTGTAATGAACCGGATAGATTTCTTTGGAAAATTGATGATGACCTCTTGGACCATTTCAGTACTAAGAGAACCTGGGAGGCTGTCAGGCACCGTCAAGCATCACCACTTTGGGCAAAACAGGTGTGGTACAAAGGGGCTATCCCAAGACACGCTTTCATGCTATGGATCACTCACCTAAATCGACTACCCACAAGATCCAGGCTGGCAAACTGGGGAATGCAGGTTGAGGACAAATGTTGCATATGCGGGCTACAGTCTGAAAATCGAGAGCATCTTTTTCTCCATTGTGAGTTAAGTGAAGTTTTGTGGTTGCAAAATACTAAGAGGCTGGGATACAATCCTTTTGTTTTCCACACCTGGGATGCGTTTACGGGTTGGTTGGATATGTCGGATGCGACCTCCTCCCAGACACTGCGAAGATTGGTGGCGCAAGCAACTATATACTCCATTTGGACTGAGAGAAATGTGCGCCTTCACAATAACCAGGCAACACCACCGCACATTCTATTCAGGTTTTTGGATCGACAGATAAGAGACGCCATTCTTGCAAAGAGCCACCGGAAAAATTTCAAACGGCTAATGGAAGACTGGCTTAAATATGCTTACTGAGACTACGAGAGTCCCTTCTAGTTGGTCTGTTTTTCGGATACCTTTTGTCTTTTAATTTTTTTGTGGCAAAAGCTATCACAGAGTCTCACATCGCTATTGTAATCAGTACAATTGAGTTTCTTAAATGAAAATTCACAGTTTTACAAAAAAAAAATAATCACAATCCTTCTTCATCATTTTAAAACTTACCTTGAGCTTAAACCATGAGACATGAACAAAAATTACCTTCATGAGGTTTTAAACTACTACACCACATATATATGGAGTATTTGTGATGTTTTAAAGCACCAGCTTCATCAGCTTTTTTACCATAGGTGAGACATGAATAGAATAAGAGGGGGTATTGAATTTGGATTTGGTAGGATTTTGTAGGATTTTAATATTTTAGAATTTTGAAAGATTTGATTGAGTTTTTAGGAGATTTGATTAGTTTTTAAAGTTTTTATATTTAAAATACAAGAAAATGAATGAGATTCTGTAAGATTTTGTTATTAAACTTAGGTGATTTTAGAATATTTTGGAACAAAAAAAAAAAGTGTGATCTCGACATCGTTTTACTCTGTAAAATAAACACAGGCTCTCTTATGTAGTATTCTCTAAAATAATTCACAGAAAGGACAAAATGTTTACTTTTTTAGTATTGAACATATGGGCAAATTGATATACTTTGCGTTGCTTGGGGTGCTCTATTGCAACAGCCCTCAAAATTCGTGCATCAATCTGCAGTAGAGTCAAAATATATATATACAATATGGTTACGGTTAGACTACACGAAAGACATGAAAATAAAGATGATTAAGCAGCAAAAATCTAAAACAGTGTCAAGTAAGTGAAACTATTTGATCAAAACTAATATCCAAAAATACAGCAATTAAAAAGCACACAGATAGATGCTTTGATCAATATCTCACTGCTGGACTTGGTAAAGTTGTACTTAAATCAAATAAAGAGACCAGTTTTGTTACCTGAGGAAATATTTCAGTTAGAGTGCGATAAACAGAACCGAAACCCATCGCTGAATTGCTCTAAATATAAACCCTGCAGAGAAAACAAGCCAGATGTTATCTTAGAATTAGAATGGCCAACGAAGAAGAGAAAACAGCACAAACCAGATGTTATCTTAGAATTAGAATGGCCAACGAAGAAGAGAAAACAGCACAAGCCCTTCGTGTATTTGGGAGATGAGAAGCGACTGCTGCGAGGAAAAGGAGGAAGGAGAAGAAGAGAGGAACAAGTGTATTTATGTGTAAATTGTGTTAGGGACCGAGATTTCTTTTTTATGTTTAAAAGACTTGCGGACTTTTGTGTAAATTGCTTGCGAACATATGGGCAAATTGATATCCTCTCCTTCTGGCGTTGATGTTTTCTCTCATTCTTTTGGCAAACTTTCTCACGCTTGTCATTGTTTGCACCTGGTATCATCACCTCCTGCTTGAGAATGAGGGGAAGATTGGTTGTCTTGTCCTTGTGATATTCCGACTCACCGAGCAGCTACCGTTGTTGGAAACAGAATTAGACTCAACACCATTATTCACATCAGTCTCGTCGTGGTGGAAACGACCATATTGTAGTGGTGGTGGGTCAGAAGAAGCAACGGAGACAAAATCAAAATCTATAGATTTTAGTTCAGTTTTATAAATCATTGATTCAATAACAAAATATTGTAAGTTATTTTAAATAATTTTACATAAATCTAAGTTGAATAACAAAAGATTTTATATAAATCTAAGTTGAATAACAAAAGATTTTATATAAATCTAAGTTGAATAACAAAGGATTTTAAAATACTCTAAAATCTTTTAAAACACAAGTTCAATACCCCTCTAATACTGTAGTTAATTTTTGTTGATACACAAAAGGAGTTGGAACTTGAGATTCTTTACAAATTTCACTTTTCCAAAAGAAAAGAAAAAAAATCCTAAAAATCATTACCCTTTTATAAAGTCATTGAAAGTGAGTGGATTAAATTTACTCCTTAGGTTCATTTATAAGAAAAAAAAATTTTAGTTGGTTCCCAAAAATTTTGTTTTGAAAACGTGAATTATTATTTAGGGATTTTTGCCATTTATGCCATATTTTTTTAAAATCTTTCCAAATCTGCCATATTTGTAAAACCTTTTCAAATATGTCATATCCATTAAATATGGCAAACTCAGTTTTACTAGATTGCCCCTGCAATTAAGATGTGTTTTGACTATGGAACATGGAAAAAGATGGGCGCTTGGTCGGAAGCATTTCACGGAAACGTGTGAGTGATAATTAGTGGACAACATATGAATATATAGGAACAAAATGGTGGACAATATATTAACAAGTTCATCAAGTGGTGGACAACATATTCATACTGAAACAAGTCTACGAGGTGGTGGACACAATATATTCATATTGGAAGTAGTCCACCCACCTATACCAAGAAAACAACATATGCATATTGACTAGTTGTCCACCATTTGGATAAATTCAGTAAATAGACAACATAGTAAAAGTGATTTGAGCTAGTCTACAACGACGATACGTAGATTGTCCTTTAATGGACAACTATTTAATCGAAGTGATATTGGTGGACCAAGGTATGTGATAGGATACAATTACTAAGCCGGTGAAATTCGTTCCTTTATGTATATAACAAACGAATGTGTCCATTACTCATGATAGACAATATAATAGTAGACAATAAGAATAACACAACGATTTCGTCTACTAAGGTTTAGTCTACTAAGTTACTATGTTGTCCACAACAAACAATTTTCCAGATTCTACATTGACGGCAACCTACTGCGATTTCATCCACTCCAATTTCCATAATTTCAGATAGACAATATTATAGTAGACAACAACCAATTTTTCCCATTCCAAATCTGGTCCATAATGTGACAACAACCTACTGCGATTTTGCCCACTACAATTTCCATAATTTCAGATCACTGACCTTGAGGTGGGGACAGTTGGGTAATCTATTTGCGTTTTCTCGTTGACGGAAGAAGACATATTTGTTGATTTTTTTTAAAAGCAAGAGAGCAAAACACACAGAGCCGCGTGAGAGAAAGCAGGGGAGAAGACGAAGGGGAGGACAAAACGGTTTTAGTGGCTAGGGTATTTTTTTTTTTTAGTTATTGTGGAATTTGACTTTCCCATCTTCGCTCATGCCACATTTGAAAAGAACCAAACAATTATGGCTAGGGTATGACACATTTGAAAAGAACCAATTATGTGTATTCCAAATGTAATACAACCGTTTAATTCCAACCATTTAATTCCAGATCTGGAAATGGGTATGACACATTTGAAAAGAACCAAACAATTATGGCACATTTGGAAAGAAAAAATATTGTTATGGCATATTAGTTAGTTTTCTCTACTCCCTCTGTTTCATAATATAGGATATTTAGAGAAGTATTTTTGTTTCATAATATAGGATGTTTCCAACTTTCTATGCAACTTTTAGATTAAATTTATATTTTATATTAAGCCGACTTGTTTATGATTGGTTAAACTTTTTAAAAGTAACTATTTTTTAATATGCGTATTTTCACTAAAACATCATATATTTTGAAATGGAGAGAGTATTATTTATTACTAGTCTTATTAAATTATTTACACACTTTAACCAATTTCCTAAAATTTCCACTACTTGTATAAATACGTGAAGTAACAACCGAGTCAAAAAAAAAAAAAAAAAAAGTCAAAATTGTTTGTTAACTAAACGGTGCGTTTAGGGTTCTCTCACCAACGATTTTATCCATGGCGAACAAAGCAACGTCGTCCTCCTCCTCTTCTCCGCCGGTAACCTCAAAACCGTCCTCTCTTTTTCCGATATAGTCTCTCACCCCTGTCACTGTTTTCTTAATCAAGACTCTTGATCAGGTAGTTGCAGATGAAACGCAAGACTGGATGGTCGGAGCCGGGTCGGGTTGGGTCGAAGCTCGTACATCTTGCGATCACTTGAACTCTCTTTCTTCCGATTTGCTTCACTTACCAACTCCTGATACTCCTTGTTCAAGGTAATGGAGACGCTTGATTTGATGTTTTGGTTAGGTCTCTCTGCAACACGTTCCTGCTTTACGCGATTGTGATGATGCTTGGATTCTTAAAGATGTTATGTTACTGGAGTCTCTCAAATCTTTTAGATTGATGTATTTTTTGAATTGAAGCCCTCAACAAGTAGTTCTGACATTTAATTGCATAT
Source organism: Camelina sativa (assembly GCF_030686135.1). Lineage (NCBI taxonomy): Eukaryota > Viridiplantae > Streptophyta > Magnoliopsida > Brassicales > Brassicaceae > Camelina > Camelina sativa. The sequence goes on along the minus strand of NC_141898.1, from coordinate 18,369,062 downwards.
AGGCCATGGAATCAAGTTTCTTCTATGTGCATTGGGGTTAGTGCAGTTGAAGGCCCTTCTCCTTTGTGATTTTTTGCTTAGTAATTCTGAATTTTAAGGAAACAATCTAAAGCATTGTACCTCTTGTGCTTGTGGAGTGCCTGTGATTGATTTGTTGATTTTTTCATCATTATTTTAGATTGATGCATTTTGAATTGTAGCTTGGAGCCCTGGACGAGATAAATTATATGTGAGCATTGAGTTAAGGTCGTTTCACATGACAGAACTTAACTTAGAGTTAGTTTTTATCTTTGTCTCTCTGTTTTTAAAAGTCTAAAAATATATGATTTGGCTATTTCCCTTTGTGATTTTTTTTGTTGAAGTTAAAGATAGAATATGATACTTTTGTGTAATTGTAAATATTTCTAAGGATACACTTTCCATCATTGTATCAAAGCTCTTGTGATTGTTTGTTGGCAGTATATTGATTTTGACATCATTGTTGTATTAACCCAATTATCTAACAGTTCAAACATAAGTTAACTTTGAATCCGTTCCATCGTTGACTCGCTGAATTGGCTTTTCGCTTTGCGAGTTTTGTTTAAGCTGAACATATCAAAAGATAGGGATGTTTAGTACCACTTGTAGGGAGTGTTTAGTGATTCTGAATACTAAGAAAACAATCTCAAGCACTGTATCAAAGCTTTTGTTGTATTTTTTGGCAGTATATTTGATTTTGACATCATTCTTGTATGAACTCAATTATCTTACTTTCTAATGTGTATAAGGTGCCAAAATCCAGTAGAGAACTGGTTATGCCTTTGTTGTAAAGAGGTTCTATGCAGCCGTTTCGTGAACAGGCATATGCTTATGCATCATCAACAAACTGGTCACTGCCTTGCACTCAGCTATAGGTACATGTTTCTCATTACATTTGTTTTTTCTTCCTTAGTTATTTTAATGCCAACTGATATTTGATATCTATGTGGAAGCACAGTGACTTGTCGGTATGGTGCTTCTGCTGCGAGGCGTATCTTGATGCTCAGATCATATTGCAGCTGAGACCAATTCACCAGGCTGCTTACATTCTTAAATTTGGCGAGGCCCCTCCTTTACCCCAACTCTGAGCACCAATTACCTACTCTTTTTCTTCTTACCTGGTCTTTGCTTTTAGTCTCTCTGGATGTGTTAGGGAAGATAATGTAATGTCGTATACTGAGCTCTTGTTGTTTTTTTCGTGGTTCCATGATGCCAATGAGGTTTATTACGTTAACTATCATCTCACTTAAAATTAGTGTAAGTTTAATAAAAGTTCAATTTCGAACAAATGATTAATACAAATTAAATTTCTAACTAATGTTAAAACAATAGCTTCATAATTCCAACGCAGAATTTACAAATTAATAAACAAAATAAAAAAGTACGTTTTATCTGCCACAAATAAAATAAATAACCGTCGATCCCACTTCCCCCACAATCATATGATTGAACCCCACTTTCTCCTACAAACTCTCATATCCTCTGTTAACTCATTATGATGAGCAAATTCAATAAGTTATCTTTGAAGGCTGAGACACAAACGAACAGAACACGATACAATAATGTTTTGTTTTTTGTTTGGATGGCGAAAGACATCCAAGTGTAAGAGTGTAGTGAAACAGCTTCAATGTCGTCTAAAGCTGCTCAAGAACAAGAAATACGCTATTTCAACACACTATCGACACGACATAGCTCAGTTGCTTCGCATTGGTGAACGAGACCGTGCTCTTCATAGGGCTCAACAGCTCTACCTTGATGAGAGTCTCATGTCTCTCTACCACTTGTTGCTTCACTTCTCCGACGTAATCCTCCTCAACCTCTCCTACATTCGGAGACGTAAAGACCTTCCTGATGGCATCAACGAAGCCGTCTCAACACTTGTATTTGCCTCTGCGAGATGTGGAGACTTGCATGAGCTACGAGCCTTGAGGATTCTTTGTGGTGCGCGTTATGGGCAGCACTTTGTGGATACGGCTCTTAATCTTCTGCCTGGCAATTGTGTCAACCCTCAGGTTCATTGATGTTTCTCGCTTATCTTCTTCGCTTCTCTTTATGTGTCAATTAACACCCAACTCGTATAAAACTCGTTATGATTCAAGAAACTTCTAGTGTTGTTTCGTCTTGCTTAAGGTTCAAGAAAGACTACATCTCTGACCTCAAAAACCTAACAGAGCATAAATATACTCAAATGCAGGTTATAGAGAAACTCTCCATGACCACAGTATCGTATGATTCCAAGTCCAAACTATTGGGTGAGATAGCAGCGGAGCACAGCCTTTGTCTAGAAGTTTTGGCACTCCAATACACTCCGGAATTTCACAAACAGGTGACTCTTTGAATCACTATATAAAATCTTATTTGCTTCTTAATGTTGTTGGAGTTGCGACTTGCGAGTATGTAATATGGTACATTGGTACTTCTTGGTGTGTGTAGGTACTAAAAAGCAAGGAGGCAGAAGAAGAGACAGAAGTCATGGGTTCGGATTCTTATGAGCCAGAGTGTGCATCACAAAAGGCTGATAGCGAGGCAGAAGTGTATAAGTTCACTCTCACGGATGGGGATGTAAATGAAAAGCAAGAAAATAGTGGTGGTAAAGCACCAGGGGATCAGAGAAAAGCATGTGATGAGGATTATTTCATAGAGGAAGAAGTGGTGGAAAAAGATCAGAGCGGGTTCAGGTTCAAAGAGACTGACGAAGAAAGAAAAGAGAGAAGGAGGTCAAGGAGAAAAGCAAGATCATCAAGCAGTCCAATAGCCAAAGACATGGAGTATTGGAGGTACTACTACAAGGGAAAGAGAAGTCGTCAAAGGAGAGAGTGTGGTCACTGTTACCATATAGTGTACAACGTGTTTACAATGTTGCCGGATCAAAAGGGTAACGGAGGAGAAGCAGAAATAAGTTTAAAGGAAGCTAAGCATGTTCATCCTAAGCTTCCGGACTATGATCAGATTGTTGCTCACTTTACTGCTCTTAGGAAACAACAAAAACATATGCGTTCACCTTAATTCGTCACTCTCATTCTTTCACATGAACATTAAAAGTATGATCCATTTATTGTTATGTTATTTTATGTGATTCAGTCCCTATTAAGAGGAAGAGGTTGCCCTGAGACGAACCGAACCGACCACAATTCTGGGTTTTCGTTTCCTATTCGGTTATAACCGGAAATGTAAATGTTATTCTGTTATTGGTTTGGTTCGGTTCCACGGGCGATAACCCATCGGTTTAGTTTTAACCAAACTATAAAAAGACACTAACGCTCTCCCTCATTCCACTCGTCCAGCCCTCTTCACGAACTTGTACAATCGATGCCCCTAAAAGTCTAAAACTAAAATAACATGGGAATTGGGAAGACATAGTTATGCTTTCTACTCCGGTGAAAGTGAAGTCTGAAGACTAAAAAGAATTATTTTTAATTTTTATTCGATACATTTAGATGAAATTATATACAATAATGATAGTTATGAAATATTATATTACAAAAACTTTAAATTACTATTAAGTTAATAATTTTATATTAAATATACAATTTAAAAAGAATTAAAAAATCAATTGTGTTTAAGAATTAAATCTGATCAAAAGAATCCTAAACCAATTTTATTTTTTCATATTTAATTTAACGTCACCATTTATCTTTTTGTGTTTTTTCATGATATAGGTGGCCAAATCAATGTTTTTAACCATCTTCGTATATTTTTGAAACCGGAGTGTCACAATTCACCCCCACTAACAGATCACAACGTTCTCGTTGCGCACCAAGACCGTCACCCCCGACGGTGTGAGCCCACTCGACTACAATGAAACAACCCGACCCGTTTTTTAATAATATATAATTAAACATACTATACTATTTAATTAAACTAACAACATAAACATCATTAACCAACCATAATACCAGTAACATGCACAGCAAAATACATGTATTACTTTATCAAAGTGATTCACAAAAATAACTACAACTAGAATAGAGGCTCTCTTTGCGTCTGAAACAGCCTAGCAACGTCCGTTAAATATCAAATCCCTTTGCTGGAACGTTTCCCCTAGATGTCACGAAGCTTCCCACAAAATCTCTTGCCGACCAGAAACCAGAAGAGACCACGATCTCAGTTACAACTCTCGATGGTCCCAACTCACATATGAGAAAACGTGTCCAACGAAGCTTAGGAAACGATTTCAGCAGTCGAACCCTCCTTCTCCCAAACCCTAACAGTTTTGTTTCCTTTTCTTCTCTATAAAACAAAAGCTTTGTTGATCTCCTTCTTCTCCTTCCCACCAAATCGACTCTCTTTCTCACAGACCAACAACGACAAACACAAAAGAGAAGGAGTCATCCTCATAAAGAAAAAATAGGGCTTTTGGTTTAATTAGATTAAACCAGGTTTATTTTAACCAAAACTAGTTAACCACCCTTTGGCTTAGTTAATAACTCAACTAGATTAGTAAACCAACTAGAAATTAGACCAAATTCACTCTAATTCCCAACATTTCATATTTTGGGACACGAGAGTTACTTCTACATTCGTCTGGGTTCGGCTCTGATACCACTTGTAATGCCCCGACCGCCACCTCTCTGTGGATCCCATGTCTACTCCCGGCCCATTGGTCCTTCTTTCTTAATGGGCCTCACATCCTCTAACTAATCCCGTGAGCTTATCCACATCCGACGGTCGGCTAGCTATGTCTGGGAGGTTTTAAAAATTTGTTTATCGTTCCTACAAATCACCAAATGATTTTTTCCCCGTCTTTTGTTCTCACTCACACAGTTCCAACAATCACTTCCCGGAAGGTCACCCCTACTGAAACTATTCCACCTTAAGCACGCTTAACTCTGGAGTTGTCTTAGAACCCTTGACCGAAAAGATAAGTGCACTTTGGTGATATATGTGGCAAATCAATTCTTTTAAGTCTCTCCGCATAATCCTGAACCTGGGGTGTCACACTTTTTTAAAAAAAAACTTAATAATATAGAAAACTATTGTATTTTTCAAAAATGTTAAATAATATAGTGACTAATCCTAATTGGTTATTTTAAATCGTATGTGGACAGCTTTATAAGCTGGTAGCTCCTACTTTTTATTAGTGTAGATTATTAATATTATTATTATTATTACTAGGACTCATATCCTTGCAATATCGCGGAGGAAGTATTTCAAAAAAAGTTACACTAAATTTTAAATTTAGAATTTTATAATATATTATAAAATTATTTGAAAGTAATAACATAGTTTGAAAATATATGCTAAGAATAAAATTAAAAATTATCTCAAAAGAAGAAAAATAATTAATAGTGCTAAAACTACATAAATATCAAACATATATAATTGCAAGCTAAAAAAACACAATTGTCAAAATGAAAACTTATACTAAAAAATATTATGCCAAAAAGACTCAACTTTAAGTTAAAAATTATTAAATGAAAAGTCATAATGAACAGTGACAACTTTATAAATTTTTTTGTATGTATTATAAGTATAACATAATTTATGAAAAATTATAGTAAAAAATAACAAGTATCATAATATTTATTGATATTTATATTATTAATTAATAAACAAATGTTATGATGATGTGATTGTAAGTGCAAATATCAAACAAAAAAATTATAATAAGTAAAAACGATACATAAAAGGGGTAAATGGTCAGATTATTATTATTTAAAAAAACGATAAAAACACCTTTGTCAATACATTATACATAAAAGGGGTAACTGATCAGATTAACTCTTGTATGGGTGAACGAGAAAGCACAGAAAAGTGAAGCTTCGACTCATAAGGATCCCAATATATTCCAACCACATCGCCTATCTTCAAATCTCTTCTCACGACGAATTCCCTACGCCATGCACTGCCGAGAATATAGCTTTGACACCTGGGCCATTTCTTAAGAACCAGCTTGTGCATAGTATCAGTGTCTTCATCATACACGTTGACTGCTAATCCAGGGCCTTCTTCGACTACCCTTTGATCAGATGTAGGGAGATGTCTCAGAATGTCGCTACGCACGATGCTTCCATTCAGGAAAAGATGGTTTAGATAGCCAATACTGCTTCTGGTCAATTCCTTCTTGATGGTCCATGGATCGGTGTAGAGAGTTAGATTTGTTGAGACATTGTGGCGCCAGGTTTATGTCTTCTTCGGTTTGCTTATTGTCTGACGCATCTTCGGAATCATCATGTGGCTTGTCATACGGAAACAGATCCAGGGTGACCAAAGTCTTATTTGACGCTGAAATGGGAGCCATATCCTTATCCATGATTGAAAAAAACTAAAAAACCTGACCATTGGATCAAAACTCTTTTTTTTTTCTTGCTTTAAAATCACAGTCAAAGAAGCCTCTTTCTAAAGTTAGTTTTTTAAGTGATCTCTCTACTTAAATCATTTTGTTACTGGATCTGAAATTTATAATGAAATCTGAGAAGCTTAGTATACATTTCAAAGAATTTTCAAATATATGCAAAATATACGAATATTCAAAACGAAATAATTTAAAATTATGTTAAAGATCCCTTCTCATAAGTGCGAGCTAATTTCAGAATAACCTTAACATTACAGTTTAAAATGTTGATGAAAATCAAATTTAAAACTATTTATCTGAAATAATTATATATAATTTAAGTGTATATTTTTTTTAATGATTTTGTACAAATCTTGATACTAATAATTACGGCAAACCCCATATTCATAGTTGCTTTTAGATCTAGATATATTAAACTTTTAGTGTATCTTATATGCAACTCTATATGAATATTACTAAGATCTAATATGCGGTACACTACCGGACAAAATATATGATATATGAAAATTTGTTAATGTATAGAACTCAGAATTCTCAATTTAAAACAAAAAAACCATCATAAAATTAGTAAATAAATAAAAAAAATGGACGAGAGGCCAACCTATACCACGAAGACCCGATGCGTTTATAAGGAGGCGGTCATCGTTTGTATATGGTAAAAAAATTCTGAAGTGTTGTTTTGTAGGAATTCATGTTTATATAGACATTGAGCGTTGAACAATAATAAATAAAAAGACATATTGAGTATAGATTCATTACCTAAAAATAGTATCCATCAATTATACTTTACTAAGTGTTTTTTTGACTAAATATAATATATATAAAAAATTTGGACTAAAAAGTCTCGAGAGAAAATCGTGCGAGTGGATTTCACGCGCGGCGATTTTTTCTCTCCCGAACTCTTCTTCTTCTGATCATAATTTCGTGCATCGACGTTAGGTCATCTGTCAATTCCGGTGATGGTGAGGACCCCTCGGCCCATGGTTCTTCATTCGTGACTCATTGCATCTTCTCGGTAAAGCTATTGGACAAAATCAAGGGAGCAGTGGAAAGGAGAAGAATCTGCGAGACGCCGATGGTAAGAGCTTCACCGGAGGTGTAGCTATGCGGAGTGGAAGAGGGAGATTCACGGCGAGGAACGAGAGAAGAAGGTAGATAGATCTGGAGACTGGAGATTCTAGAGGTTTCACGGGATCGGTTATGATAGGAGAGGTAGTCTCCGATCCGGCGAAGCTAAGCCACCGTCGAAGGTCTTCATATCTACTCCCTACTGCCTTTCTCTCTCACGACTGAGCACAAAACCTCCACGACAAAGGACAGATCAGATCTCTTCCTCCTTCTCAAAACGGTTCTACAGTGGCGGGATGGCAACGGATCTTGGCTCACCATCTCTGTTCGGTTACAGTCGTCCAGGCTCACCGGAGGTCCTGTTCCGGTTGAGCATCCACATATGTGGACGGCGGCTGCAATGAGCTTTTCGTTTGTAGATTAGGGTTTCACGGACCAAAGTTTAGTTTGGTATGTGAACCCGACCGGTTTTGTTTTCCAACGGTTTAATTCGGTTTGATGTATATGAGTTGGACCCCTTGGGATTTTTGTATGGGCCTACTCCGGAAATAGCCCATTGTACATTATATTTTTATAAATTGAATATCCTTTAATAAAAAAAAAATTATGGCAATATAATATAAATTATGTTGACACGTGTAAATTTATAATTACCATATTATGCAGTTTTAAGGCTTTCTATTAACAAGGATTACTTGCTTTTTTTTTTTTTGGGGGGAAGGTGAAGGTGAAATTTAGTGTTTTATTTAAAATCTGGCAAACGAGCAAAAAGAAAACCCTCACCTTTTTTAAAAACATGTAAATGATCCTTATTATTTTGTGGGGTTTTAATCTCTCAACTTCTAATAGATGATAACATAACTCATGATGTTCAAACCCAAATAAAATCTGAGCATTATATTAAAAAAGAGATATAAAAAAAAAAAATATTAAGATCTAGTTTTTCTAAATTCAAGTTTACAAGTATTCTTTGGAAAATTGATTTTTAAATTTTAAACTGATTCAACATTTATTATTTTATTATGATCATGTAATAAGTTTTTATTACTATCCCTACTATTAAAAGAAAAGTCATTTATAAAACTAACTTTAGTTTTGTAAAGAATTACATACAAATACCATTGGAGTTATGACAATTTTTTTTAAGTAAAAACAAAATAGTCCACTACTCAGAAACGGATAAACATGCGGGTCAAAATGACATGGTTATAATGTTTCGGATCTTCTTCTTTAATCTGGACCATTGCTTCACTTTAATCTTGGCCGTCAAAATTATATAATAAATATATGATCCTGATAAAAAAAGAATAAAATCGTGAACATTTAATGTTTAAATGGAGAGAATATCAGCATATATGTATTTTCCTTTTCATAAACCATAATCAATTTAATATTTTCTAAATTTTACTATTTCATAAATTTTAGGAACAATAACAAAATATTTAATTCCCAAAACCGAATTTTAATAACATAATATTCCCTATAAATATAATACTATATACATCCGATTACTTCATATATTTTTTTTTGTTCTAAATTATGATGGTTGTTTTCTCTTCTTTTTCTTAATCCATATAAGCCTAAATTTCTTCTGATTTGTTTTAGTTCAATATAAAACTAAAAAATGCTATGTGTGTTTTTTCTTTTTACAACCAGCTCCGTTTTGAATTTTAAAATTAAAATTACGGTACTATTAAAAAAATATATTATACATTAATCTAAAGTTTTTCTATTATTTCTTAATTTTTTTTTGAAAAATGTAAACTGTAATATAAATCTTCATATTATATTAGATTATACCAAATTTTAAGCTGGATTTTTAACGCAAATTATTTGATTGCATGTCCTATAATTATGGTGTTAATTGTAGGGGTGTCAAAATGGTATAAAATTCTATCATATAATTATGAGATTTATCAAATAACAAACAAACTTGGTTACTGTAACATCCGCGAACCGGAATTCCGGTTTAGAGGATGCATCGGTTGATGCAAGGTTGGTTTTGTGCGGACGAGTTTAAGTTTAACGCTGCGTTTTGGGTTAGGGAAAAACCCTTAACATAAGTTTCTGTCTCATTAGTCGTGTTTAGCCGCTTTTGAGAGAAAGAAAAGAGAGAAAAGGTGTTCCTAAGTGTTCTTGAGTGTTCCTGAGGAGTTTGGGAGATTGAAAGTTGTTCCTGTAGAGATCTGTAGCTGGGATCGTTGTAGGAGCTTCCTGGAAGTGTTTTCTTGCTTGGTTGGGGCTCAGAATCGTCTTGGCAAAGGTAAGTGCATGCCCATGACTTATCTAAGCTGGAGATTTCTCTGATCTGCTTGTTTATGAGTTGTTTGGCTTGTTAGAATGTTATCTGGGACGTTAGGAAGCTTTTTTATGGCTTGGGATCGAGTTTTGTGGTTGTAGGAACGAAGATCCGGCGAGAAGCCTCGGGGAAAACGATGTTCGACATGTGCGTCGGTCGATGCAACTGCGAGGACGGCGCGTTAAACCTTGGGTTTTCGTGCTATGTCGAGCATGCGTCGGTCGATGCAGTGTGCGTGTCGGTCGATACAAGTGTAACTTGCATCGGTCGATGCAAGCCTTGTGTCGATCGATGCAACTCCAATCGGTGTCGGTTGATGCAGAGTCCTGGTTTGTTATTGATGTTTGTTGATTGTTGATTGATGGTTAGAGATGTCTCTATTACTTGTGTGTATAGCCCAGTAGATGGGAGGATTGCCTTACTGAGTGTTTATTAAATACTCATGCATTGCAATTTGTGTTTGTGGTGCAGGTAAATGCAAAGTGTGATCGTGGAATCAAGGCAGTAAAGAGGAGGATGTTCTACAGACTTGATTTGATGTTTTCTGGCTTGCTAGGTTGCTAGAGTTGGGTCCTACAATGTTGTTTAGGATTGCTGGTTCTCTGGTTTATGTTGATTGGAATTATTACTCGTTATGATTTATTGATTATTGGATATTTATTTGTATTGTTATTTTCGTTGTTTGGTGTGTTTGTGGTTAGGTGACTGGTGGGTATGGGACCACTAGCTGTAGAGAATTTATTTATTATTATTATTACTATTATTATTTATTATTTAAAAAACGGGTCGGGTCGTTTCAGTTACCAAGAATTAAACAAGTGTGATATTTTGACATATTTAAAATATATATTACGGGAGAAATAAACTCACTATATTAGTGGAAGTATAAATTACTGAGGGGCTGTTATTGGAGAGGTGATTTCTAAGTCCATATGGAATTGTAAATTCCTAAAATAAAAATACATGGATTTTGAAATAACATGTTTTATCCTTAGATTTGAATCCTTCTATTTTACACTTTCAAATCCATTCAAATCCATTTAAAACATAATGTGAATTTTGAAATCCAAAAACAAATCATTAAATGAATAACATGGGATTTTAATAAGTATTTGTAAATCATGGAACCAATAACACATAACTAGGTAGAACACCAGCGCATCGCGCGGAAGCATATTTAACTATAAATCATATCAGATATTTTATCTTTGTTATTTAATTTATTTGACATATACTCATATTCTTATTCAAATTTTTTTTAGTAGTTAATTATTAATATATATTGGATTATTGTATTTGTTATTGGATTTTATCACCAAAACAAACAAGAAATCCACTAATGAATAGGTTTGTTATCTATTTCCTATTGGGTTTTTAATATTTTGGCGAGATGGTGAAAGGATGGTGATTGGAATAATATATAGGCATGTCAATTAGGGCCAAAACCCATGGAAAGCCTGCGGGCTGGCCCGGCCCAGCCCCGAAAAATATCGAGCTCGGGCTTAAATATATATGTCCAAAAAAAACGGGTCTTTCGGGCTATAGGGTCTTTCGGGCTAAGTCCGACTGGACTTGGACCAGCCCGAAAAGCCCTTAAACAAATATAATTGTACTGTTTTTTTAATATATTTGTTTGATTGTAATAATTGATTAATGATTTATTGTAAATAAAGTTTAAAACTCTAATTCTAGTTTTCATATTTAGTTAATAATCTTACTTAATACTTTTAAAATTTTAGTCTGTGATATTTTATATGAATTATATATTAATTTATCTGGTTAAAATATAAAAATCTGATTTAGTTTCAACTTTTTTTTTTAAATTAAGTTGGTTTTAGAGAATATAAATGAACTACTAACATTTTGATTGATTTGTTTTATAGTGAACCTTTAAACGTTGCTTTTCAAGACTTATAAGTTTGAATTTTTGATCCGTAAAATAAGCTCAAAAAAGCCCGAAAAGCTCTGTTAGGGCCGGGCTCGGCCTTTGAAATATAGGCTCGAAAATATTTCGGGTCGGGCCAGGCCGGGCTCAAACATATGCGGGTTTTACGGGTTTCAGGCCAGGCTGGACCAAGACAGCCTGATTGACACCCCTAATAACATATATATATATATATATATATATATAGGTTAGTAATTTCAATTAGGCTTTTTATATATTTTTTTCAAAAGATCACTTTCTCCAATTTAACGATTTCGAAAGAATATAAAATATATGATCAGTTTTTGGATTTCGGAATTTTAGGCGAAATTTTATTTATGCAAATCAAGGAATATAGTTGTTGTGTTAATCCCTATTTTTTTTACGCAAATCAACGATAAAGTTTGGTGTATATGATTCCTTTTTCGGTTTGCAGTATATCTGATTAGTGTATTTTTATTTCGTAACTTAATTTGGGAACTTAATCATTTTTGGAGAATAAAATCATAATAACACGTCATCCATTGTTGGTATCTATAATTTAGGAAAACGTTATTGACATCTAATTAGGAAATTTAAATTTAATTTTGAAAATTTCATTTGATTGTTCCTAAAATAAAGGGCATTAAAGAGTTAATGAGGTAACTAATATATGTTTTCATTGGCAGAGATTTTGTTAATATTTTTTTTAATATTGTTGTATTTTTATAGGGCATACGGAAATTTATACATAAATATAGCAGTGTTTTGGAATTAAAACAGAAAAAAAAGTATGCGTCGCTTGTTAAAACAGAATAATAATAGTTGTTACATAATATGTTGTGATTCTTGTTTGTTTTAAAACCAAACTTATTAATATTTCGAAATACATGATTCATTTGACCCAAAAAATTGTATTGTTAAATAAATTTACATCATTATATATGGACTTTATGTTATGGGTTGAAGGCAATATCCCCTAAATAATTGGGGTAAGGCTAATATGTATGTGAAGTTGGGATTGATTAAATGTATATATCATTCAAAATGAAATACACATATTAATGGATTTTTTGAAATCACATTGTGGTTCTTATTCTTATTTCTTAATACATATGGAATCTTTTACTTTAGAATTCTATTAGCTTTGTAGTTCTCATGGCTTATTTTGATTCTCTTTCTTCCATTTGTGATTCCGTCTCTTTTGATTGAATACTGGAACATTTTCTTCACGTTATGAGTGTGAACAATTGGTATGTGACGTACACCTTTTGGAACCTGTGCAAATGGAAGATAAATTGTCTTTTTTTTTTTTTTTTTTGGTAGAAGACCGGATGGCAACAGCCCCCGTGATTTATTTAAAACTTAAAATAGAAAAATTACAAACAAACTCTCCGAGGCCGTGAAAGACCACGAAGATCATCGTCCAACAGAGGAATAATAAAAGTCGGAGCTGAAACAAAATTATGAAAACCTAAAGGAAGAGAAAACGCATAGCTTGCTAATCCATCGGCAGGACAATTAGCTTCTCTATACACATGAGAAATCCGGACATTCCAGTCCTTTGAGATAAAGCCATGGCACATCCATACCAGGAAAGACAGCGGATGATACCTGCTTATCCCTGTCTTAAGAAACCCCACCACCATATCTGAATTCAGCTCCAATTCTACCCGATCCGCTCGCTGCTCCCAAGCCAGGTACAAACCATAGTACACACCCCACAGTTCAGCTAAGGGAGCCGAACACCGTCCAATATTAAGCGCAAATCCACCCCTCCAAGCGCCTGCTGCATCACGCAAGACACCTCCTGCACTAGCTGGACCATGATTCCCACGAGAAGCGCCATCCGTGTTTACTTTCAACCAACCGGGTTCCGGGAATCGCCAACAAACCATGCGCTCCACTCTAGCTATCCTCACTCTCCCTTCTGCACAAGACCGATTAGCATTCACCACCTCCCGAGATAGATCTTTCAGGAATTGGACTCTATCCCTGCATTTACCTGTTTCACCAAAAACATTCATACACCGCCACTTCCAGCCCCACCAAACAGTCATAGCAAAAGTTATTGACCATTATAAACCATCCCTGGTCCCCGCCCCATTCAAATTCGCATATATCCATTCCAACAAGGTTTGACCAAAAAACTCACCCCTCCTCTGCCTCGGGACAAGCCGCATCCAAACACCTAAAATGGCAGGGCAATCGCGCAAAACATGTAAGATAGTCTCCACTCCACCCTTACATACCGTACAGACATCAGAGTCACATATGTGGCGTCTATGTCTTTCAGCATTCACCATTAACACTTGATGCCCTACAAACCAGAGGAAAACGCGTACACGTTCTGGAACAGCAATTCTCCAAACTCGTGTGAAGAACGTAGACATGTCTGGTCGTGGAGTCCCATTCTGAATGAGCATCTCATAAGCCGACCTTACTGTAAAGACCCCATCATTGGTCCTTCCCCATGATAATCTATATGTCGCCCCAGTGAAGTTATCAACAACTATAGACATTAACTCCTCCCTCAAATGTACCAGTAAATGCGGTGCAATCTGATCCATATCCCAACCCCTACCATCGATCCAGAAATCTCGAACCAGTCCTGACTCATGATTAGGTCCCAACTCACCTATACAATTATCAGCCAAATTATCCCATGAGAGCCATTTATCTGTCCAAAACTTGATAGTACGCCCATCACCAATCACCCAACTATGACCAGGTAGAACCACCACTCTTAAGCCAACCCCTACGCTCCTCCATGTTGAGGACCAGTTACTCTTCACTGCAGACCACGATGTATCCTGCAAATAACCCACTTTATACTTACTGATCACCACTTTAGCCCAAAGTTTGTCTCTGTCATTAAGTAGTCTCCAACCAATCTTTGCAATAAGAGCTATATTCATGGTCTTAGCCGCTCGAATACCCAAACCACCTTCTGCTTTAGATAAACATACCCTATCCCAAGCAACTAAATGCTGCTTCTGCTTTTTTGGTGTACTACCCCACAAGAAAGATCGTAAAGTTTTATCCAAGGCTGCGAGAACAGACTGGGGCAGGATTATAGTTGACATGGAGTGAACAGGTATAGAAGATAAGACTGCTTTCGTCAATGTCAAACGACCTGCAAAACTAAGCATTCTCCCCTTCCACCCAGCTATTTTTGATGAAACTCTTTCCAGAACTGAACTGAACGTCTCTTCGTTCATACGCTTGTGAAGTATTGGCATACCCAAATATTTACCCAAGTCTCGAGTAGACTGAATACCACTCTCTACACTGATCAATCTCCCCAACTCAGTAGACACATTATTTGAGTAAAAGAATTTCGACTTCTCGAGGCTTACCTTTTGTCCCGAGGCTGAACAAAAAGCTTCCAACACGCCACAAATCACTCTTATTTGTGTTACTGACGCCTCTGCAAACAGAATGAGGTCATCAGCAAAACAAATATGAGAGAGTTGTGGTCCACCTCTCGAAAAACGGATTGGTTTCCATCTCTTATTCACAACCGAAAGATCAATCATCTGACACAACCTTTCCATGGAAAGAACAAATAGATAGGGTGACAGCGGATCTCCCTGACGCAGTCCTCGTTGCGGAGTAAAGGGCTCAGTCTTCTCCCCATTCCATAAAAGGCTCATAGATGGTCCAGATACACACTGTAAAATCCATCGAACCAAGTCTCTGTAAACCCTGGTGCTAGAAGCGTATCCTCCAAGAAGTCCCACCAAATTCTGTCATAGGCCTTCTCCAGATCAAGTTTCAAAAGCATCCATCCCTTTCTTCCCTTCTTGCGTCTCATAGAATGGACATCCTCTTGAACCACCGCAATGTTGTCAGTACTTAGCCGGCCTGGGATAAAGCTAGCTTGAGCAGGACCTATAAGCTTAGATATCATATCCTTCAGCCGTTCTACCAAAGTCTTAGTGATAGTCTTAAACAAGACATTACACAGACTAATTGGTCTGAATGGACTAATCTGTTTCGGCTTCAACACCTTCGCGATCAACACCAACAGAGCATCATTTGTACTAGGCGGTAAAACACCAGTTTCAAAAAACTCAAGCACAAACCTTACCACAGAGTCACCAACCACATCCCAACACTGCTGATACAAGATTGGTTGGTATCCATCTGGTCCCGGAGCTTTAAAACTCCCCATCTTGCGTATTGCCTTCTCTACAGCAGTACTCGATTGCGAGAAGTTCTAACTCATGAGAATCTGACACCCAAATACCCGCATCATTCTTTAAACATTCAATGCGGTTTCTTCTCCGTTGTATAATTGTGGAAGTCTGGAAGAAACTGGTGTTCCTATCTCCTAGGACAATCCATTTTTCTCGAGACTTCTGAAACCATAAGACCTCCTCTAGTTCAAGTAAAACATCAAACTCTTTAACCAGATCCTTTTCCTTTCGTAACAGAACATCCGTTTGAGAAACATCCAATAAGTCCTAAACAGCTTGAATCTCCTCCACCAGCTGCACTTTCCGACGCTGAACATCACCGAAGACCTCCTTGTTCCATTTACGTAGAATCAAACGTAGCTCCATCAACGCCTCAGGTGTCTTTAACTCCCTCTTCCAAGAAGTTGACACCAAATCCTTAAAACTATCATGCTTCAACCAAGCTGCTTCAAACCGAAATGGCCGTCGCCTTGGATCCCCTTTTGGTTCCGGTGAAAGTTGAACGTACAAGGGTGCTTGGTCAGAAGATAGAAAAGGAAGATGCTTCACTATAGCTTCCTGCCACTGTAATCGAGTCTAAGCACAACACAGGACCCAATCCAATCTTTTAGCAACAAAATTCGACTCCACCTTGCCTCTCTTCCATGTAAACTGGTTACCTTGAAAACCAAGATCAATCAGAGACAAGTCGTCGATCCATTCTCCAAACGCTAATGAATCCGCAGAGAGACGACCATTCCCCCCAGTACGCTCATCCACGCGGACAATTGTGTTGAAGTCCCCACCAATTAACAGCGGACCAGAGATGCCATGAATGACCTCCATCAACTTTGCCCAGAGACCACTCCGTCTAGTAACAGTAGGAGCTGCATAGACGACTATAAGCTGCAACACCTCTACCCCATTCACAATCTTTGCATGAATAAACTGCTCGGACGATTCAACAATCTCCACACTACCAATGTCCGATATCCACAACAACCACAATCCCCCACTCTGTCCTACAACTTTGACTCTAAACGAGTTCGCAAACCCCAATTTTTGACAAATCTGGTCAGCTCTACTTCCACCCGCATGAGTCTCAAATAAAGCCAGAATGTCCGTAGGGAATCGTTTCAAAATATAACGAATTGATATTCGAAAAGTGGGTTTATTCGCCCCCCTACAGTTCCAGAGCAAGCAATTCATCTTGACTACAATCAATAAAACTCGAACCACCAGGGATAACTGTTACGCGACCCGATCACCAGACGCTTCCCCTGAAGGAACCTTCAGTGACGCAACCCCATCAGTCCCCAAAACAGCTTCCACTTCCGGCTCAATCGAACCATCACCCATACTCGGACCCACCGAGCCGGAGTCAACAGACATATCTAAACTCTCTCCATCCACCGAAAATCCACCTTCACGACCCATCGTCTCCTTCTCAACTCTAAGCCGCTTACCGTTGGCTGACATCTCGATAGTATCTCGTATCGGACCAAAGAGCAACCCCCGTGTCGGCTGAGAGTTTGTGGGCTTTTTGGACCTAGGCCCAGTTACTTGCTTCAGTCCCTTACGCGATCCAGAACTTCGTTCCTGGGCCTCAAAACGTGTGAAGCCTTTCTCCTTCGGCCCATTTGATCCCACAACAATAGACTTCACTTGCGGAAGACTCTTCCCTGTCACCACCCGATTCGGGATATATTTGTTTTCCTTATTTGCCGCCACAAGATATGAACCTCCCGTAATAACCGTCGGAGTTGATTCATCCGGAAAGTTCCCAAATCTATTCGATACCGGAATATTTGCTACCCCAGAATCAGGCAAGACCTCGCGGACTTTCCTTCCCGAGGTGCTTTCCACTTCACCCGCAGCGGCCACACCCTTACCGGCCGCCTGAGCGGGTCGCTGGTGAGAATTTTGCACCAAAGTAAAACCATCTGCATTCTGGTCACCATTACTCTCCCCCGTACGCATTTTTGTATCCTCTAGACCCGGAGCCACAACTCCCCCCGTGACTTCCTTCTTCGATACCACCCTCACTGCAAGCACTTTTGGACAAGCGTGGATCATATGAACAAATATTCCACAACCAGAACAAATGTTCGATAGACCTTCATAAGCAACAAAATAACGATCGCCATTGATCCTAATTGTACCCTTAAGTGGCTTCTGGAGATTTACTTCCACACAAACCCTTGCAAATCTCGCCCTCTCAAAATTCAGAGTATTCAAATCCACCCGAAGTGGCTTCCCCAAGCCTTGAGCAATCCTCATTAGAATACGCGGATGATAGAAATTGAGCGGAATGTTAGACACCCTAACCCACACCAGCGTCGTCACTATCTCATCCCGTAAGGGATCAAATTTCGGCGACCAAGCTTACACCATAATAGCTCCCGAATACCCTCTACGGTCCACTCGGGACCGCAGCCATGTACTCCTCCTCAACCTCAAACCAAATCATGAAAAACTGGCGCGGCAGATCCAACACATACATCGCACCACGTGGCTTCCATAGTTCCGTCAATTTCTTGCTCAGAACAGCGAGGGAGACATGCCTACCTAACACCTTCACAATCATGCAACTTTTCCATAAGCCATTCATCGCCTCCAAGACTTCTGGTTCTATAGTAACCACTGGCTCCCCATCCTCTCCATCAGGGAATTCGAGTCTTACTCGTTCATCAACGTACACTGTAGCCAGTATCTCCTCCGGTGCCGGTCTCCCTCCTGCCGCACTCCCCGTAACCTTCTGCACCCACAGACGAGATCCATCCGGGGGATCCTCTGGAGGTCGATCTCTTACACCCACATCCATCATAGTAGCATCGTCACCGGTTGAGCCCAAAACCCTAGAGTCGCCAAGCGCAAACATTCTCTCTGATTATTTTCGGTGTTTATTCGGACTTGTTATTTGTGGTCGAAGATAGATTGTCTTTGTTAAAAGGAGTTGTATGTGTATAGAATATAGAAATAAAAAAAATCTTACCGAACCGAGGTTGTTAATTGGGTGAAAGTCTTTTTTCACTTTTTTTCTTCCACTGTTTTTTATTGGACAATACTTTGGTTCACCCCTAGGGTGAACCTCTTCATTCACCCCCATAGTAAATAAGGAAATTAAATCTGTATATATTATTATAGAATTAAAAACTTAAACCACTCTTTTATAAATCCAAACCGATATATAATTTCATCCTAATTGTAAAATCTAAACCCTAACCATCACATTTGTAAACCCAAACCGACATATAATTTCATTCTAATTATAAAATCTAAACCCTAACCATCTCATTTGTAAACCCAAACCGACATATAATTTCGTTCTAATTGTAAAATCTAAATCCTAACCACCTCATTTGTAAACCCAAACTGACATATAATTCATTTTAATTGTAAAATCTAAACCCTAATTCTCACTTATAAACCCAAACCGATATATAATCTCGTTTAATTGTAAAATCTAAACCAAGTGGATATTTAATTTTCCTTAAATAAAAGTATACAGAAATTGTTTCCTTAATTTGTTTTGATTTTTAATTTAATTTTGATTTATTTTTTAAATGAAATATTAGATGGAACATTCTGATTGGTTGAGAGATGAGGGGTGAATACAAAGGTTCACCCCTAGGGGTGAATACAAAGGTTCACCCCTAGGAGTGAACCTAAGTATTTTTCTTCTCTCTAACCATGATGAAAAATGATGAACTTAGGAGGAATCTGTTATAATTGTGGAATTGTTTGCTTGATATGGTGAGTGGTGATGTATATGTTAGCGATAAAAAGGATGTATTTAGATGTAAGAGGAGAGGTTTAGCTTTTTGAGACACACGTTTAGTTATAATATATTTTTGGATTTTTTTTTAATTAATACAATGGCAGAGAGTTGTAAATAAGTTGATGTTTTGAGGGTTGTAAATTAAAGATATTTTAAAATTAATACTAATATATTCCTTTTTATCATTAATTTCACTTTTTAATCAAATTAAATTTTTTGAATTCTATTTTTGATTTGTACTAATCTGATAATCAAAAATCTTTGAATATAGACTAATAATTAATATACAAAGCTGATCTTTAGCAAATCCAAATTGTTAACTTTAATAATATATCATTTATTATATTCAAAGATTTCTCCACAAGTTTAGCAATACATAAAAAATTAAATGTATTTGATTCAATAATAAATGTTACCACCATTAGCTGCTATATTAACAAAACCATTCCTTAAAATTAGTTATCAAAATCTAAAATCTATGCATAAAAAAATGAACAAAACAATTCCGTCATAAATGTTGTGCATCTTCAGCGGCAATCAACTAATAAATCCCTTTAAAATAGTTACCAAAATTGCATAGAAACTAATTTGTAAAATACATAATTGATTCATTACATGGTCTAAATATTTAAAATAAAGCAAATAATCGGAAAAAATCACAACACTTCCTATATTTAAATTTTTTATTCTATGGGATATTCTTTACTTATACGGTACCTAAACATTCAAAATTAAAACATATATTTCTACCAAAATCGAATCATACAACGGACAGAAAATCTCTAATTATAAGATTTTTTAAATATACTCTTACTAATCAGAATTATATTAATGTTTATGCACATAATTTCATATCAGAAAATGTAAATTAGATTTTTATTAAAATTCCAATCTATTTATGGTATTACGATGAGAAGTAGTGGACATGAGACATAAATCGGTTATTCGTATAATTGAAAACATTTTACTTAAAACGATTTTCAAATAAAGGTTGACTATATGACATATAAAGAATTATCTTGAGACAAGTATTTTGAGAATTCTGGGTATTTTTAAAAATATTTTGAGAGTTTTTGAGATAATTTATACTAACTATATAAATTAAACATTCAAATGGAGAATACATGTATTTTGTCTAAATTTCTTAGCCAAAATTTATTAATAACATTATTATATTGGTAATTATTTAAAACAGAATGGTTAACGAACATAAAATTTCTAACTGGATGGATCGAGATGAGATGAGATGGGATGAGACTGGACGAGATTTAACACCCTGTAACAAAATTACTTTAACATTTTCAACAAACACGGGCTGTGTTTGATTATTATTGATAGATTACAAAAAAATGTATATTTTTGAGCTAATGAATATGATGATGATGTTTATTTTTGGTACCGGTTGTAGTATTCTACTTATACACTAAAGTATTGACAAAACACCGTAAAAGAGTGACCAACTAGTTTTTATGGAAAAAATACTACTATTATACAATTAAAATTTTATGACCTAAAAGGGTTTATTATTAGATTGAATATATGTTTTACCAGTGTATTTTTGAAGTAATCTTATATACTAATTAAGTATATATACTTTTAGAAAACAATAATTAAATTTTGAGAAAAGTCAAATTTATTTATTGTATTAAGAAGAGAAATAGTATGTGTAAACTGAAACGGATATATTCGAATAATGAAAAACAATATATTAATTATTTTTTTTAAACGGGACATAAATCTTAGATAAAAGTACAAAATCAAAAGTATAGGTAGATAAATTTAAGTGTCAAGCTTTCACTAATATGGATAAGAATTGATTATGCGACATGTAATTAACTACTTTGGAAGAGGCACTTTGAAAAATTTGGTATTTTATAATTTTGGATAATTTTAACTAAGTAAAAAAATTATTCAACAGAGAAATTTGGTATCCCGAATAAATTTCTTACCCAATCTCTTTTAGTAAATATTGTTTAATGAATAATTATTTAAAAGAAAACGAACATAAGAAAAAAAAAATTCTGATGGATACAGGATGAAACGAGACGAAAGGGGATGGGTTAGGACGTGAAAGGGTGGGACAGGACTAGACGTATTTGTAACACCCCGACTGCCACCTCTTAGTGGGCCTCATGTCCAATCCCAGTCCATGGGTCCACCTTCCTTAATGGGCCTCACTTCCCCTCACTAGGCCCGTGAGCCCATCAATATTCGACGGCCGGTTTGCTACGTCCAGAAGACTTTAAAGACTTGTTATTGTCCCTACAAATCACCACATGATCTTTTCCTATGTTTTGTCCACACTCGCACAGTTCCGACAGTCACTTCCCGGAAGGTCACCCATCCTAAGACTACTCCAGCTCAAGCACGCTTAACTCTGGAGTTCTCTCAAGACCTTTGTCCGAAAATATAAGTGCACTTTGGTGACACATAGGTGGCCAAATCAATTCTTTTAAACCTCTCCGCAAGTCTCTGATACCGGGGTGTCACAATTCACCCCAACTAACAGATCCCAACGTCCTCGTTGCGCACCAAGATCGTCACCCCCGACGGTGTGAGACCACTCGACTCCACACACGTGATATAGATAATAGTAGAATAATCTAGAAAATTTTGTAAGCTAACCATGGAGACTATAAATACCTCCTCACCCCATCATTTGTAATTAACTTGAAGAAGTGAAATAAAAAGAAAGTTTCAATAAAGAGTGTTCTTCATAAGTTCTCTAAGTCTCTTTAAAAGTCTTTCAAGTATTCTTTAATTGTTCTTCCAAATTTTCTATCATACTTGGAAGAATTCTCATTTTAGTTCTTTCGAGTGTCTCAGGGTATTACGGTATTGGGCTAGTGCTAAGCACTATTGAACTTCCTTTAGGGCACTCCCATCAGTCATCCCCTAATGAATGTCTTTACTATAAAATAATATTAAATTTAATGCTTGTTTAATCTAGATATTCCCATTAAGTTTTTATTACTTTTCATCTTCCATTGGTGAACTTTGTGTATGGATGTCTTAAAAATAAAAACAAAAATTGATTTATATAAAATTATTTGTGACATTTAAAGGAAGAGCAGATGAGTTTGATTCTCCTTCATGTCACTTCTTCTAAAATTGTTGCTCCTTCCCCTGCCTTTCGCCAACGGTTTTTTCCCAGCTATGGTCAACGTTCACAGAGCACTCAAGAGATACAGATTGCACAAGAAGATCAAAGTCTCCACAACACATTCCCTCCTTCAACTGCTAATTTTCACAAATCGATCTCTAATTCGGTTTTGAAACCGCTCATAAGGTTTCTACAACGAACAGAGTCAGCTCTCATGGTGAATGTGTACCCTTACCTCGCTTATAAACAATTGTTCCCTTCGATTCCGCTCGACTTCGCTTTGTTTCAGCAGATGAACAGTCCCAAGCGACGGAGAGATTACCAAAAACGAAAGCATCTCCTGCATACACCAATGGGAGAGATTAGAGAACATAGATAAATGTTAATATCAACAGTTTACTGTCTAAACTGAACAATAGTCTATTTGAGTGGAAGTTGAACGCAGCATTTAGCATGTTTGGTTTTATCAAATACAAAACGAAGAGATTAAAGCGATATGATGGTAGCAACCCAAGGAAACTGTTAGGATTCACACCTGTAAGCAACTCGGAACACTTCTCTAAATCTAATCGAACTTTGCTCAAGAATCTTGTAAAAGTAAAGAACTAGAACACGAGGCAATTGTTAACCCAGTTCAGTGCAATCGATGTGATTACACCTACGTCTGGGGCCGAATCAATCCGGCAAAATTCACTATGAGAAAAGGTTACAGCTCAGAACCGAGCTTTACAACAATGGTGGATCTCTCTCTCTAACAAACTCTCTTTTCTTTTTTTCGATAACAAAAGATGAAGAGATCGATAACAATAAGATCGAAGAAGAAGACTAAACGTAAGAAACGCAACGTTTCAGTTATATTAGCAAACCCTCCACTGCAGTTAGAGACTTTACTCTGATCTCCTTCTCTCTGGTTTAATCAACAATTTCCCAAACCAGAGATAGCCACCAAACCAACTCTTTAATTTCCGGTTTAGAACCAAACCATCATCAACCCAGAATTGAATCAGTACTAACAATCTCAACACTCCACCTTGATTCAATTCCTTTTCTCTAACCATGAACTTGCACTTACTTGGATTTAACCTTCAGCCGAGATGACACTTCACCTCACTTGATCAGCTTTAGAAAATCTAAAGCTGCCTCAAACTTCTTAACTGGAATGCCTTTTGTAAGCAAATCCGCAGGATTCCTTGATGTATGAATCTTCAGAACCTCAACCTCTCTAGACTCAACAATGTCTCTGATGAAGTTGTACTTAGTTGCAATATGTTTCGTTCTCTCATGAAACGTGTTATTCTTTGATAGACATATTGCTGAATGCGAGTCACACCATACCGTGACCTTCTCTTGTTCATAACCCATGTCCTCCAAAAGCCCTTTGAGCCATAATGCTTCTTTAACCGCTTATGTGAGTGCAATATACTCAGCCTCTGTGCTTGACAAAGTCACAGTTGACTGTAAACTCGACTTCCAGCTGACAGTATTACCACCAACTGTAAAAACATAACCATTGGTAGACCTTTTCCGATCTAAATCACCAGCATAATCGGAGTCGCTAAAACCTTGAATCTCTAGCTTGTTCCCTTTCGTGAAAACCAAATTCAAAACACTAGAGCCTCTTAGATACCTCAGCAACCACTTCACTGCTTCCCAATGAATCTTCCCAGGTTTCTTCATAAACCTACTCAACAAACCAATAGCCTGAGCTATGTCCGGCCTTGAGCCCACCATTAAGTACATGATACTTCCTATGGCACTTGCATATGGAACCTTTTCCAAATCAACACACTCTCGGTCATTCTTCACAGATGCCAACTTGAAGTGCGTTCCAATCGGAGTTTCTACCTCATGAGCCTTACTCATGTTAAACTGACTCAATACTTTCTCCAAATAACCAGACTGAGACAAATATAGAACCCCTTCTTCTCGATTACGAATTATATCAATTCCCAGAATCCTACTTGCAGATCCCATATCCTTCATCTCAAACTCTAAGCTCAAAGCTTCTTTCAACCTACTTATCTCTTCTTTACTCTTAGCAGCTAACAACATATCATCTACATAAAGTAACAAGTAGATGATTTCACCAGGATTTACCTCTTTTGCATACACACAAGAGTCATGCTCACTCCGGTTGAACTCTTGTTTCATCATGAATGCATTAAACTTCTTATTCCACTGCCTTGGAGCCTGTTTTAAACCATCAAGAGATTTCTTCAACAAACAAACTTGATCTTTTCCTGGATCTACCTCATAACCTTCAGGTTATTCCATGTATATAGGTCGATCAAGCTCTCCATGCAGAAATGCCGTCTTGACATCCATCTGCTCCAGTTCTAAGTCATCTTGAACCACCAATGACATTAAAACTCTAATTGATATGTGCTTCACTATAGGTGCAAACACCTCTTGATAGTCAATCAGTATCCTCTGTGTAAAGTCTCTAGCCACCAATCTGGCCTTAAACCTCTCAGGTTCTACCCCTGGAATGACTGGCTTCTTTCTATAGAGCCATCTACAGCTAATAACTTTCTTATTTACAGGTCTATCCACTACATCAAAGGTCTCATTCTTCTTTAATGAACTTATTTCTTCATCCATACCCGCATCTCATTCTTTACTGTACTTGTCCTCTTTCGCTTCATGATAGCACTAGAAACACTCCTTTCAAAGGTCTAGGTTTAAGCTTTCCCTTATCTTGATGCACATAAGCGACATAGCCAAATCTTCTCAAGTGTTTATAACCACACTTCTTATTCAGCCACAGCTCTTCAGGTACATTGTGATCAATAGCAGATGCAGGGGACCGATTTACAAGATAGGCAGTAGTACCTGCTGCTTCAGCCCAGAAACGTTCTTCTAACCCAGACTCATTTAACAGACATCTTACCTTTTCCATAAGTGTCTGATTCATCCTCTCTGCAACTCCGTTTTGCTCTGGAGTATAAGTGCAAGTTCGATGTCTCTCAATACCATGCTTCTTACAATATTCATCAAACTTCAAATTGCAAAACTCCAATCCATTGTCTGTTCTGAGGACCTTTACCTTTTTACCAATCTGATTTTCAACTTACTCTTTCCACTCGCAAAAGCGATCGAATGTCTCATCCTTTGTCTTGAGAAACATGAGCCAAACCTTACGAGTCTTATCATCAATGATAGATAAGAAATACTGCTAACCTGAGAGTGACAGTGTCACATTCGGTGAACCCCACAAATCTGCATGAACATATCCCAATGCATCCTCAGTATCGTGTCTACCCACATTGAAACTCAACTTCTTGGACTTTCCCATACGCAATGCTCACAAAACTCCAAGTTGGTTCTTTCTTCTGCAATAGTCCTTTCTCGGTTAACACTTTCATACTGTTAAGACTCAAATGTCCAAGCCTGTTATGCCACAACACGGTGCTGTCTTTCACATTCTCAGTGTTGCAATTATCGCTGATAACAGTCTTACCATTCAAAATATACAGACCATTGTTCAAGCTTCCTGACAAAGCTGTTTTCTTATTCTTGAAATATCTCACTTTGTCGTCTCCACCTTCATGCTTATATCCCAGTTTGTCAAGAGTACCCGTTGAAATCAAATTCCTCCTCAAGTCTGGAACATAATTAACGTTGTTCAACACCTTTATTGAACCTCCATTCGTATTAACACGAATTGAACCTATTCCCTGTGATACCACAGCTCGATTATCTCCCAGCAGAATAGTTGTTTCTCCATTTTCTTGAAAACTACAAAACCAATCCCTCATAGATTTCATGTGAGATGTACACCCTGAATCTAGAATCCACAAGTCTTTGAACAACTGATTGTTGACACTCAGAGCCTCCGAGAATACCAGCTTTTCTGTTATAACTCCAGCTTCATTCTGACCTTCACTTTCAAGCTTTTGCTTCTTGGCATAATAGTCCTTCTTAACATGCCCTTCATTCTTGCAGAACCAACAAGTGACTTTTGTTTTGGAGTTTGACCTGCTTCTATCTTTTTCCTTCGAACGATTTAGTTGGCCTCTAGTCTGAGGTCTTCCTCTTTCAGTAGTGTACAACGCTGCAGATGAACCTCTCTCAGACTCTTTCGACTCAGCCAGCTCTCTCTCCAGAGACTTAGCTGAGGATATCACATCCTGAACAGACAAACTCTTGTTACCATATTTAAGCGTATGCTTAAGCTGAATGTAGCTGGCTGGCAAGCAATTTAACAGCAATATCGCTTGAACCTCTTCAGAAACCTGAATCTCCAAGCTCCCCAACTCTGCAACAATCTTCAAGAAATCGTCTACATTCTGATCTATAGTCTGAGCATGATTTACCTTACGCAGAACCTTGTCCCCAACATGATTTATGATTAACGTCAAAGCTTGTTGCGATTGATCAATCTTGATTAGATATGGTACCTCTTTAGTCTGTAATGACGAAGAGTCTGATGATTCTTCAGAAGCAATCTTCTTTTCTTCTTCCTTTGTTAACGGAACTGTCTTGGTCAGCGTGAAATCGGTGAGAATGTTCTTTAAACCAAAAACCCCAAGCTGAGCCAAAATCCGAATCTTCCATAGTGAGAAGTCGCTATCACCATTGAACATCTTAATCTCAACTCGTGCCGTTGCCACCGCCATCAATTTGATCTAAGAGAAGAACCTACGCTCTGATACCACTTTGTTATGATTCACACCTGTAAGCAACTCGGAACACTTCTCTAAATCTAATCGAACTTTGCTCAAGAATCTTGTAAAAGTAAAGAACTAGAACACGAGGCAATTGTTAACCCAGTTTAGTGCAATCGATGTGATTACACCTACGTTTAGGGCCGAAACAATCCGGCAAAATTCACTATGAGAAAAGGTTACAGCTCAGAACCGAGCTTTACAACAATGGTGGATCTCTCTCTCTAACAAACTCTCTTTTCTTTTTTTCGATAACAAAAGATGAAGAGATCGATAACAATAAGATCGAAGAAGAAGACTAAACGTAAGAAACGCGACGTTTCAGTTATATTAGCAAACCCGCAACTGCAGTTAGAGACTTTACTCTAATCTCCTTCTCTCTGGTTTAATCAACAATTTCCCAAACCAGAGATAGCCACCAAACCAACTCTTTAATTTCCGGTTTAGAACCAAACCATCATCAACCCAGAATTGAATC
This sequence comes from Camelina sativa, assembly GCF_030686135.1. Classification (NCBI taxonomy): domain Eukaryota; kingdom Viridiplantae; phylum Streptophyta; class Magnoliopsida; order Brassicales; family Brassicaceae; genus Camelina; species Camelina sativa. Next base: position 18,341,269 of record NC_141898.1, on the reverse strand, counting down.
AGTACTAACAATCTCAACAGAAACTTAATAAAAAAAAACAAGTCTATTTAATGTACTGAGATTTTTGTGCTAAAGAATGTAGCTTTGTTTTCAAATTCCTTTCAGCAGAAACAAAGTAGTAAGTATACAAAAGACAAGATGACATACCATAACGTCAATCAAGTGGACTCTCGAAACATAAAATTCAGAAATTTAACCACTAAGATCATCCACACCAACAATTTCTATACCGAATAAAACCAAAACTAGCAGTCAAATAGAAGATCTATAAGGAAGAAGATAAGTTCACTTACCCGGAGAAGCGATACCCGACGGTAATGGCGGAGAGCAACAACGACACTCCTCATCGGCTAACAACAACACGAACGAGACGATGTCGATGATCTATTTCTTTTAAGAACATGCGAAAATCCGATAGTCCATCTGAAGTGAATTTACACTTCTGAGAGTATCTCACTACACGTTACGAATCGATTTATCAGAATTGATTCATTAGAAAAGGATATAGTTTTTGTGTTGTATTCAGATATAGGCGAAAGGCGAAGATATGTTTTTGCAAAGAAAAAAAAGAAAATAAAAATATACTCTCACTGGCCAATGTCATGGTGACACATAAGATGTCTCCAAGGTTCTAAAATCATCTCGGCAAAAACACGGATCAATACTGTTTGCAAAATAAATTTTCTTTTTTCTTTTTTTTTTTAATTTCTCATTTTTCTACAGACCGTCACTTTGTATGACCAATGGGAGTGCTCTACATTACATCGGAAAGAAAATAAATTTTAAAATAATAATAAAAGTTGTATTAAAATTGATCCATGTTGAGAAAATTATGCGAATGTAAGAGCTTCTCCAACAGGAGCTCTTACCAGGCCTCTTATCTTATTGATACGTGTCAGCGTTTTGATACTTAAAAAAAAAATTATACCAATTCTTTTTTTTTCTTATTCTCTCTCTCTTTTCCGATAATATATATCTGCAAGGCAAACACATAGATCGACCATCAGTTTGATTTTGGGAATTAGGGTTTGAATTACTGTTTAGTTAAGGTGCTAATCCGACCAAAGTGAAGGAGCACCGTAACGGTGGCTGAGAGAGCATAGTGATCGGTGAGTGTGGCGGCCAAGCTGATGAAGGTTTTGGATCAACGGAAGTCCCGGTGGAGACGGAGGTGTGTTGCTGTTCTTCCCTCTCTTATGTATTTTGAAAAATATAATGGTAATGAAAATTATTGAGCATAGCAGAAACATCATTTGCATGTCTGGATTCTTGTAAAATATGATGGTATTGGATTTTTCTTATATTGAACATGATTCCAAGTTTCAATTTAGAAAATTTACAGTGAATTGAGTTGATTTTTATTTTTGGCTACTACTGGGGATTTTGTGTGTTGTCTAATTGGGTTTTATGGTTTGATGATTTCGAATTCAGGATGATTCAGTAATGATTTCGAATTCAGGATGATGTTTTTTTTTTTTTTTTTAATGTATTGTTATAGAATTTATAACAATAGTTATAAATTAGGTGATTGTTATAGAATTTATATAAGACCGTGTCTTTCACTATGTAAATTAGGTGACTTGGTGAAATTAGAAAAGGAAAAAATTCTTGCTTTAGCTGATCGAGATTGGGGTTTGATGTGGATGAAGTTTTTTTTTAAACTGATATGTTTTTGTTTATGGATTAATGAGCAGAAAGCGTGGGAAGTAGTGCAATCTCCATTTAAGAATTCGATGATGATGGGTTTCATGATGTGGATGGCTGGAAACACAGTCCATCTATTTAGCATTGGTATTACATTCTCTGCTCTTTGGCAGCCTATCAGCGCTCTCCAGAGTGTTGGAAAGAGTAAGAACCTTCTTTACATTACTATTATTCATCTTAGCCTTATATGCAGTTTGACGTCATATACTCACAAGTCTCACATTAGTCAGCCCACAATGGTATGTACCTATACAAGCCAAGTTCTCTACGGTAGTAAATATTTAGTCTCTCTTCCAACTACTCGAACTCTCTAACCTGTTCTGGTTTATAATGTTTTGTGGTTTCTTATGTAGGTTGCTAGCAGGTTGCTAGCTGGGGTGGTGATCTTTTGGACCGTGTGGCATTCTATCACTCTCTCTTGCTCCAAGAGATAACCATGAAGCTCCGGTTCAGTTTGCTCTTGAAAGTGGGATTCCTGCGATTCTTTGCATAATCTCTACGCAACGCCTCCCCTTCCCTTGGGATGCATTTGATATGGCTCATTGCTCGAGAGTCTTATTCCCTGGACATAATTTGGTAAGTAGCTCAAAAACTATAAGAAATGTATTGACTACTTCATAGTGATATCTACTAATGCATCTGAGTTCTTGTGATTGGTGTATAATCCATTTATCTCAACTCATTAAAAATGTGATCACTGATCTTGCAGGTGGATCTATTCGACTCCTCCTGATTCAATCAATTGCATCAGACAGAGAGAACATAGTGCACAGATTTTTCTTCGTTTGATGATGATACGAGAAGCAGAAAAGTTGGAATAGAGATGAAGAGACAGAATAGGAGAGCATTGGGTGTGGTGATTAAACAGAATCTCGTTGGTTCAAAAGCTTATCCTTGCGTTGTTAACAAGAGAAGAGGCTTCTCTCAACTTAACCCTCTCTCTCTCAAAATATTTTTTTTCAAAATTAAGAACTCCAATACAAGCTTCACCATTGGAGAAGCAAAATTTTAATTACTCTTTCACAAGTTCTTATTTTAAAAAAATACAAAATATATTCTTAAAAAATTTAAAAACCTCAAAATAACATCCTAGTTGGAGAAGCTCTAAGAACACGAAAGAAGAAGAAGAATCTCTCTCGACGTCTCTCTCTCCCTCCCTCCCCTCATTGCTCCACTAGTTAGGGTTCTTCTTCTGATCTACAAAAACTTATGTAGCTGCACGAGAAAGCACACGAAAGTGGAGCCTCGAAGCAAAACGATCCCAAAATAATCCAATTTCGTCTCCTTGTCTCAAACCTCTCCTACGGACAAAATACATACGCCATCCACCGTTTAAAACATAACTATGCAACGTGGTCCATCTCTTTAGAAGCAGCTCGTACGTAGAGTCAGTGTCGTGGTCATACACATCGACCGTGATTCCTAACCCTTCCTGCACGTTAATCTTGTCACCCTTGTTGAGATATTTGATGATGTGGTCCTCAATGGGGACAGTGTGAAGAAGAAGACCGCTAAGCTGGCCAAGATCGCTAGGGGTTAATACCTTCTTGATGATCCACGGATCTTTGAATAGTGCCAGTTCTGTTGACACACCGTACCATTCGTCCTTTGCCCTTTCTTCATTCGTGATCGTGAGGTCCCTCAATTGCTTAATCTTTCTTTCTTCTTTAGTTAATCTGTTTTCGCTTGGTGTCCAAGAAACCATGGCTGAATCATCAGGGTTCCTCTTCTTAGAGTTTTCACAAGACGACAAACACAGATTCGTGGAGACCGTAGGGTTTTCCGATGAATTACTGTAGAACAAGTATTGAGTATTCGATGCAGCAGAGGGAAGAGCCATCTTCATTGCCGATGATTGAAGGTCTTGTGGTGTTTTTTCCTGATGTTGCATCAATCTCGTTCGACTCAATTTGAGAATGCAACGTAGATGTGTATAATGCAGGTATTAAAACCCACCTTCGCCTTAAGGCCCTTAACTTAAATCTTTTCAGGTATTTTCCTGTTTCGACAAAGGATATTTATTTATTATCGAGGAAAAGGAAAGATTATATTTTCGTTTTGCAGATTTATGTAAAGAGTTAATTAAAAAAAAAGTATTTGTCTTACGGATAACTTCGGATTTAGGCATTTTCGCATCTGCTTACGAAAACAGGCACTCTCTCATTTTCTGAGGACCATTTTACCTTTCTTCAACTGACGTCATTCTCATTTGCCCTACCACAAACGTAACGCTGATTTTTAAAATATTTTATTTCTAATTGAGGGTTTACTATTCTAATCGCCTACTCTTCGCACCTGCATTACGACCGCTTATCCGTGGTCTGAAATTTCATGCTCGATCTATTACTGGTTTATTAAACTCGTTCACATGGTCAATACAAGAAGTAGAAGAGGTCTTCAAGGTTCTACTCCTGCTACTAGTAGATTGGGAGAAGAAATCCGTATTGGAAGGACAATCTGTCCTCCGCCGTCAAAGTCGGTTGGTAGGTTGCGAAATCAGAGACTTAATGGCACTGAATCTCCGAGGAAGATGTCAATCTCAGGTTATATTCTGTTTTAATAATATAATTCATGACTGTCGTCTGCCATTTCTATTCATCGATTCTTACCGCAACTTAAATTAACTGTCTCTCACTCTATTTGTACGAAATTACATCAGTTATGTCAAGTAGTGAAGGCTCTCTTCCTCCGGTTGCAGGTACATAAATCGATGTTATCTATGCTTCTGTTTGGCTAATGAAGAATTTAGTTCTGTAAGACCGATCATTATCTACTACAGTCTGGGTTACTAATTGATTTCTTCCTCCAAGATTTTGTTACGGATGTTGTTCACTATAACATTCATAATAGATTTCTATCTCTTGTTTGTTGTACAAGATACACATTATATACCTCGCCGAAACATATTTTATTTTCTAATTATTTATTCTGTCATCTAGTTAGTTGGGTCATGTTCTTCTACTTGTTTATCGTTTAGTCATTTTCTCTACATGAACTTCTCATTTTGTATATTTACTGACCTAATATATTGTCATAATATTTTCATTTCTACTATGCCGATAGGTCCCAGTAGCAGTGGCAACGCAACGTCTGGTAGCAGTAGTGGTTCAGCAGGAGTTTTAGATGACTTTGCTGAATGGGGTAGAAGTCATTATGTATCTCACTCATCTTCTTAAGGTTTCGGACTGCAATAGTTTTATATACAAGGGAAAATATAATTTACACCTTCCCTAACGGTAAATGTTTTGTATTGAAGGTGACGAGGAGGATATACATACAGAAATGTTGCCAAAGCGTTTCTTTTCAACTGATAGGTATCCAACTGACGGCAGGGTGAACTCGTACTCCAAACCACAGTATCTTCTTGACATTTTATCTATCTTGGATGGGACTAAAGAGCTTAAGCAGCTAAAAAACTTTCCCTTCAGCTCCTTATTTCATCTCCTTGTACGTCGTTGTTCATTGTCTGGCAAACTTCTGCACAACTTTCTCTGTGGGCAAATCGTTATGACGAATTCTCATGAAATCTAGTTTACATATGGGGGATATCCACTGAGATTCTCCTTGACCGAGTTCCAAGAAATTATAGGTTTACCCTGTGGTTCTTATCCGGATAAGGATACACTAAGTGATGCGCAAACCCATGGCGAGAATGAGTCCCCATATTGGTATACCCTTATTGGCCGTCAAACATAAGTTAGTATTGAGGATATTGTAAAGAAGCTGAAGGCAGAACCAACTATGCCAGGCTGGAAGAAAATACGCCTTGCACTTATTGTAATTGTTGAAGGGGTGTTAATTTGTGGGACTCAGCCAATAAGACCTTCATTCCCTATTGTTGAAATGGTAAGAAACTTAGATTTCTTTTTTTCTTATCCTTGGGAACGACATGCATTTGAACGGACAATTCGGATGATCAAAGTGGGGAACAAAGTTCAATGGCAATACAACCATATTAACAAATTGAAACAACCTTCATTGGTGCTCCATGGATTCCCAATAGCTATCCAACTTATGCTGTTTCAGTCAATTCCACTACTACTGAGGTATGTACCATCCTTTCATGATGGACAAACTTTTTACGAGAAGGGACTCACAGAATTGCCGAAGTTGAAGACATTTCACACAAGGAACATTGTTGAACTTGAGCATGATAAAAAGGTTAGTATTGGGGCGTTTTATATATGGTTTCCTCTATATTATGAATTAATGTAACTTCTAATTGGATATTATTGCAGCTTAACGTTCATCAAATGTTATTCTCCTCAAGTAAAAGGTGTAGAGAATCTGTGGATGTGGATTATGAAGGCGATGAGCAAGTTGCGCATATGGTAAGCTTGATAAAGAAAGGCTATAAATTTTCAAAGGCTGATTGGCGTGGAGGCGATGAGTCCCTTCCTAAGTTGTGCATATGCAAGGACAAAAATCACAATGGCTGTAATTGTGGGTGCTTGATTTGCCTAGACAACACTGCTAATTCAAATGATGTCAAGTATGACAGCTCGACATAAAGGACGTCCTCCGATATTGCCAAATTGAGGGTAGAAGTTGAACGGATGAGGAAGACATATGTGTCTTCTTTTCATAAGTTAAATGCTACCATTTCTGAACTACAATCGCTTCTTATGTCCGGGAAGTGTCTGTCGTGCAATATAAGTGATTTCATTGGTGGGGCATGTACTTCCCCGAAATTGGGATCGGTTGGTGGCAAAGAAATTGTTCACTTAACCCGATCCACTAAATCGGTTCATACTTCTGATAATGATGGTCTTCCTCTTTAACAACCTCACATTCTACCTCAAGCTGAAGCTTCCCTAACTTATCAAGGTTATGTGGTTCATAAAAGTGTTCCCAATAATGTAAAGACATCGGCCATCCTGGATAAGGTGATCTCTTATATCTATTGCCTCTATATGTATTAGGTACCCACATTTATGTAGTAATTATATGTTTTCCTCATCAGGAGGATGTCAATGTTGCTGATAAGGTTTTAACTGTTTCTCACCCTTGTTTACAAACAATGGGAGAAGATGTTGCATCTACGCTACTTCAGGTGCGTAAGTCTGACCCTTTATAAAACAACTCTGTATGTATAGTGCCATCAAACTTTTACCTGTAACCCTACATGTAGGACACAGTAGGTTATGTTGATGATAATTCTGTTAAGGTTGATGGGTGTAGTTCATTTTCAATGGTGTGTATGAGGACCAATTTTACTGTTCTTCATAATGTGCAGTTGCAGGGATTGAAAATATTTTCCCAACTGCTTGTTGTATGCATAATATTGCTTATGGTCGTTACTTATTGTGTTTTCTAGGAAAGGATTGTTACTGAAGTTACTTCTGAACAAACCCAGCAAGATCAGATGGTCAATAACAATCTCTTAACACCTGAAACTGCTCCTCAGGTAATTGCATGATGTTGTACAACTATCGTCTTATAATTGTCATGTTCATGTCTTCTCACCTTCTGCTATGTCAATTTCTGACTTTTCCCCAACATACGTAGGGTCAAGTTAGCCATGTAATGTCTCCATCTACATCAACGACTGTGAACAACCTTTCTCTGCAACTTCCCCTTTCAAAGCTGTCTGAACTGCCAACCGAAAGAGCCCCTAAACTCTGTAACCCTTTCATGGAGTGTAGAGGTAAGAGAAGTAGGGTTTCAAATGTTAACCATAACTTGATTTCAGCCCCCAAGCAATCGAAACTCTCTCGAGGAGCTGCTGGCGGTTACATTCCTTTCCGTCAAATTTCTCAAAAACTTATTCATAAGTTTAAACAAATGCTTAAGGCATACTGCAAGCCGTTAGTCACAACGACTCCCTCTCCTCAAGCGTGTACTACTGCTACTAATTTGCATAGGGTCCCACTAAATTCTTTCATCTTATAGGTGTTACGATCTTGATGGATGTGAAGTTGGAAGCAATTTCTTTGAAGAAATTTACACAACAAAAAACTGGCTATTCAAAACTGTAAGTTTTCTATATTGTTGGTACCTCATACTGCATACTTCCCTTGTACACCACTAAATGTCCTTAATTACCAAACAGAATTCCTATATGTGTCAATATCAATATTTTTCTCTACACATATTTTGAATTTACTCTTCCTTCCATACATTAAGCCTCTATTTCCTACCCACTGCAATTATGGGCTGTGTTTGCATTTCTGTTCAAGTTCTATTGACATAGTTACTATTTTTATACGTCACTCAGCATTTGGACATGATGCTTTGTCCCTTTTGGTGAGAAAGAGGCTCCCACCTAGCCGGAAGAAAAGTTGTTGTCTTGGACAGTTTACTTACCCAGCTTTTGACTGCACAATATCGTAAATTCATTCACTCATCTTCATCATCTTCATATGATTGGCACCCTGTACTTTCTAGCTACATAGAAGGTACTGTAGGGGATCGTAAGGAGAAAACCTCCTAGTTCAAAGATGTTATGACAGTTTATGTCCCAATGAACTGGGGAAATCGACATTGGGTTGGTTTGGTCATATGCTTGAAAAAATGGCACATAGACATCCTTGAACCATATATGAAGTTTACATCTGCAGAAGATGTTGCCTCTTATATGGAGCCAGTGGTGAAAAGGTTGCCTCACCTCATTAAGGCATCTTGCAAAGTAAATGATATGAGTCATGTACATGATTCAGAGTTCACCTATTGCCGCGTTTGAGGCCTTGCGCAAAACACTCGAACTGGAGATTGTGGAGCGTTTGTTATGAAATTTCTTGAGATGCACTCTAACGAATTCTCGACGAATGAGATGGGAGATATAACGAATGAGATGGTTAACATGTTCCGTATGCAATATGCTATCGATGTATATGAAGAGTTTATTGCTAAGGTGTGTCTGTAATCTTCTATTCATGAGTCGTTCTATGAAACTGCCATTATACATGTTAAATGTCTTTCGATCCTCTTGTAATATTGTCACTTATTCTGTAATTTATAAATTGTCTATTACACTTATTTCTACCGTCGTTGCGACATGTTACTTTCATTTGTCTTTCATCTTTCACGTTGTCATCTGTTTTGTAGGGCTTTGGATTTTTGGTTACAAAGGCACAACTCTGTTTAATATATTCATGTACTTAATTCGGTAATTGTCTAATCATATTAACGTATATTAAGTTGCTGGTTAACAACCACCACTCACCCACTTTACATAAATATTTCATTTATGACTTCTTCGACTACAAAAAGGAAGTTATTGTTGTGTTTATTATGTAGCTCGCTCAGATTTTGTTACAGTTTTTCATAATGGATAATCTCCTTGATGATGTCGTTGTCGAAATATACAAACGGGTTGCATCTACAAGTTTCACCTCACTTGCGCTGTTGTTATTAGTTGCAAAAAAGCAAAGCAAGCTTGCTCTCTCAGCCGACGTACTTCGTTCTCTCCCCTTGCATGAGTTCTTCAACAACACTGACCTAGTCAATGAAGGCTCTCCATTTCGGGCATTTTTCTTAAAATGCATTCTTGAGGAGAACCTAGTGGCGACTTACCTGGAGAGTCTCCGTATTGCATCCCAATATGGGGATGTAATCCATGCTATTGGAATGCTCTTCTATGTCGTGCCGGAGTCAGACCACGGTACTTTTGCAAGAGGTATGTTCCTTATATTTGCTCAGTTTCCGTCTGAAGGCTTTGCAACAATTTACGACTTCTACGCTCGTCTTGGCAATATTGTGCAACTAGAGGCTATTGGTAATGTCGTCTACCACCACCTGCTCATGTTTCGGCCTGTTCAAAAACGATTATTTTCAAACCTCCTCATCCTTGAGAGTATACCCGCTTGTGTTGGAATCAATTGCAACTTGCAGACAAGATGTGTTAATTGTTTTCTCTACTGGCTTATCATCAAGTTCAATGATATATTCTAGTTTTTATGGTCTCATAATGAGATAAAGTTTTCATGTACAAATATGTTGTTTCAATTTTTCGTTCATGGCGTTGCTAAACTGCAATGATGTAATATGTTCGTTTTTTTATCTTTGGTTGTTTATTCTCATCGTGTGCTGTATAATATAAATGTAATGGTTTCTACGTACATATGATGTTTGTTTCTTGTTTTATGTCATCAATATCTTTCAAACCCCGACCTCTGTTATATTCAATACGGTTCTTCGCTTTCAAATGTTAGGGTTTAGTCTTTCAATATTAGGGTTTATTGACCCCTTACTTAGGGTTTACCAATCCTGATTTCAAACTGCTTCTATTTAACATGTTCTCGAACTCCACCTCTGTTTTATTGCAGAGAGTTCTACGCTGTCAAATGTTTGGGTTTAGTATTCCAAAAGTTAGGGTTTAGTGATCCCCCCCCCACCTTAGGGTTTAATGATCCCCCTTAGGGTTTAGTGATCCCCCCCCCCCTTAGGGTTTAATGATCTCCCCTTAGGGTTTAATAATATCATTCTTAAGGTGTGTATTCTTTAATTTTAATTGTTTATTCATCTCCTTTAATACTTATCCAATTTGACATACAGAAGACATCCTATTCCAACGCTTTCATTAACTGTCGTCGACTAAATTCATCTACTACAGACGATATTAATGGACCTCTACACATATGTAATAATGTCATCTCATTTACCTCTGTGTAGCCATTTATTAAATTGCGAACACACTCTGTAATATTTAATGGAAGCTGGTAATTTGATATGATGGACAGCTAATTCATATTTAATTGATGCACCACCTGTTAGCAGCGTTGTCATATCAATAACGTTCTTAACCATTTACAGCTTAGCTAAATTCTATCCACTATGTCCCCTGTATCAACTAACCTAATTTAAGGCCATATCTGTTCCTCTATAAATTATTCTTATATGTGTACCAATTTTAGTCCTCCGAATATCATAACTCAGTTTCGCCTAATGGGTCACCTACCAAATGAGTTACTTGTTCATATTTTCATCTATGTTAGCAAGTACGGCTTTAGGTCCCTTGGTCCTTTAATAGCTGCTTCAAAGGACACCAACTCATTTGCCTTCTCGCCCCTTGTCTTGCAGTCCGTTGATCTTTCAGAGTTCATGCTTAACAGTTCGATGGCAAAGATGGACTCAATTTATCGTCCCTTTTTCAGTAGATGCGTGGCTGAAGGAAATGTTACTGCAAATCAGCTTGAGGCTTTACGTATCCTATGTCAAGACGGCCCTGACGAGAATGCGTTTGCGATGTTGACTTTCTCGGCCACTAATTCTGTCTACGCAACTTTTGTTTGCAACGTGTTTCGTATTTGCGCGGGTGATTATCATACTGGAATCTCCACAATAGCGCATATTTGGGAAATGGTAACTCATTGGGAACAAGCTGTCGTCCTTGCAGACATGGTCATCCAACAAATAGTGCGACTTGGTCCTTCTGCTTCTGGTCTTTACTTGCAAACCCACTGTTACCCGCTAGAAGATATCCCTCATTGCACTTATATCAATTGTGCCGCTGATAATGTTTGTCAACAGTGTTTCGCGTTCTGGTACTCTTTCATCATTCGCTCTATCTGTTAAATGCCCGTGGTTGGTATATGGACTGTGCGAATTCTGCATTTTCTAATCTTATGAGTTATGTCGATTCTCTTCTACCAAGTTTGTATTAATAGTTGGATGTTAGTATTTATGTAATGTTTCTCCAATTCTTAATATACATGTTCAGTTCCAGCTGCAATCCTTGTTAGTCAAATGAGGTCCAGGCGATGATAATACGTCACATACATTAACCATCATTTCATTATGTTACATTGAGTGACCATCCTTACATCCATGATAATATGTTACATTGACTGACCATCCTTACCTTCACGATGGTTTTTAAGATCGTTCACACCCACATTACACAACAGAGGATTATAGTTTGCAACGTAGGTTTATATACAACATTCAAATTTAGTTTTGAATTTCTGAAAAACCAGCTTCTCCCCGGTTGCAAATCCCACTTTCGTGCAGCTTCTTATGTACATTGCAAAAGGTGATATTTCTGTGCTGCTCATTCTACTGCATCTTATCCCAGACATACATGATGTCTTCTATTTACATAAAAAAATGTACCACTTCCTTCATCCCACTACTTTCTCCCACACCTTGCTCAGACATTTCACATTCAATGCATTACTTATTGAGCTTTCTATGTTGCTGATGACAAAGATTAATAGTACACAAACCTATGGTATAGGGTTCCTACAAGTAGCCCTGTTATGGCCTGTCCCATAACACCTCCTGCACCTGCTTGGTCCGATCTTCCTTCTCTTTATTGCCTTCAACAATAAAACATAGATGGAACCACATCCTTTAATTAGTAAAAACCTTAGAGTTCAAATTTTTAAGATAGAAATTTGATTAATTACCCGTTCCTCGCCATTTGAAGGGATCCTCCTCTTCCTTGGGCGTCCTGGCCCTGCATTTGTTTCCGGGGGAACTCCATTTGGATTGAGCATGTCCTCTGGAATGTCGTGGTCAGCAACATCAGGAACCAACATGACGACAACACTATAAGTGTTTCTCCATAAATCAGACTTGTAGTTCTCTTCAACTAGACGTGGTATTGGAATCCCATTAACCCTTGCAGCCGCCAATGCGTGGGAACACGGAATTCCAAGTGTTTCAAAGACTTTGCAGGTGCAGGTCTTCCTGTCTAGATCAACAGTAAACAAGATACCATGGCTGTTACTAACTTGGTATATGTCTGCGCTGGCTGGTGACACACTTAAGCCAGCTGAATCAGATAGATGTTTGAGAAGTAATTCCTCAACCTCAGGTGTGACAGGACCGAGATGCTTGTTAGCTTTTGAACGTCTACAGTAGAACCATCTCATTAACATCATTCGTATTGTTTCTACCATTGAAACAATAGGGAACTCCAAAGCTTTAGCCATTGCAGCGTTAAGACTCTCGGCAATGTTGCTGCTCATAATGTTGTATCGTTTACCCTGGAAATACACTCGTGACCAGTGTGAGATCCCTATTCCTCTTAGATAGTTTGCACACAAAGGACTTCTCCTCTCGATTTCATCAAACTTTTGCCTGAACTCGCCAACTGTGTAAGCACACGCCGCCTTTGCCACCAAATATGTGAGTCCTTTCTGTCTACTATATCTACTTTTGACATTTCAATAAAGATGAATGGAGCAAGCGCCATGCTTCGCGAGAGGATAGACTTTCCTTAATGATGTGTAGATTGAGTTGTGCTTGTCGGAGACAAATACCAAGTCATCTGCGTCTGGAACTATGGACATAAGTTTTTTGAAAAACCATGTCCATGCTTGTTCGTTCTCAGAGTCAACGACTGCAAAACCCAAAGGCATTATCTGGAAATTTCCATCTTGAAAGATAGCGGTTAGCAAACATCCACGAAACTTTGCTTTTATAGTCGTTGCATCGATAATCAAAACTTTCCTCATAAACTTTGCTGCGTGAATGCAGGCGCCAAGAGCAAAGAACAAGTACTTAAACTTGTTTTTCGACGCACCTACTCTCCTACTCACAACATCCCAAACCGTACCAGTATTTGTTTGTTTGAGAAGGTGCAAATAAACCATAAGCAGCTTGTAACCATCTTATGGGCTCCCTCTAGCGGCTAATACAGCCCTCTCCTTTGAATGCCATGCTTTCATGTAACTTATTGAAACGCGTAGCTCATCCAGTACTATATCAGGGATGTCAACAGCTCTCGGTCCAAGTTTCCCATTCGCATACTTTGATTTCAAGACTTCAGCTATTACTTTACAAGTTGCCTTCTTGCCATATTGAGACCTTGTTGTGATGTCACATGTATGTGTGAGTGTCCCTGTCCTCACTATCATGTTTTCCGAAGTTCCACTGGCAGTTCTGCCATATACTATCCATGGGCAATTTGCATCAACACACCGAACAATAAGCCGCTCCCTATCTGATCTTACTTGGCGGTAAGTGAAGAATCATTTGATTGCATATATAGCAATCGAAGTTTGCATCTCTGATTTATTTCTGAATATCCTCCCAATGAATATGGCATCGTTGTTGGGATCATAAAAACCATTAGGGAGTTCTTGTGTCTCTATGAACTCATCCTCATAACAAGGAGCACAGTCGTGTGATGGGACAACATCAGCTGCAATTATTTCATTATAGATGTTTGCAAGGCTCAACCGAATCTCAGGATCTTCTACATCCTCTCTATTCAACGATGTTGTATCTATAACAAGCTCATCAGTTGGTTGTACTCTAGCAGGGAAAACGTTTCCAATGAATACACCAACCTCCTCTTCTGTTCCTAAATCTTCAGGCACACCCTCATCGAGAATTGTCATTCTCATTGCATTTGATGTTTCCCCTTCATCCATTCCATCACCCAATCACAATTGCCTACATTCCCTGTTAACGACTGCATTCCAGAAATCGTAATCATAGTCTTGTTCATCCCATGTCTCATAATCTTCCCATTCTGCAATGCCTCTTTGAACCTCTTCACAGGCGACATTTTCTTTTCCTTTATTACTATTCAAACCATGTGCGTCGCTTGCCAATTCTTCCATCACCTTCAGTTGAGCTTGCACCTCCGTATCATAAATGTTGTTGAGGTCTATAGCATAACTTCTTTCAACAACTGCTTCTTCAGAGTCTCTCACGGACGGTGTTCTTCTCTCATTCCTGAAATGATGGTCTACGTCAGTCTGAAATGTGGAGGCAGCAACCTCTACACTGCCTACAGAAGGCGTTCCGTCGTCAAGGTGAATAATTCCTTCACCACTTCCATTTCCATTCTGGAGTGGGCTAAGTTGTTCTGTGCGATACCCACCTTCCAATGTAGCGAAGAGATTCATAGGTTTCGTTGTGGCTCTGACTTTGAAGAAAGTTTTTAGGCCTGTGTCAGTTGTTATGGACACTGGAGGAGTCCTCCCAGCAGAAAGTATTGACATTTCGGTGGGTGGGCAGTATGTAATTCGACGTAAGATTCCTTCAACATCTTTCTCAAATTCGTTCTCAATTCGTGTTTTGAAGGTGTTGTACCTCATCTCATCCGAAACCATAATGCATTGGGCTGGAAAGGTGGTTTCTACGAAGAACTTCTACCCTCCATCAGCAGAATAGTTCCAGTCCCTAACTAAAACGAGTATAGGAGTCTCCATTACCTGCAATGAAGAGAAAGCCGCAAAAATTTAATACATTTGACTCATCATAAGTAATAGGGCATACACATGTCACTATACGATATTTATATATCGTAGACCATAATAAGTTAATCTTGTTCACCGATCCTACCCCCTTCTTTACGGGTCTCCCAACAAATCAAAAGTTTCAGCTGATACAACAAATGACGGATATAAGCTCTGTATTTCTTCCATACTCTGCTAATATGATTCTAAAATTCCTATTCTTACTACCTATGCTTCTCAGTTTGCAATATACAAATATGAGATAATAAAAGCAACTAGGTTTATGACAGTTACCTCCTCGTCGAAATCGATCATCTAGTTTCTTGTTGTCACTAAGATCCGTAAACCTCTCTGTAATTTGATACTTATGACGCCTTTCTCTCTAATAATGCAGTTTCTCGAAACTCCATTATTTATGTTAATCCACAAACCCTAGTACACCAAAAGTACTGTTCGTTCCTTATTTTTTGTCCACACGATTAACATCAAAAATTGTGTCGAACAGTGCAAACCCTCTCTCGCCTCCACATATTATGTTCATTATTCTTAATTTCCTTATTAATCACCATGACATCACCACCCCACTTGCCCAATGAAGCTTCACATTCCTGCTCTTTTTCTGAAGGGCAAATTCGTCAGTTCATTGCAAGTTTTAGTCAACAGTAAAAGTTAACTGTTCAAAGTGCCTATTTCCAAAGTGCCGGCCCAAATAATGCCTAGTTTGGCAATAATCTCTTATGTAAAACGTACTTTTTAATTTATTCATTAAATGTCAATTTCTGCATCGGAATTTTGAGTGTAAGTATGTTTGAGTTTTGTCAATTTTCAGAACTTTACCTTTCATCTCTAAAATTAAAAAATACAAATCAGTCATACTGAATAAAATAATCTATATAATAATAACAATCTGAATAAATGCCAACAAACAGTTGCGATTTTTCGTCGTACCTTTTCGTAAAATATGTATATATATTTTTTTGACAGAAAATTTCAACGGTTGCATCTCTCTAAAAAGTTGCGTCTGTTAAATGTAGAGTTGTGTCTCTTACAAACAGTTGTGTCTATTCAAATGTTCGCATCTTTATAAATTTATATATAAGTGACTTCTCATCATTGTATTCAAATTTTCTTTATTTTATATTTTTGACAGAATTTTTTTACAGTTGTGTCTCTCTAAAAAGTTCCATCTGTTGAATATAGAGTTGCGTCTTTTACAAATATTTGTGTCTATTCAAATGCTCACATCTGTAGTAATCTATATATAAATAACTTCTCATCATTGTATTCAAATTTTCTTTATATTTGTATTAGTTATAAGAGAATTTTATATTTTTGACAGAAATTTTTTACAGTTGCGTCTCTCTCAAAAGTTGCGTTTTTTGAATATAGAGTTGTGTCTTTTACAAACAGTTATGTCTATTCAAGTTTTCACATCTTTATAAATCTATATATAAATAACTTCTCATCATTGTATTCAATTTTTTTTATATATTTGTATTAGTTAAAACAGAATTTGTTAGAAATGACGTTTCATCACTGTGAAAAATTTACTGCAGGTTAATATATTTTTTTAATCGTTGTAATATTTAATTATATTCAGGCCTTGATTGGTAACAGACTTTTAAGACTTTAAAATTATTTAAAGCATTAGCAGCTATAATTTTGCCAATCACACTTTGATTGCTTTTCTTTTTTTTTTTAAGTTTTGAAAGCCACTTTTTTTTTCCCCTTCCTTGTTTTCTCAAAATATTTAAAGCTTCAAAATCATGCTGTAAAACTAAACAATTTTAAAAACATTCTTTTTTTCTCCCCCATTATATTTAAAAGCTCTCCAAAAGTATATATATTTTTTTACATATTATATTTTTACAAATTAATTATTTTCATTTTTTCTCTTTCTTTTAAGATTCATTTCAATAATAATTTTTATTTTTTTCATCATTATCATTAATAATGGTGTAAAAGATTTATGATATTCATCATTAGTAACAGAGTATCATTCAAAACAATACATTAATAAGTGTTTAATGGATTTTTGACTGCTAGTATAACTACTCAATTAAAAAAACATTCAAAACAATTAAAAAAACAAAAGAAAAACAGAGTTTTCAAACAAAATCATATATTTGATTGATTTACATTTTAAAAATTATAATTTATCATTAATAAAATTTATTTTTGTTATTGAATTGCTATATGGATTCTGACATAATTTATATTTATTTAAATTATATTATTAATATTTAATGATAATAATAAAAATAGCTACAGCTTTAAAAGTTGTTGGTAAACAATCAGATTTTAACTGTTAAAGTTTTTTAAAGTTTTTACAGTCAAAGCATCTACAGCCAAATTCTCTACAGCTAAAATTTTAAAGTCAAAGTCTCTACAGCCAAAAATAATAGCCGCTACCAATCAGGGCCTCAGTCTCTAGGTATACATCTTCATAAATTATTAATTTTAATATATTAAAACATATATTTTAGTCGTTTAATTGAACCATTACAATATTGGTATAATTAATATTTAAGATCACATTACTTGGATAAACTATTCATAAATTATTATTTATTAGTTTTAAATAACTAAAATATATTTAAAATGAATTGTTGCAACCTTTTAATTACACCACGACAAATTTTGTTTATTTAATGAACCATTAAAACTTTTGATTTATCTTATGAATCGTTGCAATTTTTTTGGTAAATTTGATATTTATGGTTGTGTCTATAATACTAAAATATATTTAAATAATTTTTTGTTTTTGTTTAAATAATCTTAAGATACTCTCTTTAAACATCTATTCATCGAGGGTTATCATTCTATTGGTATGAATCCAAACTGAAATTTTGGTTTTTAGCTGTTAAAAAATGTGGTTCAAGTTGGGTTTTCAGAAAATGAGAGCATATTGGCTCGTATATGTTTGTTTGTTTTTGTCATAAGTATATATTTGTCTACTCAATGCTTTTTGATTAGAAAACTAATTGTATTATAGAAAACAATATGGATTTCTATATTTCTATTTCTTAAAAAAATATCTGATTATGAAATATCAAGATAAAAATAAAAATAAATATTAAATTCGTTCTATTATATTTTCTACAATTGGGAATATTTAGTTTATTGGGAGATGAAAAACCGGTGATCAACAGAAAAATTGACGGTTGAGATGATTGTCCAATAAACTATCTTAACGACAAAGACTTATCTACAACTTTATATAGGTTAAGGGAATTTGTATATTTAGTTCTAGTCATAATACACTCAAATTGAAATCTTAACAACAAATTATATTGAATATGAAATATTTTAAAAGTTTGAAAAGGTTTTGGATTCTGACTGCCAAACAAAAAGAGGAGCGTGTGAGAGCAATGAACCCGATCGTCTTTGGCCGACCATCTTCCTTAGACGCGCACATTGTGATGCTACATCATACACCTAAATATTATTGTTACAAGTTTTAACTATTATTTTTCCCCTCTAATATTTATTTATGTGTGACTCGAGATAATTAACCAGCAACTTAGGCGGAGAAAAATAAGTAGTAAGTACATTCAATATTGAATTAACTATATATATGTATATATATATAATCTATTATAATTGCCAAAATGTTTAATTACTATTGGTTGTTTTATATAGAAATATGTTTCATCTATAAAAATATTGTTGTTTGTATTATATATTCATTTACAATACTGCCTTTATGAAAATAGATATATTTTTTTATATGAATATATAACTGATTTTTGATTCAAGTAAATAAAATATGTGATAATTTTCTGTTTAGTTATATTCAAATTTGAGAGGATTGGTAATTTTCTTACTGATTGACTAAATAATAATATTAATATTCATTTTTTATGAAGTAAAAATTGATTTTGGAAATAGAAATATGTTTGAATTATGCTAAAAAGGATAGAAATAATTAATTTAAATGAATTTAAACAAAGCATTATGTCATATTAAGAATGGTTCTCAATTAATATTTTTAATATTTGTAATTTATTTTATGATTATTTAAGAAATTTATAGTGTCTTATACAATGTATTCATAATTTTATCGTTTAAAACAAAACAAAAAGAAAAAAAATTAAAAATATAATCATTTACATATCATATTTGACAACAAGAGAACAAGTTGTAATGGTTCATAAAATATACAAAAATATGACTGTAAGATTAAGAAGAGAAGACACGACTGTAGATTGCATTTATTCATTTTTTCAGAAATTAAAAAATATTTACGAAAAGACACAGATAAAATGTTACATTGAAAAGATGCGAACGAAAGGTTACGAATAAAAGCGAAGGAAATGACACGACTGCAATGTAATCTCATGGCAGTTAATCGTAAAATTTTTGTTTAATTTAATGTGTGTACTGTGTAGCATTGATAATTATTTATTTAATCATATGTGAAGGTAAGATTATTTTTTTAAGTATATATTTTCAACTAAAATATAAAGAATTTTTCAAAAAATTGTATGTTTTTGAAATTTTTATTAAATAGTTTAAGAATCTCAATAGTTTAGTAAATAAATTTAATTAAAGAATTTTTGTAATAAATATTTTACTAAAATGAGTTCTCCGCGATATTGCGGGGGCTCCATACCTAGTAATATATAATATAAATCATTTTTTTACCCTTAAATTTAAGAAATGTTTAAGAAATAATATCAAATTGAAGGTTGCACGAGTATCTGATTCTATATTTAAAATTCTAAAAATCTAATTACCATGAAAACATTTAAAACATACGTAGAAAAATTATGTTTTGTATTATTTTGAATTATGTAAGATTAGTTTGCATTTTTGAAGATATAAAAGGTAAAATTGCAAAAATTGGTGATTTCAATTGTTTGATTTTTTTATTATTATTTTTTTTTTGCAGAAAACCCAATATATATTCACTATTTTTCTGTTTTACTTTTGGAGAAATATATTATAAATTTTCTTTTCTTTTTTTTTGTGTGTAAAAACAAAAAGAGAGTGAATGGTAAAATATCAATATTCATAGGTCATAAGAAAAAGACGAGTGCTCCCTTCAGGAAACATCAAAGGGAGCAAAAACGAAGAAAAAAAAATAATCTCTCTGAATCGCTTCTGCTTTGGTACGTTCTCTTCTCTCCTTGGATGTCTTCAATCTAGGTTTCGAGTTTTGGGATTCAATTGTTCCTTCCAGAGAGCTCCAATTTCGGATCCTCTCAGTTTCTTCTTCTTAGTCCCCTGATCTGATTATTGAATCCCAGAATTATCTTCCGACGAGCTCAGCTTTTCTCCGATCTCTAATTTCTCTCCGTCTTCTTATTCTGTGTGATCCCTTAATCAACAGCCGAGGACCTTAAGCTTGTTTCGATTGATCTAATCCTCTGAGCTCTCTCAGCCGCGGGGATCATTGTCCCTTCGCAATGGTGGTCTGCAAATGCAGAAAGGTATGTTTCATCTACTGATTTCTTAGACTGGATTTCTTATCAATTGATGATCTGCGGGAGTGATGACTGTTAGCGATTTCTGATCTTGCATCTGAGTTTTTTCGAATTATATGTTTGCATGTGATTTCCCCCAAAATTGTCGCGCATTTGGTTTGATCTGGATTTGTTTTTTTTTTCTTTGGGGGAAACGATTTGGTTTGTTTTGTAAATTTTTGTTTCTGTTTGGATTCACTTGTAGCGC
This sequence comes from Camelina sativa, assembly GCF_030686135.1. NCBI lineage: Eukaryota > Viridiplantae > Streptophyta > Magnoliopsida > Brassicales > Brassicaceae > Camelina > Camelina sativa. Next base: position 18,320,753 of record NC_141898.1, on the reverse strand, counting down.
TCATCAAGTGGATGCTACTAATGTTTCCGTTTCTCTTTGTTTTTTTTTTGTTTACAGGCTACGAAGCTGTATTGCTTTGTTCACAAGGTCCCTGTTTGCGGGGAATGCATTTGCTTCCCGGAGCATCAAACTTGTGTGGTATGTTTTTATCTACTCTATATACTATATGGTGTCACCCTGCGAGCTGATAGTTTTCTAGGGGAATTAGTCTCTTGTTGTTTGGATTGTGGTATCCTTGTAGAAATAGAAGAAAAACAAAATATGTGGAAGATCTTCTACTGTTGGAAATAATTGCTGCTTTTGGTTTAGTTGTTGATTTGTTATTTTCGTGTATTTTTAAAAGGATAATCTGGATATATATATGGTGCCTGTTTGGTTATGTAGTAATATTGTTGTCATTTTAAAGAATTCAACACTTTGACCAGTAGATACTCCGTCTTCGATTCTGTCTTTGGAGCTGTTTCGTCATTTATTGATGTTAATTTCACACTTAAGATAAACATCAGTGGCAGCAAGAACTATTTCTCGATCTTGTTTTTCCTGATCTGTGTGCACAAGCAGTCATTCTGCTCTATTTCATAATCTCTTTGCAGCCATTTTCCTCTCGCTTTAGTTGAGCAATGTTCAGATTTTTTTTTCTTCTTTTCTTTATGCTGCTTCATTGTTGACATGGAGAAACAAGACTGAAAGATGTTTTTATCATGTTGTAATCAATAGGTCCGGACTTATTCAGAATGGGTGATAGATGGAGAGTATGATCAGCCAAAGTGTTGTCAATGCCAAGCAACATTTGATGAGGGGGCAGGTCATCAAGTCACTCGGTTGGGTTGCTTGCGTATGTTATCTGACTTTTACCTCTGTTGGATTCGATTTTTATTTCTGAGTGTCTTCTACAACTAAATGATTGGAATTATCTCTATCTTCTATTTGTATCAGATGCTTTACATACAAATTGCTTGGTTTCGCATATCAAGAGTTTTCCTGCTCATACTGCACCTGCTGGTTATGTGTGCCCATCATGTAACACGCCTGTAAGTCCAATTGATACATATGAATGTAGTAGAAAAAGTTCTTTTGTGTTCTTCTTTTTTTTTTGTTGCATTGTTTTTCTTGAGTGTTGGTCCTCACGGGAGCTCTTGGTTGGTGTCTCATATTGATACGTGGATTTAGAGAATTATTTGAGTTAGAGTGATCTCCAGTGTTTTTTTATAGCAGTAATGAGCACTTGATAAGTGTTATCAAGTTGTTCTGTCTTTCTATCAATGTGTTCGTTTTTTGTGGATACTTGGGTGACCTAACGTTATACACTAAATGTTGTATTTCTTTGATTCGTAGGGGATTAGTAGTCCATGATTTTCTGGTTTAGTTAACTTCTTCAAGTCAGTAGCAACCTTTGTTTGTAATGTAGCAGATGAGAGCCAATCAATCAATATTACGCCTAGACAGACAAAACTTGGAAAAGTAATTAAAATTAGAGTAATTAATGATAGATAATTCATGTTGTCTTGACTCTTTTCTATCAAATATCGGATGACTTTTAGCTGCTTCCTATGTTCTGGTGTGTAATACTTTACTCTATGATGTGATATACTGGAGGTAGTTATCTAGATTAATTTGGTCTACCAAGGTTTGAGCTAATAGAGTAATAGCCATCCCGATTGTATGCCATTCCTGTCTGTCCTTTTTAAAACATTTTGTATAGCCTGGCTTTATCTTACGCCGACGTGTTGTTTCTTTCTTGGGAGAGTGCCATATTATAGTTCTCATATGGTTTCAATTGCAGATATGGCCTCCCAAGATGGTAAAAGATGCAGGATCTCGGCTTCATGCACTGTTAAGGGAAGTGATTACGCAGGTCAGTTTTATCTTTTAGCTCAATTGTTTTTGTTGATTATCCAACTTTTCATCTTGAAAGAAGTGAAAATCTCCAAAGTATTACCTTTTTGAGTGTTACCCTCACTTCAGACATCTCTCAATGTGAGCATATATTATCCCCCAGTAATATGGCAGAGTATGGTATTGTCACATTGTTTTGTGTTGACTAGTGAACACTATAACATGTCGTGAAATGATTACTGGTTTAGTTTGATATAATTCTCCGCTTTCCATATGGCAGACTGGTCTTGAGAAAAATTTACTTGGGAACCATCCGGTTTCTCGATCCACTGAATCTCGTAGCCCACCCCCTGCATTTGCTTCAGATGCATTAATTAATTTATCATCATCTTCTCATACACAAGAAGGAAAAAACCTGCCTGATAGTTATTCAGTAGCCGGAAATGGAGAATATTCCAAACCTGCGGTTTCAGAGATAGTTGAGATAGATGTTCCTGCTTCAGCTGGGAATTACATGAAAAGCTCAAGCCCTGGAGTAAGATTCTCTTTGTTTTTCGCAAAAACTAGTAGCAATATCTGTGTCCCCTCTATAATTTGTCACAAATTTATGTATTTGTTGATATTGTATATAGCTTGCTGCTGCTGCTGCACGGAAAGGAGTACCCGCTGTGGACAGGCAGAACTCCGAGACTCTATATTATGCGGACGATGAAGACGGAAATCGTAAAAAGTACTCAAGAAGAGGTGGGAGAAAAACCGTATCTTTTTTACCGCTCTTGTCTGAAATGCTGTTGTGGTTTTGCGTTAGTAGAAGACTTAGGCTGAGGATATGTATCTGGTTTTTATTTCTGAGATGCATAGTATTTACTTCAAGCTGCCAAGTGTGTGCCTTCCAGTAGACGAACTCCACTTTTGTATGAATCAGTGACGATGATTTTGACTGATTCTCATTTCCTTTTTCCATGTAAGGTCCTCTTCGTCACAAGTTTCTACGGGCTTTACTACCTTTCTGGTCTAGTGCATTACCAACTCTGCCCGTGACAGCACCACCTCGTAAGGATGCAACGAAGGCAGATGATGGTTCTGAAGGTCGTGTAAGGCATCAACGATCATCAAGAATGGATATAAGGAAAATACTAATTCTCATAGCTCTCATGTAAGACCTTGTTTACAGTGGAACTCTTTCTTCACCTGCTCGTTATATGTCAAATGTTTGGTGCAGAATAATTAAGTATTATCAATTGTGGCCTAAATCTGTGTGACCAATGTGCAGAGCCTGTATGGCAACAATGGGGATTTTATACTACAGACTTGCGCTACAGGCAATTGGTCAAGAAATACCCGATGAGGAGCAGCGATGAGGTAAAATCCTATCAGACAGGGGAATAAGGCTGGCTCAACATATATCATATACATTGCTGGCTTAACCAAATCAATTTGCCCCTGGTGTAGATCCTTTTGGACGACTAGAAAATGTTTTTTCATGAGTTGATTCTGAGAATTGTGGCCTGCGGTTTATTTGGTAGAACGTTACAAATCATGTTCCTTGTGTCAGTATCCTTGGTTTGTTGCTGGTCGAAAGTATCTGTTTCAGATCGACATGTTTTAGTTGTAGCTATTGTTTTTTGGTAGACGAAAACACATTTTATGGACGCTTCAATGTTCAAGATTTCATGGCCTATTATTGAGTAGTATCTCTCGTTATTTCGGGGTAAAATAGATGGTTCTAAATGTTTAGATATCGATCTGAATCTTTTATATATTGATTAAGAAAGAAATTACGTTTTTGCTCATGTGTCTGTCTATTGAAAATGGAAAGGAATTTATTAATTATTTTGCTCAGAGATCAAAAATAAGTGTAAGTTTATAAAAATAACTGCATTATTGCACTCTTGTAATTATTACTGAAGTAGAATTATCGAGAACACTAGCTTCACTTTTCATAAAGACTATTGTGTCCTGCAAGAACTATATAAGAATTGCGAGTACAAATTTGAAAGATTATATTATCGGACCATAGCTTTAAAAGATTATTAAAATCATAATTTTTAACCATAACTGCATCAAAACCATCGGTTCACCCATTTAGAAATTTAAAATGTTTAATTAACGGCATTACACATGAAATAATGTTACTTATATATGTTGTTGTTACTATTCATATTTAAATTCCGTATATCATATGTCCTTAACCAAAAAAAAATAATGAATTTACATATATTTTCTATCTGCATTTAATAAATTTTCTTTTCCACCTTTAACACAAATCATCCATAACTTTGACTATAATTTACTAGTATTTTATAGCTTAATAAATATATTATTTTGTTGGTTTATTTACTTTCCAATCACAATCAAAAGCACTGTAAAGGAAAAAGAAAAAAAAGGAAAACTAAAATTACATAGGAGTCACTAAGGTTACATGATATGAAGTTCCTTACATTAGTCTTCATCACCTTTGTTTTATTTCTTGCTCCAACCAAAACAGTGGTGGTTCGAGTCTCGGGGGATGAGGAGAAAGTGGCATGCATCGCAACAGATCTTTGAGCATGCCTACCAGCGGTAGAACTCGGAAGCCAACCGCCCACAGAGTGTTGCGAAAAATTGAAAGAACAAATGTCATGTCTGTGTGGTTACCTAAAAGACCCATCTTTTAGTCACTATGTTATATCTGAACAGGCTCAAAAAGTTTTAACAACTTGTGGTATACCAATTCCAGAATGTTAAAAGTTGAAATATATAACAATTATTCATGTTAAAACTATCAAAATAAAATATTTATAATTATCTGTTAAAATGTTCATCATTAAAAGTTAATTAATATGTCATAATTAACGTCTCAGATTACAAAAGTCTAAAATACTTTCATTTAACTATGACTTAAAATTATTTTTATTTTTAAAACTCTTTTTGTAAAACACCTAAAAATTTTGGTATTTGAACCAAAATAATAAAAAAAAAATTCAAAAAAAAACCCCCAAATTTTCATTTTCCCGCCAAAACTAAAAATATGTGTTTTCGCCAAAATCTCAAAAGCATTTTAAAGATCAAATATTTTTTTGTTGTGTATTTTTATATTATAAAAAGATGAATTTATTAATAAATTTTTTATTCAAATTTAATATGATAATTATTTAGTTATAAGCATAATTAAAACCATTAAAGCAGTTTCAGATCAATATAAATGGTTATTTGGTCATTTTACGTATATTATATTCAGATACAAATATCAAACACAAAACAAACATAATTGCATCAAAACATAATTTCTGGACGGATGAACCAAAAACAGTTATTTAGAAAATTATTTGATAAAATTAATAATTTGCTTGATTGGTATAGCATATGATGGGTCTAAGGTTGGTCTTTTAACATCTAATCATGTTTTATTAGTTGATCATATAAGAGAGCATAGAAAACTTTTAAATGTTCTTATATGCTCAACATCTCAATGCTTTTTCATTGAGCTTTTTCATAAGTATAAGGCTTTTAAAGTAGTAAAAATATATTTTACCCTAACTAATTTAATTATTATTGTTCAATAATCTCAATGCTTTTTTTCCTTTACTTTTACAAACTTTAAATTGTTGTGTCCTCCCTTATTTAATGCTTTGACCTTTTATCACATTTAACACTACTTTTCAAAAGACTATGAGTCATAGACTGCACTAATTAGAAAATTCATTTATAAATAAAACCACCATATAATATCATTAATTAGCCCAAGTTGAAGTTAAAGCTCATAATCTAAAACTTTATTATTATTCTCTTCAGCATGATACAACAATACCAAGATTGCACATAATTTTTTTAATTAGTTTTCAGAATTTTATTAAATTTATGGATCAAATTCTGATTCACTTGTAAGTGCACTGGCTGGAGCGATTTCTCTTTGTTTTGTTGGAATATCCCATCCATACCTGAAATACTCTCTTAAAAATTTGGTGTGGCGGACATATACTCCTCGTTCTTTTGCAATCCACAGACACACATTAGGGTTCATTCCATTACATGTAACATCTATAAAATTTAGGCTTGGAAAAAAAGCTTCAAAAAACACATGATGTTTATAGTTTGGTCCCTGAAATACAAAAACAAAAATTGTTTAACTTTATTGTACAGTCAATAATGTAACTTTTTTTGTACAGTAAACATTTTATTGAGTGAATAGTTGAATCAGTTTTGAGCATATTCTATATAAAACAAAATGCATTAAAGTAAACAAAAAAAATCGTCTCACAATCCAGTTAACCTTTTAAAATACAAGAAAAGTTCTAATATAGCTTACATATGACAATAAGTTTTTTTAGATTGGACCAAAAAAAATCAAAAACAGGATTTGTTCCTAAAACATTTGAATTTTTCAATAATACAACAAAACTCATCCCTAGTTCCTGTACCTAAAAATATGTAAAGATATCTATATATATATATATATATATATAAACATAAAATTTAGTTTTTACCTGCCATAAGCTACACCGATACAAAACATTTGGATAAATTATAAATTTGAACTGAAAACTCTCGCCTATGTTAAGATAGGTAATTGGAAAACCATGAGTGTTACTCTCGCATTGAACTTTCAGTTTCTTGTTAAACTGAAGCTGATTTACAATTTGGAGATGAAAAGCTCTGAAGAAAGGAGGCAACGATGAATTTATAGAATGAAAGGAAAAGAGGACAAGAAGAAAAAAAACCAAATATTTTCCCATTCTTAATTCTTTGTAATAAACTTTTCTTATATAACTAAAGATATATATACATACACAGGAGGCTAGTAACACATATTTGAAGAAATATATCTAACAATATGGTAATTAGTAATTACTAATTGTGCTAAAGTTGACTAAATCAACGTGTCCATATGGTAACATTTGACCAAAATCAAAGTGTCCATACGGTAACATTTGTTTAGTTTAGATAGTAAATAAATAATTTATCTAATATAAGAATACTATATTAGTATTAGCGTATACTGATAATTTATCACGATCATGTTATAATGGCTAATTTAAAAAAACAAACTTTACTGGTATTAAAATGGCAGTGGTTGGTCGTCCTTCATTATGAACGGCCTTTTTCTGTGGGCAATTCTTTATCTTTAGGACTTGTTGTCTCTTTCGTTTATTTCAAGCTAAGCCTTATAGTTTGTTTGTTATATGGTTTAAAATTATTGATTGTAGTTTATTTTATCCTTCTGTCTAAATTTATTGGTGTATTTGGTTCTTTTTTAAAAAAAGTTTATAAACTTTTAATCTATTATAATGAAGTGTTTAGGAAAAAAAAAAAACTGAGTAACAACGGTTCTTATGTTTTTGGTCATCGCACGTACGGAAACACAAAACACAAAGCGAACTCAGATAATAATAACAACAACTCGTTTCACCCCCAAAAGAAAAAAAGAAAAGAAAAAAATAAGCAAAAAGAAAAGAAAAAAAAAAACAAAAAATCCCTTTAGGGCACACAACAAAGCGAAGAGAAAGAAGCACTTGTGTTCTGTGTAACAAATTTCGCGGCTAACTGGTTCGTCGTACTCACTCTCTTTAGAATTCTCAATTCAATCTTCGATTTTATCATTCTGGGTTTTTTTTGCTTTCACCTCAATTCAATTCCGATTGATTTGACTCTTTCTTAAAAAAAAAAAAAAAAAAAGTTCGATACTTTGCAAAGTTGGGATCTTCTCAAATTCGTCTCTGTTTTCGATAGTTTCTTACCTCAGATCTGTCTGAAAAAACCCTAAATTTGTGTTTGATTTTACTTTCTTAGTTAGTCAATCGGTTCTAACATTTTTGCCTGAGCTCAAGTTCTATCTGAACTTCTTCTTACTTCGATCTAAAGAATTAATGTATGTGTTTTGATTTTTCAAATCAGGTGTATACAGAATTGGGATTGTCTAGGTCTTGGGACCAATTTTGCTGCAAAGCTTGGATCTTTGGATGAAGCTGGATTTGGGAATTTGGGTTTAGTTTCAGTTGAGGTTGGTTTGAAGGTTTTTGGTTGAAGAAGATGGGGTCAGATCAATGTTTCTCAAGATTAAACACACTTGAGATAAAAGCCCTAATTTATCAGAAAATTGGGCATCAGAGAGCTGATACTTACTTCGATCAGCTCGGCAAATTCCTTACCTCGAGGATAAGCAAGTCCGAATTCGACAAGCTATGTATCAAGACGATTGGTAGGGAATGCATTTCTCTTCACAACCGACTTGTCCGTTCCATTTTGAAGAATGCCAGTGTTGCTAAGTCCCCACCACCGAGGTATCCGAAGAAACCAGGGAGTCAGTCTCTTTATGTGGATTCTTCTGCGTTCCCTCCTTCGCCTAGAAAGTGCAGGTCGAGGAAGTTTAGAGACCGGCCTAGTCCGCTTGGTCCACTTGGGAAGCCTCAAAGTCTTACAACTACGAATGATGAGTCAATGTCAAAGGCGAGAAGACTTCCAGCTTCTGTTGAAGATGGAGAAGAAGTTGAGCAAATGACTGGGAGTCCGAGTGTGCAGAGCAGAAGTCCCTTGACAGCTCCACTTGGTGTTTCTTTCAACAATCTTAAGAGCGGGATTAGAAAGTCTGTTTTGAGTTCATACAATGGTATCAATCGTGAGAGTTGTCAAAGCAGGGGGGAGCTACCTGATACGATAACATTGAGAGCTATGTTGGAGAGGAAACTTGAGATGGAAGGGATAAAGCTGTCTATGGACTCTGCTAACCTTCTTAATAGTGGATTGGATGCATATATGAGAAAGCTGATCGAGCCTTGTTTGAGTTTATCCTGTTCTCGGGTTAGAGATATGAACAGTCTACAAAACCCAGCGGTGTCTAACGTATCAATGTTGGATTTCCGTGCTGCCATGGAGTTGAATCCACGGGTTCTTGGAGAGGACTGGCCTATACATCTTGAGAAGATCTGTTGCCGTGCTTCAGAAGAGCAAAGGTTGTAGAAAAAACGCCGTAATTTTTAGCAATACAGCAATATCATATCTGATTTGACAGATTTGGATGGTACATTTACCTGAGATTCTTTCCTTTGGAATTTGGGTGGCATTGCATGCGATTAGAGAGATACTTGAAGAAGCTTTGAAGGGGAAACAAAAGAGGCTTGGGGTTTGTACAAGTTCTGATAGATATATATATATAGTTTTAAATACCATTTGTTTAGCAGAGATATCTTTACTTTTTTCTGTAATCTTTCCTCATGTCTGATGTAACAAATTTTCCATGAAAGCAAAAGAAAATTTTAGCAGTTCCATGACTCTTCTTTACCCATGAGTTTTCTGTTCCAAGTTCTTAAACCGCAGGAGGTTACATGTAATTGAAGCAGAACATTCGGACATATAAAGGAAACAAAAAAACTCATTACTTTTGTGAAACTATAATCTTACATGTACCAACCTAATTCTACAGACAGCAGAAAAGTCTTAAAGAATACTAATTGCAGTTTGAGATGCGGAGCACAAAATATGGAGGTAATGCCTGAGATAATGTAGATTTGAGTGTTTTAGCTTGAAATCACGTCTGGTTTTTTACGGTTTGCCATGTAAGTCATGTAGATTGTCCATACATACGAAAACGAGTTGCTTACAAGAGGCTGCATGGAAATAAAGATAAGAGCAGAGTCAGAGTGAGTGCATCCTGAAATAAGCAGCGAAAACCGGAATAGTAAACGATTTGAGTTTGGAGTTTTCTCTTGAACCACATGTGACATGTCTAAACACCAGAATAGCTAGTCGAAAGAGTTACCTGTAAATGAACGGGGAAGAATCTGAATGTAATAAAATCACATACAGGCCAATACATGACACCATTAAACAGCGCAGGGAGTAAGTCCCTTTTCAATCTGGCAAGTATATCTGAACCACTTTCCCCTGGGAGAAAGATAAAGTAAAACCCCATCACTAAAATCAATGATATTTTGTATTTTGTAAGACACATCCAAGATCAAACAAATCCGACACAAGAATTGAACCAAAGAATTCTCAAGTTCAAGTAGCAGAGAGGCAACTTGTTTCTGAAACCTATGTGGTGACTAAGAGTATACTAAGAACTTCAAGACTGCGAGTTTCTGGTTATGTAAATAACCAATCAATCTCCATTTACCATTCTCACCACGACACATACTAGCCACAAGCAAAAATGACTGTAATTCCAGTTAAACTGATCTAGTTCACAAAATTTTCATGTACATAAGATTCAGTTAGATGGTCTCGCAATTTTTTAATGATTTTGTTCCACTTAATTGAGGCAAAACAGAAGAGTAGCAGAGGATGTAAACAGGTTTGCATGTTTCATCCTATCCTAACACAATCCTGGTCTTAGATATATACAAGAAGCTTACCTTGCAGGGAAGCATTCAACGAGAAGAAGATAACGGTCATGGTAGGCCCGTAGATCGCCTGTCCCATGGCCATTTTCTTAAACGTAGTGATCAAATCTCGCGTAGGAAAGAGTCTTGACATGAAATTGAACCAATAGTGAAGTGTTGGTCCCAAGACAAATAGACCATATCCACCCATCCTTGCTGTTCTCACCAAGTCATATGACTCAGACGATTTTTTCGCAATTGTCTGTCAAAAGATCAAGACAGGGTGAACCAATGTCAGCTGTAAAAAGTCAATTCTCACAGAATGGAGTGCTACAAAAACAGTAACTACAAAGAAAAGTAACAGAGGAAATTGCTCAATTCACATTAATTAGCTAAATCACCATTTCAAGAATGACCAAATCATAAGACTTGGAAGAAGTTTTTACAATCGTTTAATGAAAGATTAAGACAAAATGAACCAAATGTGACCTCTTGAAGTCAGTTCTTATACAGTGGAAAAGGCACAAGAATTTGGATACAGACACACTACTCCAATCTCTTTGGGTTGCAGACACATTACTCCAATAAAGAATCAAACTTTTTACTCCTCCTGATCAAATGATATGTTCTCTTCCTATCTGTTCTAGTTCTACTTGATATTAGGATCAAAGACCTAAGAAACATCTCCCGCAAAATTAAGCGTTTTTGTATTTGTGAATCTCATAACTAACACATAAATGTCACAAAAAGGCATAGTTTTTAGCTACCATACTTGTCCAGTAACATTGAAAGCAAAACTGTGAAGTACCTGAGAAGACAAGTCGGCGGCAATGTAAATAAGAGAGGAAGTGACACTTTTGGTCAAAACTGGGCGTGATTTAACCATACCAAGGTACCATCCAAAGAACCCAACTTTCGAAATCGACGCAGATGACGAAGAAGAAGAAGAAGAACAACAAACACCCAAAGAAGGAGAAGGTGAGACTCCTGTTTCTTTTGCTCTTCCGAGAAGCTGACGCGACCGGAAATAAGGTCTCGATTGAGCAAGACCGGTGGTCTTAGCAAATGGGTATGTCTCCGCCGCCGCGTTCCGCCGTATGAGACGGACGGTGTTCGCGGCTGCGTTTCTGAACAATGCTCCGCTCATTCTGGCTTCCGAGATTTTAGGTGTTGTTGTTTGCTAATCAGGAAGCTTTTGAGTTTTTGATGATGACTGCAAAAAGTTCGATGGATTTTTCCGGTTTCTTCCTAAAAAATCAAAAAAGCTGTTCATTTTAGTCGGTTAAGCTAAACCGTATCTGGACCGAGTTACCCAAAATTTCCAGTGTAAAATGGCCAAAAAAAAGTCATCAACTTTATGAATAAGTAGAAAAAAGTTTCAACTTTGTTGTTTATGAAATAAATACCCAAATTTCTCTGGACTCAGTAAAATTACATATTTTAATTGGAGAAAGTCTTTAAAATGCCCAAAGTTTTCATTTTTGTTTATCGAAATCTTTCGCCTTATTCCAAATAATATATACAATAAATTTTACTTGATTATTTTAATAAAATATCTAATTTTTATTGATTTTACTATTTTTATCATGTCATTAAAGTCAACTTACAAGGTTAATTAATATGATATATATATAGGGAAACTAACTCTAAATCGATTTTGAGTTTTAGAACCCTAGAACCCTAAACATTACAATTGAAATTAACAATAGTTTCATACCTCATCTATCAGTCGATTCTTGATACGAACACACCAAACAATCAACCAGAACCGCAACTACTCAGACGGCAACTATCATCGCAATCAAAGGAATGCGGGATTTGAAGTTTGAGAAAAAAAAATCGCTTTTAGGGTTCTAGGGTTCTAAAACTCGAAATCGATTTAGGGGAAGAAAAACAAGGCAACAATGTCTTTAGTTCCCTCTAATTAACCACGTGGGGTTATAGCTTAACCCTGGTTAACATTTTCGTCATTAGAGTTAACAGTCATTATGTCGTAAGTACAAATCTACCGTTATTAATAACATAAAGGTTTTTAAAGACAACGGAAATTAAACTATGTATTTTTTGGGAAATTTAATAACTAGAGGAATTAAACGGCAAAAAAAAATTAGATTGACTAGTGGCTTCCACATCATTAAGATTCAACTGCTATTTAACACTCTATAATGTGTGTGTGTTCGTATTAAAAGTATGTGTTGGTGCGGGATTTAGCACCCACGACATACCGATCTAAACCGAAGATAAACCGAGTAATTTTGCACATCAACTGAACCGGGGGACCCCCTTTTGGGCAAGCTAAACGGGCCTATAAGCAGAAGCCCGACGAAGTCACTTGCCCGACCTCCGAGACCGCCCCCTAAGCTCAACCTGATCATCATAAGAGGAAATTTACCATATTTGAAGATTCGAGATTTAAGGAAAATAGACTTATCTTGTAATCAATGCATTCATATAAATAGAAAGGTGCTCTTTCCTTGTAAAGCATCCAACAATTAATACAAAAAATTTACTTGTTCTTGAGCGAAACCCTAACTTCTTCCTCAAGAGATCATAACCCTTCTTTATTTTCTAGCTTAAATCCAGTTTTTCTAGAGAGATCTTAAGTGAATTTGTTTCCCACTTAAACAAATTCATTGTGTGAATTCTTGATTCAACAATTGGCGCCGTCTGTAGGAACCCTTACACAAAAGGTCTACGTTTTTTCTCTCTACCACCAAAACTAAAACAAACCAGAAAATCAAGTTCAACTATCTGCACCTCCACCTTCCAAGGGGAATTCCCGGCAGCTCCCGAAGAACTGGAAGACAGGTGACCTATCTACGAATTGCCCCAAACAGTAGCTTTTCGTGGAACCAAATTTCGTTTCAATTCGAGCTCACCTCTGAGAGATATCGCAGTTTCTCTGCAATATACTCTATTTTTTCAAATAAAGATCTGTCTGTTTTCGACCAGCCAGCCTCAGGATCGATTTCTCGGCTGAGTACAACGAATCAGGTCGTGTTCTTCAGAGAGATATCGCCTTCTCACTACCGCATATTCTATCTGTTGAAATTAATATAGATCTGTCGGGTTCCGACCAGTCAACCTCGGGGCCGATTTACCAGCCGACTCTGCCGAACTACTTTATGCATAACCTACCTATGGATTGCCCAAAGAATAATCTTTCCATAGAATCCGGTTTCATGTTGATCGGACTTGTCTACCGAGAGTTATTGCTGTTTCTCTGCAGCAAACACTATCTGTTAAAACACAGAGCTGTCTCTATCGCACCAGTCAGCTTCGGGATCAATTTCCCGACAAAGTACTATGGCCCATATTACGCACAACCCATCCACGGATAGGCCTTAGAGTCAATTTTCCGGAAAAGGTAACCCCAACCCAATCCGAAGTGTCTATCGAAAGTTATCACCCTATTTCCGAACTGACACATCTTGTTTGAAACCCTATCTATCAGCTCGCCGTCACGACTTGGAGAGCAGTTTGCCGCCGATATAGAAGGAACCAAAAGTCGATATTCAAATGAAACTGAAGCCCCGAGGCTTAGCTTTCTGACAAGATGTTGATGTCCAAATCGGTCACAATCAGAATGTTTAAGTTCGGTAAAAGGATGGTCGAAGTTTTCTTCTATCAATCGGTGTCGGAGCACAAAAGACGGGTTACAATACAACTTAGACGAGTTAGCAAGTAATGAACGAGTTAGAATGGATGAGTTAGACGGACGAGTCTTCGAATCCTTCGCTTTTAACCTTCAACGGGTAAAAAGCCTTGTCTCTCCTTTTTTCTCCTTTTGATCGAACGCCGTGCACCCGCTTTTATAGGGAACTGTGTCGGTTCGTCCATTACAAAGACCAAAATACTCCTTCCCTTCCTGAAGGTTTATTTGGGCCTTCTTATGGGCTGGGCCTTTTGTTAGGTTACGGGTCTACCCCTAACAGTAGCCCCTCCTCACCCCTAGTTCGTAGTTTTTAAGCAAAGAACTATGTCGGGGGTCGAACCTACGACCTTTCTTTTCTGTTGGAGTCCGTCGCAGAAACCCAACTTGCCTGAACGGGCGTGGGCCTTCACTCTTGGTCGTTGGGATGATGATCTTTAGACAAGGTTCGAAGAAGCAAAAGGTCGCGCGTGTGATTACGCAGTTTTCGATGTTTTGGGGTCGAATCATCGTATGCGATTCTTGACGCGCGTGAGATCCGGAAACTGTACCGTCGCCGAACGCGTACTGTAATGATTGCGTCTCTAGAATCTTCCTTCCTTCCCTATAAATACCGCTTCTCCACCCTTCTTATTTCATCTTCTCGAGCTTTGCTTCCCTCACTCAGGTATTCTTCCTTTCTATTATCTCGTCTCTTTTTGTCAGTTCGTTCATACTTCGTATTTTTCATTATGACATCCTCCCAATCCGTATCCTCCGATCCTTTCGCCGCTAGTCACCTTCGACGAGCTACCTCCTCCGAATCTGGTGGTTCGGCCAGATCTATTCGTCGCAAGGTTCGGTCTCCAGTTTCTTCCGGTTCATCATCGACGGATTCAGATATCGCTTGGCTTGCAACGATTCAACACCGCCTTTCTTCCGACCCAGCCGTTTCAAGCTCGTCGGGACTTCCTTACAGGATCCCTTCCTTGGTTGACGAGCCGTTAACCGATGACCCGTTCTTTCCCGAGGAGATTGATTTCCCTCCGCCGGTTGAAGGCGCCTTTGCACATGTTGGTAGATCGACGCTGAAGATTGATTCGGCGATTTTCGCGGTTGGCATTGGGAAGTTGAGCACTAAACAAAATATTCTAATTCCTTCTCCGGCCCAACGTCCTTGGGATGCTCCTCCCGACTTCATATGTCTCTCGGAGAAATTCTTTACTGAGTGTGGGCTCACTTGTCCTCTTCCCTCTTTCTTGATGACGTACTTTGCTCGGCGTAAGGCGGCCATTTCTCAATTTACCCCAACAACTTTTCAGAACGCCGTGGGTCTCTCGATTATGGCCGAGGCTGCAGGAGTCGAGCTGACTTGCAACCATTTGGAAGAGTTGACAATTTTTAATCCGTCGAATCGGACTAAATCTCCCGGAATTTATTACCTGGGTTCGGCAAAGAATACGACTCTCGTCGAAGGAGCCAAGGGAAAAACGTATAATTGGAAAGGCTCGTATTTTTTTCTGGAAGTTACTCCTGGGGTTCTATAGGACCCGTCCATTCCTTGGTTTTCTGGGTGGAACCCTTCACCCGGTAGCCGACCGTTCTTGTTTAACTATCTTTCTGTTCTTGGTCGGGCTTTGGTTTTACCTAATCCCCCTTGGTTCATCATCTTTTTGTAGTTGTCGTCTCAAGGTGTCTTCTTCCATATCCTCCTACTCTTCAAGCTGAGGTTAACGCGATCAAGCTCCTTTGTCCCTACGTCTGGCCGGGTACCGAGTTGAAAAAAGGTCGTCCAAGGAAAATACCAGCTTCGAGGAAGAAAGGTAACTCGATGTGTTTTTTTTTGTTTTTACTCAGTTTTTGGTTCTGGTGCCCTTGCCTAAAACCGTTTCTGCTGTCCACGATTTTAGCCAGAAAAATGGGGAGACTGAACACAAATGTTCCCGACGTATCTGCTCGCTACCGTCGGGTTCCAGAGTCTTCTTCCTTGCCTCGTTCGACTCCTCGCTCGGAGTCTCGTCCCGAGACTCATCCTGCCGACATTGGTTTGACCCAGATAATTCCTTCCCAGTCTCATCGGTCGGTCGAGACTTCTTTGAGACAGCCTTCCAAGATTCTTCCTCCGAACCGTCACATCGGGCCTGCCGAGACGCTCTCGAGAAGGAAGACAGACGAGGCTCCTCGTCGTCACGCTGAGGTTTCTAAAAGTCCTCAGAAGAGGAAAGAGGGATCAGGCCAAAAGCGACCAGATCCTTTAAAGAAGCAAAAGACGTCTGATTATGGCTGGAGCTTCACTCACTCCTCCTCAGCTCGTCCTTTTCCGGACGACCCTCAATCCTGCGCTGACCTTTTTTCGAAAGATTCATTTCGATGCAGGTCGCATACTTCCTGCTGAGAGGATGAAGGAAGAGGATGCGGTTACTGACGTTGCCCAAGCCGCTTTTGAGGTTCGTCAGATTTACCGATCCCGTATGATGTCCTCTCGTATTTTTTTTTTTTTACACTCGTTCTCTTTTTTTTTGCAGCTTATTGCACGAACTAATCGTTTGGCTTCGCGCTACGATCGTCGCGTTCGTGATCTGGAGGGCGATCATCCGGGAGAGTCGAGTTTGGCTGAGAGGGTTGAACGTCTCGAGGCCCAGCTTGGGGAGGCGGTTCAATCTAATCAAAGGTTGAGCAATGAGGTTGCGAAGATTGAAGATCATCGACGCAGATTAGTCTCGGAGAGGGATGGTCTTATGAAAAAGCTCGAGGCGTTAGACGCCTCTTGTAGGAGGCTGCAGCTTACCCTCAGCTCGGAGACGAAGAGGCTCAAAGATCGGCGTGAGGAGTTCGGGTACTTTGAGAGGATTAGCGCCTTTACTAAGTTGAGCGCTCATGTGCCAAAGCTGCTAGCCAAACACAAGGGGTATCCTGACGCGGTTATGGCGTCCGGGAAAAAATTCGTGGAATATAATCAAGCTGTTGGAAACGTCCAGATACTCAAGACGCTTGTCGGCGAAGGTCAAATTTCGCTAACCGCCGATGGGGTCAAGGAGGGGTTTGTCGCCGTGATGTCTCAGCTGAAGGACGAGGTGGAAAGTATTGAGGTTCTGGACATTGTCGATGCTGATTTCGACGTTGCTTCGGTCTTTGTTGAGCCTCTCCCCTCTATCCCAGATTGGGTCGCTTCTCCTGAGAGCGGGGGTGACGAGGATCGTGATGAGGAGGTTGAGCGCAAAGGGTCTGATAGTGGGGAGGCCGAGGCTGATGGGACCGAGCAACAGGTTGAAAAAGACGCGAGCGCTCCGAATAAAGAACGTCCTGCTGATGGATGTCCTCCGACTCCTGGCCGCGAGTCTCCAGTTGATGGTCTTGTTTCATAAATTTGTTTGAATCGTTATCGTTCCTGCCGTGTTTAGGGTCGGTTCCTGTGTACGCTTTCTTTTGCGCCGTGTTTTGGGGTCGGCTCCCGTATGTTAAACTGTCGTTGCCGGGTGCTGGCTCCTTTTGAATTTTATTATCGTTTTGCGTAATAATTACTTGTCATTTAATGGTTGTGATTTCCGAGGCGTCTGTTACTGGGCGCCTATCTTTGGAAATTGTGCCTCATACCGTATAATTAAACCTTCAATCTCTGCCAAATTCATTTCGTGTTTTGCTTTGGCGATTTGCTCTTTCTTTTGTGTCTTGGGAAAGGTTGTTCTGATGTCGGTAACGACGAGGTCGACGTGGTTGCGGAGAGAGCGGGAGCGACGTATTATGAGGTTCGACAAACTTATCCGCTCCGAGCTTGATTACTACCATGCTCGCATTCAGCGGCTGAGGGCTTACATCATTGCTATGCGTCGTTTATTCGACCGTTACTTTGGTTTTTGTCGTGTATACGGGATCGTAGAATGTCTTGAAGTGTTGATCGACGAGGGGCTCTTTGTTCCGACGTGGCAATGGGAACGACTACAGTACGAGAGTTCTCGTCGTGAGGCATTATTTGCGGAAGTTGTGATACCTGACCTTGAACAAGGCGACCTTGAGTCTATTGGTCGAAGGCCGTTTGAAGAACGTGTTGTGTCGTTATATTAGTCAACTGGAAGGCACGAGGCACTACTTTGATGAGAGCAATCGTGCCAAGGGGATTTGTGCGTACCTGGAGGAGATGGTCGCTAATGGTGCTAACGTCCCAATTGTCGTGTTGAAAGATGTGAAGGAGTCATGCCGTTACTAGCAGACGACGATCGGCGGGTTAGAGTTCATCACTCCATCTGACGCCGATCTTGGAATTGAATGATTCTTTTTTCTGTTCCCCCTTTTTTATGTGCAAAGGCGGGGTCGTTTTTTTTTTTAACACTATTGTCGTCATTCGAACAAAGTCTTTATATTATTTTTATGTTGCTGTTTTACTCTTGCTTCGAGTAGCGTCGTGTTGTGAGTCGCAGCTCGGCTTGGATTTTTAGGATTAGGTGCGACTCGTGATTGTCGGCTCACCTCTTTTTTCCGAGTTGGGACTCGGCTTTTATAGAGTTAGGTGCGACTCATGAATGTCGGCTTACCCCTTTTTTGCGAGTTGCGACTCGGCTTTATAGAGTTAGGTGCGACTCATGATTCTCGGCTTACCCCTTTTTTGCGAGTTGCGACTCGGCTTTTATAGAGTTATGTGCGACTCATGAATGTCGGCTTACCCCTTTTTTGCGAGTTTCGACTCGGCTTTTATAGATTTAGGTGCGACTCATGATTTTCGGCTTACCCCTTTTTTGCGAGTTGCGACTCGACTTTTATAGAGTAGCTGGGTCCCATAAGACAGGACTGCCTACGTACCCCCCGATCAGGAGGGATCAAGCCGCTCGTAGTTCACATTACATGATTGTTCAAAATAGAAAGAGCAAGCTGATCATAGCCAAACTTTTTTTTTTTTTTTTTTAGTAGTAGTAACGCTTTAGATGCATGGAGTTCCCAGACCTTGGTACAGGTTCGCCGCTCATTGTTAAAAGTTCGTAAACGCCAGGGTGAACGACCTTGGATATTTGGTATGAGCCTTCCCAGTTGGCTCCCATCTTCCCGGCGTTAGGCTCGGCGGTGTTCTCGAAGACCTTTCTGAGGACGAGGTTTCTTTTGTCAAAGTGTCAGTTATGGACCTTCTTGTTGTAGTATTTCGCTGCGGCGAGTTGATAGTTCTGAATTCGTTTCAGCGCTTTGTCGCGTTCTTCTTCCAACTCGTCGAATCGATCGAGGAGCATTTGACTGTTGAGTGCGGTATCTTGGACGAGCATTGTTCGTCGAAGGCTCGTACTGCCGACTTCAGCAGGTGCCATTGCTTCCATCCCATAAGCCAGAGAAAACGGAGTTTGGTTGGTAGCTTGTCGTGAGGTTGTTCGGTAAGACCAAAGTACATCGTCGAGTTCGTCAGCCCAAGCGCCCTTCTTAGCATCCAACCTCTTCTTCAAGCCGTCAAGTATAGTTTTATTTGTTGCTTTGGCTTTTCTATTTCCTTGTGGGTATCTTGGTGTTGCCTTTCGCAATTTGATTCGCCACCTTGCACAAAAATCTTTGAATTGCAGAGAAATGAACTGCGAACCATTTTCGGTGACTAATTCGTAAGGAAGACCGTGACGACAGATGATATACTTCCACACGAAGAGTTGGACTTTTCGCATCTGGCGACGAACTTTTCGCAATCGGACATCATTGTGGGCCAGTAATGGTCGTGCTTTTTGATTCGTAGTGCCAGGGCTCGTCCACCCGAGTGGTTTCCGCCGGCTCCCTCGTGGGTTTCTATCATGACACGTTCTGTGTCGTCGCCGTGTATACATAAGAGAAGGGATCCTGATGCGGTCCATCGAAGTAAGTGGTATTTCATTAGGGTATAGTGAGCAGCTTTTGCTTTGAGCCGTCTTTTGGCCCATTTGTCTGTTGGCACGTCACCATCGGCGAGATATGACCGGATTTCAACTCGTCAGTCCGTTGGATTGTTTTCTGAGGGAGGTTCGCATTGCCGACGCGATGTCGCTGTTCGATATGTGGTTCGGATTTCGTTAGGCTGGTGAAGGGCGAGGCATGTCTCGGCTCGTGTTCCCTCTATACCAAGATACTTGGCGTTTCGTTAGGCTGGGATGATACGTCGTAGGTCCGGGTCGGATGTTGAAGCGAGTGCTGCTAAGGCGTCGGCCTGAGCTTGTCCCCTCTGGGGATTTTGACGAGCTCAAATTCGTCGAATTATTTGGACAGAATTTTGACTACTTCAAGGTATGCTGCCATCGGTTCGCTTTTTGTGTCGTATTCGCCGAAAAATTGATTGGCAACAAGCTGTGAATCACAGAAAGCGTAGATTCGTCTGATTTGCATCCCGCTAGCAAACTTAAGTCCGACGATAAGTGCTTCATACTCGGCGGCATTGTTGGTTGCTTGAAACCGAAGACGAAAAGATTGTTCTAAGATTTCGCCGGTTGGAGAAGTATGGCGGATTCCCACACCGGATCCAAGGTGCGAAGATGCTCCATCCACATGCAATGTCCATCGGTCGTCTGTTAGGTCAGTGGGGGTTGGCCCGGATACGTCTAGTGGTAGCTCGATTAATAAGTCGGCCAACACTTGGGATTTAGCAGCTGGGCGTGTGTTGTACTCGATTTCGTACTCGCTGAGTTCGATCATCCACTTCGTCAACCGGCCAGATTGATTTGAACTGTGTAATACAGATCATAGGGGCTGGTTGGATAGGACGGCAATGGTATGTGACTGAAAATATGGTCGGAGCTTCCTTGGCGATGTGACGACTGCCAGGGCGACCTTTTCGACTGTCAGGTAACACGTTTATGCATAATCAAGGGATTTACTTATATAGAAAATAGGTCGTTGTTCTCCTCGGTCGTCCTTGACGAGTACGCCGCTGACGGCGGATTCGGAAACTGCAATGTAGAGTAACAGGACTTCTCCAAACTCTGGCTTGGCAAGAATCGGAGGGGGAGGGGGTGGATAAGTAGCTCTTTAACTTGCTGAATGCATCGTGGCAGGCTTCGTTCCATTCGAACTTCCCTTTGGTCTTGAGGAGTTGGTAGAAAGGTAGGCACTTGTCAGTTGACCTGGATATGAAACGATTTAGGGCCGCAATTCGTCCAGTTAGTCGCTGCACTTCCCTAGCATTTTTTGGTGATGGTAGGTTGAGTATTGCCCTAATTTGCTTGGGGTTTGCTTCAATGCCTCGCCGGGTCACCAAGTAGCCGAGGAACTCTCCCGATTTGACTGCAAAAGTGCACTTGGCTGGGTTTAGCTTCATTCCGTACTTGTTTAAGACGTCGAAACATTGTCGTAAATGGGTGATATGATCGTTTGCCCGCCGTGACTTGACAAGCATGTCGTCTATATAAACTTTCATCGTCCTGCCGAGTTTTTCAGCGAACATTTTATTGACCAGTCGTTGGTAAGTTGCCCCCGCGTTTTTAAGCCGAAAGGCGTCCATGAAGGTCAGCAGCTCGTTTGTGATGAACGACGTTTTTTCCCGGTCGTCTTTGTGCATTAATATCTGATTGTACCCGGAAAAGGCGTCCATGAAGGTCAGCAGCTCGTTTCCTGCGTTTGCTTCGACGAGTTGATCAATTCATGGCAAAGGGAAACTATCCTTTGGGCAAGCTTTGTTTAGGTCGGTAAAATCCACGCAGACTCGCCATTTCCCGTTCTTTTTTTTTACGACTACTGGATTGGCCAACCAGTTAGGATATTTTACTTCGATGATGGATCCAGCGCCAAGGAGTTTGTCCACTTCGTCGTTACGGCTTGCGATCTTTCGGGTCCTAACTTGCATCGGTTTTGCTTGGATCGGCATTGAGTCCAAACATACTTCTTCTGTTGCAGCGACGCCCTGCTGAATTGGGGTCAGCTTTCCGTCGGTCGGTGACGAGCTGTCGTCGCTGACACGCTGCTTTGATTGCTATAACTTCTTTCCTGTACGAATCATGTGTTCGATCAGGAACCAGGCTCTTGCACTTTGTTGGTTTCCGCGTAGCGTATATATACCTTTAGGGGTTGGTAATTTGACGCACTGATGATACGTTGGGAATTTGACGCACTGATGATATCGTACTGCTTTCATCTTATGGATCCACGGGGTCCCAAGGATTACGTTGTAGATAGTCGGCTTGTCGATGACGGCGAACCTGAAATACCTGATCATGCTTCCCACGAAAATTGGCAGATCGATGGTGCCGACTGACATGATATGATCCCCATCGAAACCGGTCAAAGAATGGCATTCTGGCTTGATGTCACTCTCTCCGATCTCAATTTGTGCAAGGACGTTCCTGAAGATCACGTTTACCGAACTTCCGGTGTTGATCAAAATTCTTGTGACCTCGCTTTCGCCGATCAGTAGTTCGATGACCAGGGGATCGTTGTGCGGCAGATCCAAACCTTCTAGGTCGTTATTTTCGAAGGAAATCGTTCCGTTTTCGGAGCTTATTTTTGAAGGCCATGACTTCCTTATTTCGACCTGCTTAGTATAGTCTCTTATTGACCTGACCGAGTCATTGCATCCTGTTAATCCACCCATGATCATGTTTATCCGTCTTATGCTTGGGGGGCGCTGGTCGGCTTGTCGGTCTGTACGTTGCCATTTTTCATGACTGATGGCGCCTGGAATTTCCATTTCGTCTTCGCTTTGATCGGCGAGGGTTTTGGAATCCTTGACAAATTTTTGAGCGATATTCTCAGCTCGCTTGATGTCGCTGTTCCTGGGCCGGGTCGTCTTGCTTCTGTCGGATTCGATGACTATTGTCCCTTTTTTGTATCATTCCATCAGGATCGTTTGGAGGTAACGACATTCCTCAGTCGCATGGGTGGTACTTTGGTGATAATCACAATACTGGGTCGCACTGCTCTCACCTCCTTCCTTCCGGATGTATTTATTTTCGCCGATCGCAAAAGTTCGACGAGTTCGATCTTGATTTCTGGTAAAGTGTTGTCGTGGCTCGACATATTCGACTTTCGGAGCTGTGATTACTGGCTGTTTGGTCGCAACGCTTGTTTCGCCGGAGTGTTTCTTAGCGTTGACCACTTTCTCTTCTTCAAGCTTGATGTGTTTCGCGGCTCGTCCCAGGGCGTCAGCTATGGTTTCCACATGAGTTAAATATAGCTCTTCTTTAAATCAAGACTCGTACCAAAGTGCCTTATTGAGTGCAATGATAGCAGCCGCGTCTAGGATCGAGACGTTGACGACGACCTCTCTAAAGCGTCCAATAAAAGACCAGAGTGATTCATTTTATTGTTGAGTCAAGGCGTATAGGTCGGCATGAGAGTTCTTGTTTTCCATTAGAACAGAGAATTGTTTCAAGAATGCAGTTATCAGGTCCTTGATACTATCGATTGACCCAGGTGGGAGTCTTGAGAACCAGCTTAAAGCGGTTCCTGTCAAATGCTCGGCAAAGACCTGGCAGGCTCCAGCATCGTATTCCGTTGGGCTGAACTGTAAAGGGCCAAGGGATACGCCGAAGGTAAGCAAGAAGTCTCGCGGACCGACCATGCCGTCATAATAGCCCAACCTTGGCTTGACTGCACGTTTTACCGCCGTAGTAGCGAGTTTTCTAGAGAACGGGGTTCGTTGCGTTGTTTCGAGCATGAGATCCACTTCAGGTGCTTTACTTGATGCTCTATGGAAGACTGTTACCATTTCTTGCATCTTCTCTCGAATTTCTTTCAGCTTGGCGTCCTTTGTACCATTGTCTCACTCGTCGATGCGTGGGGCGGGATTGCGCTCTGGTTGGCCTCCTCGTACACTTGTCTCTAGCTTCGTCATGGCTGGGATGAAACTTGCCAAATTTTGCATGGTGGAGTGGAGATGGTTGATCTCGTCCTGAGAGTTGATTTGTGCTGCAATCAGCGCGTCTAACCGAGTATTAGTTTGCTCTTCTTGTTAGTCGAGACGCATCAATATCCTGCGAAAGAGTTCGTCTATACTGGAAACGGGTTGGCTACTGAGCAATGCGAGCTGCACAGGATTCAGCGTTGGTTCTTCGGTCGCCGGGCTGGTTAAGTTTGTCGCAATGACGAACGTCCCTGGGCTCTCTGTCGCCGCAGCCTTTCTTGGGGCGTCCGGAGTTGGGAGTGTGGTTTGTTCCCCTTGATCCGCCGCTGGAGTGGTCATTCCATCCGACGAACCAGCTTCCTTACTTCCTTCTTTAGTAACAATGGTTATCTCGTCTAGTTGTTGTAGGTCCGTTCTTCAAACTTTCGAAGAAGATTTCGACTTGGCTCCCCTTACCTGGCGCGCCAAATTGTTGATGTCTAAATCGGTCACAATTAGAATGTTTAAGTTCGGTAAAAGTATGGTCGAAGTTTTCTTCTATTAATCGGTGTAGGAGCACAAAAGACGGGTTACAATACAACTTAGACGAGTTAGCAAATAATGAACGAGTTAGAATGGACGAGTTAGATGGACGAGTCTTCGAATCCTTCGCTTTTAACCTTCAACGGGTAAAAAGCCTTGTCTCTCCTTTTTTCTCCTTTTGATCGAACGCCGTGCGCCCGCTTTTATAGGGAACTGTGTCGGTTCGTCCATTACAAAGACCAAAATACCTCTTCCCTTCCTTAAGGTTTATTTGGGCCTTCTTATGGGCTGGGCTTTTTGTTAGGTTACGGGCCTACCCCTAACACAAGATCAACCACACCTCAACCGGTGCTCTGTATCTCAACTTATAACCAATTTGCTTGAACAGATGCAGCTTGTTCGCAATTGTCAGACCGTCAACTTCATGACCATATACCCAGCGACCCGGATAGAATCTGTAGTTGATCTGCAGAATAGTTTGAAGCCCCAGGTCTCATATCTCTTACAATACCGACTTCGCCTCTACCCGATATGCCTCAAGAAACTTATCACCAATTTGATTCAACTGGTGTAATCAGACAGAACTCTATATTGCGGAACCCACCTCCGAGTTTTAACGATGTTTCCCATCAATCTAGGGAGTACCAGATGTCGTATTACATATACATCTGAAACCCCGACGCTTATGTTTCTAAAGGGACCAAGATCTCCTTAATCCAAGCTGTATTAAGAAAATTATCACACATCTCCCTCAACTGGTGTGATTTGTCAAAACCCTAAATCGTTGATTTGATCTTTCAAGAAAATCAAACTTTGAAGGCACTTTTTTGGCGTTATAGGAAAAACCAGACGCCGTATTACATATCAATCTGAAGCCCCGAGGCTTGTCGTTTTAACGAGATCTACCTCGTCTCAATCCGAGCTGTCTGCAGAAATTTTTATCGATTTCTCTAAACCTGAGATAATCCGTTAAAACTCCAAATCACAAATCCGACATGTTAAGAGAAACGACTTTGAAAGAAATTTCCAGTCATTCTATAAAGAACCAGACGAGCGACATGTCAAATTGAAGCCCAGATGCTCATCTTTCTAAGAAGACCAATTTCATGTCAATTGACTATTCCTACCAAAAGATATCACCGTGTTTCTGAAGCAGACACATTCTGTCCGACACATTCATCAAGATAAGTTTTCTATACATTCATATGTGTTAACTTACTCAAATCACCTCACGCTAGATATACTCATGCCATATAGAATCATCAAAACGGATGAACTTGGAGATCATTATCACTTGATCATATGCATTTGATTTGCTATCCTCTATACCACATGCCTTGGATTTCTTGATTTTTTATGCATGAATCGTTATTGTGAGAGATCTCTTCAACATGATGGCGTATCTGATCAGATCGGAAATCCGAACTCATTAGTTCCGAAAAAAAAAAAAACCGAGCCATGCCTCGCAAAAAGAAAAAAAAAAGAAAAAAAAACCGAGCCATGCTTCGTATAAACTTAGTTTGCGACTCCGAACTCATTACTGCAAAAATCCGGGCTCCACGCTCGCAAGTCAAGGACGAACATTCTTTTAAACAGACATGTTCAGCTCGTCCTTCAGAGAACTTTTCAGTTCGTCTTTCAGACAACTCTTCAGTTTGTCTTCGGATGAGTTTCAGTTCGTCTTCAGATAACTTGTCAGTTTGTCCTTCAGACAACTTGAGTTTCAGCTCATCTTTCAGACAACTTGAGTTTCAGGACGACCTGGCACTAAGAAGTAGTTTAGATTTCCTAACTGACTCCAGCGGCGATTAGCTCTCGGGCACACTTCAACCACGCAGATCGGGTTGTTATTGGCATATTGTGTTTTTTCTATGAATTGGATGTGAGATGCTCAACATACCCCTTCCCATCCTATTTATAGTGAAGGGGGGGGGGGGGGGGGGAATAACCGCTGAGTCCCAATATTTTTTACACCAATCATATTGTAAGAGCACATTCGCCAAGGACAATCAGATTGCGCTGCGAAACCGTGTCAGCATTAAATGCTGCGGTTACACACACAAAAAAAACTACTACTACTAAAAACCGAACCCAGAGTCTTTTTTTCGCCGTCCGACTTCCGAACTGGAGCAAAGGAGGTAAGCCGAAGTCCCGTACTTCGCCCTCCGCTAACGCATCTTTGCGCTTGGGTTGAATTACCTAATAAGGATTACTCGGTGTAAGCCGGGAGACGTCCCGCCCCTTGTAAAATTCTGATTAGAGAAAACTTTATTTCTTGCAAAAGAAATTTGTCCAACCATGACAACTTTTCAGTTCGTCTTCGGACAACTTGAGTTTCAGTTCATCCTTCAGATTAATTCTCAGTTCGTCTTCGGAAAACTTCTCAGTTTGTCCTTCAAAAAACTTTTCAGTTCGTCTTCAGACAACTTTTCACTTCGTCTTCAGACAACTTCTCAGTTTGTCCTTCAGACAATTTTTCAGTTCGTCTTCGGACAACTTCACTTTCAAGTCGTCCTCAGACACCTCACTTTCAGGTCAACTTCAGGCAGCTTCAGCTTCAGCTTGTCTTCAGATAATTCAGTTTCAGTTCGTCATCATACAACTTCAGTTTCAGCTTGGCTGCAGATAGCTTCGATTTCAGTTCATCATCAAATAGCTTCCGTTCTATTTAAATCTTTCGACATCCTGGCCACATACTTGACTCGCGTGAAACCGCAAAAGGGGAATAATCTGAGCCCAGTATCTCGCTCTCCTCAAAGTGGTCAATTATCATGTCGATACGAAAGTGTAATATCTATATCTTCAACAATGACATCTTGAGGTCATCCAGTTGTCAATTATCATCCCGATCTGAATCATCATTCAGTTCGGAGATCACAAACCTAATAGCCTGCGAAGACTGAGCTTCCTCTTCTGGAATTGCGAGCTAGCTGGTCAGCAATGAAGAGAGCAACCAACTTACAAAAGTCATTATGATCTACGACACGTCTCAACCTTGATTAGCAACTGTAACGGTGCATGATGTGAGCACGGGATCGGACACGCGCCGGACCCGGACACCTCTCAGACACTCATATCACCCGCGAGGACACGGTCTTCGTCCTTACCCAAGGACGAGGGCGCCAAAGACGTTAGGATCATAACTCGTACTCTTTTTCCTTACTTCGGGTTTTTCCCATGAGGTTTACCGGAGAAGGTTTTAACGAGGCGACGAGTCCTGACGCACAACGATGTGGTTCCCGCGTCCAGCCTAAGGACGTGGCCTATTTTGTCTTTTTCTTTAAGCTTTGCGTTTTGAACTTTTCTAGATCCTTCCTGAGCGACTCAGTAAACGATCGTGACCCGCGCTCACATCAGTTCGCGTGCTCGGAATTCAGTTTTCCAAAGTTTAGATCGAATATTTTTTCCTATAGTTCGGAAACTCGAATGGATAATCGAATCTACCGAACTGGGGGGGACTAATTCTTGGTGCGGGATTTAGCACCAACGACATACCGACCTAAACCGAGTAATTTTGCACATCAACTGAACCGGGGGACCCCCTTTTGGGTAAGCTAAACGGGCCTATAAGCAGAAGCCCGACGAAGTCACTTGACCGACTTCTGAGACCGCCCCCTAAGCCCGACTTGATCATCAGAAGAGGAAATTTATCATATTTGAAGATTCGAGATTTAAGGAAAATAGACTTATCTTGTAATCAATGCATTCATATAAATAGAGAGGTGTCCTCTCCTTGTAAGGCATCAAGCAATTAATACAAAAACCTACTTTTTAGTTGTTCTTGAGCGAAACCCTAACTTCTTCCTCAAGAGATCATAACCCCCTCTTTATTTTCTAACTTTAATCCAATCTTTCTAGAGAGATTTTAAGTGAATTTGTTCCCAATTTAAACAAATTCATTGTGTGAATTCTTGATTTAACAGTATGTATGAGATTTAAACTTTGAGTTTACTTGGATTATGATTTAGCATAATCGTATATTTTTTAAAGTGTGAAAATTTTGATTTCTCCCCGGTTTTAGCATCGAAAACTCAGAAACAATTATGAAAAAAATGTGTATTCAGCTTCTTCCTGACCTCAACGGTGAGTTGTGAACATCGACGAAACATCCTCACTGATCAAGAATACATTGGTCTAAAATATCATCGTCAAAATATTTTGTATCGTATAGACTAATAAAGCTCCTTTATGAATCTGATTGGATGGATTGATAAACAATACGAATAGGAAGGGCTATTTTGTTAATTAACAAGAACAGAGATAATTAATAACCCGAGTCACATGTGTATGTGTGGTTGGATACTTGGATAGCAAATCTCAAACCGGTAACACAATAATTGGACACTAAACCAATCACAAATTATCGGTTTGGTAGGTTCCTTTCGGTTAATGATTTACATAACACCGTCAATATATCTCGTCGCCAGTATTTTTTTTTGTTAAGCTTACTCTATTTCCATAATAACCAACCACACCTTTACATAATTGTTCCAATTCCAACCCTATAAATATACTCACGTCGATCGAAATCAGACTAGACTTTTCTTTTTTCTTAGAGAAGTTTTGTTCTCCGGCTTAAGGAATTAAGAAGAAGAGAAGCCACGACAATGCCGCCACATCCTCGCGAACTCAAGGCAGAAGACATCAGGCTCCCACCGGAGGTGACTCGTCTGCTCTACGTTCGTAACATACCTTTTAGCATAACGAGCGAAGAGATGTACGATATCTTCGGTAACTACTGCAAAAAAGGTGGTATTCGTCAGATTCGAATCGGTTGCGACAAGGCCACAAAAGGCACGGCCTTCGTTGTTTACGACAATATCTACGACGCCAAGAGAGCTGTCGATTGTCTCACCGGCTTCCAGGTAGCGAATCGGTACCTTATCGTGCAGTATTACCAACCCACTAAGATGAGCAGGAAGGTTGACCTAAAGAAGAAGGAAGAGGAGCTCGCTAAGTTGCAGGAGAAGTATGGAGTCTCTACTAAAGATAAGTGACCGATGTTCCTCGTGGCTGTCAGTTACTGCTGCGATTTACGGTTTTTTTAATTTATCAATTAGGGTTTTAATTGGGTGATGTGTTTTGAACTATTTTGCTCTTAAATCTTTTTTAATTTCAAATTGGCTATTACTTTAACAATTTGTTTGGCTTTGATCGTTGCAGTTGATGATCTTGGACAATATCCCTGTTTGGATGATCGAAGGGTTACTCGAAGCCAAACATGACGCAGCGGCATCGTAGTTACTTGGGAGGCAAGACAGGTTTTGAGGATTTTAAGATTTCCTTTATTTTTTATAAGGAGATGGAGAACCGCGGCCTAGGTCGAGATGACAAAACCCAAAAGATGGAAATCAAGAGAATGTTTCTCTTTCTAGAAGAATCTAGAAGATTATGATAAATGTTAATATTGAGCTTAGGGAATTTAGCATTATCTCTACATATATTGTTTAAATGTATCCTTATCTTAGTTTAGAAAGTTGTCTGTATGTATAAGAGATATAAAGCATAATCATCAAAGAAACATTTTTCTCTTTCAACAATATACAGTATATATATAACAACACTCTCCAAACCCCTTTTTAGATAATATTTATAACTAATCATGCAGTAATATACTTATTTATTCAGAATAATGATTTTCATTTTTATTATAATTATATGACCTTTTGATGTTTCTAAAAAAGAAAAAAAAAACTGTGTGACTGTGTAAGTGGTAATTTGATCTCTAACTGACAGAACATGATGCAAAAGCAAATCGGTAATTTATAGAACATGCCTGTCCATCTAAAAAGAGTGCGGTTAAACATGCTTTCAATTGCAATATATCAAATCATATAAACCATTTACAGAACATGATGCAAAAAAAAAACAACAAGCATGTTGTAGATGTGGAAGAAGCAGAAGATGAGCTGAGGAAAGCAGATATATATACATAAATTTATTAAATTTGAGATTGATGAAAGTTATTATTTGACTCTGTTAATTTCTGCAGGTTTTTACAGGTATTTTGTTTTATACCACGCAGTTAATAGTCTACATAACATCCACTGAAGCCACAAAAAAAACCAAGACATCGAATCTTAAATGGAAACGAGAACGCAGACAACATTAGGAAGCAAGGTCTACATAAGTACATAACATCCATTGAAGCCACACAAAAAAAACAAAAAAAAAAGACAAGTAAACCTTCTCAAGTACTCTGTTTGCAAAAACCCTAACTTACTAATCTTAATCTAAAGTCTTCTCCAACTTCTGGCTATCATTCCATCAGAGGAAGTGAGGACCAATGAGCTTTGCAATCTCGAGGAACCCAACCCGATCTTTGCCTTCGAATATCTTCTTCAGCTTCTCGTCACATAGTATTTCTCTCTTGTTTTGTGGGTCCTGAAGAACAAATTAGTCAATCAGTAAAACATCATTGTACATAGCAAAAGAGAAAAATAAGCAAGAGCTTTCTAAGAGAAAGTAACACAATAAGTTTTGGCTACTTGGTTGCTTATAGACTATAAAAGCTACAGAGAAACAACATCTTCAGCACTTGAAACACAATAGAACAAGAATTTCAAGAGCTGAAAGAGAACCTAAACCAAACAGCAAAAATACCAAAAGTTGCATCTTAAAAAATTGAAATACAATAGAGAAGCATTTCAAGAGCTGAAAGAGTTCCATCTTGAGAATGCCAATCTAGACATTTATCTAGTACTAGAGAAAAAGGCTCATGAACAGAGAGGCTGAGAAACATATCTGTCACCTCAAAGGACACACATTGCCAAACATGTTCAAGTCAGACTCAATCAAAGAATCAAAACTGCTTATACACATCTACCACAAAAATCATATGAAGCAATTGGTCACTAATATCAACTACTATATAACAATCTTCACTCCCAATAAGCAAATTTTACAAGACATTCAAACTACCTTCATTAGTTAATAGACAAGCTCTAGATTGCAACTATGCACAGAAACAAAGTTCTCAGCTTTAAGTAATAAGAAGACAACCCTTATCCAATTTTCCTACCAGAAACCCTAAAATTTGACCCTTTTAAAACAGCAAACAGCCAGATTGAAGAAATCAAGACATAACCCTAAGAAAGACCAAACCAGAATGTTGTAAAGAGAGAAACTAGATTTGATTTACTTGAAGGTCGTGTTCTTTGATGTAAGCCCAAATGCGTTTGAGAGCTTGTGTGCGAGGGATTTCAGGAAGACCGACGATGTCTTGCATCTCAGGGGTCACTGGTCGAGGCTTCATGATACCGCGTGGCACTCTCTTATTGGTTGCGGTTGGCTCGGAAGACTCAGTCGCAGATGTTACTGCTCGTACCAAGCGTAGCTTAGCCGCCGGGTGAGAGGCGAGCCTGAGAGAAGAATGAGGAGTCGATGCGTTGCGGAGCGATGGCGTTTTGATGCAGAGGAAGATGGAGAATGTTCCGGAAGAAACCGCCATTTTCGGTGTGATTTTGTCTGTGTGGTAGTGTGAATTTGGGGAAGACGAAAGGGGGGTTTTGTGTTATCCTTTTAACTTTTTTTTTTTTTCTTTTTGGTTTCTGATTTTTGGGGTTTTTGTCGTAATCGAGGAGAAATATTTATTTGCCCTTTACATTTTCTTTTTATTTTTTTTTAAACACTAGATTTATCGGAACTATTACATATGAATTTACAGTCAAACTTCTATAAATTAATAAAATTAGAATCATGAAAATTTATTAATTTATAGAGATTTTCATTTTTCTATAAATTAATAATTATTAATTTATAGAGAAGCTTTCCTAATTTGGTAAAAAAAAAGTAAAAAATAAGATTTAATCGTTATAACTAATATTTTTATAAAATCAATTACAAGGAAAATAACAATTATCATGTTTTTGAATATAACACTCAAAGATTTTCATGTAATAAAAAAATTAAAAATGAACTCTAACAAAAATTGATGTGTATATATACATATATTTAGATAATTTTATATAATTATTAATTTATATTATTGACGGGACCATATATTAACAAAGGATTTTCAAAAAAAAATATTTTATTATATTATTGAATTGTGTCTAAAATTACACTAGTCCCATCTTGGAACCGAAAAAAATATTAATTTATAGAGATTATTAATTAATAGAGGTTCTACTGTATATGGACCAATCCTGCTCCATGCTCTTGATGGAATAATTGCGCATCACATGAGATTGTCTGTAAATTTGTCTCCATTAATCTGCAAAATTAATAAATTGCATTATCCGGGGCTCGAACTCCAGACCTCCTAGTGAAGAAGCATTAATAAACCCTAAGCCAACCACTCGGCCAACGGGCTTCCACCTTTTTCTTGTCTTCCTTAATTTTTTTTAATTAAAATATATTAAAGGCCTTTTTGAGTATTTAATAAATTTCTTTTTTTACTATTGTTGCATGTTTGAATTCGATATTATTTTTTATAATAGTACATTAAAAACAATTTTTTTTTCATGCAATATCTTATTCATATGGTTTTGATTTGCATGAGTATGTGTGAGTAGTTTACTTGTTGGGTAATAGGGTTTCATGTTATCGTTTGTTTAAGGGTGTTTAGATCTGGTTTAGTTCATCTTAGTTCTTTGTTCTAGGTTTATTCTTAATGCATATTGCTTGATTAGCTAACTAGTGATTGATCATAGGCGTATTACACATCACAAGTGTTGTAAACTCGCTCGCAATAGCCTAGACAAGTATCGTGTTATAATCTGCGTCAGTTGAGTTATAGAACTTTACAGATTAGAATTGAACTTGCTTTAATTGCTAGGATATATGCGTCGTTGCCTGCGAAAGTTGAGTAACGGAGTATATAGACTTTAGATAGGTGATTAGCGAGTAGCTTATCTCTCGTTCCTTCGTGTTTCGTAGTCCAAAGACGTTTAACCATTGAACTTCCACACCTATTCCCTTTAGGCTTAAACCGGTGCTTGATACCCTGAGAATTTCCTACAGCCCAACATTCCGTCCATTTATATTTCCTTAGTTTATTCGCATTTAGTTATAGCTTTGTTTAGTTACGAACCCAACCAAAAACCCCCATCTTACTATTGTCTTAGCCATTTTCCTCTCTAGCAAACTCTTAACCTGATTTATTCGTCTCTGTGTGATCGATCCTTAAATACTACTACCGATCAACTGTGCACTTGCAGTATTCGTGTGGTCTTTTGAGGTAAAAGATTGAAGTGAAATTCCACACACATAAAGCTTTTCGGCGCCGTTGCCAGGGACCTATTAAGTCACTTTTGAGTTTAAAGACTAGGATTATCGTCTAGGATCTTTTATTTTTGTTTTTAAACTTTTGTTTGGCATTTATGTTTCAGTTTACTTTGATATTTTCTTTTAAATTTTCAGGAACTCTAGGGTTAGCTCAATGGAGAACCAGAACCACAA
This sequence comes from Camelina sativa, assembly GCF_030686135.1. NCBI lineage: Eukaryota > Viridiplantae > Streptophyta > Magnoliopsida > Brassicales > Brassicaceae > Camelina > Camelina sativa. The sequence goes on along the minus strand of NC_141898.1, from coordinate 18,287,299 downwards.
TTTTGGAGACCTTAACAATCCTCCACCTGGGAGGAACGATCAAGGAGTTGCTATGGATGATGAAGAGTACACCCGAGAACATGATGATGTTCGTGAGCAAGATCAACTTGATCCATTCGTTCAAACCATTGCTGAATTTGATACCCCTTATCAACACATTCAAGACCGATCCGCGATTCAACCTACAAGACCGCCACAAGATCATTTTAAAATAAGCCCTCAAGTTATCACCTTGGTAAAGCAAAACCAATTTCTTGGTTTTAGCACGGAGCACCCAATAGACCACATTGAACATTTCGAAGAAATATGTGGAGTAACTGCTACATCCAAGGAGTCTCAGAACTACTCGATGTGCAAACTTTTTCCGTTTTCCCTTGAAGACAAGGCAAGTAGATGGTTGAAGTCTCTGCCTCCGGCATCGATTACAACTTGGGAGGAATGTAAGGCCGCTTTTCTAAATCACTTTTACACCAGATCTCGCTCCAACCTCTTGAGGAGTAAGATACAAGGATTTAGACAAGGAAAAACTGAATCATTTAGTGAAGCTTGGGAGCGCTTCAAAGCATATGAGAGAGACTGCCCTCATCATGGTTTCACAGATGGTGGCTTGATGAACAAATTTTATGAAGGAGTTGACCCTAAAAACCAGCTATCTCTAGATATAGCAAGTAATGGTAATTTTGCTACAAAGACGATTGAGGATGCTCGGATTTTAATCTGCAATTTAGCTGAGAGCGACAACAACTACCGCTCGACCCCTTTGGACATGGAGGAAGATTCGAATCAAGCCTCGGATATTAGACAGCTCAAAGAAGCAATGAGTTTGATCGTCGAGCATATTCAAAAAGGAGACGACACCTTCGAAGATGAGGAAGGATTTTGTGATAAAGAGGAAGAGTTGAATTACATTGGAGCTAAAAGCATCTACCAATGGAGGTTTTATAACCGAAACTTCAAAGATCAAGGACATCAATTCAACCGAGGCAATTTCCGGCAAAGAGTTACATTTACCGATTTTCAAGGTTTTCAAAGAGGATTTCCTAATCCAACCACGAGAGATCCAAGCCCTGACTTGAGAGATTGGATGCTAGAAATTGAGGCCAACGTACAAGCCTTTATAGAAGACATAAAATTGAAGATGAGCGATATGTATAAGGATCTGAACGACAAGATGACATCCCTTACAATCAAGGTCGATAACCTCGAAAAGCATAATAAGTAAAACGTTCTTATTCTTGAGAAATACAAGGAGCCCATTTTGGAGACCAATGAGCAATTGCTTAACTTAGCAAACTTAAAAGCTATAACGTTGAGGAGTGGAACAACCTACAAAGAACCAGAATATCTGGAAGGATACTTGGAGAAAGACCAAACACCAGAAGTTATTCCCGTCGAAGAGGAATACGGAACCATGGGGGAGAAGGGAAGAGAAGAGCTTATCCACGAGGAGCTCACCAAGGACACTCCACCTCTCGTTCCACCTCCGACGCGCATTTATCAACCCAAGGTACCATATCCAACTAAAGTTTCTAAGAAAGAAAAAGAGAGAGCCAAACTCAAAGAGCTTGTCGGGGAACTATCGGTAAGACTACCTTTTATTGAAGCTTGTGCTATGATTCCCCCTCTAAGGAAGTACATGAAGAGTATTTTGACAAATAACATCAGTTTAGAAGATGGTGTCATGGTGATTACGCAAGAGCGCAGTGCAATTCTACAAAATAGCATTCCTCAAAAGCTAGGAGATCCAGGCAGTTTTGTTTTATCATGCAGAATTAAAGATGAAGTTTTTAACCGCTCTCTTTGCGATTTGGGATCTAGTATCAACATGATGCCATGGTCAGTTGCCAAACGACTGGGATACCATTTTTTCAAGCCTACAAAGATCTCATTGGTCCTTGCGGATAGATCGATTAGACGACCTGTCGGGATTCTAGTTGATGTGCCGATCATTATTGGAGACTGCCAAATCCCTACAGATTTTGTGATCTTAGAGCTTGAGAGGGAGCCTAAAGATCCTTTGATACTTGGTCGTCCTTTCCTTTCCACAGCCGAAGCTATCATTGATGTTCCCAACGGAAAGATCGACTTAAACCTTGGAGGCTATGTTATGAAGTTTGACATGAATGAATCATTGAAGCTATCGATTTTGGAGAACTTAGATAACCCGATCTTCACCAACAACGATTTGGAAGAATACACTAGCGGAGTATGCAAAGATATATTCTTTGATGACCCCTTGGAGATAACATTGACTAGAGCACTAGAGGAGTACAACTTTCAGAAAGAAGAAGTCGAATATTGCGCAAAGATTCTTGACTCCGCTGAAACTTGTGAGAACATTGTTGCATATCTTGATCTCGATGAAGAGAACGACGCTCCTAAACCACCTAAAAACACACCAGCCGCTGTAGCAGACCCATGGAGCGAACTAAGAGCCCCCAAAACCGAGCTCAAGTAGCTCCCCGCTGGTCTCAAGTACGCTTTTCTTGGACCTAACTCTACTTACCTTGTTATTATTAACTCAGGTTGGATGATGTTGAGACAACCATGCTTCTCGCCGAGCTGAGAAAGCATAGAAAAGCACTAGGTTATTCACTTGAATACATTCAAGGAATATCTCCCGACCTTTGTATGCATAGGATCCATTTGGAAGAAGGATCCTAAAATTCTATTGAGCATCAAAGGAGATTGAACCCAAACCTTAAAGAAGTGGTCAAGAAAGAAATAATGAAGCTTTTAGATGCATGAGTGATATATTCTATTTCAGATAGTGCATGGGTAAGCCCATTTCATGTGGTACCCAAGAAAGGAGGAGTGACTGTCATTAAAACCGAGCCCGATGAACTGATCGCAACAAGGACGATCACCGGCCACCGTATGTGTATCGACTACCGGAAGCTCAACGCTGCAACAAGAAAATATCACTTCCCCTTACCATTCATTGATCAAATGCTAGAAAGGTTAGCCAATCACCAATATTATTGTTTTCTAGATGGTTATTCAGGTTTCTTCCAGATTCCAATCCATCCGGATGATCAAGAAAAGACGATGTTCACCTGTCCCTACGAAACGTTCGCCTATAGAATAATGCCCTTTGGTCTATGCAATGCTCCAGCCACTTTCCAACGATGTATGATGTCCATCTTCACGGAATACATTGAAGATTTCATAGAAGTCTTCATGGATGATTTTTCAGTCTACGGTTCGTCGTTCAAAGCATGTTTAGCCAATCTCGGAAAAGTCCTACAAAGATGTGAGGAAAAACATTTAGTTCTTAATTGGGAGAAGTGCCACTTTATGGTGAGAGACGACATAGTTCTCGTTCATAGAGTATCCGAGAAGGGAATTGAAGTTGATAAAGCAAAGATAGAAGTCATGATGAATCTGCGACCGCCGAAGAATGTTAAAGGAATAAGAAGTTTCCTTGGGCATGCTGGGTTTTATAGACGTTTCATTCAAGATTTCTCCAAGACATCAAGACCTCTCACACGCCTACTTTGCAAAGATGTGGATTTTGAGTTTGATAAAGATTGCCTGGCTGAATTCTATAAGATTAAAGATGCACTAGTTTCAGCCCCGGTTGTTCAACCACCAGATTGGGAGTTACCCTTTGAAATTATGTGTGATGCTAGTGATTATGCAGTTGGAGCCGTGCTTGGACAAAGAAGAGACAAGAAACTGAATGTTATTTATTATGCTAGCCGAACCCAGCTAGATGAAGCACAATGCAACTACGCAACTACGGAGAAGGAGCTTTTAGCTATTGTGTTTGCTTTTGAGAAGTTTCGATCATACCTTGTAGGATCAAAGGTAATTGTTCACACTGACCATGCAGCTATTAGATATATACTGTCTAAGAAAGATGTCAAACCGCGTCTCATAATGTGGATCCTCTTGCTACAAGAGTTCGATATCGAAGTTAGAGATAGAAAGGGAGCAGAAAATGGAGTCGCCGACCACCTTTTGCGAATGAGGGTGGAGGAACCGATGCCTCTAGATGATAGTTTGGCCGAAGAAAATGTCTACGTCATTGAAGCTGTCCCCATGAATAACAAAACAGCGCCGCCGCAAGCACTACGTTCGCAAGCTAAAATACTTTGCATTTTAGTTTCAGATTAAAAAATAAAATAAAATAAAAAAATATAAAAAAATATAAAATAGAAAAGCCAAAAAGAAGGAAGAAGAAGGACCATGGATTGGCAATGCACACTATGACTAGTGGCAAGCACCACCTACTGACCGGCCATGTTTAACGTGATCGACGTACGCCAAAGGCAACAGATCATCACCGTCCTTGGGTGATCGATGCCGAGAGTCCCCACCAGCCATACCAACCGTAGTCAATGCCATGTCTTACGTACTGTGTCCGCGTACCATGTACTATGTACTATGTACCATGTACTATGTACCATTTACCATGTACCATTTACCATGTACCACGTACCATGTACTACGTACCATGTACCACGCCCACCGTACCAGCTGCTGCTGTCCGCGACCGTTCACCCGTGTACCGCGAGACAACTCCAAACCACCACCATCCTCACCACCTACCATCACCATTCTTTCATTTAGGTATGTTTTTCTTATTTTTATTTTATCATTTTTATTGGTGGTTTTAGGTTTTTGTTTCAAGGAGGATGCATTTAGAGATATATCAAACACAATTCGAATGAACTTAGCCTAGTTCAAACTCGATGTCAAGCAACCAAAGGAAATTACAAACGGTTAGTCACCACACTTTCATTCCACAGCCGAACTCTAAGACACTTTTTGGGCAACCATAAAACGTCTAAGAGTCGACACAAAATCATTCCATCAAGGTGACATTGTTCTTAAACCCTACACTTTTCCTTATGGTTTTTAATCCTCAACACTTTCTTTTTTCCCACTGAGGACGGTGTGATTTAAGTCTAGGGGAAGAATGTTCCATCTTATACTAATGCTACTTTCTATTTTGTTGACTTGAGACCTTTTTCCACTTTTTACATCAATAATCTTGACGTTTTTATCAAGTCACATTTTTTTATTATTTTATTGAATCAAAACTAGAAGTGGATTATGATTTTATTCTAACGATTTATTTGATTTGGATTAACACTCTTATGACTCTTGATTATGCTTGACAACAGAACCAAAGTTTGGAAAGACTATGAGCCGACTCAACAATCCCCCAAGTCCCTATTCGATGGATATTCAGATGATCTAACGTTGTCTCTAACTTTAATAGGACCTAAACCGGACTTAATTTTCAAGCCATGGGATTTGGTATACATTGGACTAGATCTCTACATTCAAGCCACACAAGACATTGCACTTCTTCAAAAGTATGTTTCCCTCTCTCTTCCCTTTAATACTCGGAAAAAAAATAAATAAATAAAATAATAAATAAAATAATAAATAAAAAAGAAAATAAAAGATGAGATGATTTTGATCAGTTTAGAGGGATAGGTAAATTACCTGTGACCTCATTATTCTACTCTTGAGTCAAATGATCACACAAAGCTTGGAAGCGAGGGGTAGGTAAATTACCGATGACCCCAATATTCGCCTACACCTTTGATAAAAAAAAAGGCAAGAAGTGAGAAAAGAGAGAGGAAAGGACTCATACGAAGAAAGTCTTGGCTTGAAGGGAGTCTGCAAGCCATTGATCGATTTTCCCTTGGTAAGATTTCACTTTTTATTATTGCTTAATTTATGTAAAGAGATGACAATGAAGATTTTGGAGACTCTAAAGAATTGTGGGATCAAGGAGAGTCGATGACTCTCATGGTGGATTACAAATGAAAGTACCTAATGTCAAGGCAAATAAGAGTGCAAAGACAATATCCCCAAAGATAAGTGAATTTCCATTATTTTCAAAACCTCTTTTCCATGATTTACTTTGATTGTTTGCTTGAGGACAAGCAAAGTCTAAGTCTGGGGGAGTTGATAACATCATTATTTTACTCACTTTAGCTATAGTTTCCATATGCATTTAGGAAGAGTTTGATGAGATTTCTAGTATAAAAGTTCTATTATCAAGTATTTCAGGTTTCAAGAAGGTTTTATAGGTTTTATAGCAATTTTGACCAAAAGACAAGGAAAAACGTTTTAGGAAAGTTTCAATGCTTTACAGTACGGGAAACTTTTGAAGAGCTTTAAGAACTCAAAATATATCATGCTTGGTGTCTATGGAAAGATGGAAGAGTCATCTTTCTCCTAGAAGTGTAATCGAGTCAATCCATCCAGCCATCCGGAAGATATTACCGATTTACCAGAACATATTATGAACCGACGTAGGAAGAACCGACCAGCCGATGGGCTTCTATTCAAGGCCTGACCAGCGACCATCACTGAGGCCCAGTCCAAGCCTCCTCCACGGTCCAGAAGTCTATTTCGCCGCCCCTTGTCCTGCACTCAAGAAGAAAAAACGTTTTTACCCTAACAAGCCCTAATCCAAGACAAAACCCTATAAATACTCTTAAGACTTAGGGTTTCAAGGTGTGCTTCCAATGTGTCTCTTTTCTGCCTCTTAATTACTCATCCATGCCTCCAGCAGCAGCCCGAGAGACGTCCCTAGACCTCTACTCAGCCGTCGAAGTTCGTTTATCTACAGCTCTCTTGGAAGTCATCACCGTTACCTTTGAAGTCACCAACCTCTTTCTAGTTTTCTGTATTTTCGGTTTCCTACTTGTTTAAGGAAGAAGAATCATCTACTTTGTATCACAGAGAAGATCTCTAAACCCTTTTATCATACTTCTAATCTTATATGCAATATCTTATTCATATGGTTTTGATTTGCATGAGTATGTGTGAGTAGTTTACTTGTTGGGTAATAGGGTTTCATGTTATCGTTTGTTTAAGGGTGTTTAGATCTGGTTTAGTTCATCTTAGTTCTTTGTTCTAGGTTTATTCTTAATGCATATTGCTTGATTAGCTAACTAGTGATTGATCATAGGCATATTACACATCACAAGTGTTGTAAACTCGCTCGCAATAGCCTAGACAAGTATCGTGTTATAACCTGCGTCAGTTGAGTTATAGAACTTTACGGATTAGAATCGAACTTGCTTTAATTGCTAGGATATATGCGTCGTTGCCTGCGAAAGTTGAGTAACGGAGTATATAGACTTTAGATAGGTGATTAGCGAGTAGCTTATCTCCCGTTCCTTCGTGTTTCATAGTATAAGGACGTTTAACCATTGAACTTCCACAGCTATTCCCTTTAGGCTTAAACCGGTGCTTGATACCCTGAGAATTTCCTACAGCCCAACATTCCTTCCATTTATATTTCCTTAGTTTATTCGCATTTAGTTATAGCTTTCTTTAGTTACGAACCCAACCAAAAACCCCCATCTTACTATTGTCTTAGCCATTTTCCTCTCTAGCAAACTCTTAACCTGATTTATTCGTCTCTGTGGGATCGATCCTTAAATACTACTACCGATCAACTGTGCACTTGCAGTATTCATGTGGTCTTTTGAGGTAAAAGATTGAAGTGAAATTCCACACACATCACCGTTCATTCAAGATAGCCGGATCAATGGTAGCAGGTCAAAGCATTTCTAGTTCAGCCCAAAAAGATCTAAATTTCCCAAAGTGTTTAGTGAACTCCATTTCTTCTTGGTTAAGATTGTTGATAGCTCTCTTGATTTCAAAGACTCGGTTTAAGTTGGTGGTGTTGTCGAACACCGTTTGAAGAGTATCCCATACGTCTTTGGTTGTCTTGTAGTAGGAGTAAGCCTCGAGGATGGGAGCAACAAGTGCATTTTGGATAAGAGCCAAAACACTTTGGTCTTCTTGGAACCACTTCTCTTCACCACCAAGGGCAGTCTCTTTGTCATCTTCTTATTTAGTGGTAGTTTCCTTAGGAGCTTCGCTTGTAGTGATATTGGTCCATAGCCCTCGGCCACATAAAGCTGTCTTTGTGATTCTAGCCCACAACAAATAGTTCTCTCCTTTGAGAGTAACTGGAATAATCAAGGTTTTGTTACCTTCCATAGTAGACCGACCGTTGGTTATTGATATTGTCCAACGGTTAAAGAAAAGTGTTTAAGAATTCGAGAGATGAATGAACGAGTGTGTAGAACAAAGTAATGAGATTAGTGAATATGTTTAGAAAGAGGAGCGTTTTCGCTATGATACCATGTAAGTTTTAGAGTAGAATAGGTGTAACTTGAAGAACACAAGAATAAGAGAGTTTGCGGATTAGAGTGTAGAGAGTGTAGGAGTGTAGAGTGTAAAGGAGAAGAATTCTCACTTCTTACTTAGTTTTGTTCCTAATTACATTCTAAATATAGAATCTACAAAGAGGAATATGCTGTACAAAGATTCTATGCACAATTATCCTAGTTGAAATTGGCATGCTTACGCTTAAACTAATATGTGACTTCTTAAGCTCCCACTTGCCTAACTCGCCAACGGTCATATAGGAAGGATCTAGAGAGAGTTGACTTTTCTTCACATGAGCATTGTGAAACTTCTCATGGGCTTTATTGTTGGATGGCCGAATGGTACGGACGGCCCCTTTGCGTGAGTGTACGGACGACGGTTCTTCATGAAACTAACTTATACTTCCAACAGAGAGGCTAAAGCTTCCTACAATCTCTCTGGTTAGCCGCTGGGCGACTCATCTTCCCAAGCCATTCACAGCAGCCTTTGGATCTCTGTGGATGAGACTCATACATGGTTTCGGAACACTAGCATTCCATGGTTTCCTGCCCAACCGTCAAACGTCCAGGTCCCCTCTATCTATCATGTTGTTGCCTGTTAGACTTTACCTAGGTTCATTGGTTAATCTAGATGTTCGAAGACTGCATCTAAGACTCTGTTTACCTAGAATGTTTTGGATTTACATAGGCTTTGTTAGAACCCTGGCTATTGCTCAATATGTGACATTTTCTGCGGCTTCTTATAACTGGAAGAAACAAGAATTGTTTAACTGTTTACTATCTAGTACTTCTAGGTCTCAACTAAAACCCTTCAACCAAACCTTGAGTTCTATATCCCCAACCCAAACGACCAATCCTAAACTCTATCGACCATTGTCAAACCGGCTACATGCTTTGTATGGATTTCTTAATCTCTTTGGCAAAGGGCGTCATATGAGAGAGAACCCACCTGCATTGTCACCGTTTGTCATACATGTGGTTTGGTTTATCTCTACTTCCCCAGGTATGGTGTGGTTGTAAAGGTTTTCAACGCTATGGTTTATTGCCATGTACCCCAATGCTCTCATCTGACAAAGCTAAGCAATCAGCCTTCAACATCTTATCCACCTACCAAACCCTTTCTATGTTATCAACAACCCAAAAGCCCAAGCATGATCCTTAGATACCTTTGGCAATCTGACGTGCTTTGTGTGGACTTCTTAATATCTTTGGCAATAGGCGCCAAACGAGAGATAACCCACCTGTACTCTTACGTTTTGCTATACTCCTTTAGCTACTGGTTTTCACTCCCCTGTATGGTCTGATTTTATTGGTTTGCAGCTATATGGTCTACTGTCCCAAAACACAACGTTTTCATCCGACAAAGTTAGGCAACCAACCTTCAACATCATCTCCATCACCCGGATTGTAACCCACCAAACCAGTTGCAACGCTTTGCCTTGATTGTTTCTTTCTTCAACGTCAAAGTGTCCTATGACCACGATGTGCCATCCATCGCTATTGAGGATGAACTATCAAGTGACCATGACCTCACATGTTCACATGTTTCAAGCTGCCTTTAGGTGCTTGTATCACAGCTCTCATGGATCATTACTTAATGTTTAAGGCTTTGGGGAAAGCCATTATTTGTAACTTTTCTAAACCTTTGGGATCTTGCTCCTTACCCTGTATTGGTTTGGTCTGAATGAATGAAAATCATGTTTGACAAAAAAAAAAAAATGCCATGAATATAATGATTAAAAAAAAAAATCAGTTATTATGCATTCAAATTGTATAAGAGATGTGGACAAAGAATGATTAACAAGCAATACAAATACTTTAAACATAACTAATAACCTAACCACCAGTAATAACATAACTAATAACCTAATCTAGAGATTTACATTGTCCAAAACCCCAAACATACATCAATTTTCGTAATTCCTTATCAGGCATATCATATAAGATGGATAATTATTTTCCCCACTAATTAATCACATGTCTGTTAAAACTCAATGTATATACTGCCATGATCAAATGGTATATAAATGACTTAGGAGTCAAATCTACAACGACCAAAAGTTACACTAAAAATTTGTTAAGACAATAATAAAATGATTTGTTTGTTGTTCCTAAATTAATCAGAAAATAAAAAAATATATAAATCAGTAAGATAAAAACATTGGCATAGAAAATTCGCATGGATTCATGAAAGCGGATATTAGATCATTAAAAAAATGATGATATAAGCTACTTTTCTTGAACTGAAATCACTAAAATAAAATTAAACCGTTCTCATAGCAATCCCAACTAAACTCTTGTTTGATTTTAAGAATTTAAGCTAGCATTAAACTAAACTCTTGGTGCTCGACACAAAACACATGATGGATTCACTCCTCTGTTCCAAGACAACATAAGGTCACATGTTGTAAGCCTATTATGTACAACAAACCAGAGCATAAATGAGTACTTAGAAAAAGAATTCGAGAACCAGATCCCTTGTTACAAACATGACCAAAGGAGCAATATTTGTCATTGTCATACCAAAAAGATTGTTTGTAATCCACTTCTAACCTCCATCATGTGGAAACCCTTAACTTGTGATACGTATTTAAACAACTTCTTAAAATCGATTGTTGTGGTAAATAAAGTAAACTGGTTCAAATTAATATGGTGAATAGTCTAGGATACTAGCTCTTTCTGGGTTAATTCGGTGAAAAGGGAGCTGCTACTACCTACGCTCAACATCATTTTGGTGAGTAAAGGATACCACAAATACATGGGGTTTTGGATTTGGAAATTTTCTTTCTCATTTATAGTTCATGTTTTGATTTAGCAAAAGTTTTTTTTCCGTTCGCTTGAGCAATAGTTAAGATTTTGGTTTTCCCATTCACCAAATACACGTTCGAGAAAAAAAAAATCTTCTCTTTGTCGTTTGCCACCAAAAAAAAATCATTTGCTCTATTTTAATTTTTAACTTCCAAATTTTAGGCTATTCACCTAATTGATCCTACATTTATATATGAAGTGGCAGTAACATTGAGCTGTCTGGAAGAGCACATGAATAATAATAGTCACTAACGAGATAAGAATCCAAAAAAACACTCATCAAATAATTGAAATAAATATTATTCGATCTGTTCAAAAGCATCCATCGTAAAACACAGAACGCCCCACCCAACCCCACCATTCGACATGCTATCACCAAAAACACTCCATCACTTCTCCCCTTTACTCATTTCATAAGGAACAACAAACTTTATTTTTGTAATAAATCGTTTTCTTTTTTTTTTCACAAATAAGGAACTAACTTTTGTAACTTTGTTTGAAAGACAATCTTATCTTTTCTTTTACACATTTTTACTCCAATTTTTCTCTCTTTATTTGACAACTATTCCCAACCTTTTTCTATCCTTTTCCAAATTTGTTTGGTATTTTTCATAATTGTGCATGTTGAACAAAAAAGAAACTCTTAAGAAATTTATAAAGAAATAAAGCTAACTAGTAACAATATGCATTACAAATTTTTGTTTAAAAATAACTTTTGTTGTTACTTACATGTTTGGAATAAAGATTAACTTAAAAGCTTTATATTGTGATTAGTACAACTCATACACATCCCACATCCCTTCATAATTTGGTTAAATGAAGGACTCGCCAACGTGTCAACAGATCTAGCACCGCCAACTTCTCACATGGCATCATGGGGTATTATTATTATACACTACTAAAAGAACCAACTTCAACACGACGCCATGTATCTGCGTTTTGATAATAATTCCCACTTTTTCCTATTTAAATAAATCCTTCACTTTCCTCCTTTTACATTTCCTCACTCACTCACTCAGAGAGAAAGAAAAAAAGAAGAATCAAAAAATGGCTCGATCTTTCGCTATCGCTGTGATCTGTATCGTCCTCGTCGCCGGCGTCACTGGCCAAGCTCCAACTTCACCACCAACCGCCACACCAGCACCACCAACTACAACAACTCCTCCACCAACAGCTACTCCCCCTCCCGTCTCAGCACCACCACCAGTCACAACTTCTCCTCCTCCAGTCACCACCGCACCTCCTCCAGCTAACCCACCACCACCAGTCTCATCTCCTCCTCCTGCTTCTCCTCCACCAGCAACTCCTCCTCCAGTCGCTTCTCCTCCTCCTCCCGTCGCTTCTCCTCCTCCAGCAACTCCTCCTCCCGTTGCTACTCCTCCTCCAGCTCCTCTAGCTTCCCCTCCTGCCCAAGTTCCGGCTCCAGCACCGACCACGAAGCCAGATTCTCCATCTCCTTCCCCGTCGTCTAGCCCACCTCTTCCGTCTAGCGATGCTACTGGACCTAGCACCGAGTCGGCCTCTCCTGGTCCTGGCCCTTCCACCGATGTAAACGACCAGGTTTGTAAACTCATTCTTCTAGATCTTGTACAATGTGTTTGAGATCTGAGATGTTTTGACTTTGAGACTTGCTTGATTTGTCTGAAACTGATTAGATCTAAACCAGTTTGAACTAGAAAAAAAAGTGAAAAACATGTTTAGCTCAATTTAGCAAGAGAATGCTAGTCCACGATAATGTGCGCCCGTATCGGTCTTGATGATTTTGGTCTGTCTGCCTCGAGATCTTCGGATCCGAGCCGCGGCGCGTGGGTGCAATAATCACGTGACATTGTCAGTCTGCACGTGAATAGTAAATAATCCCACGTGGCAATATGCTTTTGGACCAAAGTAGATCTAAGTTTAACTTTAGAGTTTGTAGTAATAAAATATAGTCGTTAAGCGTGATGGACGGATTGTCTTAATATCTGCTCTCCCAAGATTATTTTAAGTTTTTTCAGCCCCTAGATTTTAGGATCTTTTCAAATGTATCCCAGGATTAATTTAATATACCAGAAAAGTCCAATTTTGAAATTAAGTGATGCTATGGCTTTTATTATCCGACAAACTGAAATGCTGATATGAAACCTTATGTTTTGCAGAATGGAGCTAGCAAGATGGTATCGAGCTTAGTATTTGGATCTGTGCTCGTATGGTTTATGGTCTAAGTGGAGTCTTTTGGCCACCACAGCAGTGTTCCTTGCATTTATTATTATGTCGTCGTCTTTTGTTTGTTCCATTGTATTGCTTGGGACTGAATTCTTTTGGGATTTATTATCTTTTGGAGAGGATACTACTGAGAGAGCTTGAGATGGAGATAGCAGCAGGATTTATTTTGTTTGCAGATACTTTTGTGGCTTCCTTTCGCATTCTATTTGATTATTATTAGTGTACTAAATTCCTTTTTTTCTCCATGCCTATATTTCTTTCCTTTTGCCGTGTCTTCTTTCTTGATAACACACTGCTAAACTGGCCATTTCTTATGCGATTTACATACTAATCTAGAGGCCAGTAAAACCTAGAAGAGTAGAAGAGGAAGAAAATTATAAGATAATAAAAAATTTGCATGTACCGAAATTTTTTGAGAAGTTTGGATGTACTGGACAAACCAAACCAAGTACAAAGGAGAAACAGAGAAGTACACAAGAAAGTAGAGATGAGGAAGAAGATGATAGACATAGTACAAAGATGAAAAATGTATGAACCTCCCCTTATTTTTGGTCTAACTCACTGTCAACAACTCACTACAAATGGACTTTTGAAGAACATTCCCGGCGACTCTGACATGCCGTGAGTTTGTTTTAAAGCTTGTTTAAACATAGTAAAATACATGTCCCTTTACAACATAAGTTCACAGTTGCATCAATTTGAGGTGTTAACGAGAATTATTGGTTCTATAGTTGAAGGTGTTAACAACAATTGCACCATCTTGACTTGTGATGATCATTGAAAATCTTGTGAGAGTTTTTAGTCACCTAGCAATGAAACTTCTTCAAATTACAGTCAATTCTAATTAGATCAACTTTTACTATAGGAACTAGAAAATATTTTTGTTAGTACAATATATCAGATTAGCTTTTTGATAATGGTGTTGTGAGTTAAATGGATTAATCACATTGTACTCTAATACTTTTAATGAAAGACCAATCTAATATAATTAGATAAAACAAAACGTGATTAATAGAATAGTTTTCTAGTCGAATTATTAGTTCTTTTACCAGTCTTGTAAGCCACACAAGACGCAACTTATTTCAGTGAGTGTTATAGGATGGGGATCATTGCCGCTTTGTTACAAATTCGGCCTGTCAAAAGGTGATCTCTATAGAAGAAAAGATTAAGAACTAAGAACTAAGAAGTTTGAAAAATAACTCTCTTTATTAGCTCAAAGAAAATACCTCAAAACTTTAAGCTCTCACAAACTCTCAAACTTAATCTTTCTTAGGTTCTGCTACATCTCAGCATCCCCTATATATATAAGTTCTTAAGTATATTCTCCTAATCTTAAATGGAAAACTTCTTATTCCTATTATATCTAGATATCTCCTAAATATAATCTCCAATTTCCATTTCTCTTTGATTAGCTTGGTCTCCAAGCTTTACTTCAAGCTTACACCAACATACTCCTCCTTAAGCTTGAACTCCAATACTGCCAAGTCTCTAACTCCCATAAGCTCTCTCATTTGCTTGAACTTGATTCTTCCTAACGCCTTTGTGAGAATGTCCGCCTTCTGTCTGATACCTTCAATGTGCTCTACTTCTACCTGCCCATTTTCGACACATTCTCTTATGAAGTGGTATCGCCGAGCAATATGCTTACTACGTCCATGAAATACTGGGTTCTTTGTTAATGCAATTGCTGATTCATTATCGATTCGAATAACAATCTTCTCAACCAAATTCCCAGTGATTTCTGCCAACAAATCCTGCAACCAAATTGCTTGTTTAGCAGCTTCCGTCCCTGCCATATACTCAGCTTCACAAGATGATAAAGCCACGACATCTTGCTTCCTTGAGCACCATGTGATCGGACTGTTCCAAAAATAGAAGATATGTCCATAAGTACTTCTACCATCAGCTGGATCACCACTGTGACTAGAGTCACTGTAACCAACAAGTTTGTTTAGGCAACCTTGATCTTTCATAAGACAGTCCCAAGCTTACAGTTCCCTTTAGGTACCGCAAACATTGTTTCAAGGCTGCACCATGTGAAACTCTTGGACTCTGCATATATCTCGACAAAATTCCCACACAGTATGAGAGATCCGGTCGAGTGTGAAGTAAGTATCGAAGACAACCTACTCGCTTGCGATAAACAGTCGCATCAATTTCTTCCTCTTTCTCTGCCTTTGATAGCTTCAACTCTGCTTCCATTGGTGTGTGAACCAAGTTGCAGTTTCGTAAGCCAGCTTCCTCTAAAATCTTCAATGCATAACCCGTTTGATCAAGCGTTATTCCTCCTTGATGTTGCCTTACCTGAATTCCAAGATAGTATGACAATTTCCCGATATCACTCATGTCAAACATCGATGACATCTCCTCCTTAAACCTCATTATGATCTCTAGACTTGTTCCCGTGACAAACAAGTCGTCAACATACACTCCTACTATCAAAAGATCATGATCAGAACTCTTTCTATATACTGAGGGTTCCTTTGAGCAACGAACAAAACCAAACTCCATGAGAATTCGATTCAGCTTGTTGTTCCAAGCTCTAGGAGCTTGCTTTAAGCCGTACAAGGCCTTGTTGAGTCTATAGACTTTCTCCTCTTTTCCTTTCTTCACAAATCCCTCTGGTTGACTCACATGTACTAACTCCTCAAGCTCACCATGTAGAAAGGCTGTTTTGACATCCAAATGATGTATCTCCCAACCATAAGAAGCAGCAAGATCAAGCAGCAGTCTGATTGTTTCGATCCTTGCAACTGGTGCAAATACTTCATCAAAGTCCACACCATGTTTCTGAACATAACCCTTAGCCACTAGTCGCGCTTTGTACTTATTTATGCTCCCATCTGAATTTCGTTTAATCTTAAAGACCCACTTCAAGCCAATTGGTTTTGATCCTACAGGTAAGTCTACAAGATCCCAGACTTTGAACCTTTCAATAGACTCAAGTTCTTCCTCACAGGCTCGTCTCCATTCTATGGACTCACTAGCTTCTCCAAAGGTCCTCGGTTCATTGTTTAAACAGAGCAATGCCAATTCTCCTTCTTCTTGTGCGATCTGAAAGCAAACATAATCATCGAGGTACTTTGGCTTAGTTCGTATTCTTTTACCTTCTTCTTGAGGAATTATTGCAGACAGTTCTTCAAGTTCTGCAGGCGGTTCATCATCTGAGTTTGATTGCTCATCTCCTCCAGTTTCTTCACTAAATGTGTCATCCAAGACCACAGGTTGTTCAGACAACTTGTGTATCTTATCCTTTCTGTGATCATCACCTCTTACCCCATCAATTGTAAACTCAAAACTCTCTTCTCCATCCTGTCCAGAATTATTCTTACTCCAATTCCACCCTTTTGCTTCATCGAACACAACATCACGGCTAACTATGACTCTCTTGGTGTCAGGATCAAACAACCTATATGCTTTGGAACCAGGCTCGGTTCCTAAGTGAACAAGACAACGAGTTCTATCATCCAGTTTTTTTAGTTGAGCTTTGTCTATCTTAGCATATGCAATACAGCCAAAGACTCGAACATGTCCAACCGTCGGCTTTCTACCTCGATAACACTCATATGGGGTTTGATCCTTGAGTGATCTTGTCCCAACCCGGTTCAGTAAATAAGTCGAATGTCGAACAGCTTCACCCCACAAATAGTTTGGCATCTTCATGTGTTTCAGAACACTTCTTGTCATCTCCATCAAAGTTCTGTTTCGACGTTCCACAACTCCATTCTGTTGCGGAGTATACAGAGCTGTTAAGTGTCGAGCAATGCCAGAATCTTCGCAAAAAGAGTTGAACTCATGAGATACAAACTCCCCTCCTCTGTCGGTTCTAAAGGTCTGAATCTTTTCTTCTGTTTCCTTTTCCACCATTGTTTTGAACTTCTTGAACTTCTCCATGGCTTCACTCTTCTCCTTTAGAAGGATGGTCCACATGTACCGTGAATAATCGTCGATGAGCACAAATATGTATCGACTTCCAGCGCTTGTGCTTGGTGTTATTGGACCGCAGAGATCTCCATGTATAAGTGCTAGCCTCTTTGTTGATCGAAAGTTAGTTGCTTGCGGAAAAGGTTGTGTAGACTGCTTACCAAGTAAACATGAGCCACAAATCTCTTTGTCAAGTGGTTTACTTGGACCTCCCAACACATGCTCATTGGTAAACATTGATGACAGTGTAGTATAGTTAACGTGTCCCATCCTAGCATGCCACATACTTGATTCTCTTGTAGCTAAGAGATTTAAACAAACACTGTTTGTTAATCCCATGTTAAATTTATACAACCGATTCTTGGACCTCTCTGTTTTAACCAATAGGTTTCCATTTTGATCTCTCATTGTTAGGTATTCTCCCTTTAAATGAATATCACAACCAGCCTCTGTAGCTTGTCCTAAGCTTATGATGTTGCTCCTTAGCTCCGGGATGAAATATACTTCAGACATTACTCTCGGCTTTCCATATGAATCAACTAAAGCAATTGTCCCTTTTCCTTTGATATCGATCCTTGAGTCATCTCCAAATCTAACCTTCCCAGTTATTGACTGATCAAGTGTGTCAAAATATCTCTGATCTCCAGTCATATGATTGCTTGCACCGTTGTCGAGATACCAAACATTATTCTCATCTGTGTTGGCTTCAAACTTACTCGGTCTGCAGTATTTTTCGTTTAGATAGACAACTTCATGCATCATAAGTTTATCAGCTTCTTCTGTATCTTTAACTTCACTTTCTTTTGCTTCCACTATGCCTAGTTTCATCAAACGCTCTGGACATTGTGAAGCAAAATGACCTACCTTGTCACATCTGAAACAGACAACCTGGGACGGATCCTTCCAAGTACTGCGACCATGTCCTCTTCCTCTGAAGGTTCTTCCACCACGTCCTCTTCCCCTGTATTCTCCATTGTATTCTCGACTTTGTGACTCTTGGTTAACATACATAAGTTTGTTTTGATCCTCTTGAGCATCTTCTTCCTCAGAGATACATTCCTCATAGGCTTTTAACCTACCAACAATATCCTCGAAGCTTACGGTATTGAGGTTTAACACCTGCTCGAGAGAAGCAACCATATGTATGAACTTCCTTCTTGGAAGACTCGATAAGAATTTCTTAACAAGTTTTGACTCTTCAATAGTTGCTCCGAGAGAAGCTGTTTTTGAGGAGATTGCAGAAAGTTTTTCTGCAAAATCATCAATCTTCTCTGATTCCTTCATCTTGAGTCTGTCGAATTCAGCCATTAAGGTCTGTAATCTCGCCTCTTTGACCCTCTCAGCTCCTACATGTCGATTCTGAATTGTTTCCCAGACTTTCTTTGCTATGCCTAAGCCTCCGACTTGTAGTATAAGAACTTCCGGTATAGATTGCAGAATTAACGCTATGGCTAGGTTGTTCTTATCACTATCGATCAGCTCTGTTTCGACTGCCTCCCAGACCTTGTTAACCTTAAGCACAAAACTCATCTTTATGGCCCAAACCGTGTAGTTAGTTGTGTTCAGCATGGGACATGATATTGAGGACGATGAAGATGTTCCTTCTTTTGGTTTGTCTTCTGTGACTGCAATCTGCTTGTCTTTGTTATCCGAACTCCCGTTGTCTGTCATCTTCTCACAGATTCCTGATCTTCTTGCTCTGCTACCAAATATAGAAGAAAAGATTAAGAACTAAGAACTAAGAAGTTTGAAGAATAACTCTCTTTATTAGCTCAAAGAAAATACCTCAAAACTTTAAGCTCTCACAAACTCTCAAACTTAATCTTTCTTAGGTTCTGCTACATCTCAGCATCCCCTATATATATAAGTTCTTAAGTATATTCTCCTAATCTTAAATGGAAAACATCTTATTCCTATTATATCTAGATATCTCCTAAATATAATCTCCAATTTCCATTTCTCTTTGATTAGCTTAGTCTCCAAGCTTTACTTCAAGCTTACACCAACAATCTCGACATTCGTTCTTACACGTCCGACATGCCTTCTTAAATTTTGGCTATTCGTCTGTTACTGTCTCATAAGCTATTAGTTACCGTGACTTCAAGTTGTGACTCTATATTTGAATCAGGAACCTTGAAAAATATACGTTAGTTTAGAGAGGTTAGAAGAGTATAAAAGGTTATTTGCTTCTTCTTTTTTTTTTTCATTAATCCGTGATTAACTAAGGGGATGTATTTGATCAAGGATTTAAAATAATTTGTATCAAAATGACAAATTTTTCTTTTCTTCTTCTGAAAGCATTAAAATGACAAATTTTATGTTATTCATTTTTAAAAATATTCTTTTAACATTCATTGTTATTGGAGTGATGTTTTAAAAATATGTTACCAATCCACTGTTATTGTAAATATTTTAAGTTGTGGTCTTTACTTAAATTTTGAATGACTTTAAGGTGTTTTGGTGGATTTTCATAGTTTATAATAGGGATATTGAAATCTAAATCTTATGGTTTTTGGTGAGATTGCATGTAATTTTAAACAAATCATAATAACTTTCCTAATTCACCAAAAAATCATTTTTAAAAACACTAAAATTTCAAATCCTTCAACATATTTGCAAATTGGTTCAATACACCACCTAAACATTTCGGCAATAGCAGCAAAAACTTGACAAGGTTATTATGGGTATCTTATTTTGAGGTACTAAGCTATGGACATGATTCGATGGAATAACTGAATAACTGTAGAATAATCATAAAAAAACTGAAAAACATATTTTGATCTTCCAAATTATATTAAACACGCTAATTATATGTAGTAAATCACTTTAAAATCGTAAAACGTTTTCAAAACATTTGTTTAATATTACCAAATCAGTGAAAAATCTTGAATCAGTTTGTTCTTCTTCTTTGGCAATCCAATCCTCGACATGATGACCATTTGCATATATAACCGCCATTTGACATGTTCCTATTAAGTATTCTTTGTTTGGACATGTTCACTAAAAATCAAACTGGTTAAGTGGGGTTTACAAAATTAGAGGAATCGAACACGTTAGTTACTACATAAACAATATTGCAGTCTTGTATCCGGAGACTTTTTTTTTCCACAAATGAAATATATTGATTAAGGTAAATATTTACAGAGAGAGTTATTTAGCCAATCTGGCTTTGAAACAGAGTCAGAGTAATATTCTTTATCAATATTCAATACAACCAAATTTTGCTAAACTATCTATTTACAGAGAGAGTTATTTAGCCAATCTGGCTTTGAAACAGAGTCAGAGTAATATTCTTTATCAATATTCAATACAACCAAATTTTGCTAAACTATCTGCTACACTGTTACATTCTCTTTTTGTAAAAACAAAAAAAAACTTGGTTTAATTTTGAAGACCAGATACGTATATCAAGTAGTAAGTTTGTTAATGAAGCATGTTGCGTTTGACCATTAACCAATTTGATTAGCACCTCAGATTAATATCCTCTTATCCATGCTTGTTGTATTGCAACTAAAAGGCCCTTTGTCTCAGCTTTTAAAGGTGATCCTGTATAACTCAGTCTAGTAGCACCCCATACTTGAGCTTCACCTTGATGATTCCTAAAAATCCAGCCACCTGTTGCCTGTTGGGTATGTATATTATAAGTTGCATCAAAATTACATTTAAGAGTCGGATGCTCTGGAGGTGACCATTTATTTGTACTCGGTCGTGAATGTTGATTGATCACCGGAGGTTTGACATTACTGATCCATTCTTTTGTATTCGACTTTGCCTGTAGAACTGTTTTAGTTACACTTTCACGAAAGTTATTAAAGACCTGATTGTTTCTTGCTTTCCAGATTTGCCAGAGAAGGATAAAAGACATGTTAGAATCGAAAATATTATTAGTTCGTATGGAGAATGATATCAGTTGTGTGATAGTATCCTCTACAGATGGTGGAATATTATTGATATCTAGGGAATGAGTCGCGGCTAGTCGCCAGGCCATTTGAGCGAAGGGACACGAGAACAATGCATGGTGTATTGTTTCCTCTGTTTGGTGACATCTTGGACATAAAGTATCTATATGCATGCCTCTTGTTTGCAATCTTGTTGTAGTCGGTATAGCTCTTGAAATTATACGCTAGAGAAAGTGTTTGATCTTTGGGAGAAGTTTAAGTTTCCAGATTTTGTTTTTGAGTTCCACTGAACCATGTGGTATGTTAGGTATTGCTCCTGGATCAAAGGGAAAGTGAGTGATAAACCAGTATCCGGACTTAACCGAATAACCTCCCGATCGTGTATAGTTCCACATGAGTTTGTCAAGGGTTTTTGAATGAGAGCCTGCTCTTCCATTTGAACCAGAGTGGTTAATTTTTGCGCATCCCATGAACGAACAACACCATTTTGGAGATAACACTATCTAAATGTGTAGCAGAAAGCGGGATTAAAGTGTGAACTGGTCTAGGTGGATTAAAGGGTGTCGGTCGATGCAGAGCCTGGTTTGTTTGTTGATTGTTGTTTGATGGTTAGAGTATCTCTATTGCTTGTGTGTATAGCCCAGGAGATGGGAGGATTGCCTTACTGAGTGTTTATAAAATACTCATGCATTGCAATTTGTGTTTGTGGTGCAGGTAAAGGAAAAATATGATCGTGGAATCAAGGCAATGAAGAGGAGGATGTTCTAGTGGTTCGCTTGGTTGTCTCGCTTCTGTTAGGTGGCTAGAGTTGAGTCCTAGAATATTGTCTAGGATTGCTGGTTCTCTGGTTTATGCTGTTTGGATCATTAGGTTATGATTTGGAATTGATGTTGGTTATTGGTTATTATTTATTGGATATTGGTATCTGTTATTTCCGCTGTTGGTTGTGTTTGTGGTTAGGTGGCTAGTAAGTATGGAACCACTAGTTGTACTTATTTACTATTATTATTTATTATTTATTAATTTAAAAAAAACAGGTCAGGTCGTTTCAGTTTGGTATCAGAGCCCTTACGGTTCTAGGTTTGGGTTCACTAGGTTTCTGTTGTGATGTTTGGGATTGCATGTCTTGATTGATTATGTGAGTTAGTCAATTGTGTGTGGCATCGAGTCCTAGAACATCCTCTTTGAGCCTACAGTGTGATTCCACAGTAGTGCAGATGGTTAGAGAGGATGCTGTTGCTGGTCGTGGTCGTGGTCGTGGACGCGGACGTGGTCGTGGTAGGGAGAGAGCCCTAGTGGTATGACAGCAGAGGGTGTTGACGAGTCGCAGGGTGTCCAGGGGGATTCCGTGAGTGTGGCCCGAGGGGGCGGTTTTGATGCTCCAGTAGCCGGTGATGTTAGGGCCCCAAGTGCGGGTGTCCCAGTGGTTGGAGTCTTGGGTGTCGACCTTGCGGGTTTGCTGGCACAATTATTAGAGCGGTTGCCGCCAGTGGCACCAGCTCAGGCTCAAGTAGTGCCACCAGTGGTGGCGGAGGAGCGGCAGCCAGTGGCTGCGGATGTGGGGGTCCATTCTCGTTATATCAGTATGCTAACAGAGATGGGTTGTATTCGTACCGAGCGGTTTTTGGGAGGTACTGATCCTACCGCTGCGGAAGCGTGGAGGGCGAGTGTGGAATGTAACTTCCATACTCTGAGATGTCCTGAGGAGTTTTGGGTGGACATTGGGGTCCACCATTTGACTGGTGATGCTCAGTTGTGGTGGAGTTCTGTGGCAGCCAGGAGAGTGCAGAGGGAGATGTCTTCGACTGACTTCGTCTTGGAGTTCAACCGCAAGTATTTCCCTAGAGAGGCACTGGATAGGTTGGAGGTGCAGTTCCTTCAGCTAGCTCAGGGAACTCGGTCAGTGCGGGAGCTTGACTTGGAATTCAATCGACTTCTGAGGTATGGGGGTCGGGATATTGAGTCTGAGGAGGCTCAGATCAGGAGGTTTTTGAGGGTCCTACGTGACGATTTGAGGGTTCACTGTAGAGGGCGGAGTTATACTACGCGTGCAGAGCTGGTTGAGACTGCAGCAGGGATTGAGGAGGATATCCGGGCACAACCAGTGGCGGCTAGCCCAGCAGTCCAGCCTAGCAAGGCTCAACATCAGGGAGGTTCTAGCAGGGGCGACAAGCCTGCGCAGGGAACCAAGAGGAGATGGGAGGGTACACAGAGGCCGGGTGGTCCGAATTGCTTCGGGTGTGGAGGCAAGGATCACAAGGTTGCTAGCTGTCCCAAGAGGAGTGCTCCGACGGCAGCAGATCGTGTGTGCTAGCAAGGCTCAGCATCAGGGAGGTTCTAGCAGGGGCGACAAGCCTGCGCAGGGAACCAAGAGGAGATGGGAGGGTACACAGAGGCCGGGTGGTCCGAATTGCTTCGAGTGTGGAGGCAAGGATCACAAGGTTGCTAGCTGTCCCAAGAAGAGTGCTCCGACGGCAGCAGATCGTGTGTGCTATCATTGCAGGGAGCCACAGCACATCAGGCCCTATTGTCCCAAGTTGCAGCCGGTAGCAGTGGCAGCATTGCAGCAGGTGAAGCCGGGAGGGCAGCAGGTGGCATGGATTGAGCAGGCGCCACGGGTTTACACGACTGTAGAGACTGGTGGAACCAGTGTCGGGGTGATCCCAGGTATAAATTCTGGTACTTAGTCTTTGTGAGTTCTTAGTAAGTTCAGATTTTATGTTGTCCTGTGATAAAGTGTTAGGTTCTCAACATATGAGGTTTGTGTAGGGACCTTGTTGGTGGGAGGGTTTAAGTCCCATGTTATGTTTGATTCTGGAGCTTCGCATTGCTTCATTACTCCAGAGTGTGCAGAGAGCGCGGGAATCAGAGGGGATTCCGGAGAGCGTACAAGAGTTGTCAGAGTTGCGGGAGGCAAGTTCCTGAGGGTTATTGGACGAGCCAGAGGAATTGATATTTAGATCGCGGGGGAGTCGTGGCCTGCGGATTTGCTTATCAGCCCAGTGGAGCTGTATGACGTTATCTTGGGGATGGACTGGTTGCATCGACATATGGTTCATCTGGATTGTCATCGGGGTAGAGTGGAGTTTGAGCGGTCAGGAGGGAAGTTGGTTTATCAGGGGATTAGACCGACTTCGGAGAGTCTCGTGATCTCGGCCATTCAGGCTGGGAAGATGATCGAGAAGGGTCGTGAGGCTTATTTGGTTATTATATCTATGCCAGAGTCAGTGGGCAAGTCTACGGTTAGCGATATTCAGGTTGTAGAGGAGTTTGAGGACGTGTTCCTGTCATTGCAGGGATTACCACCTTCTTGGTCTGATCCTTTTATGATTGAAATGGAACCAGAGACGACACCGTTATCCAAGGCTCCTTACAGGATGGCTCCAGCAGAGATGGCAAAGCTGAAGAAGCAGCTAGAGGATTTGTTGAGCAAGGGATTCATCCGTCCTAGTGTATCACCGTGGGGAGCGCCGGTGTTATTCGTTAAGAAAAAGGATGGGAGTTTTCGCTTGTGTATTGATTACAGGGGTCTCAACCGGGTCACTATGAAGAACAAGTACCCTCTGCCGAGGATCGATGAGTTGTTGGATCAGTTGAGGGGTGCTACTTGGTTATCCAAGATAGATCTGGCGTTGGGTTATCATCAGATTCTGATAGATGAGGCGGATGTGAGGAAGACTGCTTTCAGGACGAGGTATGGGCATTATGAGTTTGTGGTGATACCGTTCGGGTTGACTAACGCACCAGCTGCGTTTATGAGATTGATGAACAACGTCTTTCAGGAGTTTCTGGACGTGTCTGTCATCATTTTCATCGACGACATCCTGGTTTATTCTAAGAGTCCTAAGGAGCATGCAGTGCATTTGAGGCCAGTTCTGGAGAAGCTGCAAGAGCAGAAGTTGTTTGCTAAGCTGAGCAAGTGTAGTTTCTGGCAGCGTGAGATGGGTTTTCTGGGTCACATTGTGTCTGCAGATGGGGTTTCTGTAGATCCGGAGAAGATTCAGACTATCAGGGATTGGCCTAGACCGCAGAATGCCACGGAGATCAAGAGTTTTCTCGGGTTGGTAGGGTATTACAGGAGATTTGTGCAGGGGTTTGTGAGCAGAGCACATCCTATGACAAAGTTGACGGGGAAGGATGTTTCTTTTGTTTGGTCACATGAGTGTGAGGAGGGCTTTGCAAGCCTGAAGGAGATGTTGACTACTGCTCCGGTGTTGGCTTTACCTGAGCAGGGAGAACCCTATGTGGTTTATACAGATGCATCCAGAGTGGGTTTGGGATGTGTGTTGATGCAGCATGGGAAGGTGATTGCCTATGCTTTGCGGTAGTTGCGGAAGCATGAGGACAACTATCCTATTCATGACTTGGAGATGGGTGCTGTAGTTTTTGCCCTGAAGATTTGGAGATCTTATAGGTACATGTGTTTACAGATCATAAGAGCCTGAAGTATATATTCACTCAACCCGAGCTGAACTTGAGGCAGAGGCGGTGGATGGAGCTGGTGGCGGATTATGATCTGGAGATAGCCTATCATCCTGGTAAGGCTAACTTGGTTGCAGGTGCTTTGAGTCGGAAGCAGGCGGCTTCGGCTCAGGAGCAGGATATGGATTCTCTGGTAGGAGAGATCAGTGCGTTGAGCTTGTGTGCGGTTTCTCAAGAGCCGTTGGGCTTGGTTGCAGCTGATAGAGTTTGCTTACAACAATAGTTATCAAGCAAGTATTAAGATGACTACTTTTGAGGCTTTATATGGGAGGCTGTGTCATACACCGTTATGCTGGACTAAGGTGGGGGAGAAGAACATTTACGGGGCAGATTTTGTTCAGAAGACCTCAGAGAAGATTCGGGTTCTCAAGCTAACCATGAAGGAGGCTCAGGATCGGCAGAAGAGTTATGCCGATAGGAGGAGGAGGGATCTTGAGTTTCAGGTAGGAGACAGAGTGTACGTCAAGATGGCCATGTTGCGGGATCCGAACAGGTTATTGACTGAGACTAAGTTGAGTCCAAGGTATATGGGTCCGTTCATAGTGATTGAGTGTGTTGGACCAGTGGCTTATAGACTAAAGTTACCTGAGGTTATGCGTGCATTCCATAAGGTTTTCCATGTTTCTATGTTGAGGAAGTGTCTCCGTGAGGATGATCAGATGCTAGCTAAAATTCCTGAGGATCTTCAGCCTAACATGACTTTGGAGGCGAGACCAGTGATGGTCCTCGAGAGGAGGATTAAGGAACTTCGGAAGAAAAAGATTCCTTTGATGAGAGTCCTTTGGGACTGTGATGGTGTTGAGGAGCAGACTTGGGAGCCTAAGGCGAGGATGAAGGCAAGGTTTAAGAAGTGGTATAAGAAGTAAACCGCGACTTGAGCTTGTCTAGCCTGGTCCCATCTTTAATCCATGGCTGGAGCGGGAATTGAGTATTCCAGCCCATCTCTCTTTTTTACTTGGTCGCTTGGGGTGGTTGGTTGTGCGACTAAGTAACAAGATGAGGTGGTGCTCGGGGTACAAAGTTTCCGTGAGGTGGGGTTTTTGGAGGAAAGTTTCCTAAAATGGAAAGTTTCCAAAAGTGGAAAGTGGTAAAAGTGGAAAGTTTTATGTGAGTTAAAATTTGTCCATTTTAGTGGCGGAATTTTTAGTCATTGTGTGGCCTTAGTGGCGGTCTTTCGAGATATTGTGTGGCCTTTGTGGCGGACTGTTTAGCCAGATGTGTGGCCTTTGTGGCGGGCTGTTTAGCCAGAGTGCCTGTTTAGGCGGTCCTTCAGGACAAATGGTTTTTGTGACGGTCCTTCGGGACATTTGTGTGGTCTTTGTGACGGTCCTGTTTAGGACATTTGTTTGGCCTTGTTGGCGGTCCTGTTTAGGACATTTGTTTGGCCTTGGTGGCGGTCCTGTTTAGGACATTTGTTTGGCCTTTGTGGCGGCCCTTGTGGCAGTGAGATGATCCATGTGTGGTCATGAGGTATCCCAGTGAGGGGATATGTGGGTGGTAGGACATTGAGATTTCTTACGCGAGCCACGGGAAGGAAACCTGGATAGGGATAGGACTTAGACGTGTTCAGAATTGTTTGCTCGCGACTCTTGGGGGACTTAGGTTCTCCTAGTACTGCCATATTCTGAGACTTTGTGGCTTGGGAGTATGGTTGGTATATCGACTTCGGATGACGATCCGGGGGCGCATTGTAAGGTGGCAACCCGAGAGACAAATATTGGATTTTTCCTTATATATTATGGCATGCGGGCTTTGGCCCGATGAGGAGCCAACATTATGGCATGCAAAGTTAGGTCTGATGAGGAGCCAATAAAAACTCAAGGTTTAGGCTTATGAGTAAAGGAAAGTCCAAAAGTCGAGAGCAAATAATGCCTGGCGCGTGAGTCTATCGCCTAGAGGTGACCTTTCGTATATCGGTCAGAGGAGTGCGGGCCGTGGAGACGGTAGCACGGGGGTCCTTGGCTGAGTGTTGTTCGAGATTCGAGGACGAATCTAAATTGGTGGGGGAGAATTGTAACATCCGTGAACCGGAATCCCGGTTTGGGATGTGCATTGATCGATGTTGTAGGAGCATCGGTCGATGCTAACTCTTTTTCCTGCGTTTTGACTTAAGTTAAACGTTGCGTTTTGGGCAAAAGGGAAAGGAAAACCCTTAAGTCGTTCCTTTTGTCTCATTAGACGACTTTGGCCGTTTTTGGAGAGAAAAGAAGGGAGAAAAAGTGTTCTTGAGTGTTCTTGGTGATACACCTGTGATACCTGGTGTTTGGAGGCATTTCCTGTAGAGATTTGTAGCTCGGATCGTTGTAGGAGCTTCCTAGGAGCGTGTTCTTGATTGTTTAAGGTTCAGAAACTTCTTGGAAAAGATAAGTGCATAACCATGGCTTATCTAAGCGGGAGATTACTTTGATCTGTTTGTTTTTGTGTTGTTAGGCTTGCTAGTATGTTATGTGAGGCGTTAGGAAACTTTCTTGTGGCTTGGGATCGATTATTGTGGTTGCAGGAACGAAGATCCGGCGAGAAGCTTCGGGGAAAACAATGCTCAGCATGAGCATCGGTCGATGCAATATGTGCTTCGGTCGATGTTAGTGCGAGGACGGCGCGGATTGACCTAGGAGCGTCGGTCGATGCCAGGTGGAGGCGTCGGTCGATGCGATTAGGGTTTCCGCGTGATGTCGAGCATGTGTCGATCGATGCAAGTGGAAGCATCGGTCGATGCAAGTGAACCTGGTGTCGACTGATGCATACCTTGTGTCGGTCGATGCTGGTCCCTGATGGTGTCGGTCGATGCAATCTTTGTGTCGGTCGATGCAGAGCCTGGTTTGTTTGTTGATTGTTGTTTGATGGTTAGAGTATCTCTATTGCTTGTGTGTATAGCCAAGTAGATGTGAGGATTGCCTTACTGAGTGTTTATAAAATACTCATGCATTGCAATTTGTGTTTGTGGTGCAGGTAAAGGCAAAGTGTGATCGTGGAATCAAGGCAATGAAGAGGAGGATGTTCTAGTGGTTCTCTTGGTTGTCTGGCTTCTGTTAGGTGGCTAGAGTTGAGTCCTAGAATATTGTTTAGGATTTCTGGTTCTCTTGTTTATGTTGTTTGGATCGTTAGGTTATGATTTGAATTAATGTTGGTTATAGGTTATTATTTATTGAATTATTTATTAGATATTGGTATCTGTTATTTCCGTTGTTGGTTGTGTTTGTGGTTAGGTGGCTAGTGGGTATGGGACCACTAGCTGTAGTTATTTACTATTATTATTTATTATTTATTTTTTATTTTTTTTAAAACGGGTCAGGTCGTTTCATCTGACCTGTAGAGTTGTTGAAAAATGTGACATTTGGAGATTAAAGACAAACAAATAAGTAAAAAAAAAAAAAAAAACCTAGCGCCGCTCTGAGATAGAGAGAGGAAGAGTCGCCGCCGTTAGTTTCGCCTCTCTGGTTGCCCTTCCGGCGCCGGAGAGGACTCCGTCTATTAGTTTTCTCTTTGTAGCTTATTTCCTGTTTTTCCCTCTCCTTGCTATCCTCTCGCCGTAGGTTGGGTGTTTCTCGATGTGGTGGTTCCGGCGATATCTCGGCGCGTGAAGCGAAGCTCCATCGGGTGGTGGTTGCTGGTGAAGGCTTTGGTGCTGATGGTGAAAGACAGCGTCGAATCTTTGGTCAGATCCGGCGGATCTGGGTTGGCGATTTCGCTTGCCATTTTGTCTCCGGCGGTGTGTTGGCTCCGGTGAGCAATGAGGGATGAAGCTTCTCTTTCAGAGCTTCAGCGGTCGGGTTTGGGGTTTTCTTCAGACCTTAACCCTCATTCCAACCACGGCGGTGTCTTGAAGCAAGGAGCGGTGTCAGTACATGGCGATGTCATTTGGTTTCAATCCGACCAAGGTGTGCCTCGAAACTCGGCGGATGTGATGTAGCTCTTAGAATTTGCACTGTGAGGTGATGATATGCTAATATGTGCCTCAAGTTTTAATCTTTAGATGATTAGCATTCTGGTTATTATATGGTTAGTTCGGAGAAGCATCTATTTTGCCGGTTTTGCTTCATGACTATTGGTCGGTTGCAGTCTGATATATTGTCCGTTTTAGGTTTAAGACCGGAACAGTGAAAGCCAGAGAGACCAAGCTCTTCTGTTGATGCGCCTTTGGGTGTTGAAGCTTTGGGACAAGTTCTACATGTCTATCAAGAGGTTCTCCTAAATGGGATTTGATCTTTTTTTCAGTATTAGTTTTGGACTTCTCTGTGTTAGTATTTGTTTTCGTGTCATTAGGTTAATTTAGGTGGTTTAAGAAATGATTTCATTCCGAGTCGTGGAGTGTTATCTATTTCACTGTGGTTAAAAAATGCAATGGTTATCGATTGGGTAGCGTTGAATCTGCCTAGTGTTTCAAGGTTGTACTTGATCAACTATTGCATTTGTTTTTGGTGCAAATCTATAGAGGTGAATGTAATGTGACTTTGATTTGGTTGTAACTCTTTGGTTAATGATAAGTTGAAAAAAAAATAAATAAATAAATAAAAAAAAAAAAAAGACAAACAAATAAGTGAGAGAGAACAAAAGAGTCATCATCTCATGTGCGAGAAACCGCGTGGAATGAGGTCTTCAGGAGAACATCTCGTTAATTCCCCAAATGTTTTTTTTTTATGGTCTTCTTATATAACACATTTATTTTTCATGTATAATATAGATCTGTCACCAGCCTGTTTCCCTCTTTCTCTTCGTTTCCTATCACAACTTTATTCCTGAAAATATAACAACAATTGAATGATCCAATTAATAATAATTGTAAACATGTGAAACGGTGGCTCAAAAGATAAACTAATCTCTGTAATTTATAAGAAAGAATCATTATTTAACTCGCAATACAGTCTGTATCTTACTTACTTTGTTTTTAATAGATAACATTCGGAATGTATTCTTTTCATTTGTAAAGTACAGATGCAATGCTAGTATATTGATTTATAATTATAACAAATCAAAACGACATTTCTTTTTGCTCAGTGTTGTTGTGACAGATTAAAACTATGTAATTATTATTATGAATAATGAATACATAAAAATGTAAAATGATTGTAAGGAGTAGTGTGAATTTTCGTACGGTATTCTTAGACAAAAACTAAATAGCAATAACTGAACGAGTTGATTTTATTTAATAGTACTAAAACATAATTAAAGGTATGATACTTGATTTCTATTTAAAAAAATAAATGAAGAATTTGGTAGCTTTGCCTATAAAAGGGCAATAGAGAGACCACTAGAACAATAGAAACTTGATACTTGGATAGAAACTAACCATCATCACGACAATTAAAGAAAGGCAAAGAAAAAAAACATGAAGATAATTGTCTCCATCTTGGTTCTAGCTTCACTTCTTCTAGTCACTTCATCTCTTGCTTCTGCTACTGTCTCAGGTTTGTTATAAATCAATTCAAGACTCTTCTCTCTGTGTTTTTCTTTTCTTAAAATTAATTATGACATATTTAGTGTAATCGGTTTAGGTCATAATGTTTCTTTATGTTTTTCTTCTCTCTGTGTTTTTATCATATAACTAGAACATCATACATAACATGCAAATGAAATACAAAAGTTCATTGTTATATGATAAAAAAACAATCATATATGTACACAAATTTGGGATGAACAGTTTCTTGCGATGGTGGTGTAGAAGGATCTAGAAGATGAAGATCCACAATATCCATTAGTGGATCATCTAGATCCTTTTACATTGATAAGTGATGAGATGTTGCTCTTTGATGTTTGTTGTACTAGAAACAATTATATTCATTCTCATAATCATAACCCTTAGGACATTTTTGGTAGAGTGAAGTAGTTTAATTTTTAAAACAATGATAGATACAAAATTACAAATCTAGATATTATATGTACTACTTTTAAAAATGATCTTGTGTGGATCTTGTAGATGCTTTTGGTAGTGGCGCAGCAGCCCCGGCGCCTCAGATCAAAGGTGGACCGGCATTAGAGACATGGTGTGGACAGAAGTGTGAAGCGAGATGCAAAGAAGCGGGGTTGAAAGATCGGTGTTTGAAGTATTGTGGGATATGTTGCAAAGACTGTCAGTGTGTTCCTTCCGGCACTTATGGGAACAAGCATGAATGTCCTTGCTATCGTGACAAGCTCACTAACAAAGGCACTCCTAAATGTCCCTGATTCTACTTCTTTAATTCCAACCAAATTTTTAATTAAATAAATAATCTGAAAGATCCAGTGAAAATAAATGGATCTTTGCATATGAGTTATTTTTAATGTTTTTTTTCTTGTGTTAATTTGGTTTTAGTGATTATAATGTGGAATTATATATTTATCACAACAATCAAAGCTATCTCATGATAGACATGTTATTTAAAATGTTGCTTTCTAAAGAATATTTTTCATAGCTTTAACAAAAATTTCTTTGTTCTTTTGTAGTAAGTTTAAATTAATGAAAAATGTTAAAATTATTTGCCAAGTGATCATGTTAGTGAAGAATATAATATAAAAATGTTAAAGAGAACTTTTTAATTCTAAATAAATAATTTTCTATCTAAAAGTTTGTATTGTACAACGAATGAGATGGTTCTATGAGGACTAGGAAGATAGAGAAAAGAAGATACGTGTTTGGTAAATAATTATGATGGGGCTGAGACTAGAGACAACTTTTACGATGTTCTTAAAAGACTGAGTAACGTGTTAGGTTCACCACGTGCTTCAACTACTTCCTTGTCTGTGTTTTTTTTTTTTTCTTTTTTCTCTACAATAATTTTGGGCATATCAAAGAACCAATTTCTATAAATAACTTAGTTAGGTAACTATTTATCAGAATTCGTTTATTAAAAGTATATTTGTGGGTTCTAATTAAGTGTCAGGAATTTAATGTTAAACCTTTTTATAGTATTAGGAGAAGCTGAAAGTCTTAGGAATAAGAGATTCATGCTTGATGGCTTCAACTTAAAAAATAGAGTTCACACGTAATAACAAGATCACCTATTTCTCTAAAAGTATACAAGGAAGTTTGATATAGTCCAGTTGCAATGTGAGTGTGGAGAGTAGCCGCCAGTCTCTAATCCTACATTCATGAAACTTTTCAAGTAGTCGAGAACTGCTTATGGAGTTAAAATGTGTTTCAAGTGTCATGATTTTGGTTATTTGCAGATTAAGTATCCAGGCTAGAAGGTTTATGATAGTACAAACCTTTAAGAGATTAGAGAGGAGATTAATCAACCATCGATGGTGAAAATTCTATTAAAACTGAAGAAGTCACAAATGTATGCTGATCGAAGTAAACCCTTGTGCTGCAAGTGAGAACCCTAAACAAAGCTCCAAAGGTATTAAACAAAGCTCCAAAGGTCCTAAACAAAGATAGAGATGTACACTATGTTCTCAAATTTGTCAACAAGAAGGTACACTATGTTCTCTAACACAACTGACAACACCAGACGGCTGTTTTCTTCCAACGATTTATTCAAAATACACAAAATTGTACACTTCATGAAAATTGGAAACTCTAGGTTCTAGTTTGAAAAATCATGTTTATCTAAAGGAAATGGTGGGTTTCGTTTATGGGCTCCTGCATTCAAAAACCGGCGAAAAAATAAACGAAGGTAACCTGTTGAGCCAAGTGCAGAAGGGCCAGGTCAAATGAACCCACTTGACACTCCTATTTCTGAGCCAAAAATTGCAGGACGAACTATACTTAATGACCAAACGAGTATATTCCCAATTACAATTACACTTAGCTTTATTGCTTTGGAGGTCCAATCACACATACTGCAATACGAAAAATAATTTTAGCAGAAGTAATTTTCTTATGTTACACTTTACCTCGCACATGATTTTCAGGCCAACTCCAAGTTGCATGTATGTGCAAGAGCTAAAGCCCGAAGGCTGGCCTGTCTCCTAGTCACTTGCACGCTTTGTTGGTTTAAGAATGTCAAGGCCGGTGATATCCATGTAAGACAATGTCGGGATATATGAAGATAGCTTCAAGCAACATTCTCAGTTCCATTTGCATCGCACGTCAAAGAAAGAACCTCCATCAGTTCCATTCGATATTCCAAACCTCTGAGATAATGTCCCAACAGCATGGACCTTTTAATAGAAAGCAGACACCATTGTATAAGATGTCTATGAAAAGAAAAACAAGAACACTATAAAGTTTCTTTTGAGAGGATTTATTTGTGCATCAATGGATTTAGTTATATATATGAAATCCATGTAAAGCGTAGCAAGGGACTGAGAGAGTGAGCAAGGCAGTTCTAACCAGAAAAGGAGACGAGCAAGGTAGTCTCGAGTCAGTGAGATAAGAGGCTGAAACTGCAACGATGTGTTCTCTACAAGTTCAGCACAATCTTCATCACTTTTTGCTTTTACCGTTTCAGTAGGTGGGACTTCTGATGCTGGGAACTTGGAGTGCATCTTCGGTGATAGGGTTGCCAAAAGACCATGAACAACAGAATGAATTGTCTCTTTCACCTCGGGAGCCGCAGGTTCTGACAACTCAGCTACCTGTTTGAAATAATGTTTAGGGGTCAGAGAGAACCAGAAAGAGAAGCAAATATATCTCAAAAAGTTCAAACATGGCTTCAAAGAGTTTTGCACAAACCTTCTCAGGTTGCAAAGATCTTAAGTAGTCCAGCAAATCATTCTTCTCTTCGCCAACAAATTGTTGCATTTGAAGGGCAGCGTTTTTTCGCCTCACTTCTTGTAATTCCTATAACGCAGTGACCAGTGAGATCAAAACCAAACAAGAAAAGTTCCTAGTGAAGAAAGTGACATATCTGCGACAACTCATTTACCATCATGTTGAATAGAAAAAAAATGACTACATTAGAAACTGTACCTTTTTCACAGAAGACAATTGCGACTGTAAACGGAAGATGTATTCTTGAGCTTCAGAAGATACTCTGCCCAAACCTTCTTCATCAATCATTTCAGTAAGGCTCTGAGTTAAGCTATCCCTAGTGGATGAAACATCATTCTCATCAGTCCCTTTCAAATCGTATTCAGTATGTTCCGGTGTGTGGCTTTCCAAGTCTTCTCCATGCATATCAAGATTCTTTTCAAGAAAAAGCCGATACTCAGCATTCCGTAACGTATACCTGCAGATGTGTATCAAAACATCAGAAAAATGTACTCTCGTACTCTCTCATTCGAAGAGACAATCCCTACAACATACAAGATACCACTACTATGTACTTATAAAGCTAATTTGGTATTACCACACCCAGTCAAGCTGCAAATGTGATATCATAAAAGCAGAAACACAATCTAATTCAATTCGAAACAGGCTGCGTAGATTCAGCGCTACAACAAACCGTACACTATGCGAGAACAAACATCACAATGTTCAAAGAGAACATATCCTCTAATCCTAGCTCTTAAACCCATTGTAGTCCACAACTAATAGAAACAAAACAGAGTTGAAACTTAAATTACAAATGAAATAGTATTGATGAGAACATACCCAGTCATCATAGATGAAACCAAAAGCTTAGACAAAGGTTCCCAAAGCGACTCAATATGAACCTGAAACCTATCAGATGGAAGAAGCCCCAACATGCCTGAGATTGTTCTTTTCATTGCATCCAAAGTAGTCACTGGAACATCCTTCTGAATCAAACTCACATCTAATGGTTCAATCTCTTGGATAAGATCAGAAAGGACACATTTTTTGGAAGGATTAGGTGATCGAGAATCAGAATGGACAGTGAAGTCGTCGAGAGAGAAGCCATCGTCGCCACGATTACTACTGAAACTGTTCGAAGAAGTTGCGGAAGAAGCAGTGATAGTTGTGAGAGCTCGGAATCTCCGATTGAATCGAGGTAGAAGGAAGATGAAAGGAAGAGGCTTTGTGGGTTTACGGACAAGTTGAGGAAGAGAAAGAGAGAAGGAAGATATAGTCGTTGTCGCCATTAATGGCGGAATTGTACGAATTTATCTTCTTCTTCTTCCTCTTCCTCTTAGCATCAAAACAAACCCTAATTCCTATTTTGAACTCTCTGTTTTATCGTCAGCCACAAAACTAACCGGAACGTGACAAAAACGATGAATACGATAAAAACAACATCGTCAACGGACACGGTTTGGTCCTGACCGGTTTAGTGTAGTGCCAGCTGCTGGTCCATTGGTGAACCTGTGGGATCGCGGTTTTGTCAGTCCATGTCCGGTTAAATGGTTGCTGTAGTAATTTCTATTTAGAAATGAAGCAGGAACAGCTTGAAGTTGTTCAAAATTGAAAACTTGGGACCGATGTCAACTGAAAGTAAAAAAAAAAAAGGATTGTATTTTTTTTTTTTGAACATATATAGGTTTGTATATGGATGTAACCTTATGGAATCTGTTTGATTTGGTTTTATAAAACAAAAATTTTCTTTCGACGTTTCTTACCAAATTTTAAAACTATCAACCGAAAAATACACTCTTACGACGGTAAATAACAATTTCAGCGATTCATTGAAATTTTCAGCAAAACCTAGTTTTTGTTGTTGTTGTTGCTATGTTTATATTTTCGAATTAAAACTTTAAAACATATTTGTTTTTGACTGTAACAATGGAGTACCAAAACATTCAGATCTTTTATTTTTCTAGTAAGTTGTTCTAGTTGGTTGAGCGACAAATAAGATAACACTCCCTAACTGTAAAATTATTTGTTATAGTTTTTTTTTTTTTTTTTGGTCAAACATTTCATTTTCATTACAATAAAGAGTGTCAACCTCTAGCAGGAGAGGAAATATATCCAAAGCAAAGGAAATAAAGGCAACAGATGCCAAAAAAACACCATCAAAGGGTGGGTAAACAAGGGATAGATAAGATACAAATCATAGGAAGAGAACATAAGAGACCAACAAAAGAGTGCAATCTCAACAGTTTCTTGATAGATCGCATCTATAATAGCCGGAAGGGCTACAAACGCTATGACATAGATAGAAATGATTGCATCAAAGCAATAAGGGTGCTGCAAGAGAGCACTAAAGTAGACACAACAGTATCTAAGCCCGTAACTTCATCCAAATTCCACAAAAACAGAGCCACAAACTCAACCAACATCCAATACCTTCCCATCTCAGAAGAAGATTTAGAGGGCAAAGAGTAAGAGCATACCTGAGGGAACATCTGGTGAGGTAAGATGAGGGCGTCAGCCGGCGACGGAAGACAAGGTGCGGAGGAAAGAGGAACGGCGAACGTGTCACACACTCTGAAGGAAGAGGGACTCAGCAGCTGGGCAAGAGAATCACCAAAGGAGAAGCAGATCTGAAGGTCAGGTGGATCCGGTGGTTCAGGTGGAGTCGGCGGAGTAGGAGGCTCCGGCGGTGGTGCAAGAGGGGGCCTCAAAACGAGGAAGGCGATCGAAGACATCGGTAAGTGACGAGAGTGGCTCGAAATCGACAGAATCAAGGAAGTCATCTACTGTGAATAACTCACTGGAAAATGGTTACGTTACCGGAAGAGGAGATCCACCAGAGAGAGATCCCACCTTAGCAAAGCGAAAAGATCAGGAGGGGAGATTGCCGGAGAAACATCGCTGGTGGAAGAAGCTCATTTTGTGGAAGGAACGGCTCCTTGGGTTTCGTGCCTGAGAGAAAACTAGGGCGAACACATCACAGCCACAATATTTGTTCTAGTTTTGATGTTCCTTACTCCTATTGCAATACAGATATAAGCATGAGATGTTTGAGGGAGTTAGATCCATAACCTATACCAACATTTACAAATCTAGGTCACGTTAAAAAAAAGCTTTGATTACCGATTGACGTTTTAAAATATTTGATAAACAGCGTACATGAAGAGAGGGAGGTATTGCACTTAATATTTTAAAGGATTTTTTTTAAATCTCTTATTATTCAAAATATCACAACTTTTTTTAGAATGCTAATTTGAATGATTTTAAGAGACTTTTTTTCTTCTTTTTAGTTGAAAAATAATGTTCTCAAAATCATACCCTTTAACATAGAATTTCGAAGGATTTCGTCTAATCCAAAACCAGAGAGCGAGAAAAGCTCCTTATCTTCTTCTTCTTCGTTTCCAATGTCGAGAGGACCAGGTCGTTTAGCA
Source organism: Camelina sativa (assembly GCF_030686135.1). Lineage (NCBI taxonomy): Eukaryota > Viridiplantae > Streptophyta > Magnoliopsida > Brassicales > Brassicaceae > Camelina > Camelina sativa. The sequence continues at coordinate 18,249,786 of NC_141898.1, read as the reverse complement.
CAGTTCGCGATTCTCAGTCCAATCAAGCTTCTCTTGTTTCCTTTCACTCTTGCCTTTGACATTGCTGGCTTTGCACCTCGTGGCTTTGGCATCCCTGAATTCGTCTCAAAACTTTCTTATCTCTCTCTTTTTGTGAGTTGTTTTCTCTGTTCTTAGCTATTGTAAAGAAACAAACCATCACCATCTCTATTCTCTCTCTTTTCAGCCATAGAAACCATCATCACAATCAGTAAGCTCTCTCTCTTTTCTCCCTCTAATTTGAAAATCTCTCATGTACTGCAATTTGCAGTCTGTGCAAGAAAAAACATGCTGAAGCTGGAAGGTGGAAGCCATGATGAACGTAAAAGACTCGGCAACACAAAAAACAGTGACCGTGCAGCTTTTTATCTTAATTACTCTGTTTTTGTTTTTGTTTTTGTTCTGGTCTAGATAGAAAGTTCTTCACAAATAAGCGATTAATAAAAATCTATAGCAAAATATTTCAAAATCACACAAAATTTAGTAATAAAATCTCATAGAATCTCATACAATTACATCTCATTTTCTAAAAAAAAAAATATATAAAAAATCTAAAACACAATCAAATCTCCTAAACATCTCCTAAATCTTACAAAATTCTAAAATATTAAAATCTTCCAAAATCCTTATCAAAACAAGTTGAATACCCCCCTCGAAGAATAACTTTATACGAGTTTTTGTGTCTATGCTTTTGATGCTGATTTCATTAGTACGTAATGTCATTTTTAACAGGTAATTTATGTCGTTATTGAAGTCAAACATTATGCCAAGTTCAATGTTTTGAGATAAAACAATATCTTTTGCTGCTATCTTTTAAAATCCACCCTCCAAAACAAAAACTTTTCCTCAATATAATTTTTAGCAATCTCAATAGATTGTTCCATTTATCAATTTATAAACAATGCATATGAAAATGATGTTTTAGAATGTTATCATCATAATCAAATTATATCATGCTCAGATGCATATTATGGCAAACCGTCTATGATCACAGTTTGGTCAAGGATTTCTTGAAGTCCGGTTTTTATGGTCGAATCTGTTATGGTCCCACAAGATTTTTCAGATACTATTCATTTGAAAAACTCATGGAACCACTATCTTTTATTATCTATGTTATTTTTTAGCTTTGGTTTGTATGAACTCCTATCTTTTGAGTTTTTAAGTAATGAAAATTCTTGGTTGCACTAAAAAAAAATGAATGCTGTCAAAGTTATGTATATGCAAATAAATCAATAGTAAAAAAAAGTTGATTATTGTTTCCTTATATAGATACCAAATCTTATATAATATGAGAATGTTTTTCTCAACTTTTGCTAAAGAGATGACATTTGGCTTACTATATTTTTGACACCTTTATTTTTTTGTTTGGATCTAATTAACTATAGTTTAGACCTAATTAACTACAAGCCCATAAAACCAAAAAAAAACATCTACATTTCCTTTCTCCCTTCTTTAATCAGAAACATATGCAGCCCCCAAAATTCTAAAGCCACCTTATATCAGTCTGTGGTTGATTTCATCTCGGAACTATACCAACATTAAATGAAATTTATAGGTTTGAATTCTTGTGTTTACTTTTGTGTTTGAATCTTATATAATTTCACGAGCACAAACAGAATCAAATTTAAGTAAGATGGTGGGTAGGTATTATTTAAGTAAATTAGTTTAAATTTTCAAAAAATTGTTTACATAAAATTAAAATTTTGAGTTTACTTTCTGGAAAATCACGTAAGATTGTGAGATGGTTTTGATCTAATTCTATAATTACTTGGTTCGATTCACAGTTATTCTTTCAAACGTCATGCTATTTTTGAATTACATAAAATTTATAAGTTTTCATATTAGGAATTTCAGAATAAATTATGAACATAATCATCTTGAATATTTTTTCCAAAAATGTAAATTACTTTAGTATTGTTCATCTTTTGATGATTTATGCAATCATTTTAAAATATTAAACTAAAGTATGTTTTATATATAATATCTAAATAACTAAATGAGAATTGAATATATTTTTTTGATAAAGAGATAACTGTATATATTTCTGTTTAAAGAGAGAAGTGAATATATATTTAATTCATGATTTGATTAGCTAAGATGCCCGTTCATAGATCTATATTTATAATATATAACTCTTGAATATATATTTAAAACAATAGACAATAAATGTATTTTTATTAACTTTTCTATTCTGTCTAATCAATCCCATATGTTGTACTAATTAACTCTCATTTTTGTAATTTTCATAATATTTACAGTAATGCAATGAATGGTTAATAATAGTATTTAGAAATATTTCATATATAAGAAAATATATTATATTCTATAACTCTCACAAAGTTTATGTGACTCCTATAACAATGAAATACTCCCTATGTTTTAATTTAGTTGTCGTTTTAGGTATTCAATGAAAATGTTTTGTGAATATTCCAGTTTTCTCCCTATTGTTTTAAAATTTTGACCACTGAAATATTTATAAAATATATTAATAAAGAGTAAGATAATTTAATAGTTTTTTTTATTTGTGTGAGAAAACCTTAAATGACAAGTAAAAAACCGAAGAAAATATAAATTACATTTATCTAATTGATATAAAAATTAGTGCATTTATCCAATTAAATAATAAATTTCCCATATGCTCTTAACTACAATTTCTCTTATAAATAGAAAGATACACATTTTACTAACCCTCATATCTCAAATCTCACATAATATTTTTATTTAATTAATATTGTTTTAACTAACAATCTCCAAAATTACAAAAAAAACGACACAACTACATGTATTGGTTTTTTTTTGTCTGGCTTCGAGCATCCTATCTGGGGCCTAAGAGCAATGCCCTAGCCCTGTTTGTTATCACCTCTTCATGCAGAACTAGAGGCTTTATGTTGGGCCATGGAAAGTGCTCTCTCTATGGGATATGATATGGTTCATTTTGAGACAGATTGTCAAGAGATTTTAAGTGTCATAGATGAGTTAAAAGATTGGCCAGCGTTTGCTTTGGAATTAGATTCTTTTCAGTCTTATCAAGAAGGTTTTCTATTGGATGTATACCTAGATTGAACAATGTCCGTGTCGACCGTCTTGCAAAAGCGGCTTGAACACGAGGATCTTTCTTTTCCTATGTAAGTTCGCAGGTTCCGGAATGGTTAGCTTATGAAGCTATCTTATTTGAACCGGCTTAATAAGATATGGTCTTTTTGAGATAAAAAAAAAGATGCTGATGATCAAAAAAAATATTACAAAAAAAATATCCAAAAACAATGTAAACTAAATCCTATAGTATAAAGATATACAAATGTCTATAAAACACAAAACTGATAATTTCTTGTTCCTGGAACTTTAAACAATTTGAATAACTTGAGCAATCTCCTAGGAAATAATTTCACACATACGATACGATGGTGTTTGACAGTTTGTAGCTTCAAGAGAATATTGATGAACACTAAACAAAACATTAAATTTTCTTAAACAAAGAGAAGCTGTTCGAATTGATTCGCTTTCAAGAAGGTTCACTATGTTCTTTACACTTAACACCCATACATTCTCATTTTAAATTCAATCAAATCAAATAAAAACGTTACTGGTACTTCTTTCTTTTGTTATTTTTTTTCCTAGGAAAGAAAATAATGCTTCTATTAAAAAATGCAGCGGTGGCTAAGGATAAATAAGTCGCACACACTAACAGTTTCTTATAGTTCAATTGATTTGAACTCGACACCAAATTAAAGGAACAAAAAATGAAAGCTCTTTCCTGTATTACTGTTATCATCATAACCAAATTATAAAAGTGCATTACATGGAAGCAATCACGCAAATAATTCCAATAAAATGGCAATAGAAAGTAGAAACAAAAAAAATATCCCGAACCAAATGAAAAAATATAGCAGAAAATCAAATGAAAAAACAAAGCGGAAGAAAAAGAAAAGACAGAGATATAAAAAGATATGAAGTAAAGGTAAGATACGTTGATACGTCGATCTCATATAGCTTATCATTTCTGAAAATAGGAGTTTTGTGTGCGTTTCACGGCTTGGCCCTTTTCTGTACGTAGGCACGTTGCCTAACCTAACTTCTAAACGCCACTTGTAGCTGTCTGCACATTCCATCGAACAAGCGTATACAATAGTTGAATCTGACTCGGAAGTAGCCTTAAGAAACTGAGGGAACATGCATCGGTTTTGGCAAACTATGCATAAAGGTCTAAGCATACCAGTATTTGGAACAAGTTCACCTCCCAAGTACTCTTTCCCTGGCTTGAAGTGATACATGTCTCCAAGTACACACTTGATATGGAGTGTGACCCCACAATCATCACAACCATAAAACCATACATTTGGATCTGTCTTTCCCTCACAAATATCACACCACAACTGACCGCTCGAGTTTCCAGCGCCATGATTCAAAGATAAAGAATGATCGTCGCATCTATGTTTCACTTTTCTTGGTAACGTGGCACACTCCATGCCTAGAGCAAACTCGCAAACAGTACAGCTCAAGACATACTTTGACTCTTCACCACATGCTCCACACATCTTATGCTCTCTCGACGTGCGGTACAAGGGATGGGGATGCAATTCATGATGAAAAGGCTCGCAAATGGTACTGCACCTCAAATCTAATAGAAACCCACTCTTTTTACAATAGTGAGACTGACAATAGTACCTGAAGCCATCAAAATGTTGAAGACAATACGTACATTTGAAAGGCTTATCCGCCTTATCATCAACCAGTAGACTAAGCTTGTGGCTGTGAAAGATATTTCGTTTCATACGAGGAAGTCTAGAACATATTTGATGAATGGAGAACTCACATTGCACGCATTTGAAGAATGGATCAGAATTGATGGGAATGACGCAAGCGTCGCACACCTTTTCAAAATCAGCCGCATCAAAACCAGCATTATCGAAGAGATTATGTTCATGACTGAAATGAATGATTTCGTGGTTGCTATTGATGTATTTGTAAGAACGTTCAATTTCTTTATCTTTCGGCTTATCTTCAAGTTCCTCTCCATCCCACACATCTTCTCTTGTCGCACACTTTGAATGTACAACATATTTCCTACAATACAAGCAAGAGAAAGCTCCAAATGTCCAATCTACCCTTTTGCGACAAACTCCACATTCCCAATCCCCGGGACTAAGACGATACGAGCGACTGATGCGGCATTCGTGACGATTGATGTTCATGACTCGGGGCAGATCGACACAATCTCTGTGCAGCATGAAATCACATTCAATACAAATGTAAGGATTACGGTCACCAATCATCCCACATGCATTACAAGTGAATGAGACCTTTCTCGCTAGAAGGGTGAATTCATGGTGGTGGCTCTTCGGTTGATATATAGTACGCGGTGGCTGAACTATCGAACAGTACAAATCTATACTAAAGTTACATAAGAAACAATGATATATCTGATCACCAAGTTCCTCATCACAAAAATTACATACGTCAACGTTATAGTCAACTGTCTCGGCCAAGACTTTCTCGAGAGGATGTCTAGAGTGGCAGATGAAGTTGACGATGTCTGGGAAGTCGATGCATTCTTCATGTGCCCCAAACTCGCAGCTTGAACAGTAATAGCCAAAGCCAGATACTTTACCGCATCCATCGCATTCGTGTGATCGATTTGCCAATGACCGAATTTGAAACTCTTTGGCATACTTCAATTCTACGACTCTTAACGGATGATTGCAAGGAATCTTGACTCTATGACTTTTTTGATCCATAGTGGGTCTGGAATCAGCTTGATTTTTCTTTGGTTAAGTTGAATAATCGAATATCAAAATGCAGAAGTTTGTATTTTTTTTTTTTTTTTCTCATACTTGGTATTTGAATTTTGTGTTTGAGTTCAAAACATGAACCATGTGACCCGTGCATTGTTGTCAGGTCTTATAATATTTTCATATTATCCAATTGGTCTTACCGATACTTACCGACGTTACCAAGATAACTAGCGGTATTACCGAGAGCTATTGACCTTACCGAGACTAGCTCCTCGTACCTCATGCCAGAATACACATATTTTTAAAACAGTTATAATCTATGTCGAAGTTAAATTTTCCACGGTATGTTCAAATATCAAATTTGCAAGAAATCATTTTCATTGATTGAAAGAAATTTGAAACTTTATAGGAGATATCTTATTAAAATATTTTTAGTAGTTTTTATAAATTATAATATTTCTCTTAAATTTTTTTATTAGTTATTTTAGACTATCTCTAATGTATATTTCTATTTTTTTCTCTAAAATAGAATAACTCAAAAATAGAATATTGAGTTATTGAATTAGTGTAAAAAAATAGAGGTGAAAATAGAGTTCCTCTATATATAAAGTAATCTGGAGCATATGTTGCCTATAATAGAGTTTTGACTCTAAAATAGAGTAGAGTTCGAGATGCCCTTAAATCTATTTTGTTCCATACCATATATTTTTATTGGCATAAATAACCAAACAAAACTTATAATTAAGTTACTAACCGAAAAAACTAATTACATGATATTGTTTTACTGATATTTTTTTCTGTTTCTGAAAGAGTGATTTAAAAAAAAATAATTACTGAATTTCTTTTTTACAATACTAAGTTTTGAACCCACGTTACGCGTGAGTTTATTTGATATATTCAGATTAAATTATATACAATTGATAGTAATTATGAAATATTATCTTATAAAAACTTTAAATTACTATTAAAGCAATCATTTTATTTCAAATACACAATTAAAAAAAATATAAAAATCAATTGTGTTTAAAAATCAAATCTAATCAAAAGAATCATAAACCAATTTTGTTTTCTCACATTCAATTGAATGCCACCATTTATGTCTTTGTGTTTTTCATTTACTCTTCATATTCTTTCTCTTCATCTTCATTGTCAAATTTGCATGATAGTTGTCATCGTTACTTTCATTGTCCGCTTTTTCTTTATCAATTTTGCATGATATTTTGCATGATGGTTGTCATCTTTATTGTCAATAATCATTCAAAACATTTTTTTAAGAATACCACACAACTTACTTTTTGTTTTAAATTACATGCAACTTATTCCCAACAAAGTCCAAGAAAAAAATCGTTGCCTCTTTTCTTGTAACATTTGTGCAATTCATGAAAACCAACATAACCACCACATGTACTTAGTTATTGATTGATACTTTTACTCATACACTCGGTTTTAGATCCACACGTACTGAAACTTCTCAAACCAATAATGATACTTAAAATTTTATAGAGGTTAAATATTTATAGTATTTTAAACTATCTATAGAGTTTAAATTTTTATAGTAGTTTAAACTATCTATAGAGTTTAAATATTTATAATATTTTAAAACATTCTATAAAGTTTAAATATTATAATATTTAAACTTTCTTGATGTTTCAATATTTGTAATATTTTCAATTTTTAAAAACTGAAAAATTATGATATTTTAAAACTTTTAAAGTTTCAATATTTTTAATATTTTATTTAAACTATTTTAAAATTTAAATATTATAATATTATGAAACTTTTTAAAAGTTTTATTTGCTCAAATAAAACATCGGATTAAACCGTTCAATTTGGATGCTTGCTAAATCAAGCTTTCATGCTCATTCGTAATTGGAAACATATTAATTTTATTTATATTGGTTATGATCATTGTCTAAACTTTTCTAGCCGATGTGGGATATTGTACATATTTATATTGATTTAAGTTTTTTTTTTAAACATCTTAATAATATTTAAAACTACTATATTTTCAAAATATTAATTAGTAAGATGTCTAATTCCGATTAGTTATTTTAAATCTCATTTGGATATCCTTAGAGGTTTTATAGCTTCAACTTTTTATTAGTATAGATGTCATTAGTATAAGTAGAGATATCCGTAAAAAGCCTAGTTACGATTAGGAGTATCAAAATGAGCAATTAGCTCACGAGCAGGCTTAGTTCAACTCAATTTTTCATGCGCGCGAGCTCTATTTTTATGGATAAGCTAATGAATGAGTTATATGATCGAGCTTAATTTAGATCACGAGTTATATGAGAGAGCTTTAATGAACATGAGCTAGCTCATGAGCTTGACAATTTTTAACAACTAAAATAATATATATATATATATATTGTAAATATATAGAAAAATTGTAGCATATATATATATTTTCCATTAAATTAAACAAAAATAGACACAAAATAGTTTTTGATCGCATTATTATTTTTAATTAATTTTAGCTTAAGTTTTAGTAGTCGGTTTTATTTTAATATTTAAGAATTGAAGCTAATTTTATTTGGATTTATTTTCAATATTTGACTTTTGCTGAAACGACCTGACCATTTTTTGTTTTAATTTGGGTTGATTACTCACTAACAACCTAACCACATTCAAACCAAACAGAAGAAATAATCAACATTAAACCAATAAATTAAATAATCAATAACGAATAAAACAATAACATTCATCCAACAATGCCAATAATATGAACCAAGTCATAGAACAAGGAACCGACAACCTAAACAATCGTTCTAGATCACTACATTCCTATCAACAATATAGAACAAAACATCTGAGCCTCTAGAACATCCTGCTCTTCATCGCCTTGATTTTACAATCACACTTTGCCTTTACCTGCACCACAACACAAATGAGATACTTGAGTATTATCATAAATACTTTATGAGGCGATCCTCCCATCTATTGGGCTATACACATAAGTGAAAAGACAAACACAAGCAATCCACAAAAAAAAACAAGTAAACCAGACAACTCTGAACACACGCATCGACTCTGCGCACTTGCGTCGACCAATGGACCATCCTTGCATCAACCGATGCACACCTTGCATTGACCAATGCAATTCTTCCAAATCCCTATATGCATTAACCGATGCACTCCTTGCATCGATCGATGCAGTCACGCGGAGCATCACCGCAAATCGATCTTCCTCGACTCCTCTTGGCTAGGTGAAGCCATAAACATCCTCCAAAGTCCACAAAACTCATGACAAACACTCACTCATGAGCACATAAGCATTTAACAACCAAAATAACACAAAACAAGTATCTAATCGCTTAGATCAGTCATGGTGACGCACTCACCTTTGAGAATGACGAATCTGAATCTAAAACACACGAAATAACCTCCTAGCAAGCTCCTCTCTCGTCCTCGGCCTCAGATATCCACTCCCACAGACAGATCTCTCATAAACAGGAAAGAAACGTCACCGAAACTCATAGGAAATACTTTATGGAACTTTTAAAGCTGTAGGGACGAAAAGTGACTGAACCCCTACAAGAACATTGAGTTTCCACTTAAATACACGAGCCTTAGGTTCCCAAAACCCAAAACGCGTCAACCCGTGCGTTTCACTTAAGTCGTCCCGCAAAAACAGACCTTGCATCGCCGATGCACAATCTGCATCGATCGATACACATCCCAAACCGGGATTTTGGTTCACGGGCGTTACATCTGTATTATGTTATTAGATTTTTTTTTGTTTTTTTTAAAAGTTTTGAATTGTTGTTATTAGCTCATATAATAAATAAGCTGAGTTGAGGTAGCTCATAAATTATATGAGTTTATCATGAATTGAGTCAAGCCGAGCCGAGCAAGCTGGCTCATTTTGACACCCTTAGTTACGACTGTTTCTTTCTACAAGTGTACGAAGGTTGTAGATTAGTTGAGAAGTATGCCATGGGATTGAGACAGTGGCTTAATGTTAGTTTGAAGAAGGTAAAAATATTTGTAGTGATAGATCATAATAACACAAAATTGGGAGGGAGAAACAAACAAAAACACAAACGTTTAACTGTGTAATTAAGGTATTTATCTCAATAAACAGTAAAATTTCATTCATTATTTAGTTTTACAAATAATAAAAAAATGAAAATAGGTCACAATTACATCAGTTTCTTACAAAAATAACTCTAAATAAATTTAATTTTTGGTACTGTAATAAACTTGTATTTTTTTTTCTATACATGAATATATCATTTGATTAGATACCATATATTTACCTATTTCGGAAATATAATTAACAAAGATGGAAAAGAGAGTTAAAATTCAATACTATAGCTAGATGAAGCAAAATTTCTCCAAATTCCTGTAAAACATATTTAAATTTTTTTAATTCATTTGTGATATGGTTTGAAAAACATATTAAAGATTTGCAAGCTTTTTGGAATTTGTAAAGCATACAATAAGTTTTTTTGCTGCTTTTGAGAATCTGGTGGTGCAAAGTCATGTAAGTGACATTATTAACTCTATTCGTACATCGTACATGTTACATGGATTTTTTTAGTTTAAGTACATAACATCTACTGATGTACCTCTGAAACAGAGATTCCGGTTCGCGGATGTTACCATAATAATTATTAAAATATGTACGTACATATGAACACATAAATTATTAGTTATTATTGTGTACGTACATATGTATGATTGTTTGTCTTGCCTCCTTATTTGGGCTCAAACAAGATTGAATGACATCATTTTAACTATACATATATATAATGTTCTACAATAAATATAGATATTTAGAATATTTATTTTAAATTTTAAAATTTTTATTCCCCTATCATCTCTTTTTTATTTTAAATTTTAAATATAATGAATCATCATATAATACATAAAGTTAATAAAAATGTATATTTTCTGCATATATCATGATTTGAATTTTTTAAAACAAACATATATTACTCAATTAATACAAATTGTATGTTCAAAATACATATATAGTAAATTTATCGCATATAGTAAATTATAAAATTTTAAGAACTTTATAAATTGCATATATCTAAAGTAAATAAAAATTTTAAATTATGATTATTTAAACATATGAAAATTTTAAAATAACACAAACGAATTATATATTACATGACGGGTTATATATGACATAACATGATTAAATTGATAATACTAAAAAATAAAGTATCGTTAATATGATACTTTAATACGGGTTAAATCCTCATTTACTATTTTAACAACACTAATATAAAATATGTCGAATCAAACTAATTTAATTAAGATTGTATTAAACAAAAATAGTTGTACGGTATACCGCGGATTATATACTAAATCACTAAAATTAACAAAAAGTACATTAACAAAATTAGTATTACAATAGTACATTAACAAAACAAAAAAAAATTTGCCCCGCAGTATACCCGGGTCATAATATAGTTATTAATACAAATAATAATTATTAAAATGTGTACGTACACATGAACACATAAATTATTAGTTCTTACTATGTACATACATATGTGTATGATTGTTTGTCTTCCCTCCTTATTTGGCCTCAAACAAGATTGAATGACATTATTTTCCCTATCATGATCATATTATCTTGTTTTTCACATACACTGTACTCTTGTAAGTTACTATTTTGAATGTTTTGATTGTATGTTTATTGTATATTTGTAAACAAACATGTTATAAAAATTGTTAATACAGATAATAATTAATAAAATGTGTACGCACACATAAATTATTAGTTATTACTGTATACGTACATGGTAAATCTAATAAAAAATAGTAAAATAGATCTTAAAAGATAGACCAAAAAAAAATTAAGACTCTAACTGTAAAAAAAAAAATTTATCGTCATAGTATAAAAGAGAAAAATTAGAAAATATAAAATGGTAAAAATACTAAAATTACATTTTTTAAAACATTTAGTTCTCTTTCACTAGTCATATACAATCTCATCTAACTGAGTCTTAACTAAACAATACACGATCACAATCCCATTAAAGGATATTTTTGTCAAAAATATTCATGTGGCTATTGAGTGAAAACTGTATCTCACTTTATCCACATGCACATAGGCTATTCTATACAAATTACCTTTTTTTATCTTCTTTTTGAAGAATTAAAATCAAACTTCTTGCAATACAAGAAAACAGGTCATTTGCCACTCCTACTATAGTCGCTCTTTAGTCGCAAATAAGGGTTTTGCGACTCCTTCGCGACTCTTCCTGATGGTCGCAAAATATGTTGGTCGCAACATGGTCGCTTATTTGCAACTGATTACGGACTCTTTTATATAGTCGTATATTTGCGACAAAACTGTGACTAGAGTTGGTAGTTGTACATTTCCGACTAAACCGCAACGAAGTCTACTTAGGGACAATTTTGTGACTATATATAACAGTCCTATGTTTACGACCGTTTTGGGATTAACGGTAGAGTCTGGGTTTAGCGACTGATTAAGGACGACCTATTAGTCCCAAAAGAGTTGCAAAGTCTGTTTTTAGTTTAGTAGCAGTTGAGTCGCAAATTAATCGTTTATTATTTGCGACTATGTTAAGACTCTGTTTTTGTAGTCGCTAAGGAGTTCGTGTTTAGTAACTATTGTGCCACTACTTTGTGAATTGGTTTAGTCACAAAATAGTCACATTATTTGAATTGATTTAGTCACAAAATAGTAACATTATTTGAATTGGTTTAGTCACTAAATAGTCACATTATTTGAATTGGTTTAGTCACTAAATAATCACATTTTTTTAATTGGTTTAGTCACAAATACGTTTTAGCAATCCTAAATCGGAATTTCAAATGCTAATAATCAAAAGGAATGATGATTTAAAGTACCACACAAGCAAACTTACCATCCTAAACAAAAAGATCATCCTAAACATCCAAGAAACAGTATTCAAAAGCAAGTTCATACATAGAGAAAAGGGGAATTAGAAGTTTAGTTGGAAGAAGTATTAGAGGTAGGGGAATTGGCATCTGGTGTTGTGCTTCCATCGGTGGGTTGTGCAGCTGGACTGGAGGCTGGTGTGGTGCCTCTATCGATGGGTTGTGCAGTGGTTGTAGGCGCCGTAGCTGGTTGGAAGGCTGCAGGAGTAGAAACCATAAATTCTGAGTATTCAGGAATTTTTTCAGAGATGAAGAAGACAAGCTTGTTGATCACAGCTTGAGACTCTCGGTGTTCCTGATCACGTCGTGCATTCTCAGACTCATGTTCAGATATCTTGCGCTGAAGTTGATCTTGAAGCTCCGCAAGAGTTGCTGCAGAAGAGCTCGCATAACTCTCTTTCCTTTTTCCTTTCCTTAGTGTCTCAGCAAGTGATCCAAGGCCAAATGGGTTACCTTTGGTATCTGTTTGAGTACACTAAACCAAAAGATAAACATTCGGTAATCAGCACAAACCAGAAAACCAAATGCAGAATCAACATCAAATATTCTAGGTTCCTAAGCATAGTGAGTTAAACAATTTTAAGAAAACCAGGATACTGTTAATCTAAGAATCAACATCAATCATCATTCACATTAAGAAACCAAAATTGACAAAGAAAAATCACACACAAAAAACATAAACGAATTACCTGAAAGAAGATTTCATTTCTTTCTTCAAGGGAAAGAGTTCGATGTGTTGAACTCTCTGAACCATCTGGACCATCATCGTCCGTTTCAGTTTGTCTCTCTTCTATGGTCTTCTCATAGGTCTCAGCAACTTGTTTGGCTTTTTGATCCACAAATGATCCATCGGGCCGAGTGTGTGTTTTAAGAAACACTTCGACCATTGATACAGGACGCCCCAGCTCTTCCTCCTACAATGATAGTGAAACACATTAAATGATGGAAATTTTAGAAAAACTTTGAGGTGAAGTGGATGGAAAGAGTAGTGTTACCATTTCTTGATGAATTTGTACATATGATTTCTGACCAGATAAGTGTTTGTGCACTCCAAGGCCTCCACGGTCCGAGTTTCTACAATGTGAAGCATTCTCACTCCTCTCAATGGCATCAGGGGTGTTCCAATATTCGCACATGATAGGCCATAATTTATCACCAATCCATGGTGGTTGTACACCACTCCTCCTAACTTGACTGACAATGCCTTTCATCATGGTGTTTGCTATCTTCAAGAAACCTTCTTTAACAAGCTCAGTAATCCCGATATCCCAATTATACTTCCGCTACAATAACACAAAACAGTTTAGTTAGCAAATTGACCAATTCATATATATATATATATAGTTAAGTGTTTAAAGCATTGTCAAAACTATAATTTGACTTACCGCAAATGTCCTGAAGTATCGCTCTTGAATGCGTTGTGGAGTAACCTTCCAACTGTAGTAAGGCCCATCAAACTTTCTCCTTAAGATTCCAGCAATGACTCGAGAAAGCTTTCCTTTGTGCCGGTTAAACCTGTTACATTAACTGAGTAAGTCTACTTGAAAATATGAACCAATGACCTATTGAAACTATTGTTGAATATCAAATAACAACCAATTAGTGAACCGCAAACTATTACCGCAAACTAGTGAACACATTCATGGTTTCAGTTTCTATTTTTTGCAAAACCGAGTTTGAAATTTGACATACACTTATAGACACTTAAAGCGGTTTAGACTTAAAGCAAAGACAATTTAAACTAAACTTACAAAAGGAGAGAGTTTTTATACCATAACGTTTCGACTCCAGGGATAGGATGCTGAGACAGGAGTGGTAGATGTTCTCGGCCTGGAAGAGCTAGCAAACCATCCAACAGTTCTTGGTAGTAATCGACATTTGGATTAGGGTTTTGCTGCTCTTCGTTTTCTTCTTCTTCGCCATTAGCTTCCTCTGGAACATGCTCCGGTTGAGGTTGAGGATGAGGAACAGGTAGAGGCACTTGTTGAGGAATCGGAGGCGGGGTAAGTATCCTCCGCGGTGGAGGTGGAGGTGTACTCGACTCTGGATTTGTCCTCGACGGTGGAATTCTTCTCGACGGTGGATCTGTAGTCGGCGATGGACTCCTTATCGGCGTTGGATTTGTAGTTGGCGGAAACTGTGAAGGACGGCTCTAATGTGAATGGCTTCCAGACTGAGTCGCAGAGTGTGTCGGTTCAGAAGGATTCGACGAATGAGAAGAGGATCTAGGGTTAGCAGTGAAGATTCGGACACCGATGGCTGTTCTGGCACTGCGACCTCTGGAAGAAATCTTACCCTTAGGAGGCATTAGATCGAGAAAGAGGAAAACGATTGAGAGAGAGAAAAAGTGAGGGTTGAGAGAAATCGATTGAAGATTGAGAGAGAAGGAGAAATCGATTTAGAGAAGGAAAAAGATTTAGGGAAAGGGGAGGATTGAGGATAGATTTCTCTGATTTGTTTGAGAGAGAACTGATAGATGTTTGTGAGAGTAAACCCTAGAGGGAAGACGAAGAAAAAGAAATATCGATGTTAAGTGTTTGTGAGAGTGAAGAAAAGAAATATCGTTTAAGTGTTTGCTTAGTTATTAACGAAATTGAGTCGCTAAGTAGTCGCAAATGAATCGCAGATTATTTGACTTTGGGGAAAAAAAACGCGAAACCAAATGATTCTCAAATTTCAGTAAATTTGTGGTGGGAACATAAACCGCCAAAATACCAAATTGTTACTCTTTTGTGACTATTTGAGAATAGTAGCAACCAAAAGTTTGATTTTCACACATTATGATCTGATTTGCAGCATAAATCACTCATCTTAGTAGTAAAAAGTATATACAATAGGAAGAGTTAGTAAAGCTTAGGTTTTAAAACACAATATTTACATTTATGTAAAGATCTACACATTATACCATTGGTAACATGTATTAGTTAAGATAGGTTTTGAACATATGCATGTTTGTATTGTAAACATTGAAATTTAAACTTTGAAAAAGTATTAGTGAATAGATTCAAGCAAATACAAGGATAAATGTATAACTAAGGATGAAAATACATCTCAAATATGATATTTAAGATACAAAAATATCAAGAGTGGGAAAAACGTCGTAGAGTAGTGGCTAATTCAGGTGTTAGTCGCTAAGTCATCGGAAACTAGTGGCAAAGTAGTCTCAAATTGTTACTCTTTTGTGACTATTTGAGAATAGTAGCAACCCAAAAGTTTGATTTTCACACATTATGATCTAATTTGCAGCATAAATCACTCATCTTAGTAGTAAAAAGTATATACAATAGGAAGAGTTAGTAAAGCTTAGGTTTTAAAACACAATATTTACATTTATGTAAAGATCTACACATTATACCATTGGTAACATGTATTAGTTAAGATAGGTTTGGAACATATGCATGTTTGTATTGTAAACATTGAAATTTAAACCTTGAAAAAGTATTAGTGAATAGATTCAAGCAAATACAAGGATAAATGTATAACTAAGGATGAAAATACATCTCAAATATGATATTTGAGATACAAAAATATCAAGAGTGGGAAAAACGTCGTAGAGTAGTGGCTAATTCAGGTGTTAGTCGCTAAGTCATCGGAAACTAGTGGCAAAGTAGTCTCAAATTGTTACTCGTTTGTGACTATTTGAGAATAGTCGCAAACTGTTACTCTTTTGTGACTGTGTTTTTAATGATGGATATTAATCTTGCTCACTAATCGAAATGGAGGCCTTTGATTTTCAGAGTAGATGTACGGTACCAAATTGCCAGATTAATCAATCAAGTAAAGGTTACGATAATTTAAATAAGTGTCAAACTAAAAATGTTTATTTTATTGTACATGACACAAAGAGACAATATTTTACAAATTAAACCTCAAACACATTTAGTCTTCATATGCAAGTTCTTCATCTTCATTTTCATCATCAGATGTTGACAAGTTACATTGAAATTCGTCTTCTCCTTCAGCATCTTCGATCTCAAAATCGATTGGTTCATCTTGATGACTCTCGTCTACTAAACTCTCAATGATGATTTCTTCAACCAAAGTCGGAGTGACATCAATAACAGTTTGTTGCAATATAACCAAGTCATTTTCGTTAAACTTCCCTTCAACAACATTCCTCGGATTGACTTTGCACACTGTAAGCCATGATTTACGAGGTCGTTTAGTGTATGGATATGATAGATAACACACTTGATCAGCCTGAGAACCTGTATAAAGAAACTTTAAAATTAAATTAATATATATTTAATAATCCGTATACGTACTTAGGTAAATTGAATATTTAGTGGAAGAAATTTAACCTAAAATAATGGTTCATAATTTCGGTATTTTCTTGATGGAAGCACGTCTACAATGCCTCCGTTTGTCATGCGGATACCTTTGCCAACCGTTGGATCAAACCAGTCACAATAGAAAAGTGTGATCTTTAGGTTAATAATGCCAGGATACTCGAGCTCGTATGTTTTCCACGGTCCCATAAAAATCATCCTCTATAGATGCTTCAGAATAATTTTGGCCTCGGACACATACCCCATAATTCATTGTCTTTTTGGTCTGCCCGTGTTCCCGCGTGTGAAACATGTAACCTCTTGTAAAATACATGGGCCACGACTTGACTTTGTTTTCTGGACCTTCAACCACTTCATGAACCCAAGGAGGAAAACTTTGAACACGGCTCATTGTATACACCTACATAACAAAAAAAATTATAAATAAGTGAATTGAACCCATTCAGTAAAATATTTGTTTTATAATAATTTATTTACATATACTTACATATTGGCGAACCCAATCGCTAAAATCTTCATCTCTTTTCGATGTGACTTGATCATCGGTGAGTTCCGGATATTCATTCCGTATTTGAGCGTCTAACACACTATTTTTCCAACATATATAAGACAATTAATCCATAAGATATATTGAAGATAAATCGCTATAAAAATAAATCAGAAATATATACCTCTCAAGGGGACGAAAGTAGTCACAATTCCGCAAAACATATGCATGTGCGCATTTATGATCTTTGTCAGATAGCCAAAACTCTGTAATTTGGCCACTAGGACGACCGACTTGAGTGAATATATCTGGTACGGGTACTGGATACACAGGAACTTCTTCCGCATCATATCGCAATGACTTGAATAATATATAAAAGTTTAGTTAGCTTTTCATTTTAGTTTAAAAGACCCTTATATATTATTACTGTAAGTATGAAATACCTCATTCTACTAGCTGTAGAAATGTTTGAAGCAAAGTAGTGTTCTGAGAAGTAAGATATCTCATCATTAATATATGATTGAACGATTGAACCCGCTGGATATCTTTTGTTCTTCGCCTTCCCTTTCAAACGTTTAAAAAACCTTTCGAAGGGATACATCCACCTATTGAACTGGACCACCAAGTTCGGCTTCATATGGTAGGTGTACAGGGAGGTGCTCCATGACATCAAAGAACGAAGGTGGGAATATTTTCTCTAAATTGCACAAAATCATCACAATATTCGCTTTCACCAATTGGACATGACTTAGCTCCAACGATCGACTACTTAAGTCACAGAAAAATGATCCGATCCCTACAATAAATGAAATCATTAATTAATTTGACATATATATAAAATTAAATTGCCATATATATATATATATATATCAAATTTTTACCTGATATTGCAAGATGGACGTTACGTGGTAACAACTCTGCAAACACAAATGGAAGCAATCGTTCCATAAAGACATGGCAATCGTGGCTTTTCATTCCTGAAAACTTCCCATCCTTGATGTCTACACAACTAGCTAAATCAGCTACATACCCATCTGGAAATTTAACATCTTCTTTGACCCATTGAAGTAGGCTTTTTTTCCCTTTCGCACTCAATCTCCAAATAGGAAAAGGAGCTGTCCCACGAGCATCAACATGTAATTGACTTCGATCACAAAATCTTGCAACATCCAAGCGGGACCTCACATTGTCTTTTGATCTGTCTTTCACATTCATAACAGTGTACATGAGATTATCGAGAATATTCTTCTCAATATGCATCACATCAAGATTATGTCGTAAGTTAAGATCGGTCCAATACGGGAGCTTCCACAAGATGCTTTCTTTGTGCCAATTATGCCAACTTCCATAGCCATCCACTTTATTTTCATGCCCATTTCCTCCGCAGTCAGAAGTCTTTGGCGGCTCGGCATTTCTTATACGCTCATGTAAGACCTGTTCACCCGTCAAATCTTGCGGTGGATAGTCGTTGACTGCGTGTTTACCTTTGAGAAAGTGTTTTTTATCCTTTCGCATTGGATGATTAGCAGGAAGAAATCTCCTGTGGCAATTAAACCAACATGTCTTCCTACCAGCTGGCAATTGAAATGCATTTGTATCGTCCATACAAATTGGGCAAGCTAATCTTCCGTGTGTTGTCCATCCTGACAACATGCCATATGCTGGGAAATCGCTGATAGTCCACAAAAGGACAGCTTTAAGGTTGAAATTTTGATCTAAGGACACATCATATGCCTCCACTCCATTATACCATAACTCTGTTAACTCATCGACCAATGGTTGGAGAAAAACGTCAAGACTAGCTTGTGGATGATTCGGTCCTGAATTCAAAATCGTCAGAAACAAATACTCCGTGTTCATGCACATCCCAGGAGGCAAGTTGTATGGAGTCAATATCACTGGCCATAACGAATGGTGTTTCGACATCCCAAAAGGATTGAAACCATCTGTACATAATCCAAGATAAACATTGCGCGGTTCTGCTACAAATGAGGGATGCGATTGCTGAAAATTCTTCCACTCAGCCGCATCTGAAGGATGACACATTAATCCCTCCTCAGAGCTGTGCTCAGCGTGCCATCTCATAAAAGCTGCAGTCTTCTCAAATTGGTACATTCTCTTCAGCCTTTCCGCAATGGGTAAATACCACATCTTACTGAACGGTATTCTTGTTCTTCCTTCACTAGCCTTATACCTTGGTTTGCCGCAGAACTTGCAATGCTCCAACTTCTCATCATCTTTCCAAAAGAGCATACAGTTATCTATACATACATCATATGTACGACACGGTAATCCTAGCTTTCGCATCAAAGTCTCCGTCTCATAGTATGAACCGGTTGCCTGATTACCCTCTGGTAAATACTCCGTAAACAGTCCTGTCCATGAATCCATACAATTTTCAGACAAATTGTAGTCGACCTTATTGTTCATGAACCGAGCTGCCAACGATAACTGCGACTGCCCTTCCCGACATCCATCATACAATGGAGTGTTTGCAGCAGCTAGCATATCATAAAACCGTTTTGCTTCTTGGGTGGGTTGTTCATGAACATGATCATTTCCACTTTCATGTTCATGATACTCGTTATATGGTACAAAACCATGAAATGCATCATTCACCATCCCAGCATATACATTCTCCCCAGCATATACATTTTCCCCATCAAATCCTATTGGTTCACTAGCACTAGCATAATCTGTATTATTAACATTATGACTACTAGTTCCTTCCCCAACAACATCATAATCTTCACCATGTTCATACCATACATAATAGTTAGGCGTAAATCCTCTACTTAGCAAATGACTAGAAACTGAGACAGCTTTCAACGACTTCGAATTCCCACATACTACACAAGGGCAGTAAAACCTACCAATGCTATTTTGTGCATGACTACTAGCAAAAGCGATGAACTCTTCCACACCCGCCGAATAATCCAATAAGATATGATTAGTGAATGGATCGATCCGGTTGTACATCCATGCTCTTGATTGATTGTTCCACATTGTTTTTTCTTCTTTTTTTTTTAAATCTTTTTTTTTCTTTGTTCTTTCCTTCTTCTCTCGTTTTTTTTTCTTTGATGTCGATGTGAACTAGAGAAGAAGTGTGGTTGCATATATATAGGAGATATTTTGCCACTCTTTTGCAACTAATTCAGAAAGAGTCACAAAATATCAGTACACTAACCCACATTGATCACGTTTTTTTGCCGACATGGAGCGACTCTTTTGTCACTAATTCAGAAAGAGTCACAAAATATCAGTACACTAAGCCACATTGATCACATTTTTTGCCGACATGGAGCGACTCTTTTTCGACTGTTTTTCATGGAGTCCCAAAAGTTGGGTAAATCTACCTTTCACATTCTCAACGTTTTTTGCCGACATGCCGCTACTACTTTGCGACTAAAAGATACTCGAAAACATTGTTGCAAATTGTCGCCATATTGCGACTAATTTGCGACGACTCTTACAGACCAGATAGGCAGTTGCAAAGTGGTCACAAAATATATCTTTTTTGTGACGAAATAATTTCAGTCACAAAAGAATACGTATTCAGTCGCTAAATTGAGACGAATTTGCGTCTGTTTTGTTTAGTCGTTAATAAGCGACGCTTTTCCTTCCATTTTTCCCGTAGTCGTTAATCAGTAGTAAAACAATCACAAAGTCGTCGCAAATATTTGCGACTATTTAATCAGTCACAAATGGTAGTCCCAAAATGCATGTTTTCTTGTAGTGTTAGTTTATAACATCTCTTGAAAATAAAAAAGTTTAAAACCAAATAAATTATTTAAAAGTGTACCAAATAAAACATAAAATCACAAGACTTCAAACTATATTATGTTGTTGAGCCAAAATATGAATCTGCTTCAATGCATAAAAGTATTTCCTTGCCTCAGTATCTGCTTAATTTTTTCTGTTCATCAAGATAAATGTGCAACACGAAAAGATGTATGAGATTAGGAAGAACTTGAGGGAAGAAGGAAAGATGGATATGAAGATATTAGGTTGTTCAAGGAGATAAGTGATGGAATTATACAAAATTTTAAGTATCATAAACATCATATGAGACTTGACGAGAAGACCGGTACAACATTTGACGAAAAACATTTTCAAGCATACACACTTTCAGATAAAATGAGGAAATTGTATAAGTCAATGATCAAAATTGTAACCATACATTAATGATTAAGCCAATTAGGCTACTGGAGATTTATGGAAAAAAAAACAGCGAGACAAATATATATTATATCAAGGGCCACAAGAATGAGCTTCACCAGCTTGTTGCCATGGCTGATTTTAGATACATGTTGTACTTCAATAGTTTAGCCATTGGTTTATCAGTGTATGTCTTACATTTAAACCCCAATTTGAAAAAATCTGTTCAGTTTACTATAAATCTCAAGAAGTTGTGGAGAATGTCGTTTTGTTGTGTGTTTTGGATGTGCCACTTTACCTAATAAGCTAAGGGACAAACATGATGAACATCTTCTCATCTTTTCTTATGAAGAAGATGTAAGTGGTCAATATTTGTGTGAAGTTTGTGAAAAAGAATCCAAAAAATGGAATTTATATGCGCAGAGACTGCAACGTTTCACACTTACACTGCCTATTCAATGTTTACTTGGAGAGATAACATGTATATGATGCTTATGGAATAGTCGACATTGTTTTTCTTTTTAATAATCGTATTACCCGCAACTTATGTACGGATGGCAATCGTTGAGTGGAGAAAATAGTCATTGAAACATATAATAGAGAGTTATAATAACCAAATCTCTTTGGTCCGGTGGTAAAATGAGGTAATTTCTGCTACCTGGGTTTGAGTAACATTGGCCGCATGATTCAAAATTTAACATGGTTTCTCCTATACCCATGAGATTAGTTTTTGGGTCTATATGGAAAAAAAAATATATATATATATATATTGCTCTTTAAAGTAGATTGGTAGTGTAAATAAATAGTAGTGTTCTTTGTGTTCTTTATTTCCCTTTTCTCATCTCGTTCTTTGCTATCTCTTCATAGTTCCTAACAAATGTTTAGTTGGAGCATATAGGAACTATTTACATATTACAATAATTTTCAAAATCTTTTTTTAAGGAAAATTGAACGATTGCACAATGTCCTATAGCACAAGAGGGCTTCGAACAGACCTAGTAAATCATACTATAATTGTATTTAAATTCGACATGAGCTTTATGAAATTTACAAAATGAATTGTATTAATCAGAAACAAAGTACATCTGTACTATCTTTGCAATTCCAGAACTTATCCACATAGGGACTACCAACTACATTACAAGATACCGAATTAGCTTGTAAAATACAGGGCTGTAGCCAAATCGATGCATAAAGTGTCAGAAATGGTTCCTCAACGTTATTCTGGTACAACATGTGGTCGCCAATGGGTAGGCTAATTGAAGTGACAGGGACAAGGGGAGTCATCGGCTTGGGTACCTCACTCCAAGCAATTGTTGGAGAAGTATTGCAAACGCATCAGATAAGGAGGCATCATACTAATTCACTAAATGCCATTGAGGCAGAGATTCAGGCAATCTATCACCGTCCCAGATCAGAGGCAGAAGATACCCCACTTTGGAGATCTTCGGGAGACAAGTACAGGAAAATCTTCACCACCAAACACACTTAGCCAAATCTGAGAGTTGCTTGGTATAAAGGGGTATGATTTACCTACTCCACTCCAAAATATTCGTTTATGATGTGGCTTGCGTTACATAACCAGCTGTCCACAGGCGACAGAATAAAACAATGGCACTCTGGACAGCAAGTGCAAGTGGCATGTAGCTTCTGTGACAATGAGGAAGAGTCCACTGATCACTTATTTTTCTCTTGCCCGTTTGCTGAAGGAGTGTTAAGGGACTTAGCACTGCCTCTCCTTAATGCAAACTACTGGATAGAGTGGAGCCAATTGGTTGCGTTACTCACAAGCCAGTCAATCCCATGACTCCAACTATTTCTGTTCAGATACTTGTTTCACTCCACCCTGTACCATCTGTGGCAGCAGACGACATGGTGAAATCCGAGATCCGAAAGCTTTACTCATCAAGTGCATCGACAAGAATATCCGAAACCGTCTCAGCTCAATCACAACCATAGTAGACCAACGGTATGCCGACGACCTACAACTTTGGTTCTCCACTCGACACACTTCGTAGGCAATATTTTGATTTATTTTCCAACTATTCTCATCACTCAATGTTTCTCTCAAACCAAATTCAAACAAACTGAAGCATTCATTGTACAAAAATGTTTTTTGATTGAATACAATTTTACATTCAATTCAAAAAAAAAAAAAAAAATGAGCACACTTGCCTGAAACTCAACAGTCTGTCATTATTTTTCCTTGCCAATAACTCAACAAGGGCACTAAAAATCATTGATTGGTTGGTTCGCTTCTCTGTTCAGCAACTAAGTAGCAACTTGGGCGAAGTTCAACTAATATTTTGCTATATAGGTCGCAGTCATATCAATTAACTATGCAGTTATAGAGTACATCATAACGCAAATCTTCCAACAAATTTACTAATTGAATGACAATATTGATTTCCATCAAAGTAGACATGGTCTCTGGGAATATAAAAACTTCTCTAGTAAGGATTTCTTGTCCCAACTAGAGAAAAAAAACAAATTACACACAGAGATTCCACAATGAAAAGAAAAAAAAACGAGAAGAAAAGAAACACTAAGAAGAAGAAAATAATGAAAAAAAAAAAAAAAACTAAATCACCAGGGTGGAATCTAAATATATTACAAGACCAAAGTGCTAATTAATTTTAAGCCTTTGACTTCACGAGATCTCCAAGGAAAAAACATGTGCCTGTCCTTATCTTCTCCTCCTCTCCGGCGTCCAATGCGGTAAGGCTGGGCTAAAATGCGCCGACACAACCCTAGAATCTAGTAACTCCACAATAGGTGTGAAGTTCACGCACCTTGGTACCTTGTACTGGTTAATTGATGCGCCTCTTGAGATTGCGTAATCCATCAGTTCCTCAAACGTTCCGTTTCTCACCACCCTAATCTCCAACGGTCCAACCGAGTTGTCCGCGACTCTGCTTTGCCTGTAAACCGAGTTTAACGACTCTTCCATCTCAAGGCAGCAACGAGTCAGGGTCTCATGACTTGGCTGCCTTGCCCCGTCCCTCACTAACAACTCCCAGTATAAGACGTAGTGGCCTGGGATCGTGCTTGTGTCTGCGTAGCTAGTGTACTCGGCTACGCGGCTCCCGCACTCTTCATGAAGCAGCCTCGATGCGTTCTCCACGGCCTTTTGAAGCTCTGACTCGTCGGTCTTGTCCGAGTCGATGCTGAGGAGAACGTTTTTCCTCCTCACGAAATGAAACTGAGGTGCGGAGTTGTGGAAACCTGTGACTCTGAGGATGTCACCGACTCGGTATCGACAAAGACCCGCATAAGTGGTAACAACAAGTTCATACTCTTTACCAATCTTTACATCAACGAGTTCAACAGCCTTGGTGCCCCCGAGAGGGATGAACTCGAAGTAGGCCATGTTGGGCATGATGGTGTAAGAGACTTCTGACGGTTTGCTCAATGGGTTAAGGTTCAAACCAAAGTAACACTCGGAGGAGGCGTACATGGTGCAAGCCATTGGGAGACCTCCGCTATAGTATTCCAACGTTGGAATATACTGAGCCATGGCTCCAGTTACGATGACGTCAATGTACTTAGTGTTGGGCCATATTCTGGTGATGATTCGTTCCCAATATTCCGACTTGCACTCCTGACGGATGAACTCCGCCAGGGCAGGATCCGGTTTAATAATTCCGGACATGCATTGTCTTATAGACCGGTCAGTTATCTCGAAGTCGAGACATCCAAACTCGATGTCATGGGCGAAACGAGACCAGTGGAGCTGGAGAAAGCGAATTGCACGGAGTAGACCAGAGGCAAAGACTGCGCCAACGCGGACGACAGAGAGGCGGTCAAGGAGGCCACAGAGCATCTGAGTGTACATGCTTTGAAATGAGTCGGGACAAAGTATTGCTTCGTTGGGACTTGTGTACACGTTATATGGGTCGTATGGTCGAGACCGGAAGTGTTCACTCTTGTAGTAACTAGTCAAGACTGGTCGAGCCGGTAGCCCACCCGGTGTCTTTGTTTCGGACTTAACGAACAAGAAGTACAATCCTTTTCCTTTGTCTAAACCTGGCACATACCTGTTACAGAAATGAGACAAAATTGTCAACGCTTGGAAAAATGATAAATAATGTAATTAACAAACTCATACGTCACCACATATATTTTTTTAGTTATATTAGAATTGGTCTTCTGTTCCGCATTCTAACCAAGCAATATTTGAGTTGGCTAACCCAATGATTGAGCTAGGTTCTAATCCATTTCAATCTCACAGTAACTTGTTTTTAATGGAAACCAAAAAAAAAATTAATGGTAAAAATGTTTTAGCAATGGGAATAACTTACAAATTCATGACAGGCATGAGGAGACTGTAAAGAAGTTGACGACGATCAAGCTCTTCTCTGATGGTCGGCATGAGCTTCCTCTCTCCGGCTGAGGTTCCAGAGCTGGAAAAATTATAAGCAAAATTAATACCAATTCTAAAGTTTTACGAGTGTTATCGGTATATGGATTTGAATGATTTAGAAATCGAAAAAGGTAAAAATATGAAGCAAAGTATGGTGAATGAACCTAGTGAGGAACTCAGAGATGGGGTGGGCAGATAAGATGGGAGAGCGGTCTCCATCAGCAATGCGTTGGATTTCCGGCTGAAGATCTTCGTAGGTAATGATTGGAATCTTCGTTTTAAAGGTATCACGGTCGGTGGCGCCGCCTAGGTTGAAGCGGCGTAGGTACTCGGTGTTTGAGTTACGAGCAAGAATCTCGGCGAGAAGGTTTTCTTGAACGGTGTCTGCGTTTCGGGTCATTTCCTCGATGAAGCGGAGGGCTTTTGCGTCCTTTTCACACGCTGGAGGTCCTAACGGCGAAGAGAGGTTGGAATCTACTGCCATTTTTCAGTCTTTTTGTTTCTCTTTGTTTTCTTTTGGAGGGGAAAAAACAAATAAGGAAAGAGATATTTTGGATGAGAGGAAAGAGACAGAGAATGAGTTTATGTTTTGTACTTTGGTAATGGAATGGATATGTTTTGGAATGAAGAGCCTGTTGGGGTATTTATATAGAGGAAGGTGAATAAGCTCCTTAAGTTACTTCTTAAGTGCCACGTCATACGGCCAAACAAACGTTGGCTTCTGACAATAACATCAAATAATCTAATAAGTTTATTACTTTCCAATCTCAACTAAACACTTTGAGTTATTACAATTCAACGCATTGAATACATTTTTATGTGCAATTGATGTCATCATCCTAAGTTATATAGTACAATTTCACGACTTGGAGTTACCATAGTAACCTATATATTGTTTCTCAATATGATAGAAACGATACATTACATAGAAGATTGGAACAAATTAAGAAGTAAACTTGACGAGGAAAATATTGGCTGAACTAGAATATAGTAAAGAAAGTAGCTTTGTTAGCGTCTTCACATTTTAATCGTGATTGTAATAATATTTGTATAAAAATTGATAGGGTGGACTGCGGACCGTGGTAAAAAGAAACTGCAAAAAAAAAGGTATATATGTGTTATATGGTGAATGTATTATTTTAATAGAATAAAAAGTTATCTTGGATATTATTGCGTAAGACAGTGGCCGTGAAACTCAAATATGACATGTGGAAACATAAATAAGATATACATAATTATGAATTAAAGTCGGTCTTTTGACAGAAAGGAGACTGGAAAGATACTTGCTGGAGAATTTTGTTGTGGAGGAAATATAAAAACTAAAATAAGTTTGAAGTAATATTAAAAGAAGAACACAAGAAATGAGGCAAGAAAGGAGGGGATGTTGAAGATGAAGGGGACATGTAGGACCAAGAGAGAACGTCAACATGGCACGATAGGAGGAGGTCGCATGTGGGGTTAGGCCGTAGCATGTAAAGCTTATACCACCTTACCACCTTTGGTCTACGCGTTTCCCATCTCTCCCAAACTTCTGCTTTATTTGTTTATGTATTTATTTGTTTTTGTTTAGGAGAATATGGTAGTGGCGGCTGTTTTACTCTGAGTTACCGTGGTTTGTTGAAGGGCTTATTACGCTTTATTTGTTCTTCTTGAGAATTAAGATTACAAAATCTTATAAATTGTAATATTCCTTTTATAGGTTCGAGTCTTTTATCATTCTCGGCCAAGCATTATGTTGAGTCTTTTTATAATTTTCTGAAAAATAGCACAAAGCCGTATATATTTATCCGGAGTCTACAAAATTATTCGAACTCTATTTCTGATAAGCTTGGAAAATGTTTTTGAGTTCTCAGAAAATCTAAAAAAATTGGTTTAAAACGATACTTTTGGGATGGAATATTAGACCTCAATTTTTTTTGCATTTGAGGGTGGGTGTTTCTCACTGAGTCGAATCATGCCTTGTGCATACGGAATTTATTTCTGAAGGTCTCAAGAGGTAACTCTCTTATATGGTGTGGTGCGATCATGCACATGTATTTAAAGCAAATATATATGTATAGTAAGGCTTAATCTATGAAGAGACAATTGTAACTTCAATCCTAATCACTTCATCATTATTCGCCTAACGTTCCAAACAACAATCCACCACATGTAAATGAGATTAACAAAAAGGATTCACCAAAGCGTGTATTTTCACCGTAAATCTTGTGCACCAAATCGACAAGCTAGTACAAAACAGATTGAGCTTTCCTTAATACAAATGTCAAATCCGTGTGGTAATCATCCGTATGCCTAGGCCACTAGGCGTGATTTAATCTGTTAACAGTGTTACATCTATGGTTAACTAACTATTCTTTATTAAAAAAAAGGATAATAAATTAAAGAGAGTGAAGAGAAACGAGAAACAAAGCAGCCTGACAAAAGGGATGTGTGTTGCCGTGTTGGTGGTCGAAAGCAATGGTCTAATGGGCACGTGAGACAAATGCCTAAATTCCATGCATGCATGCTTTCTTGCCTCGCCATTTCCACTAATAAAGATAGATTAGTTCTCTATAGTTTGGAGGAATATGTTTTGCTTCACTATACTCAATAGTTCCCGCTTCCAACAAGTTCTTCACAGCATTAACACCTACTTTTTCAATTTAAAAATTAGATAACATTAGGTCTTCCTTTACTCATTTTGGTGGCCTTTGGAAATTAACAAGTTTGTAATGGTTGTAAATCTATATCACAAAATTTTGAGAACCAAAAAATATCCACATACAGTCTTCGTGTTACATTATTTTCTTGTACTTTCCTTAAAAACATACTATTAACTGACCCGCACGTACATGCACGGTGTATTTATTTATTTTTGTTTATTTTTTAATTTTATATATTGTAAGTTTTGATGAAATAAAATTTTTATTATTCAATATTTGGCAATGGTCGAAAAAATTAATGGGCCAAAAATATTGAATTGAAAATTATATAGTTGATAGGTTTCCAGGTCCATTGGCATTCTATTATAATTCCCTAAAACAATGTATGTTTGCGGAAAAAAAGACAAAAACAAATAAAGAACGTGAAGCGACAAAAAGAGTGGTCTCCAAACCAAAAGTCAAGTCAGACAAAATCGATAAGATTCAGCTGATAATCTCTCAGACAATTCCGATTTTCCAGTTCGAAAACTCCGTTTAAGATCAATCATCAATCTGTTTTTTTGGATTTTTCGATTTCATCTTGAATTGATAAGGAAAGTAATACTTAGATATGTTCTTTCTATTTATGATTATAGTTATGTAACATCCGTGAACCAAATTGTAGATAGTGGAGATGGGTGTCGATAGTAGTGTCGATCGACACCAACAATTTCTGGTTTGACCAGATTATTTTAAATTGTCGAATTGGAGCGGTTTGATTTAAGTGAAATCTCCAAATCAAAGTATTTAAAGGGAAAGTCGACCTAGGGTCGTGGGTTTTAAGAGTTTAGCCGTTCCTGAGAGTTTGTGAAAAGGAGAAAAAGTGTTGGAGAGTATTCTTGAGAGTTTTGGGAGTTTCTTGGCTTGGATTGAGAAATCTGTTGCTGTGGAGTGAAGATCTTGTGCTAGAAATAAAGGAGAAGCCTTCTAAGGGTTGGATTCGTCGTTGTTGGGTCAGAACTTTCTGCAAAAGAGGTGAGTGCATGACCATGACTGATCTAAACCTGAGAATCCTTTGTTTTTCTTGATTTATGGCTGTTTGTGGTGTTTTCTTGTATGTGTTTGGTTAGGTTGTGGTTCCCATGAGTTACCTGGTCAGGGTTAAATTACTTTCAATAAGACAATCATTTGACACAACAATTGGATTAAAGTTTGACTTATAAGAAACCAAAGTTTTGGATTTCTTTTGCCTTACAAGTAGTTTCCAAATTAAAGATAAGATACCAAATCTTTGTTTAGTTTAATAAAAGTTGTATTTTTCATTTGAATAAAGTCTAATGTCAAACTTGTTTTTTTTCTGTTAGGGTAATTCCTGTTTTAAGTATAGATAATCTATACTTTCAAAATAGAAATGGAATTACAAAGAAATCTATTCTATATCCCGGTAAGTTATTCAAATTCAATAGATCTTTCTTTATATTTTTTGCTTTTCCTATTCTATGTTATTTGACAGATTACTACCGTAAACTTATTTTAAAAAAATAAGTAGTTTCTATTACCAATTTCTCAAATATTACCAAAGTCTACATTTTAAATTTAAACAAAGGCTATTTTAAATAGTATGGAAAAAAGTTTGAAACTAAACCATAAGATGATACTTTAGGTTTAGTTCAAACATGTAACATCCGCGACCGGAATTCCGGTTTAGGGGATGCATCGATCGATGCAAGGTCGGTTATGTGCGGTTAACCATAAGTTTAACGCTGCGTTTTGGGGTTAAGGAAACTCTTGAGTCGATTATAAAAGGGAGACTTGTCGTTTTGTGGCCAAGTTTGGCCGCTTTTGAGAGAAAATAAACAGAGAAAAGAAGTTTTTGCTGTTTTTGAGAATTTTTGGGAGATTTGAAGCTGTTCCTGTAGAGATCTGTAGCAGGGATCGTTGTAGGAGCTTCCTAGGAGTGTAGATCTTCTTGTTTGAGGTTCAGAATCTTCTTGGCAAAGGTGAGTGCATGACCATGACTTATCTAAGATTGAGATTTCTCTGATCTGCTTGTTTATGTGTTGTTTGGCTTGTTAGAATGTTATTTGGGGATTTGTGAAGCTTTCTTGTGGCTTGGGATCAAGTTTTGTTGGTGTAGGAACGGAGATCCGGCGAGAAGCTTCGGGGAAAAACGATGCTCGGCATGTGCGTCGGTCGATGCACTTTGTGTGTCGGTCGATTCATTGCGAGGACGTCGCATTTTGACCTAGGAGCCCATGTCGAGCATGTGTCGGTCGATGCAATGTAAGTGTCGGTCAATGTGAGTGGCGATGTCGAGCATGCCCTGGTTTGTTGTTTGTTTGTTGATTGTTGCTTGATGGTTAGAGTTATCTTAATTGTTTGTGTGTATAGCCAAGTAGATGGGAGGATTGCTCATTGAGTGTTTATCAAATACTCATGGATCTCAATTTGTGTTTGTGGTACAGGTAAAGACAAAGTGTGATAATGAAATTAAGGAAATGAAGAGGATGATGTTTTAGTGGCTCGATTGGTTGTTGTCTGGCTTCTGTTAGGATGCTAGAGTTGAGTCCTAGAATGTTGTTTAGGATTACTGGTTCTTTGGTTTTATGATGTTTGGATTATTAGTTTATTGTTATGAATTAATATTGGTGGTATATTGGTTTAATGGTATTGGTTATGTTATCCGCTGTTGTGTGTTTGTGGTTAGGTGGCTAGTGGATACGGGACCACTAGTTTAAAATATTTATTATTATTTATTAAAGATTATTTTTTTAAAAACGTTCGGGTCGTTTCAAAACATAAAAAACCATACTAAATTATTACAACATAATCCTTATTATCAATCCACGATACTCCTTCCAAACAAAGTTCCTGTGCAATAACTTTCTCATCCTCAGAATCATCGACAGTGTTTTCATCCTTTCTAAACATCCTATAATTAGACCAGAAATTGAATAATGTATACACAAATATTGAGAAATTTTAAACCATTGCTCTAGTCAATACGCATAAAAGAAAGAAAATAATAGTTACCTTGCCAAAACATTTCTCTTATCTTAAGCGACTCATTTCAACTTCTGAAACACTTCTTTGAAAACCACATTCATGATTTCCTTCTGAGGTTTTCCTTCTTTATCCACAATCAAAACCTTTAAACCTTTTTTAGAAGTCACTCTTGAAACTGCAACATAAAGCTGACCATGTGAAAAACATGGCCTAGGCAAACACAATCCAACATAATTTATTGAGTGTCCATGACTTTTGTTAATAGTCATTGCAAAAGCAACAACTAAAGGTAGGTCTTCGACGCATTTTAAAAGGTAATTTAGTATCTGAAGGAGTAAGCAATATCCTTGGTATGAGCACTTTGTCGCCTACTCTAACTCCTGTAATCACAATAGCTTCCAAAACAAACTCAGCCAATTGTGTGATCTGAAATATTGTACCATTCATTAGACCTCCCCTTGGATCTAAATTCCTTAACAACATTACTAGACAACCAACCTTCAGTCTTATCCTATGATTTGGGATTCCAGATACCTTTAAACTATTCAAGAAATCAGGTGTTAGCACTGGATTGTTTTCAAAATGTTTATAAGCTGGATCTATAGAATTTGAACTTAGGTATGTCCTTTTCTCACCTACAAACAGATTTAAAATGTTTTTTTTTTAAATTTAACTATATAATTACATATTTTCGAAGCATGGCTTTATTGGACAAAAGGAATTTAAAAAACAACGAAAAATACTAACCTTCTAGCTGATCAATCATATATTCATTGATAATGCCAACATCCTCATTGGTCGGACATAAGATTGCTCTTTCTTGAAAGAACAGAGGATCTTTTTTATCATTCAATAGGATTGTCTGCTGATATGATTAAAAACTCCCGTGGATATCTATCATCACTTCGCCTTCATTTGGTTCTGCAATATTTCCATCACCAACTTTCAGTATCCAATCTGAGAATTCCTTGATTTCCTTTGCAGCCGTGGGATTCAAATTCTTCGCAAGAAGCCTCATATTCTTTGTCAACCTCAATACTTTACAATGGTCCCATAAATAAGAAGTATTTAGTGCACTCATACATATTTCTGCTCTTCCAGCATTCGGGATGATGGGTACCACTTGTCTGAAATCTCCTCCAAATACAACAACTTTCCCACCAAAAGGTCGATTACCTTCTCCTTTTATAATATCCGACAAAATTCTATCTAACGGTTCAAAACAGTGTTTGCTCATCATTTGAGCTTCATCCCATATAAACAAAGATGCTTTGGTCACCAGTTGTGCTTGATCTGATCCATGAGTCATTGTACATTCAATATTTTCATGAGGATTAATTAGAATTTCGAACCTAGAATGTGATGTCCGTCCTCCTGCTAGCAACAGAGAAGCAATGCCACTGAAGGCAACGTTTAAGACAATGGATCCTCACGCTCGTAATGCTGCTGAAAGAGTCTTGTAAAGAAAGGTTTTACCAGTTCCTCCAAAATGATAAACAAAGGACACCCCTCCTATGTCATTAACCACTGCTTCCATGATCTCAGCATATATTTGTTTTTGCTCGTCTGTCATAGACTTTATCCATGTATCATGTTTTTCTTGCTGCTCAGCCCGATCATAGTCTTTCTCATCAACAATCAGTAGATTAGTATCATCCATGATATCGTCTGGTAGCTTAGGCTTTGTTGTAAAAGCTGACAAAGATGTTCCATTGCTTTTTAATATGCTGTCTATATCTTGTAAGCCAAACTTCTGTTTATCCTTATCAGATAGAGTGAGATATTTAAATATATATATATATATATATATATATATATCATAAAGATTAACTTATTCAACACAATCAATATAGACTTTATTATATAAAACGAATGATGTTTTACTTGGTCGGTTAAAGTAATCTCTTTGTCTCTTCTCAATATCTTCCGTTAGTAGTTCCCATGTTTTCCCCCAAAATACTTCTAGTTGAGATAAACTAAAAGATTGTAGCATGACCACGAAGAGACGACGTAAGAAGTTACCTGTACTCCAAAAAACTTGTTCTGACTATATCATCAATATATTCCTGATCATTGTCAAACAACCCAAAAGCAAAGCATGCCTCTTTGTAAGTTTCACAAACGACCCCTTTAACAGTTTTTATGTCATCAAATCATTCGGGACATGTTTGACTGTTAAGAATGTAACATCCGCGAACCAGAATCCCGGTCTAGGATGTGCATCGATCGATGCTGGAGGAGCATCGGTCAATGCTAACTCTTTTTCCTACGTTTTGACTTAAGTTAAACGCTGCGTTTTGGGCAAAAGGGAAAGGAAAACCCTTAAGTCGTTCCTTTTGTCTCATTAGACGATTTTGGCCGTTTTTGAGAGAAAAGAAGGGAGAAAAAGTGTTCTTGAGTGTTCTTGGTGATTCCTGGTATTTGGAGGCATTTCCTGTAGAGATCTGTAGCTGGGATCATTGTAGGAGCTTTCTAGGAGCGTGTTCTTGATTGTTTAAGGTTCAGAAACTTCTTGGGAAAGGTAAGTGCATGACTATGGCTTATCTAAGCTGGAGATTCTCTGATCTGTTTGTTTTATGTGTTGTTAGGCTTGTTAGAATGTTGTATGAGGCGTTAGGAAGCTTTCTTGTGGCTTGGGATTGTTTCTGGTGTTTGCAGGAACAGAGATCCGGCGAGAAGCTTCGGGGAAAAAAAATGCTCGACATGTGCATCGGTCGATGCACTATGTGCGTCGGTCGATGCAGTACGAGGACGGCGCGACTTGACCTAAGAGCATCGGTTGATGCCATGTGGAGGCGTCGGTCGATGCAACTAAGGTTTCCTCGTATTGTCGAGCATGCGTCGGTCGATGCAAGTGGAAGCATCGATCGATGCAAGTGAACCTTGTGTCGACTGATGCATACCTTGTGTCAGTCGATGCTTGTCCATGTTGGTGTTGGTCGATGCAAGCCTTGTGTCGGTCGACGCAGAGCCTGGTTTGTTTGTTGATTGTTGCTTGATGGTTAGAGTATCTCTATTGCTTGTGTGTATGGCCCAGTAGATGGGAGGATTGTCTTACTGAGTGTTTATAAAATACTCATGCATTGCAATTTGTGTTTGTGATGTAGGTAAAGGCAAAGTGTGATCGTGGAATAAAGGCAATAAAGAGGAGGATGTTCTAGGGACTCGATTGGATGTTGTTCGGCATTGCTAGGTTGCTAGAGTTGAGTCTTTAAAACTTGCTAGGTTGCTGGTTCCTTGTTTCCTGTTGTTTGATATTGGAGTATTGTTATATTTGATTATTGGTTATTAGTTATTGGATTATTGTTTGGATATTGGTATCTGTTATTTCCGCTGTTGGTTGTGCTTGTGGATAGGTGGCTAGTGGGTATGGGACCACTAGTTGTAGTTTATTCTTATTATTATTTATTATTTATTATTT
This sequence comes from Camelina sativa, assembly GCF_030686135.1. Taxonomy (NCBI): domain Eukaryota; kingdom Viridiplantae; phylum Streptophyta; class Magnoliopsida; order Brassicales; family Brassicaceae; genus Camelina; species Camelina sativa. Next base: position 18,214,800 of record NC_141898.1, on the reverse strand, counting down.
AACCAAAAAAAAAAAAACGGGTCAGGTCGTTTCAGTTTGGTATCAGAACCCTTACGGTTCTAGGTTTGGGTTCACTAGGCTTTGTGCTATAGATGTTTGGGAATTTCATGCTTTGATTGATTATGTGAGTTAGTCAATTGTGTGTGGCATGGAGTCCTAGAACATCCTCTTCGAGCCTACTGTGTGATCCCACGGTGAGTTTATGTTTCTGTGTTATAGAATAAATTGTTTGCTTAGTCTTCTGTTCATGGTAGTGCAGATGGCTAGAGGTGGTTCTGTTACTGGTCGTGGTCGTGGACGCGGACGTGGTCGTGGTCGTGGACGCGGACGTGGTCGTGGTCGTGGACGCGGACGTGGTCGTGGTCGTGGACACGGACGTGGTCGTGGTGGGGGCAGAGTCCCAGTGGTTAGTGAGACCGAGGACCAGAGTGTGACAGCAGAGGGTGTTGGCGAGTCGCAGGGTGTCCAAGAGGATTCCGTGATTGTGGCTGGAGGGGGCGGTGTTGATGCTCCAGTAGCCGGTGATGTTAGGGCCCCAGGTGCGGGTGTCCCAGTGGTTGGAGTCCCGGGTGTCGACCTTGCGGGTTTGCTGGAACAGTTGTTAGAGCGGTTGCCGCCAGTGGCACCGGCTCAGGCTCAGGTAGTGCCACCAGTGGTGGTGGAGGAGCAGCAGCCAGTGGCTGCGGATGTGGGGGTCCATTCTCGTTATATCAGTATGCTGACAGAGATGGACCGTATTCGTACCGAGCGGTTTTCAGGAGGTACTGATCCTACCGCTGCGGAGGCGTGGAGGACGAGTGTGGAACGTAACTTCCATACTCTGAGATGTCTTGAGGAGCTTTGGGTGGACATTAGGGTCCACCATTTGACTGGTGATGCTCAGTTGTGGTGGCGTTCTATAGCAGCCATGAGAGTGCAGAGGGAGATGTCTTGGGCTGACTTCGTCTTGGAGTTCAACCGCAAGTATTTCCCTAGAGAGGCACTGGATAGGTTGGAGGTGCAGTTCCTTCAGCTAGCTCAGGGAACTCGGTCAGTGCGGGAGCTTGACTTGGAGTTCAGTCGACTTCTGAGGTATGGGGGTCGGGATATGGAGTCTGAGGAGGCTCAGATCAAGAGGTTTTTGAGGGCCCTACGTGACAATTTGAGGGTTTATTGTAGAGGGCACAGTTATGCTACGCGTGTAGAGCTGGTTGAGAATGCAGCAGGGATTGAGGAGGATATCCGGGCACAGTTAGTGGTGGCTAGCCCAGCAGAGAGCGCGGGAATCAGAGGAGATTCCGGGGAGCGTACAAGAGTTGTCAGAGTTGCGGGAGGCAAGTTCCTGAGGGTTATTGGACGAGCCAGAGGAACTGATATTCAGATTGTAGGGGAGTCGTGGCCTGCGAATTTGCATATCAGCCCAATGGAGCTGTATGACGTTATCTTGGGGATGGACTGATTGCATCGGCATATGGTTCATCTGGATTGTGATCGGGGTAGAGTGGAGTTTGAGCGCACAGGAGGGAAGTTGGTTTTTCAGGGGATTAGACCGACTTCGGGGAGTCTCGTGATCACGACCATTCAGGCTGGGAAGATGATCAAGAAGGGCCGTGAGGAAGTCTACGGTTAGCGGTTTTCAGGTTGTAGAGGAGTTTGAGGACGTGTTCCAGTCATTGCAAGGATTACCACCTTCTCGGTCTGATCCTTTTACGATTGAACTGGAACCAGGGACGACACCGTTATCCAAGGCTCCTTACAGGATGGCTCCAACAGAGATGGCAGAGCTGAAGAAGCAGCTAGAGGATTTGTTGAGCAAGGGATTCATCCGTCCTAGTGTATCACCGTGGGGAGCGCCGGTGTTATTCGTTAAGAAGAAAGATGGGAGTTTTTGCTTGTGTATTGATTACATGGGTCTCAACCGGGTCACTGTGAAGGACAAGTACCCTCTGCCGAGGATCGATGAGTTGTTGGATCAGTTGAGGGATGCTACTTGGTTCTCCAAGATAGATCTGGCGTCGGGTTATCATCATATCCCGATAGATGAGGCGGATGTAAGGAAGACTGCTTTCAGGACGAGGTATGGGCATTATGAGTTTGTGGTGATGCCGTTTGGGTTGACTAACGCACCAGCTTGTGAGATTGATGAACAGCGTGTTTTAGGAGTTTCTAGACGTGTCTGTCATCATTTTCATCGACGACATCCTGGTTTATTCTAAGAGTCATGAGGAGCATGCAATGCATTTGAGGGCAGTTCTGGAGAAGTTGCGGGAGCAGAAGTTGTTTGGTAAGCTGAGCAAGTGTATTTTCTGGCAGCGTGAGATGGGTTTTCTGGGTCAAATTGTGTCTGCAGATGGGGTTTCTCTAGATCCAGAGAAGATTCAGGCTATCAGGGATTAGCCTAGACCGCAGAATGCCACGGAGATCAGGAGTTTTCTTAGGTTGACAGGGTATTACAGGAGATTTGTGCAGGGGTTTGCGAGCAGAGCACGTCATGACTAAGTTGATGGGGAAGGATGTTCCTTTTGTTTGGTCACAGGAGTGTGAGGAGGGCTTTGCAAGCCTGAAGGAGATGTTGACTACTGCTCCGGTGTTGGCTTTGCCTGAGCAGGGAGAACCATATGTGGTTTATACCGATGCATCCAGAGGTCGTTTGGGGTGTGTGTTGATGCAGCATGGGAAGGTGATTGCCTATGCTTAGCGGCAGTTGCGGAAGCATGAGGACAACTATCCTACTCATGACTTGGAGATGGGTGCTGTAGTTTTTGCCCTGATGATTTCGAGATCTTATCTTTATGGTGCAAAGGTACAAGTATTTAAAGATCATAAGAGCCTGAAGTATATATTCACTCAACCCGAGCTGAATTTGAGGCAGAGGCGGTGGATGGAGCTGGTGGGGATTATGATCTGGAGATAGCCTATCACCCTGGTAAGGCTAACTTGGTTGCAGATTCCTTGAGTCGGAAGCGGGCGGCTTCGGCTCAGGAGCAGGATATGGAGTCTCTGGTAGGGGAGATCAGTGTGTTGAGCCTGTGTGCGGTTTCTCAGGAGCCGTTGGGTTTAGTTGCAGCTGATAGAGCAGATCTGTTGAGCAGAGTGCGGTTGGCACAGGAGAAAGATTTGGGGCTGGTGAATGCCTCAAAGGATGTTGATTCTGAGTATCATGTTTCGGCTAATGGTACTATTCTGGTGCATGGGCGGATCTGTGTGCCCAAGGTTGAGGAGTTGAGGCAGGAGATTCTGAGAGAGGCTCATGCTAGCATGTTCTCTATTCATCCAGGAGCGACTAAGATGTACCGAGATCTCAAGAGGTACTATCACTGGGTCGGGATGAAGAAGGACGTGGCTAGTTGGTTTGCGAGGTGCTATGTGTGTCAGCTAGTGAAGGCTGAGCATCAGGTACCAGGTGGTTTGCTGAAGTGTCTTCCCATTCCAGAGTGGAAGTAGGACATGATTACGATGGACTTCATGGTTGGGTTTCCAGTGTCCAGGACGTTTGATACTATTTGGGTCATTGTGGACCGGTTGACTTAGTCGGCACATTTTCTGGCCATTAAGAAGTCTGATGGAGCAGCGGTCTTGGCTAAGAAGTATGTGAAGGAGATAGTCAGGTTGCATGGGGTGCCAGCGAGCATTGTGTCTAATAGGGATTCCAAGTTCACTTCGGTGTTCTGGAGGGGCATTTCAGGCTGAGATGGGCACTAAGGTGCATATGAGTATATCTTATCATCCCCAGACAGATGGACAGTCAGAGAGGACGATCCTGACGTTGGAGGATTTGCTGAGGATGTGTGTATTGGATTGGGGTGGCCATTGGGCAGATCATTTGCTGAGTTTGCTTATAACAACAATTACCAGACGAGTATTGGCATGGCTCCTTATGAGGCTTTGTATGGGAGGCCGTGTCGCACACTGTTATGCTGGACTCAGGTGGGGGAGAGGACCATGTATGGGGCAGATTTTGTTCAGGAGACCTCAGAGAAGATTCGGGTTCTCAAGCTGAACATGAAGGAGGCTCAGGATCGGCAGAGGAGTTATGCTGATAGGAGGAGGAGGGATCTTGAGTTTCAGGTAGGAGACAAAGTGTACCTCAAGATGGCCATGTTGCAGGGTTCGAACAGGTCATTGACTGAGACTAAGTTGAGTCCGATGTATATGGGTCCGTTTAGAGTGATTGAGCGTGTTGGACCAGTGGCTTATAGACTGGAGCTACCTGAGGTTATGCGTGCATCCCATAAGGTTTTCCATGTTTCTATGTTGAGGAAGTGTCTCCGTGAGGACGATCAGTTGTTAGCTAAGATTCCTGAGGATCTTCAGCCTAACATGACTTTGGAGGAGAGACCAGTGAGGGTTCTCGAGAGGAGGATTAAGGAACTTCGGAAGAAGAAAATTCCTTTGATGAGAGTCCTTTGGGACTGTGATGGTGTTGAGGAGCAGACTTGGGAGCCTGAGGCGAGGATGAAGGCAAGGTTTAAGAAGTGGTATGAGAAGCAAGTCGCGACTTGAGCTTGTCTAGCCTGGTCCCATCTGTAATCCGTGGCTGGAGCGGGAATGGAGTATTCCAGCCCATCTCTCTTGTTTACTTGGTCGCTTGGGGTGGTTGGTTGTGCGACTAAGTAACAAGATGAGGTGGTGCTCGGGGTACAAAGTTTCCGTGAGGCGGGGTTTTTGGAGGAAAGTTTCCTGAAATGGAAAGTTTCCAAAAGTGGAAAGTGGTAAAAGTGGAAAGCTTTATGTGAGTTAAAAATTGTCCATTTTAGTGGGGGAAGCCGTGGAGGGGCTTGTGTGGCCTTAGTGGCGGACTTTTTAGCCATTGTGTGGCCTTAGTGGCGGTCTTTCGAGACATTGTGTGACCTTTGTGGCGGGCTGTTTAGCCATTGTGTGGCCTTTGTGGCGGGTTGTTTAGCCATTGTGTAGTCTTTGTGGCGGGCTGTTTAGCCAGAGTGTGGCCTTTGTGGCAGGCTGTTTAGCCAGAGTGCCTGTTGAGGCGGTTCTTTGGGACAGATGGTCTTTGTGACGGTCCTTCGGGACGAGTGGCCTTGGTGGCGGTCCTTTTTAAGACATTTGTTTGGCCTTGGTGGCAGTCATGTTTAGGACATTTGTTTGGCCTTGGTGGCGGTCCTATTTAGGACATTTGTTTAGCCTTGGTGGCGGTCCTGTTTAGGACATTTGTTTGGTCTTTGTGGCGGCCCGTTGGGCAGTGAGATGATCCTTGTGTGGTCATGAGGTATCCCAGTGAGGGGATATGTGGTTGGTAGGGCATCGTGTTGTCTTACGCAAGCCACGGAAAGGAAACCTGGATAGGGATAGGACTCAGACGTGTTCAGAATTGTTTGCTCGCGACTCTTGGGAGACTTAGGTTCTCCTATTACCGTCATATTCTAAGACTTTGTGGCCTGGGAGTATAGCTGGTATATCGACTTCGGATGACGATCTGGCGGTGCGCCGTAGGGTGGCAACCCAAGAGACGAGTATTGGACTCCCTTATATACATTATGGCATGTGAGCTTAGGCCCGATGAGGAGCCAATATTATGGCATGCAGGCTTCGATCTGATGAGGAGCCAATAAAAACTCAAGGTTTAGGCCTATGAGTAAAGGAAAGTCCAAAAGTCGAGAGCAAATAATGCCTAGAGCGTGAGTCTATCGCCTAGAGGTGACCTTTCGTATATCGTTCGAGGAGTGCGGGACGTGGAGACGGTAGCACGGGAGTCCTTGGCTGAGTGTTGATCGAGATTTGAGGACGAATCTAAATTGGTGGGGGAGAATTGTAACATCCGCGAACCGGAATCCCGGTTTGGGATGTGCATCGATCGATGTTGGAGGAGAATCGGTCGATGCTGACTCTTGTTCCTGCGTTTTGACTTAAGTTAAATGATGTGTTTTGGGCAAAAGGGAAAGGAAAACCCTTAAGTCGTTCTTTTTGTCTCATTAGACGATTTTGGCCGTTTTTGAGAGAAAAGAAGGGAGAAAAAGTGTTCTTGAGTGTTCTTGGTGATTCCTGGTGTTTGGAGGCGTTTCCTGTAGAGATCTGTAGCTGGGATCATTGTAGGAGCTTCCTAGGAGCGTGTTCTTGATTGTTTAAGGTTCAGAAACTTCTGGGCTAAGGTAAGTGCATGACCATGGCTTATCTAAGCTGGAGATTCTCTGATCTGTTTGTTTTATGTGTTGTTAGGCTTGTTAGAATGTTGTATGAGGCGTTAGGAAGCTTTCTTGTGGCTTGGGATTGTTTCTAGTGTTTGCAGGAACGGAGATCCAGCGAGAAGCTTCGGGGAAAAACAATGCTCAACATGTGCATCGATCGATGCACTATATGCGTCGGTCGATGCAGTGCGAGGACGGCGCGGCTTGATCTAGGAGCATCGGTCGATGCCATGTGGAGGCGTCGGTCGATGCAACTAGGGTTTTTGCGTATTGTCGAGCATGCGTCGGTCGATGCAAGTGGAAGCATCGGTCGATGCAAGTGAACCTTGTGTCGACCGATGCATACCTTGTGACGGTCGATGCTTGTCCCTGTTGGTGTCAGTCGATGCAAGCCTTGTGTCGGTCGACGCAGAGCCTGGTTTGTTTGTTGATTGTTGCTTGATGGTTAGAGTATCTCTATTGTTTAGGTGTATAACCCAGTAGATGGGAGGATTGCCTTACTGAGTGTTTATAAAATACTCATGCATTGCAATTTGTGTTTGTGATGCAGGTAAAGGCAAAGTGTGATCGTGGAATCAAGGCAATAAAGAGGAGGATGTTCTAGGGACTCGATTGGATGTTGTCCGACATTGCTAGGTTGCTAGAGTTGGGTCTTTAGAACTTGCTAGGTTGCTGGTTCCTTGTTTCCTGTTGTTCACATGTGAAATACTCAGGGATTTGCGTATATGTTTTCTTTTTCACCAATGATCTAACCATATTCAACTCAAATCAAGCTAGGAACATAGAATTAACTAATCCCCCTATCCAAAGCGGTTTGGATTTCATCATCACCCTTGAAATAAATAAGGTGTTTCCCTTCTAGGTGGAAAGACAATCTTTGTACAGATATTGATTTGTAAGTTATTGGGTTTTTTAATCTCCAACCCGCTTCGCAAGCAGAAACATACCTGCCATTGAAATTTCGGTAATTAGACTAAATATTAGCTACAATAATAACTGATAATGTTTAAACAACTGTTAAACCTGATTTTCGAACATACCTACAATCAAAGAAATCTTTTATCTCATCAACACTTGTAACCGGTGTCTCCTTACTGTCTTGGTTGCTAGTAGGCCTTCCTTTCTCTACCTTTTTTTCGAAGATGGCTCAACAACAACAGAAACACGGTCCGCCATTTTAGTAATATACTTGAATAAGTATTTGATAGAACATGTTTGGTTGCACCCCTCAACATTAATGTGAGCTCGATAGCGTAGTAACAAAACTTTGTTATATGGTATAACATAACGATTGTCACACTTAAAACCATTCTTCTCAACAAAATGTATAGTTTTCCTTTTTCTGTAAACTGGAAAACCTTCTTTATCAACTGTTGTGTGATCAACATGCTTCTTGAGGAAAAACTTTGAACATTTTCCTTCTTCCATACATGGTGAATTCATGTTGATTGCCCCACATGGGCCGTGAATCATCATTCCCTTAACTATCTCATTCGGTCAGATTCCTTATGCTTATATGGGATTTCAGCAGATATCATTTTGTCGATGTCTTCTAATTTTGGTATCTTTGAATCTGGGTGCAACCACAATAAAATGTGCGCATAAGGAAGTTCTCTCTTCTAAAATTTGATTGTATATATTACTGGAAAGAATAAAAAATAACACATATTAAACAAAAAACTTTCGAATAAAAATAGAGTCATACAACACAAATAGAGTAATATGTAGTCTTACATGACACTCACCGTCCTAACATGTGTTTCTTTGTTAGATCATCCATTAGAGAGTTGAGCTTCATTTTGAACATTCTGCTAATAATCTCAGGTCGATCATTAGTATTCAAATTTGTAGCTGAACAAAACCGAACAGACTCAGGCCAGTTAGGGTTGCAAGTGAATGTAATGAACAGATCTGGAAATCTGTAACACTTACAAACTGCCATTGCATCTAGATACATATTCCTCATATATCTAGGTCCACCAACAAAAGAAGCTAGCAAATAAAATTTTGTCCCTTGATGTGGATTTTTATCGCTGACTATCCTTATGTGAAAACTTTTTTTAGGATTAGTATCTAGCCGCTCTCTAGCTGACCTAAAGTTTTCTACGTACGGATTGACATCATTTAGCATATTGATATTAACAACAATTACTTTTGGCCTTAACTTCTGATTTTTTTTTTCCAGACTTTTTTCTCTTTGCTGCAAATTAAAAAAGCTCCATGTGATCTACTACGCTAGCAGAACGATGGATGAATTTCAACAGAGAAGGAGCTACTAGCTGTTATCTTTGCATTTGAGAAGTTCATAAGCTATCTTATAGGATCAAAGCTCGTGGTCTCAATAGATCATGCTGCCCTAAGATACATCTACTCAAAAAAGGATACCAAGTCCAGACTTCTAAAATGGATTCTTTTGCTGCAAGAGTTCGACATAGATATTTTGGACAAGAAGGGGATTGAGAATGGTGTGGTTGACCATTTATCTAGGTTGAGAATTGAGGATCCCATTTCTGTAGACGATTTAATGCCAGAGGAGAGATTGATGCAAATTTATTTTCTAGAGGAAATGAACCACAAGATAGGACACACGATCACTCACTCGATACTTGATTCGATCGTACCGATCGAGTTAATTGCGATTGAGTCAGCTAAGCTACCCTGGTACTTAGACTTCGTGGGACCATTCAATCCATCGTCGTATGGTAACACATACATCCTAGTGACGGTTGATTATGTCTCTAAATGGGTTGAAGCCATTGCAAGTCCTACTAATGATCACAAGGTCGTGGTGAAGATGTTCAAAAACATCATTTCCCCAGATATGGGATCCCTAGAGTATTGATCAGTGATGGGGGGACTCACTTCATTAACAAGGTCTTTGATGGCCTGTAACACAAGTATGGGGTCAAGCACAAGGTAGCTAATGCTTACCACCCCCAAACCAGCGGGAAAATTGAAGTGAGCAACAGAAAGATCAAGGCAATCTTAGCTAGGATCATGGGGATCACAAGGAAGGATTAGGAATTCAAGCTAGATGACGTGCTATGGGCATATAGGACTGTTTACAAAACCCCTATTGACCCCATTCCAGCTCCTGTATGGAAAGAATTTCCACCTCCCGGTAGAGGTTGATTATACGGCTATTTGGGCTACAAAGCTACCAAACTTAAATATCAAAACCGTCCAAGAAAAGAGAGCAATGGATCTCCACGAACTTGATGAAATACGATTAGAGGCTTATGAAAATTCCAGGATATACAAGGAGAGAACCAAAGCCTTTCATGATAAGAAAATCCTGCAGAAAGATCTTAAGGCTAGCGACAAGGTGCTCCTGTTCAACTTTAGGCTTAGAATTTTTCCTGGGAAACTCATATCCAGATGATAGTAACCTTATTCGGGAAGGACGGCCCGAGTTTACTGTGAACCGACAAAGGGTGAAGAAATACATGGCTGACAAGACATTGAAGAGGGGTCATCTATTTCCCTCGCTGACCCCACCTCGGTTTGATCAGGTCCTAAGTCAAGCTTAGTGACTTTAAACAAGCTCACTTGGGAGGAAGTCCCAATCTTATCCATGTGTATATATATTATGTTTTGAATGCTTTAATAGGTCTTCTTTCATGTCTATGTCCCACATGAACAACTAATGAACTTATTCGATGCCTCACCCGAGCACCTACTCGGGTCCCTACCCCGAGCCTTATCCATTCTCATACCCAATGCCTTATCCGATGGGTTATCCGATGCCATACGCGGTCTACCACTCGCATACTAGTTTGAGAAATATGTCTGTGCGCATCACCGATCTTACTGATGAGCTAACCCCAGCACCCACTGAAGCTGGTAACGAGCCTGGATACACCCTAGAGAGCATGGAAGCTGCTACAACCTCCTTCTTCTCCAACCAATGAGGTACCACCTTTCATCCATACCATTGTTTATACCATTGCATTATAGTTAGTTTATTTTTGTGATTCTTGGACTCTTTTTCAGACTTTTACTTACACAAGGGATATGTGTAATCTAAGTTTGGAGGAGGGTCTGAGAATGTATTTAACATTGTGTTTTGTTTTCTTATTTCAAATTTTTGAATATTAGTTTTATTCATTTGAGTATGCATCTGTTTGCATAGAAAAACCCAAAAAACTTGAAAACTTTGAAAAAAATATATATATAAAAAAGAGTGTTCATGTAGTTGCATTAACATTATAGGATTGAGTCTAGATTTCTTCATATAGGATTGTTTGTATATGCATTGAGATTATGATGACTACAACCTTCTAAACTCGCTGATTTACTAGGATAAATTCAGTGCCCTTGTTATTAGCTGTCTGATGATTATTGATTGAGTTTGAAAAGTAGAACTAAACCACACCTTGAATACTTATATCTGCATTTAAAACTTAGTCGAAGGATGATGTGATTTGATGTCATTCCCTATATTATTTGAACCTAATCTTGACTAATAATTGTCTTGTAATGCATTGAAATTAAATTCATGAACTATACTCATGTGAAAACTTTCTTCAAGATTAGTATCTAGCCGCTCTCTAACTGACCTAAAGTTTTCTACGTATGGATTGACATCATTTAGCATATTGATAATAATAGCAATTACTTCTGGCCTTAACTTCTGTTTCTTCTTTGATATTTCCTGACTTTTTCGCTTTGCTGCAAATTAAAAAAATAAACTGAATTACTGTCTTGTTTAAGGAAATAAAGATTATTAAACAAAGGTGTTTAACATACAATAGAATACCAACTCTGTTTTCAATCTCATTCTCCTTATCCACGATATATAACTATGAAAACTTTGGGAAATCACCTTCTATAGGCTTCAAACTACCAAGTAAATGATAATTCTCTCCTTGTATCTGAAACATATTTGGACCACGACTCTTCACAACTGAATTTTTGCAACACCTACCTAGTAAAGTGAATGAAAATCATGTTGTTGGCTCTGATATTTTTCCTAAAATGTCTACTCAATTCATCATCGTTTGTTAGCAAAGCAAATAACAACTCAGGTTGATTGTGTAGAAAAGGCAACTTTACAAATCCTTGCAAGCAACATTGTGTGAAAGTAGGATTCTTATCCCTCTTGTGCCTGTTAATTCGCTCACCAAAGCTAATAATAGCGCCACAATATGTACATGAGTAGGTAGGATCACCATGATCAAGATACTCTACATAACATGTCAAAATTCGGTTTATAATTCAACTAATTAAATTATTTCTATAAAAAGAAAATAGAAACGTTTTGGGTTTACGTACAAAGAATAAATCTATACTATTAAAATTGTATAGACTACCTGTTACTTTTTAATTAGCTTTAGGTCTGAAATTGTTTTTTGGTTTGGATCCAAAAGCTTTGGTCAAGCTTTCATCTAACATGTCCAAAATTTGATACCCTATCATAATTTGAACAAGAACATCTTCTAGATCAGTGTCATCTTCTGACTTATTATTGTCTGAACTGCTGCGGCATTGGTATGTTTGTTGTTCTTCAGCTACATTCCTTATATGTTTTGATAATTAACTAAAGTTACTATTTGTAATTTGAGTTACATACAAATTAAAGAACATATGGATATAATGAAAGATCGTGAGTTCTAACCTATGTTTAGTGAATCTATTTTTTGGCAGTTGTTAGATCCATTATCTGTAATGTACGTTGGTGTTTCAAATATGGAAGGAGCATTGGGTTTCTTTTGCCTTGCAAAATTACCTTAACGATGTTTTCGGTCTAGTAAGTCATACTCCTTTCGATGCTAAATTCGAGACTGATATGTTACAAAAAAAAAATGATTACATATATAAGAGTTTAGCAAACTTACATTATATTTTTATCAAAATTTAATTTAGTACCTTGTTTGCTATTTACAGATGGAGGACTCAATTCTGTAAATATACATCTTGAATGTCTCCGTTCCGTAGGTGGTGTATATTTCGTATTTGCTAAATAATTGGACAACTATATCTCTTGCAATGGGTTTTCAAGTGATGTGATCCTAGAATTTTCAGTTGTTCCTGATTTTGTGTAACATAGGAGTTAATTTGTTACATAAAACTCAAAGGGAAGTAAATTATTTATATTCAGTGGTTAACTCTCTAACACAAACCTTGTTTGCAAATTCCAGATTGATGATTCTCATCTTGAAAATATTGATGTGTTGTTTTTCTCTTGCTTGGTGCTGCACGCTGGTCAGGATTGGCAAGGCATTGTACGTTTGTAACATCTGACAATACTGGTCTTGATTTCAGTGAATATGTAATAGTAGAACCTATTAAAATCTATACTATTAATTGGGGAGTAATCTTTGAAATAATAATAATAAAAAAAAAAACAAGTATTCCATATGTTGCCCTCACAAAAAAGAAAGGAAGAAGAAGGGGAAAAATCAGGGCAAATAGGTAATTATAACTATTAAAAGGATGCGGATCCAATCTGTCTGGCCATAATCTTATTCGGATCCTGTACATCTTGCAAGTGTATCCAAACAGTGTCTTCCTCCCAAACATTTAATTGAAATAAAATCCAAATGACATTAGATGCAATCATATATAAAAAAAAATCGGCAACTACTTGTAATACCCGCGAACCAATTTATGGATTTTTGGTTAGGGTGTCGATCGACACCACTTGTGGTGTCGGTCAACACCGTTTGCGGACGGTTCAATCAGTTTGATTTTAATCATCCGGTTTGCGTGGTTGGTTTAGGGGAAGCCCTAAACTAGAGTTTAAAATGAGAACTCGACTTATTTCGTCCTTTTAGCCGTTTTTGACAGAGAAACAGAGAGAAAAAGGAGGAAACGGTTTTGAGAGAGATTTGTGAGATCCTTGGCTGTTCTTGGGGAATCTAAGGCGAGGAGGGTGTTAGAAGCTTGCTAGGAGGGTTGGATTCGTTGTTGTTGGTCAGAATCTTCCTGCAAAGAGGTGAGTGCATGACCATAGCTGATCTAAGCCTGAGAATCCTTTGTTTTGTCCTGTTTGGTTGTTGTTTGTGTTGTATTCTTGTGTATTTGTGGTTGGATGTGGGTTTAATGAGTTTCCAGGAGTTTTGGATGAGCTTCGGATGATTTGGAGGATTTGGGAAGCAGTTCTTCGACTTTCGGTTTCGTGCAGAACGAGTTGCAGAGTTAGTGTCGATCGACACCAAGTAGGTGTCGGTCGACATCAAGGAGGTAGGGTCGATCGACACCATGTTGGTGTCGGTCGACACCCATTTCTGTCAGCAGCGGCTGATGTCTATTTTTCCTGGTTTGTCTGTGTTTGGTTGTTATTTCTTAAACATTGGTTTCTCGGATGCTTGTGTGTATAGCCCAGTAGATGGGAGGATTGCCTCACTAAGTATTTGTGATAATACTTACAGATCTCAATTGTTGTTTGTGGTGTGCAAGTATGTGACGTGGAATCATGGCGATGAGGAGGAGAATGATCTAGGCTCTCGTTTGTGTGATATTCGTTATATTATTTATGTTGGAACCTTGGTTAGAGTTATCTTAGGTTGATGGATAGAATGGTTAGGAATGTCATTGTATTGATGATGTATTGTTTATGTATTATTTGTATGTTTCCGCTGTGCATAATGATTGCTGCTGGTTTAATGTTGAGTGGTGGTTTGGGTTCGTTTAATTAAGTAGTATGAAATACTTAATTATATGTTGTATATATATATATATATATATATAAAATGGGTCGGGTTGCTTCAGTTTGGTATCAGAGCCCTTATGGTTCTAGGATGGTTAAGTGGATGGTTAGAGCGGTTAGGGAATTTAATTGGTTGAATTATTTTCCTGTTGCTTGATGTGTGATGCTGTGTGATGAAATTGATTATGAGTAGTTAGTCAATTTTTTTGTGGTATGGAGTCCTAGTATCATCCTCTTCGAGCCTTCAATGAGATTCCACGGTAAGATGTGTGTTTGTGTCAGCTTTTGAATTGTGTGCTTAGCTTTCTGTTCTGGGTAGTGCAGATGGTTAAGGGTGGAGCGGTTGCTGGTCATGGACGCGGACGTGGTCGGGGATGCGGTCGTGGTTGTGGTCGTGGTAGGGGCAGAGGCCCAGCAGTTAGTGAGTCGGTTGAGCAGAGTGTGACAACTGAGGGTGTTGGCGATTCCTAGGACTTCCAGGAAGGGTCCATGAGTGTGGCCGATGGTGGTACTGATAGGACCGTAGGCGCTGAGGGGGTCGGTGCGGGCGGTGTCGGTGCCCGAGTAGCCAGTGGTGCTAGGGTTCCGGATGTGGAAATCCCAGCAGGTGGAGCCCCTGTAGGAGGTGTGGACCTGGTGGGCTTGTTGGCACAACTGTTGGAGCGGATACCGGGAGTGGGTCCGGCTCAGGCTCAGGTAGTGCCACCAGTGGTGGCGGAGGAGCAGCAGCCAGTGGCTGCGGATGTGAGAGCTCATGCTCTTTATTTGTCTATGTTGAAGGAGATGCATAACCTTGATACTGCGCGGTTTTTGGGTGGTACGGATCCTACTACGGCAGATGCGTGGAGAACGAGTGTGGAACGTAACTTCCAGACTCTGAGATGTCCTGAGGAGTTTTGGGTGGACATAGGGGCTCAAAATTTGGTTGGTGATGCTCAGGTCTGGTGGAGATCAGTGGCTGCTAGGAGAGTGCAGAGGGAGTTGACTTGGGCTGACTTTGTGGAGGAGTTCAACCGCAAGTATTTTCCGAGAGAGGCGTTAGACCGATTGGAGTTGCAGTTTCTTCAACTATCTCAGGGGACTCAGTCAGTGCGAGAGCTGGATCTAGAGTTCAGTCAACTTCTGTCTTATGGGGGTCAGGCGATGGAGTCCGAGGTTGCTCAGATTAGGAGGTTCATGAGGGCGCTTCGTGAGGACTTGAGGGTCCAATGCAGAGGGAGGAGTTACGCTACGAGGGCGGAGCTAGTGGAGATTGCAGCAGAGATAGAGGATGACTTGAGGTCACAGGTAGTAGTGGTCAGTCCAGCGGTTCAGACGGAGGAGACTTTGGAGCAGAACAATCCAAGCAAGGGTAACAAGTCAGAGCAAAGGCTTAAGAGGAAGCGGGAAGACACGTCAGGTATGCAGCAAGGTGGGTGAGGGTGCTTCGGATGTGGAAGTAAGAACCACAGGTTGGCAGACTGTCCGAAGAAAGGTGATCCACAGGAATATCGTCGATCATGTTACCATTGTGGGGAGGAGGGGCACATCAGGCCTTTCTGTCCTAACTGGAGGCAGATGATTGAGGGTGCTGCACAACCGAAGGGAGGACCGGGTGCTCAATCCAGAGTTTAGTTGACTTCTGTTTCTTTTTATTTCAGCTATGTATTTTCGTTTGGATTCATAAACGTTTATTTCACTTGAGGATTTAATAAAATGGAGTTATTTGGTTTTTTTGAATTTGTGGATTTTGTGGAAAAGGAAATCACTCGGGAGTTCTATAAATGGAAAGTTGCCATAAATAGAAAGTTTCTAAAAATGGAATGTTACCCTTGCTGCAATCTCCACAAAAGGGATGTGAAATGTCTGGACTTCTCTATTTTTGGAAAAGGGATGTGAAATGTCTGGAGTGGCGGGAATGTGTAGAGGTTGGCCTGAGGAGTGGTCACAGTTGAGATGATCAGTTCTCAAGGATTTTTGTTTGATTGGTGGTGTCAGGTGTTAAAAGAATATGATATATGAGGGTTCTAAAAAAAAAAGTTTTATGATTAGTTAAAGCTTACCTATTTATGGAAAGTGCGGCTTGCAAAGCATTTGATGCGGTGAATCAGAATATGCGAACATATGGTACTTGTTTGTTTTATTACGCTCGTATTGATGATTTGCTGTGGATAATTGCCAAGCGGAAAAACTATTTTTGGAAAGGGTGTGTGTGAACATTAAAGTGTTTTGGATGTTTGTAGTGAGGCCTGTTGGTGGCCATGGCGGTGGTGTTATCCTGGGAGAGAGTATGGTGTTGGTAGGACATTGAGATGTTCTACGATGATCACGGGGGGTGTTCCCGGTTGTTGAAATGCTTATAGGCGTTATGACCGTTTGCTATAGGGACAGGGGGTCCTGAACAACTCAAGAGGAGATGGGGGTTCTCCTGAGGGGATGGGGGATTCCCTAGATACCGATAGCTCGAGAGACTGCGGTCCTGAGGGTGGCAGAGGAGATGGGGGTTCTCCTGAGTAGATGGGGGTTCTCCTGGTACCGAGATCCCGAGGGTGACGACCTAAGGGTGAGACGGTATGACTCGAAGACGGGGCTCTGAGAGTGAGATCGGTATGGCTTGAAGGTTGCGACCTAAGAGAGGATGAGTTGGTGGCAAAAGTGTCAAGGACGTGGAGATATGTTGTGTGACCGGATGCAGATTAAGGAGATTGATGGGGGTTCAATCTCAGATTTCTTGCTGTGATCGGGTGCGAAATTAGGAGATTGACGGGGGTTTAATCTCAGGTTTCCGGTTTAGACCGGATGTGAATCTCGGGGTTGATAGGGGTTCAATCTCAGGGTTTCTGTGTGTGATGACCGGGAGGGTTAGGTGTATACTGGTTGGGGGGACCAGTGTTGTGATGATTGGGAGAGTATGGTTTGGATTGACCGGTGGGGTCTGTTTTGGTGCTGACCAGTGGGGTCAGGGTTATGTGGACCGTAGGGGCACATGGTTGTGTGGACTGTTGCTGCAGTTGCACAGAAAGCCATGCATGATGGTGTTCAGTCCGGTTAGGGAAAGTGCAGTCCGTGTTAACAGTTGCACGGAGGTCCTTGGTGGAGGGACGATGTTGCAGGATTCGAGGACGAATCCAGGTTGGTGGGGGAGAATTATAACACCCGCAAACCAATTTCTCGAATTTTGGTTAAGATGTCGATCGACACCACTTGTGGTGTTGGTCGACACCGTTTGCGGACGGTTCGATCAGTTCGATTTTAATCGTCCGGTTTGCGTGGTTGGTTTAGGGGAAGCCTTAAACTCGAGTTTAAAAGGGGAACTCGACTTATTTCGTCCTTTTAGCCGTTTTTGACAGAGAAACAGAGAGAAGAAGGAGGAAACGGTTTTCAGAGAGATTTGTGAGATCCTTGGCTATTCTTCGGAGATCTGAGGCAAGGAGGGTGTTAGAAGCTTGCTAGGAGGATTGGATTTGTTGATGTTGGTCAGAATCTTCCTGCAAAGAGATGAGTGCATGACCGTGGCTGATCTAAGCCTGAGAATCCTTTGTTTTGGCTTGTGTGGTTGTTGTTTGTGTTGTATTCTTGTGTCTTTGTGGTTGGATGTGGGTTTCTATGAATTTCCAGGAGTTTTGGATGAGCTTCGGACGATTTGGGAAGCAATTCTTCGACTTTCGGTTTCGTGCAGAACGAGTTTCAGAGTCAGTGTCGATCGACACCAAGTAGGTGTCGGTCGACACCAAGGAGGTAGTGTCGATCGACACCATTCGACACCCATTTTTGTCAGCAGCGGCTGATGTCTGTTTTTCCCGGTTTGTCTGTGTTTGGTTGTTATTTGTTAAACATTGGTTTCTCGGATGCTTGTGTGTATAGCCCAGTAGATGGGAGGATTGCCTCACTAAGTATTTGTGATAATACTTACGCATCTCAATTGTTGTTTGTGGTGTGCATGTATGTGATGTGGAATCATGGCGATGAGGAGGAGAATGATCTAGGGTCTCGTTTGTGTGATGTTGGTTATATTATTTATGTTGGAACCTTGGTTAGAGTTATCTTAGGTTGCTGGATAAAATGGTTAGGAATGTGATTGTATTGATGATGTATTGTTTCTGTATTATTTGTATGTTTCCGCTGTGCATAATGATTGTTGCTGGTTTGGGTTGGTTTAATTAAGTAGTATGTGATACTTAATTATATATTATATTATTATTTTATATATATAAATGGGTTGGGTTGTTTCACTACTTTAATGCAATCCCATATCAATCTCTCCCATATCATATCAAACCGAAAATAACCTCAAAAAATTAACTGCAAATATTTTTTGTGATTGTATATGATATTCTTCTTTTATCTCAATCGCAACAACTCATTCTCAAAAATTACCATATCTGTTCGGCAATTAATATGATAGAGTTAAACCATTTCAAACAATTAAGAAATATACAACTGACCATTTAAAATATATCAATCATCTCAAACAAAATCGGAAACAAAAATATTGCAATCCCTAATCATACTCTCTAATATTGATTGCATAGAATATTCTTCAATTCTCACAATCCCAAAAACACATAACTTAAACTACTATAAGTATACGGCGTAAACAAACAAACACATCAAACTTTAAAATAGATAGATCAGAAACTCACCTTAGTAGAAGAGATGGCCACCACTGATGGTTTCACTCATGTCTCCGAACTGAAAGCCTTCAAAACAATACGGAAGATTAGAGTGAAGATCGTGCATACATGGAAGCAATATACTACTTACACTGGAGAGACAATATAGATGATATTGGCTGATAATGCAATAAGTTTTCCTTCTTTTGTATAAATTTCTAAAAAGTTTTAATTATCTAAAATATGTATACTGTTTCATGTTAGGGTACTCTTATTCATGCCACGGTTAAGAAGCAACAATTTCAAAGGCTTATTGTTTTGGAGAGTGGAGAATAATAGAAAACTTTCAACTCACAAGACCTTCAGGAAATTTTCGGGCAACCAAACATCCATACAAGATGAACATCATGAACTCAACCGTCATAACCCGTTGTCCTTCTATGTCAATCGGCTTTTATTTGGATCTAGCTTCATGATATATTGTGTTTTTATTGGGTTTTAAGAGTTGTTTTTGCATTAATTTGTAGCATAATCTTGTCATTCTAGGTTGTTTTAGGAGCATTTGCATCTAATATGATGTTTCTCAAGTACTTGGAGTAATCTCATCACTTTTGGAGGATTTGGACTTGATTTGGTAAAAAGGAAACAAAGAAGAATGAAGTAGAGAAGTGGTCAAAGTTCAGACAGAGTAGGCGGCCAAGTGAATCGGACAAAGCATGGTCGAAGCACTTCTTTGATCTCCTCCTACGGACAGGTCACGACCAGAGCCCCTTCTCACATCAAATTTCAGATGGAGTAAGCGGCCTTGCTCTCAATCGGTCTCCCTCCTACGGCCAAGTTATGGCCGAAGCTTCTAAACTGCACAGTATGAGCGGCCACCTCCTATGGTCAAACCATGGCTGAAGCATCTAATCAGTCTTCCCCTACGGCCAAACGACGACCGGTTCACACCATCGGCCTTGTCCTTCGGCCAAGCCTTGCCCGGCTCACTTTCTCGGATGGAAGAACAGAAAGAGAACGCGGTCTACCCCTATGGCCAAACCATGGCCGAAGCATCCACACGACGTTCTCCCTTCGGCCAAGACCACCCCGTAGCCGCTATTCCGCACTTGATCCAGCTCTGACCCGGGTTTGATCTGGTTCCCTTCTATTTTCTTATATATACATTAAATCTTTTGTTTAACAATTTTTAGGGTTCTTAAGTTTGTTTATCAAAGTTTGTTGGATCATTTGTTTATTTTCAAGTTATTAATAGTGATCTCTCTTATATATCTTATATTCTACAATCTCTAATTATGATTTCACAAAGATTAAACCTTTACTTTTGTGTGATCATAACCATGAGTGAGTAGTCTTATGGGTTTCGGTAGATTAGGATGATTTAGGAGTTAGGTTATGGAGTTTATGGTTATAATGCTTTAGATCCTTGCTTATTAGTTGCTAATAAAGTTAGATCAGCCTTTATCATGTTGATTCTAGACTTTAGGAATTTTATGCCCATAAGGTGTTTGATGAAATTTCTGAACCAAAAATTTTAAGTGCTTTGCATTCCTTACCTTTGGAAATTGTTGACTAGGTTGCTTAGTGGCTAGATAGACTTGATTGTAATGCTTATAGATCATTTAATTGCCTTTAGAAGAAGTTGATGATTGATTGATTAGTAAAGGGATTAATTGCATGTAAATGTGTTAGTCTTGCTATTGTTCTATTGCCTAGGGATCTTTCTTAGTTTAAGTTGTTCGATACTCCATAATCCATCTCTTATTTCACTCCTAATCAATTACCTTAACCCTGAGATTCTTCTTAGTTATTGTGGAGTTTATTTTCTGTTTCCTTCTTGGTTTATTTGTTGAGCTTTTTACAATTTATTTGCTTTGCTTAGGTTAAGAGTGTTACAACAATCATCTCTTGTTTAAGGTTAGATTAAGAAGCTTTGTGCATTCCTAGTGTGTTGATTATTGCAAATTGTGGATTGATAATTTAATTGAAGTAAAAGTACTACATCACTTCATACGAGAACATTCTCTTAGAAGATGGTTTGAATGAACACATTCTTATAGATAAGTTTACTATATTGTGTGGGAGAGATTATATAGATATATTAATATATACTATTAATTGGATGGATTATATTTTCCACTTCAGATGTTGTTGGTCAGGTGGTTTCTATTGGTGAAATGGAAGCGTTAGAGCTCAATGGTAAACCAAAAAATAGATTAGAGGTTGGACTGAGAGATACCAGGTAATGAGATCAAAAACACTAAACTTTACCAATCATCAGTGTTTTATAATTTGAATGCAGTGATCCGCATTTGTCATGCACCTTTTTGGGGCAAGTTTGCAGACAATATGTGGACATCATGTCATGATGCAAATGATTCAATGGTCATATGCTTAATCCGATGTGCAAAGATTAACACCTACAATTGTATGTTTTAAAAAAATCTTTCGTTTTCCCCCATCCAATAATGTGGTTTTTATGTAATAAAATATAATCCTTTGTAGGTGAGAGAACAATTTCTAATGCTTTCGATATGTCATTGATGTTAATCAACCTAGAATACCATCCTGTTCAAGATTTTGTTGAGAAGTACTATTCTAAACTATTTATTTCCAAAAAAATATATATATATATATATATATATGCTTTTTATTTCAACTAACTATGTTTCTATTTATTATTGCATAATGTGTCCCTATTAATTATACAGTCTGCCAAGAGATGATTTGAAAATAACTTTTAGGACAAAAAACTGTAGTTGCTTAAACAAGTCAAATGACAAGGATGATTATATCAACGAGTTCCCACGAAGCACAATTTCTGATCTTCTCGAAGCTACAATGGTAAACTTACATTTTACGAACTCTTTAATATAAATTATATTACTGATTTTTGCAGTTTTATTTTAGGAAGGGAAGTTTAAAGTACTTTGTACTATCTACCATATCGACATTGAGTTTGGCTGGTACTACTTATATGTGTGAAGTGTAAGGGAACATGCTTCTCATACCAAAAAAGGAGAACGAAATCATCACCAAAAACAAAAAGAGTCTTTTTGAGTGCAAGACTTGCAACCAAGATGTTTCAAAGGTTATATGTAGGTAATTAGGTTCACTTCTTCATATTTGGTCTTTTTTTTAAATAGTTATTCCATGAATTTGAAAAAAACATTATTTGTTTATGCGTGCATATTGTATTTTAGGTACAAACTGGTTATGGATGTCATGGATAGCACTGGTGAGTCGAAGTTTATTATCTTTGGCACCAATTTTATCAAGGTAGTTAACCAAACTTTACTAGATGTTTTAGGAGGACAGTATGATGAGGTAATACATCTAATTACCTATTTATAGTATACTACAAATAGAAACGTTTGCATTCTTGGTTTTCAATAGTAAGTAATAATGATTTATATATTTTCTATATATATATTAAAATGTACAGATTCAAGATCCTACCATTATGCCTACACCTTTGCAAGCATTGGTAGGAAAAACTTTTCTATTTTTTGCTTCTATAGAAACCCCTAAAATTGTAGTGGCCAAAGACACTTACAAAGTGTCGTACATAGAGATGGATGATAATACTACATAAGTTGACAATATTGAAGAGTCTGAGTGTCAGGCTGATCTTAGGGATATTATATCTACTGAAATTCAGGTAATTAATTCATACTTAAATTTCTGACTTTGAATGGTCATTACAATAATTATCGAAATTTGATTTTGTAGAACCAAGATTCTTTGTCGAATGAGAATGACATTGGTACATCTATTCAATGACATTGGTACATCTATTCCAACACCTTATTCAAAATGGAAAGAAGATTGTAATGAAGATGCTACAGCACTGCCGTCAATTTTGAAAAAGATGTGCCTACCATCAATTAAAGAAGCCATAGAAGAGGCTATTGAAATGTTTCCTACCAATGCTGGCAAAGAGCATCCCCTCCTTCCTTTCCTGAAATCTTTTCAATGGCTCCTTTGATTGATGGTAGGCACATCAAGCACATCGAGCTCGGGATTAAATATATATGCCCAGAAAAAATCGAGTCTTTCTGGCTCAGCCAGTTCGGACAATAAGGTTTTTAAAGTTTAGCCCGATCGGGCTCGGACATGTCCGAAAAACCCTTAAACAAATATCTTTATACTTTTTTGGTAACATTTTTATTTGGTTGGAATATTTGATTAATTATGTATTGTAAATAAAGTTTAAAACTCTAATCCTAGTTTTCATATATAATTAAAAACCTTACTTATTACTTTTAAAATCTTTGTCTATGATTTTTTATATGATTTCTATATTGTTTTATTTGATTCAAGTATAAAAATTATTTAGTTTTAAACTTTTCTTTTAAATTAGGTTGATTTTAGTGAATATTGATGACTTATCTGAATTTTGATAGATTCGTTTTATAATGCACCTTTAAACATTGTTTTTAAGACATGTTAAAGATTTATAAGCTTGATTCTTCCCGTAAGAAAGCTCGGGAAAACCTGAAAAAGCCTTATAACCCTATTAATGTCGGCCGAGCTTTAAAATATAGGCTTAAAAATATTTCGGGCCAAACTGGACTCAAATAAATGTGGACTTTGCGGGTTTCAGGCCGAACAAGCTCGATTTTCACCCCTAATTTGTATACATCACTAAAACAAATCTCATATTTTCTGGATCATATTGTTAGAATTAAATTAAAAAAAAATATTGTTATTTTATTAATCCAGATAAAATAAAGATATTTTATCTGGAAAAAAGTAAAGATATCAAAAACATGTATAAATATTATCTTAAACAGTGTGTACTCTCTCTTGTAAACAGTGAGCTTTCGACAAGCTAATACAGATTGAGCTTTCGCGATTCCAAGAGTTGTATATAATAGTATTAGTATTATACTAGCATAAGATAATATATATACATGTTTAAAATTGTGCAAGGCAAAATAGTTAACGGAGGAAAACCAAAATCGTTAACTCTTGAAAATTCCTTCAATTTACATGTTCACATATAACAACACGATTCAAATACATATCTGTATTTTATTGTAGTTTTGTTTTCTAATGAATATATGTATATTAGCAGTCCATATATTTCAGATTGAGGTCAACGTTTTAGTTATTAGAGCCGGAGGTTTCCTGTTGGCTTTAAAGCATGTTGCCGTTATAAAAAAACTCAACATTACGTTAACATGTAAACAGTTTTGTAGGTGGAAAGATTGATTAAGAACATCTAATTAATGAATCATTATATATTAATGATATTAAGCAAATAAACAAAATATTATTGGTGCAGACAGGAGAAACTAAAGAAAGGAACCGTCACACCGCCATAAGATATTCGGAAGATTTGGAGCTCGTGGACTTCGAATCACGTGCGAGCTTCCCTTTCCTCTCCCTTTCCTCTTCGTCTTGTTTCTGTATTTTTCTTCACCATTTCATTCTTATTTCCATTTTTAAAGTTGCTTATTCTTTAGTCTTAGTTGCAACGGAAATGTATTAAATTCTAGTTTTCTGAAAGGCTTTTTTTCGTCTTCGATAACTCATATAGGCAAGGTTAATTAGGGTAATTATACTTTTAATCTAGCAAGAAATGCATCTAATACTCCTATGAAAGAATCACAAACAGTTTTGCTAAATATCACATTTCATTCATCAAACCATTTCAAGAAATTAAAATAATAATCACACAAGATCATCATTTAGGATTCATATATTTTGTTATTTATCTTTAAGAAGTTCAAATATTAGTTATGCATTTACCAATATATATATGTATATTAGTTATGCGTAAAGATTCATTTGGAGTGAGTCATCTTGAGATTCAGCTTAATGATTTTATCAAAGACTGAATATTGTAGGAAATGTTTACATGACGCTTGAGCAAATATATAATACGCCTACTAAAAAAACTATGATATGTTTGATAATATATTGATATTAATGTTTTTTTGGTAGAAAAGAAAAATCCTAAAGCAAAGAAAAAAATAGCTGTGAAAAATACAAAGAAGCCATTGATAAGATGACATGCAGGACCAAACTGAAAATAATAATAATCAAATAAAAATAAAATATAAATTAATGGAAAGGAATAAAACAATGTGGTAGAAGAGAATAGAGGTGGCGTGTGGTGTGGCAGAACTTGTTCCCAGTTAAGAAGTCGTTGCTCCTTGTTTCGTAGGAATTGAGCTTCCCACAAATCTATCCTCTTCCATATAAATTTCAAATTAACCTACATATTTTAATTTTGACATATATATACGAACATGTATATGTGATAATTTTGATATACACTATTATGTAACGATATAAATAATATGTTGAAACTAAAATAACAAGTTTATGCCCACAATCTTGGAAACCTATATTATCGACCTAATAATTCAACTATGGATCATTTATTTTTAATGTATTGTCATGTCTTATATTATTATCTACCTCTATCTTTTTACATTTTCTAATTGTTTTGCCACTTATGTAACACTAGTTATAATTTACATATTCAATAAACCAAGATTGAAATGGATTTAGAAATTGAGATGCTTCTCTTTAATATATAAACAATAAACAATCAATCATATGATTATATCTTTAGTTGACCGTATGGGGATTAACGTAGTTAGAGTTAGATTACAGGTAACCAAACTGAAAAAAAAATATATGAAAACAAAAATCATTAACAAGAATCTGAGGGAAGTTTCTGTTATATTTCGTTTGCATGTGCAAGTATAAAATAGCAATTGAATGTTTTTTTAGTATAATGTAGGAAAAAATAATAATGTTCCGATAAAATGAACAATCACACGAAAACAATTTTGTACGCAACCAGTTTCCGTACTCATCCAAGTCTACGTACAACCAGGCATCGATTCACACAAGAAAAAGAAAAAAAAAGTACACCAAAGCATTGTAGTCTTTAAGAAAAGGATGTTTGGCTTATTATATCGTTAACACTCCTGTTTATCTTCTTGGTTGTTCTTGCAACACTCCTGTTTCTTTGATTATCAATTCATGAGTTAAAAAAAAAAAAAAAAAAAAGCATTGTAGTCTTTAAGAAAATGAATATATATGCTTCACTTGGCATATTAAAATTTAATGGTCCAATTTAATATTAGCACGTAATTATTGGGATGATTAATTATTACACCTCCCCTAATCATTCAAAGCTGTTTATGTTCTTTGACCAATTGTAGTTGGTTTGGCGAACATATACTATTAAACTTTTCTATTATTTCATTACAACCATTGGAGGATATCTATATATACATTTTTTGAGACATTTAGCAAATAAATTCTGGAGTTGGAATCTTTTGACAGTGATGTCATTAGCATTAAATATTTTTGATTTATAATTTAACATTTATTAAATTATAAAAGGTTTCCAATTTTTGTAAACAATTATTCTCCCCATAATCGAAACTTTTCAAAAAAATCGGGACCACTACTTTTACATTAAATACTAATTTGGTAATTAAATATATAAATATGACATTCCCTAAACTTGAAAAAAAAAATCTCCCTAATCAAAGTAATAATAAGTGATTCCTAACATATTCCTTAATAAACCTGATTACACAGATTTTTTTCTCTAACAAGATTTTACCGCGGGTCAAATTTTTCATAAAATAGAATTTTACTTTCTTTTTGTTTGTTATATTTAGTTAAGTGGATTGTTTATTATTTGTATAAATAATAAAATACATAATAAGTAATTTATAAGATATTATCTGATTAAGACATAATTTTGCTAATGATTTAATTGTTTTACAGAATTTAGTAAAATTACCTTGATTTGGTATGTCTAATATTCTAGTTTTATAGTGTTGACCAAATAATTAAATGACGATTTAACCCGTATTTTAATATCAAATTAATAATATTTAAATTTATAATAATGTTAATTCAAACCCGTCAAGTCTTATAAACCCGTCCCGCCATATAACTATATTATATAAGCAATGATTGTAAGATTTTAATTGATAAAGGAAAATAGCAATGAAGTGGAGATATTATAAGGATAATAGCAATAACGATACTGTAATGTTTCATTTTTCACTATTTGGTTTTCTAAATACATATTGTTTATGGATTTCAAAATAGTACACGTAATAATATCATTCCGCATATATAAAAGAAAATTGGTGATTATGGGTATAACCAATGATAAAACTAAATATATATAAAACAAATAAATACAACTTAATTTTTATATATTTAAATTTAATAAATATAGTTCCGCAGTATATCGCGGGTGAATATCTAGTATCTTTTTATGTTGGTGAAAACTATAGGAGAATATTATTGAGATAATAAATCGTTTACTCCGTCTCATCTTAAATTATGTTTTACAAAAGAAAAAAAAATTGTTTCACAGAACAGTGTTTAAACTTTGAATGCAAAAGTATTAGGGGAGTTGTCTACCTATCTAGTCTTGTTTATGAAACATTGTGCTTGAGCATTGTTATGAATCTGAGGTTTCAACTGATTAGTTAAGTGTATTTTTACTTTTCGCAAGCAAGCCAATGCATCTTTTATAGGCATCCGTATGAACAACCTATGCAAGCATACGTTTCAAGCTTGTTTGAAGGAACAAGTACACTTCTTGGAGAGTGCAGTACAACAGGAATCTCCAGATCTACGCTTATGTTTCCAACTCCCGGAAGTAAGTGTATGTGGCAAATTGCAGCAAGATTATAGTTCGAGACTGGAAAAAAATGATGAGTCGGGAACAACATTGTTTTAGTTCTGACCAATCCACTTATTAATGCTGGCTGATATGCATTTTTTCTAAAACAAAAAAAATTGTGCCAAGCAAACGAAAAGCTCTACAGCTAATAATCCACACATTGTGGAACTAAAGCTTCTAAAAAAGAGTAACACAACAACTAAGTTTCATTTCTGAGGTAACCCCACGTTTTTCGATATCACATCCCTTCAAAGTACTGATGCACGCACTGTGACATGCCACTCTTTTGTCTCTTCAAGTACCTGTCTCAAATTGCAACAAAATTTACTAATCAGTATAAGAACCTGAAGGGGAGATTCATTGAGCTTAATGGCCAACATTCCTAACAATCAATTCTTCTTTACCGTCATTGTGTATCACATATCACTTAACATTCTTTGTATGATAACCAGGAGATAACTCAAAGGGAGCCGAATGAAACAAAACACAAAAGGTTGTATAAACCGTATTCTGTGCGTGTATCAAAAGCAACAAGTGTGCATCTTTATTATGCAAAGCCATAGACTGTCTCTGCACAATGTCTTTTAGCTTCATGAATATGCAAAAAAAGCTTTAAATCAGAAAATCAAACTGAGTGTTTAAATGAACAAGATGTTTGTTATTCAGTGCTAAACAACCTTTTGCTTTTCTCTATCACGCTAACACAATGCTAAAGGAAACAGAGTCTAATCTTAAACAGGAGAAGAATTGACAAAAAAAACCTACAAATGCAGCAGTACTCTCTTGTCCGCAACTGTAAAATCCAAGTGCATCACCCATCTTTTCCAATTCCTATCAAATCCCAAAACCCAAAATTGTTCTTTACAAATCAAGAAGGAACAACCAAAACCACTTAATCCTACTCAAACAAAGAAACAATAACAACACCCCAACGCGCTAAGAAACTCCACAGTGAAGTTACAAGAAACAAATCCATAAAAAACAGACTTATCTCCCCAAGTTATCCTAAACAATCCTAAGTAAAGTAAAACACTCACAAAGAGGACTACTAGCGATCCGGACAAGTGCGTTGGAAGGTACCGTTAGACAGCTCGCAGAAAGCCCTCAAATTAACATTAAGGTGAGATGTGAGTTGAGAAGCAGCCACAACACTGTACAGAGGCAAGAACGACTGTGTACAACCAAGTGCTCCTAGATTCCTGAATATACATATTCACAAAACAACAAAAAGCAAAAGATTGAACATTTCGAAATCGAGATACGAAAAAATCTTCAATTTCATGAAATCTATAAATGGGTTTTGATTAGATTATACTGAAATTGATCAAAAGACGATGATGGAGATATAGGAGACAAACCTGGAAGGTGATGAAAAGGTGAAGCGACGGGAGGATGGAGGAGGACGGAGACGGGGGAGCGCCCTCGACGGAGAACGGAGAGACGGTGATCTAGCGGTGGCGGAGACGAAAGAGCGAGCAGCGGATCCTGCACTGCGCCAAGCCATTTGTTCTACTACTGTGCTGCAAGGAGAAGTGAAGAGAGAAAGAGAGAGCAAGCGGAGAGGTTTTTGCTAGGGTTTACGGTGAAATGAATAGTGTGATACTCTCTCGATGAGTTTTGGTTTGTACGGATGTTATGTGTGGTGTGCACCGTAGCTGATAATTTACACCATATGGTAATTTGGTAAGCCCAATCCATTGGGCTTAGAATTGAATTGAATTGAATCTTTGTAAAATCTTGAGTTAGGCTAGCTTGCGGAGTCAAACAATTTGTCATATGCATTTTTTGCTCATAAACTTCAACACAACCGTTGGTTCATAAAAAAAAAAATAAATAAGAATAACCTTCAATACAACAATGTACTTTTTCATTTTCAACCTTGGTAAAATTCAAATTTTATACTCAACATTACCTATAAACTAACATTGACCTAGTCGATTTAAATCAACTACTCCCTCCCTTTTATAATATTGGATGTTTTAGAGGTTTTTCTTTGTTTCGTAATATAGGAGTGGATCTAGTGCCTAGCGAGAAAATCGGAGATTAATCAGGAACTAGTTTTAGGGTTATTTTATTAAATTAATAATAAAATAAAAATATATAGTATTAAATATATGTATAGTTCTGTTTATGCTAAAATAAATATATCATATAAAATATAAAACTATAGTATTGTCTTTAGAATTACGGTAAATGCATAAAACATAATTTTAAAAGAAAATTTATGATTTTCATTAAAAGTTTGTACATTATTTATTGTAAAACATCATAAACTCTTAATTTAAATATCTTTTTGGCAAACTCTTAATTTAAATATCTAAATAACAAAAAAATACATATTTGATTTATATTTGGATCTAAAAATAATCATTATATACAAAATTAAGCGGGAAATAATCAGATTATACAAGTTATAATCAAATTAGACATGTATAATTAGATAATCGATGTTTGGCGGGGATTAATCATTAATCCAGACAAAAAAATGAGCCTAACGATTTGCGGGAAGTAATCAGTACTAGGCGGAGATTTGTAAAAGAGTGGTTGGATTTATGTATACATGATGAACGGTGTTTCTCGTTTTGAATTTATGTATGAATTATAGTCAAAACAACGTCGTATTATAGCGATTAACTCAATTTTGATTTTGTATAATGTTTAATAATTCAGAGATAAAATTCAGACTTTACGATTCAAATTCAAAATACATTGTATTGAAATTTAGATATATATATATATATATATATATATGATAAAATGTTTGTGTTGATGTTGACCATTTTCCGTGCCGGAATAACCCTTACGTTCAGTACTACAAACATCAATAGATTGTGACCATTTATTTATTTCTGAAGCTATATAAGTATCTGCATCTGTAAATTTAGACAATGATACTACAACATCTATATGTATCTTAAGAACTAAAATATATACAAGAACTAATATATTTACAAACACATATACCAATTTATGACCGACACGAAATTGCTTATGTACCTATATTTTTCTCTTATTTGCGACACTAGTTAATTAGAAGTGGGAAGCAAAGGCAAATCAACCTCATCACACCACTCCACACATCTAGTCTCATAAAACGAAGTGTTTAACTTGTTTGGCCAATAAGTTAGCCAAATTTTACCACCCATTCTCCATTTCAACACACTTCCTTCCATCTCTCTCCCAACTCTCCACTCAACTTCATCTCCATACTCATCCCTTCCAAACACCATCCCTCCACTCTTCGTAAACACATTCTTTAAACCCTCTTGGTTCCGATTCGGCTTCACCGTTGTCACTTCTTGGCCGCTCTCTCTATCGTACAATACCGCGTCGAAAACAGCAGCGTTTCCTTCGCTATCCTGCTCGATTTTCCAATCTTTAACCTTCCTCTTTGTAGACATTCTTGCTCTTGCCTTCACTCTCGGAGCCACTTTCCCTTTTCCGAAGTTCCCCTTTAAAACCCTCGTCACCTCGACTTCTCTCTCCTCATTCTTGGTCGACCGCCCTAGGCTTAGTCCAGAGACGTGGCTCGACCCGATTTCTGGCCCGAGCCAAACCCGTACCCGCGACGGAAAGTATCTCTCCTCCGAGTAACAGTCTGCTATCTTATTCTCCAGACCAACTCCTCCGTTCTGAAACCCTAGCTTCGACATGTGGATGCGTATGTTGTCCACACGTGCGTTCACTTTAATGTAGTTCTCATGGAACTTAACGGAGTATTCGAACTGTACGAGTATTTCAGCTTGTTGGTGCGACAAAGCGTAACGTAGGACAGCTTCTTTGGGCTCTACGAAGGGAAACTTGACGATCTTGTTCTGAATCTGGTTAGAGCTATTATTTGTGACGTTCATTGACAAGATTGGGAAATAGCCTTTCAAGATCCAAAGCCCATGAGCTTCTGTTGCATAAGAAAATCCCAAAGAAGGATGTGAGGGCATGAGGCTGCTGCTGAACTGTTTCAACCCGAGATTCCCAAGTCCCACCTCCTTGGAGATCATCCATTTGGACAAGGCGTAAGAAGCAGCACGTACGATGCACAGCTCGGCGTCTACACCGAGGGAGACCAGAAACGTTCGTAACACAGGTGCTTGTTGACACGTTAGTGCGTTCACGTGTGGACCTAGTAAGTTTTGGAAGAAGAAAGAGCCTACTTCACTAGGCGCGTCGAAAACACACAGCCAAAAGAGGCGCACGAGGAGGATGAGGTTAAATACGGATGAGAAGGATTCAGGGGAGTGAGAGTCCATGACCCAGCTAACCGGACCTGGCTTGATCTCAAGTAGCTCAGACTTTGTGCGCGCACCATCACGTGTGGTAGGAGAATGGGAGATTAGTTCTCGAAGAACCTGGAGAACCAAAGGGAGGAACGGTTTCTCCGACGACAAGAGACATGTGTCGGAGACCCATATGGTCGACGTTTTAACGCGGTCAAAACCCTCTACTATGACTTTGAAGGTGAGAGAGTGAGATTCTGGTTCAGAACCAGAATCCCATTCCGCTCTAAGTTTGATGGAACGTGTCAAATCGCCTGCCAGCTGAAACACTGCGTGAGAATCAGACTCGAAGAACTCGGGAGATTCTGGAAGCTCGCATATCCACGACCATGGGTCCATTATATTTTTCTTGGACTTAGATTATTTTTCTAATGAAAATGTGTGTTTTAGTAGAAAGGGGAAGAGGACGATAAAATTCTTTTAGCGAGAAACGGAGATGGAGAATTTTATAGAGAGATCATGTGGTGGAGGAGATACCATGAAAGTAGACTAAACTAATCAAGTAGACCCTTCAACGAAGCCATCACGGATTCTATGAGGATCGCATCATATTAAAATAAATATGTGGCTTTACAATATCCTCATTAATGATTCCCTCTTGTTTTCTTGTTTGGATATTTGGCTTATAAAGAACCACGACCACTCTTATTTTGCATGGAGGAGGTCAAGAAAGGGGACGTGGAGTTTTAACGTTTTCTCACTTGTGGTATAGCTACGAGTTGCATGGATTGGAGCGCGAATACGTACATTCATTTTTAGATCACATAAAAGATTAACTGGATACAAATTAATCAAGTATAGATACACATATATTTGATTGAAAATGACAGTGCATGTTAGAATTTTTCCTTGATAACATACTAAACATAGGAAAACTGCCAAATGGCAGTTTAGTGACGTATTTCGTTGGTTATTTTAGCATGGAATATACATTTAAACTGACGGATTCGAATCATTTTAATATTATCGAGTTACAACCGATTCTATAGGTAATCACAATTATATTCCGTTAGTAATTAATGTCAATTATCAAAAACTTATTAAAGACAAAAACTACTTTATCAAAACATGCCAACAATATATATGTATGTGTATGTCTTGAAACTTAATTAACAAACCAACGACCCTTCATATCATTAGTGGTGCAAAGATATATCTATAGGCAAACAACAATTCGGATGTTAGTAGGTAAGATTGTAGACAATAGATTGTAGACAATATATTTACCAACAATATATTTAATGAGAGGTCTCTATCCTCCTTAATATTGTCTCTGTTTTGTAAGCTCAATGGGTTCACACTTCATACCTCGAGTCATTTGTGTTGTTCTCTTAATCCTTGTAATGATTGTTGTAATTATAGTAATTAATATCACTACTTTAACAAAAAAAAAAAAAGATAGAACATAAACTATCAATAAATTTACCATTGAAATATGTATTGTGAGACATTAAAATGCAATTGAAATTAGCAAAAAATTTCATTAATGATTTTATAATATCTTCGTTATTTGACAGTTGACTCACTTGTTTTCTCGTTCGGATTATAGGCTGGTTAATAAAAAAACCACGACCACTCTTATTTTGCATGGAGGAGGTCAAGGAGTTTTAACGTTTTCTTGCTTGTAGTTGTAGTATAGCCACGTCTTGTATGAACGGAATCTACTACTAACATTCATTTTCGATTATTAAAAAAAAAACATTCATTTCGATTACAGAAAAGAGTGAATATACAAAATAACATATTGCTATATATTATTGGAACAATAGTGGCAAAAATTTATTATAGTGCCATACTCCCTCCATTTTTTATAGATTGAGAAAAAAAAAGAAAAAAAGAATAACATAATCCGCATTGTGCATGGTTAGGATTATAATCATTTGGATTTTAATCAATACTTTCCCCGTTTTTTATTAAGATTATGTTTGAGTTTTTTTTTCCTGATTTGAAGAGATTGACGGGCGAGGAATCAATAATATATCATATTAAATTAATATATATCATATTAAATATTGTTGGTAAAAAGAAAAGAATAAAAACGTTGATTAAATAGAAAAATACTATTCGATGAGTTTTATTTATAGAAATTTGTTGGTAAAATTGTTTCTAAATTACGAAATATATTATTTTATCTTTATTCAGATTTATTTATTTTATTGTAAAAATAAAAGTATTTAAATTACCAACACTATTCATTTAATACACTACTAAATACCCTGTCTTAAATTCAATAAAAAATTATTCATATAATCCAAATATTGCCTTTCATATGCACAGTTTTTTTTTTTTTTTTTTTTTTGAAATTTCCTTTACCCCTAAACAATGTTTAAGAAAGCGCTAGGCGTTAACTAGGCGGTGATCCAACGCCTAGCGCCTAGAACGCCTAGCGCCTAGAACGCCTAATCGGAATCTAGGCGTTTTTAGGCGGTTTAGGCGTTTACACTATAAACTAATATATATCTTATCTTATATACATAATTATACAAAATATGTAAAACAATAATAAAAATATTAAATCAAAAACAAAACAATATATAAAAACATTATTTCAATTTATTTTAAACAACAAATTAAACATTTATAATTATGCTTATAGAAAATAAACCTTATAAATTTTATATTTATGAAATTAAAATATTAAAAATACACTAAAATGATGATACTACAATTTTAAGCAGTCAAAGCGGTTGTTTAGGCGGTGTTATAGCGCCTAGCGCCTAGACGGGGCAGATGCGAACGCCTAGAACGCTTTTTCGAACACTGCCCCTAAATAGCGTAAAATTCAACTATCAAAACTAAGCCTACCAATATTTGAAAATTGAGAGTGATATTATGAAATAACATTGTTGTCATATTCCGATGAATAAGTCACCGAAAAGCGTAATCTTTATTGTTGTTACACTTTTCAAAACAAAAAGCAAAACATGTTCATTTGACACATGATGGATAAACCAACAATATGTAATTTAAATTATTATTTTTTTACATTTATGTAAAAAATATAAATTTTAAGTAACCATTTTAGCATCATCAAGTCCTATATGGTGACTACAATAATTCCTAAAGCAATAGTCTATTGTTTCTCATATAATACTTATTTGAAACCATTTTGCTATATGAATCCAAGTCTTCTTAAGTTTAAATTTGGATTTTCATTGTTTTCTATTATTTGTTCAACGTGTATAATTCAACAAAAACAATTTAGTTATTTAAACCAGAGATACTTTCCTTAAGTCATCCTGTCTCTGCGTGTAACAATAAGAAGCTCAAACGTGCATTCATGCCCCCATGATACATTCTTATGTGTTGTTTTGAAATCAGTATCAACCTAAATTTGGAAATATGTCTTTTTTTTTCATATTTGTCATCGATAATATCCATTTGCTCTTTTTCAATTCCTAAACATTTGATTATGCAAGAATACATAGGAAAATTTTCAAATGCCACCTAAAAATACGAAATAGGTACCATAAAAAAATACAGGTTGTAGATTCATTTTAGGCAACTTAGGTTTTTCATGTCCATATTAAGTACACATTGGAAAATCACAATTAACACCTATCTTCTCCAAATTTGTCATGACCAAATATATCATTTTAAATTAATATATGTACCATAGTTTCAAGGGACACTTAAGCTTTCATGTGTGAGCTTGAAGCGATTATATATCTGGTCTATAAACCTCCATATGGTTTTCATTACGGACTACATAGTAGACTTATATTACAGTATTTTTATTTGATTTTGTCAGAGTCATCCTTATGAATTTGCCTTTTAAGTACTACTAATCGAAATATCCGAATGAAAGAGATAAAGGATCGATGATTGTATTAATGGCCATATTTCATTATCTAGTTACCAGTCAATTGAGTGATAGTCAAAGTGGGATAATAATAAAATCATTTGCATTTTGCTGGTCTCACGCTATTGGCCAGTATCGAGGGATTATTCCAATCTGTTATTGAATATCTAGAACAAACTTTTTTACTCATTATTTTTTTAGAACAATAGTATATTCGAAATTAATAATTTTCATCCATACAACGAGACACTTACCTTCATTAAAGTACAATATCTTGCCTTTCAATTTCATGTGAAGCAAACAAAAATTTCTTGTCACTAATTATAATCTTTTTACGTTTAACACCAGTTAAGGTTAATTCAATTTGGTTTAATTAATTTCGTTCGTTTGAGATGCCACATCATCATCTGTTGATGAAATTAATTTTTGTCTAAATGACGTCATAAGTTCATATTAACACTTTAAATTAAATAGCTGTTTTTTCTAGTTTTTTTTTAATTATTTTAAATTTCAATAATTACAAATAAAGAAGAAAACAAAATGATGATAAACATAATTTCCTAAATAGTGTGGGTATTATTTGAATTTTTTGTTAAACGTAGAGGTTCAGAGTCATTTTCCTGTACTTATAAGTATTTTTTTTTTTTTTGTGATTTGACTAATTGAAGATTTTAATATTTTATTAATATCATAAATTTAGGTTGAAGATGTAACTTTTCAAAAAAATTCAAACTAGAGGAGAAAATTGATACACAGGTTCAGAGAGAAGGGTTGATTGCTAACGAAAAAAAGAGAAGAAATTACTTAGAAAAAAAAGAAGAAAACCCAATTTAATCTTCCATTCGAGACTTCTCAAGATGATATAGGGTGATATATCATGGTTTTTAGGTGTTTTTAGCTATGATATAAATTTTATTTATAGAGTTTTTTTGATATTTTTAGAGTCTTTTGAGTTTTTATAAGATTTAGCATGAATGGGAGCATAATGGAACTAAATAGGATGATTTGGAGCATAATCAAACATTGAGGCTGAAACTGTGAAGTTAGGAGACGAATTCAGAGGATGCATCGACCGATGCAACTTATGGAATCGATCGATGTAGAGCCAAAGAAGAAATCGGAAGTTTTCCCACAAGTTTTGAAGATTTACAAAGCTGCCCCAAAGTTTTCCATATTTGCATCATTAGTTCCCATTCGTGTTTTAGGAATATATATAGGATTTTTATGGTCATTGTTTAGACCTCAGCTTTATTTTTCCCTGCAACTTTTGAGAGAAAAATCCCTGAGAGATTTAGAGAGGTTTTGGAGAGAAGAATCAAGACTCCTTCCAGAGAAGATTCAGAACTCCTTTTCTACCTCTTTTAATCTTTTAATGCAATTTATTCAGAATATGATTTGTGTTTCATTGATTATGTCTCAGTAGATCTGCTTGTTAGGTTTAGGGTTTCTCATTAAGGATTTTATGGATTGTTAGATTGATTAATTGTTTGGATTCATTATCTTTCTTGTTCTTCACCATAGGTTGTTCTTAATGCTAGATCTTTGATTAGTTATCTGGATTTAGATCTTAGGATTATTAATTGATATGAGAATATAATTAATTTTCCTGACATAAACCTTTGGTGAGCAAAAGTACTTCTTGCAAAGAGATTTGATTTAGTAATTTTGTGAACTTATCTAAACTTGATTTTATTGCTGGTTTTTAACTTGAATTTTGTAAAGAGATTAGGATTTTCGGATTTTAAAACTTAGATAATATTTGCAGTGAGAACTGATTTATTTTACAATTTTGTTTAGAGTTCAAGAACGGTGCTTAATTATTGAATCTTGTTTGCTTAATTAATTGATCTGATTTTCCATGATTTCCTGAGAATTTTCCTAGACCTAGCGTTTAATCCTTCTGAATTTTACAACTCTTTTATTTTCTGTTTAATCTTGCAATTTAAATTAATATTTTTGTTTAGCATAATTAAAAGATTATTAAATCAATTGTGTGATCTAGAGTCCTTGTGGATACGATCCCTAAGTACTACAATTGATCTCTTAATTTGAGAGAGTAGCTCAGGGTTAAATTTGAGCATATCAAATTTTGGCGCCCTTGCCGGGGACTCTTTTGATTCACCATTAGATTAAAGTCTTTGATTTTGTCTAAATTTTTCTTTTCTTATTTTACTCACACGCTTTTGTTTCTTTTCTCTTGTGTGTTTAAGGTACATGCCTAAGCCTAGCACCAGGAAAAATCCTACTGGTCCGGTTGTTAAGCTTACAAACCAAGCGTTAGGACAACTAGAGCGTGATAACACAAAAGCAGCCAAGTCAGTGAAGATGGTCAAAACACTCATATTGAGACCTGATGAGGCTGGAGTTTTGAGGGATCAAGAGGGCAATGTGTACAACGAACAAGGCCAAAAACTTGATGCTGAAGGATGGGTCATTCAGGAAGAACTCATCGTTGCGGATGAGAATGCACGTGGCGTCGAGCGACGCAACGATGACATCAATCGACGCAACCAAGAAGGCATCGACCGACGCAATGCCAGAAACGGTGTGGATTTGGATGGTAACAATCAGCAGAACCTTCAGCCTAGACGGAATAACAATGGAGAGCTTGCCAAGACTCTTGCGGATATCAACAGACCAGAATTGTTCTATGAGAACCGCTCCGCAATTGTCCCTCCTCCATTTCCAAGGAATGATTTTGAGTTGAAGCCTGCCTACTTTGCTCTTGTCGGCCAAAGACCATTCCAGAACTTGCCACATGAGAAACCTCTAAACCACATTGAGCATATTTAGGATATAGTCACAAGCATTAAGGCTAATGGAGTCACAGAGGACTATCTCTACTGCAAGCTCTTCCCCTACTCTCTTGCTGGGGAAGCTTCTCATTGGCTAAGGCAACTCAAACCAGGATCTCTGAAGACCTGGCATGACATCAAGGTAGCATTCCTCAACTACTTCTATGATGATGCGATGTCAGATGAGCTGAGGATTAAGCTCTCCACCTTTAGACAAGGACCAGCTGAATCTTACAAAGCTGCTTGGGTGAGGTTCAAAGCATACCAGAGAGACTGTCTGCATCATGGGTTCTCAGAAGTGCAATTGATTAGTATCTTCTTCAGTGGTATTGATTGGAGGTATCAGATGGCTTTGGATGCTGCTAGTGATGGGAACTTCAAGACAAGGTACCTGGATGAAGCTGAACAGTTGATAGAAAGGCTAGCCTCAAGCAATAGCACCAAGAATGTGGACCTAGAGCGGAAAAGAGCACATGAAGGCAATGGTTCAAATCAGTTTGCTGCGGTGAATGCTAAGTTGGATACAGTGCACAATTTTCTTGTATGAAAGAAATCTGTCCATTTTGCTAAGATGTTGAGACTTTTGAGACAAAGTCATAGATTATAGAAGATGTCAACTATGTGTATGGAGCTAGGTATCAAAATCAGAGATTTGGTCAGAAAAATTCATTCTCAGGAAATCCAAACAGCAATTTCACAAGGAACTATGAATCTTCTTCTTACCAACCCCTCCCCCCCCCCCCACCCAATTCAGAGAGCAAGATGGAATCAATGATTGAGCAGATTCTTCAAGGTTAACAGAAGTTAACAGTAGACTTCAATGAAAAGATGGATTCTGTTTACACTGAGCTGACTGGGAAGTTTGATGCATTAAACACTCATGTCAAGAAGCTGGTAAATCAAGTAATTCAGACTGCTGGGTCTGTTAAAAGACAAGAAGAAATTCTTTCTCGAAGAATGGAGAAGGATCCAAGGCATGCTTGCAATGCAATTCTGGTGAATGAAGGAGAAAACCATGATACGACGAAAGTAGAACCAGCATCAACCGATACATACCAGCATCGATCGATGCAACTACCATCTAGCATCGATTGATGCATCACCATTGTCGATCGACACCCCCAGAGAACAGTTTCGGTTTCAGTTCCAGTTCCACCATCTGATTCAGAGCAAGCTTATAAACCGAAGGTTCCTTTTCCTAAGCCAAGAAGGTCCAAACAGGAGATTGAAGAAGCTAGATGCAAAGCTATGATGGAAAAGGTGATGATAGAGATGCCTTTGATTGATGCAGTCAAGTTTTCTCCTAGTATTAAGCGGTATGTAAAGAGGATGGTCACCAATGGTTTGAGTCCTGAAGAATGAGCTTTGCTAACCAAGGATGTCAGCTCAATTCTGTTGAAGCAGCCTCCACAGAGAAAGAAAGAAAAGAAGCAGCAAGTGGTTGTTTCTAAGGAAGTGAGTGCAGTAATTCAGTGCAAGACTGCTGAGAAGTTACCAGATCCTGGAAGCTTTGTACTTGATTGTTCTATCTCTGCAGAACGGTTTTCTCACTCTCTATGCGATCTCGGTTCTAGTATTAACCTGATGCCACATTCTGTTGTTGTGAGACTTGGGATGACAGATTTCAAGCCAACTATGATATCTCTTATCTTAGTTGATCGGTCCAGAAGGATTCCTGAAAGTGTCTTAGAAGATATTCCAATCAAGATTGGAGGTTGCATGATTCCCACTAACTTTGTGGTGCTAAAATATGACCAAGAGCCTAATGATCCTCTCATCTTAGGACACTCTTTCTTGGCTTCAGCTGGTGCCATCATTGATGTTAAGAAGGGACACATAGCCTTGAATGTAGATGATTTGGTTATGAACTTTGAGATGGATAAGCTGGGACGGGTTCCCACTATTGATGGTCAGACATTTTCTGTGGAGGTTGTTTCTGATGACAATCCGATCATAGAGCTTCATGAAGACATTATTGTTAAGTATGTAAAAGAGATGGAGACTGTCGAGGAAGTGAGTAAGCAAGCTGTTAAGCTTGAAGACTGGAGTGGAGATCATCTAATCAGTACTAGAGACCATGATGAGGTTCTGATCCATGACAAGTTGCTGGTAGATGATGTTTTTGTAATGGAAACACGGATTGCTGAGGAAAGTTGCAGAATCGCCGAAAAACGAGTTGCAGGCTTAACATCGAACGATGCAGCTGTTGCATCGATCGACACACCTCCACGAAAACGTTCGGATTTGTCTAAAACCGAAGATTCTCGAGTTGATTCCTTAGCTGCAAGTCCTACACCAGTTGTTAAGCTGAAATCTCACCATTCCACAGTCAAGAACCCACAGGTAAGGCCAAGGTATGCATCTTCTTCTCCCAAACCTTCTCCATTCATCAATAAGAATTTCAAAGGTACAAAAATTGTTTTGCAGTTAACCAAGCCACGAGACTATCGTAGAACGCTTGTTTCTTCTGTTGATGATTTTGTAGGACATAAAAGAAAGCCACCCATACCTCAGTCCCGCCCTGGTCCTGTTCCTCATATCCTTGGTAGACCTCATGCACCTAAAGCTTATACACCCCCTTGGATGAAGAGGACATTTTCTCGGAAGAATTCATTGCCTTGTTCCGATCCACCAGATGCCTGAGATCTGACATCGTCAAGCGAATGACTGAAAACAAGCGCTTAGTGGGAGGCAACCCACTGATATTTTTTTCTTTTCCACTTTGAGTCATTTTTATTTTTGCTTTGAGTCAGTTTGAATTTGTATTGAATTATGAACTTCTATCTATCATGTTGCATTTAATCTTGTGTTTGAGTGATTCTTAGCAGTGCTAACATCCAAAGAATGAGAGGAACACAAATTAATCGCAGCTACTCAGGAGTAATGTTCGAACTCTCGGCATATGCAGAGTGCATTGACCGACACACCATCAGCATCGGTCGACACAGAACATCTGGTTTGGTAACACGATTTTGTTCACAATTTCAATACTTATTCGTTTTAGTTTATTTTTCTTTGCCAATCTCTTACTTGATAACACTGGGGACAATGTTGTTTAAGTCTGGGGGAGGCAGTTAGTAACTATGTTTTTGTATTTGAGCGTCAGACTAAAAAAAATTGTTTTATTGAGTCAAAATTTTTGTTAGTAACTATGATTTTTCTTTTTTAGTGTACTGCCTTGGTTGATTAATGCTGCAGATTGAATCCAGAATCCGACTAATAAAAAATCCAATGGCTGACCAGTAAACCAGTGACATCCGAATTTCCAACAGAATCCATAAAAGCCTGAGGTAATTTCTGCGCTTTTCTTTTTAACTCATCAAGGAGATTGATGTTCATAGAGCTTGACTCCTTGTTCATACATGACAAGTAAGATTTCAGAAAAGAAAAAATGGTACTCCTCTCCCTTATTTAAAGTTTGAAATATTTTTCCTGAGAGCTTTGTTAAAAAAAAAAAAAAAAAGAGAATAAAAGATGAAATGATTTTGATCAGTTTAGAGAGGTAGGTAAATTACCAGTGACCTCATTATTCTACTCTTGGGTCAAATGATCACACAAAGCTTGGAAGCGAGGGGTCGGTAAATTACCGATGACCCCATTATTCGCCTACAACTTTGAGAAAAAGAAAGAAGAAGATAAAAAAAAAAAAAAAAAAAACAAAGCAAAGCTCTAAGGAAGATTAAATAGAATAAGTCTGGGGGAGAGAAAGAGTACCACATGTGGTAAAAGATATGTCTTGCTTGTTATGGTATAGTACGGGAATGAGACTCACCGATGAAGGCTTAATGGAGGAAGTAGTGAAATTTGGTTTGAATTTGGGATGCTCTGAAAGTCAACGGAGAAGTACATGGTGGTTCGATTTGGATTTATCTGCTAAGCATATGGATTATGGTTTGGATGATCATGACATTACTTTAAAAAGAAAATGAGTTCCTGCGTTTTCAAACCTCTTTCACAGGTCTAAGTTTATGTTTTGTTTGAGGGCAAGCAAAGGCTAAGTATGGGGCAGTTGATATATCATGGTTTTTAGGTGTTTTTAGCCATGATATAAGTTATATTTATAGAGTCTTTTTGGTATTTTTAAAGTCTTTTGAGTCTTTATAGGATTTAGCATGGATGGGAGCATAATGGAGCTAAATAGGATGATTTGGAGCATAATCAAACATTGAGGCTGAAACTGTGAAGTTAGGAGACGAATTCAGAGGATGCATCGACCGATGCAACTTATGGAATCGATCAATGCAGAGCCAAAGAAGAAATCGGAAGTTTTCCCACAAGTTTTGAAGATTTACAAAGCTGCCCCAAAGTTTTCCATATTTGCATCATTAGTTCCCATTCGTGTTTTAGGAATATATATAGGATTTTTATGGTCATTGTTTAGACCTCAGCTTTATTTTTCCCTGCAACTTTTGAGAGAAAAATCCCTGAGAGATTTAGAGAGGTTTTGGAGAGAAGAATCAAGACTCCTTCCAGAGAAGATTCAGAACTCCTTTTCTACCTCTTTTAATCTTTTAATGCAATTTATTCAGAATATGATTTGTGTTTCATTGATTATGTCTCAGTAGATCTGTTTGTTAGGTTTAGGGTTTCTCATTAAGGATTTTATGGATTGTTAGATTGATTAATTGTTTGGATTCATTATCTTTCTTGTTCTTCACCATAGGTTGTTCTTAATGCTAGATCTTTGATTAGTCATCTGGATTTAGATCTTAGGATTATTAATTGATATGAGAATATAATTAATTTTCCTGACATAAACCTTTGGTGAGCAAAAGTACTTCTTGCAAAGAGATTTGATTTGGTAATTTTGTGAACTTATCTAAACTTGATTTTATTGCTGGTTTTTAACTTGAATTTTGTAAAGAGATTAGGATTTTCGGATTTTAAAACTTAGATAATAATTGGAGTGAGAACTGATTTATTTTACAATTTTGTTTAGAGTTCAAGAACGGTGCTTAATTATTGAATCCTGCTTGCTTAATTAATTGATCTGATTTTCCATGATTTTCTGAGAATTTTCCTATACCTAGCGTTTAATCCTTCTGAATTTTACAACTCTTTTATTTTCTGTTTAATCTTGCAATTTAAATTAATATTTTGGTTTAGCATAATTAAAAGATTACTAAATCTATTGTGTGATCTAGAGTCCTTGTGGATATGATCCTTAAGTACTATAATTGATCTCTTAATTTGAGAGAGTAGC
This sequence comes from Camelina sativa, assembly GCF_030686135.1. Taxonomy (NCBI): domain Eukaryota; kingdom Viridiplantae; phylum Streptophyta; class Magnoliopsida; order Brassicales; family Brassicaceae; genus Camelina; species Camelina sativa. Next base: position 18,171,684 of record NC_141898.1, on the reverse strand, counting down.
TGAGGGTTAAATCTGAGCATATGAAAAGGAATCTGGAGCTGGTACGTATACGAGTTGGATGATGGACTAAGAGAGAGCACGTGCGATTTACCAGCTGGAAGGATAACGGAAGGAAGTGTCAACGTTACTGGAAGGGAAGGAACGGTTTAACACTGTTTGTCGACCGTTTGTCGCCTATCTATAAAAGCATATGTTAGCTCATTTTTCTTATTCAGCAAGATATTTTTCCTAAATTTTGTAAACCCACAAACTTGTATTCCTCATCGTCTTTGTGGGAGGATCTCTGCTGGAGACTCTTGCAAGAAGAGAAGATGAATCTGCGTTTGTTCTGAACGTTGTTTCATTATTATCAATCAAGTGTTACTCTGTTTTCTCCTCTGTTTGTGTTATTACGATCTATTCTTGTTGATCTGGTTTATCGTTATGACTAGTATCAGAGCTACTCTTTCCTCGGAAACGATGGCATGAACACGATCTCAGGTGAACAAACACGAACCAAACGGTGACGACACCATGGTGGTGGAGTATGAAGCGGACGAGCCAGAAGAGATGAAGAACTTGCTCGATCGCACTCAGGCGTTGGAGTTCGCGATTGCAGAACAAAACCGGAAATTGGATCAAAGCCTTGCTGAAATGTTTCAGATAATCAAGATGATTCCGGCGTAACAAGCTCCTTAGGGGTCGAAACCTCATGGGAAGAGCCCTATGGCGGTCTCAACGACACCAGACTCGTTCGGTGATAGTCATGAGCAACAGCGAGGCAATGGTTTCCATGGTCAAGGTCACTATCCGGGGGTTATGAGGTTGTGAAAAGTAAATTTCCCTCGGTTTGACGGTGAGAGTTTTTCTAGTTTCCTCAGTAAAGTGGAGGATTACTTTGTCTTATATTTCACTCCTAATGACTCTAAGGTACGTATGGCGGCGATGCACTTTGACAGTCATGCGGCTGTATGGCACCAAGCCTTGGTACAAACGCCTCTAGGAAGAAGTTTATTGCATGATTGGAGTTCTTATAAGATGTTGTTGAGGGAACGTTTTGCTGATGTATTAGAGGACCCCATTGCAGAGCTCAAACAACTACAGGAGACTGAGGGAATAGTAGATTACCACCAAAATTTTGATTTGATTCGGACGAGAGTTATACTCTCAGAAGAATACTTGGAGAGTGCTTATCTTGCAAGTCTTAGGGTGGATATGCAGATGCATATCAGGATGTTTCAACCACAGTCAGTGCGTTAATGCCTGGTTCTAGGCCGTCTCTATGAGAAAGCTCATCCAAGGCAAAAGGGAGTGACGTTTGGGGGTTCCAACACTAAGTCAATCAACAGTGGTGGTGCTTCATCCAGTGCTAAATCTTACTCACAAAACCGAAAGGATGTATCTCAGGAACAAACCAATCACACACCTCAAAAGCCTACTAGGAGGTTTTTATCTCAGGAAGAGATGAGTTTGCGCATGGCTAAAGGGTTGTGTTTTATTTGCGATGAAAAGTACACCCCTGATCATTACCATAAGCATAAGAAGACTCAAGTTTTTATGATTGAGGTAGAGGAAGATGAATGTACGGAGGGTGAGGAAGTAATCAACCTTGATGATGAAGTTGATGAGAAGAATATGCCGCAGGTATCAATCAGTGCAGTAGCAGGAATCTATGACTATCGTACACTAAAGGTACGTGGACTACAAAAAAAAAGGTGTTGTTCATCTTGTTGGATGTTGGTTCCACACAAAATTTCATGGATCCTCGTACAACAAAGCGGTTGGGAGTTCTAGTACATACGACTGGGGTAGCAAGAGTAGCAATAGCAAATGGTAGCAGGTTGAGTTTGCAAGGGAAGGTTTCTGACTTTAAATGGGACTTTCAAGGTACATCATTCCAGGATGACTTTATGCTTATTCCTTTGAGTGGTTGTGATATGGTACTTGGTGTGCAATGGTTGACACCATTAGGAGATACGATTTGGAATTTGTAGAAGTTGGAGATGGGTTTCTAGTGGAACAAGAAGAAAGTTTTGCTTCATGGCATCAAACCAGGATCTGTTCGAACTGTGAAGACTAACAAGTTTAATAAGTTTGATGAAGAAGAGGTGCAAATATCAATGATATGTGCTCAAGAAATAACTCAACAAGAAGAAATGATTGTGTGTGTTGTGGAGATTAGTCACAGAACTAACGAACAGAACTCTGCAGTTTTCTAACTCAAGAGTGAGTTCACTGACATTTTCACTGAACTTACGGAGCTACCACCTTTCAGGGCAAACCACAACCATAAGATTGTTCCTAAGAAGGGTAGTGACCCTATAAACCAATGACCTTATCATTATGCAATCCACTAGAAGAACGAAACTGATAAAATGGTCGAAGAGCTGCTCTCTGCAGGTACAATTCATATTAGCTCTAGTCCATTCTCGTCTCCGGTGGTACTGGTTAAAAAGAAAGATGGTACTTGGAGGCTCTGTGTGGATTACAGAAGATTAAATATGATGACTGTGAAGAATCGGTTTCCTATTCCCTCATTGAGGACCTCATGGATGAACTAGGCGGTTCTACAGTGTTTTCAAAGATCGATTTGCGAGCAGGATATCATCAAGTACGTATGGAGCCAGAGGACATTCACAACACAGCGTTTAAAACTCATAGTGGGAATTTTGAGTACTTAGTAATGCCTTTTGGCCTTACTAATGCCCCTGCTACTTTTCAAGGTCTGATGAATGCGGTTTTCAAGCAGTTCCTGCGGAAGTTTGTGTTGATCTTTTTCGATGATATATTGGTATACAGTTCAAGTGTGGAGGATCACCTTTTTCATTTACAACAGGTTTTTCAAACAATGAGGGCTAACTGTTTGTTTGCTAAAGAAAGTAAGTGTGAGTTCGCTACTACACGAGTGGAGTATCTTGGACATTACATCACAGAGGAGGGTGTGTCTACAGATCCTAACAAGGTAAAGGCGGTGTTGGAGTGGCCTGTTCCAACTAATTTGAAGCAGCTTCGTGGATTTTTGGGGCTGGCTGGCTATTACAGGCGGTTTGTAAAAAAAATTTGGGACAACAGCTCGGCCTTTAACGCTCTTAACAAAGAAGGATTCCTTTGTATGGAAAGATGATGCATTGACAGCCTTTACCAACTTGAAGGAAGCATTGTGTTAGACTCCTTTCCTAGCTCTTCCTCTGTTTGATAAACCCTTTCTGGTCGAAACATATGCTAGTACGCATGGCATTGGTGCAGTTTTGATGCAGGATGGTCATCCGTTGCAATTTATCAGTCGACATTTGAAAAGAAAACAGTTACACTTATCCATTTATGAGAAAGAGTTGTTGGCGGTGGTGTTTGCGGTTTAAAAGTGGCGCCATTACCTGCTTCCCAATCACTTTGTTATAAAGACTGATCAGCGAAGCTTGAAGTATCTCTTGGAACAGCGTTTAAACACTCCTATACAGCAGCAGTGGTTCCCTAAATTGCTGGAATTCGATTATAAAATACAATACCGCCAAGGAAAGGAGAACGTTGCTGCATATGCACGGTCATGGGTTGAGGGTGATGAGATTTTGCATACGGCTATGTCTTTCTTGGATAGTGACCTTCTTAAAGAAATCCAAGCTCATTATGTTATTGATGCAAAGCTTAAGCAGGTCATCACTGCTCTGACTAACAATCCTGCAGCTAAAAAACATTATTCTTTGGTCCAATCTGTATTAAGGAGGAAGTCAAAGATAGTAGTACATCGGGATCCTGCAGTGAAGAATTCCATTTTGCAATGGATGCATGGTTCTGGTACGGGGGACACTCAGGCGTGATGCAACTTACCAAAAGGTACGTGGTTTGTTCTATTTGAAAGGGATGGCCGGGGATATTCAGAACTATATCCGCAGTTGTAGTGTGTGCCAACAGTGTAATTACGACACTTCTGCTTATCCTGGTTTGTTGCAACCTCTCCCGATTCCTAAGACCATCTGGACAGATTTATCTATGGACTTTATTGATGGTCTTCCGGTATCTTATGGTAAATCGGTGATATTTGTAGTGGTGGATAGGTTGACGAAGGCAGCCCATTTTATGGCAATGGCTCACCCCTACACAGCTGTTTCATGGGCTCAGGTGTTTCTTGACATTGTTTTTAAGCTTCACGGGTGCCCGATGTCGATTGTGAGTGATAGGGATACTGTGTATGTTAGTAACTTCTGGCAAGAGCTCTTTTCCTTACAAGGGGTTGATTTAAAGTTCTTTAGCGCTTACCATCCTCAGAGTGACGGTCAAACCGAAGTGGTTAATCGTTGTGTGGAGACTTACTTTCGTTGCATGTGCAGCGACCGTCCTCAGTTGTGGAGTAATTTGTTACCATTGGCTGAGTATTGGTATAATACGACATTTCACATTGCTACTCAAATGAGTCCTTTTGAAGCTGTGTACGGACAGGCTCCACCTATTCACTTACTGTATTTGCCAAGGGAGTCTAAAGTAGTTGTGGTAGCAAGGAGCTTACAAGAACGTGAAAGTATGTTGCTAGTTCTGAAATTCCATCTTCTGAGAGCTCAGCATAGGATGAAGCAGTTTGCTGATAAGCATCGTTTAGAGTGCAGTTTGGAGCTAGGAGGCTTTGTCTTTGTGAAGTTGCAGCCATACCAACAAGGATCAGTGGTATTGCGTTCTAACCAGAAGTTGGCTCCAAAGTATTATGGACCATATAAGGTCATTGATCGTTGTGGTAAGGTCGCCTACAAACTACTGCTTCCGGAGGGTTCTCTTATTCATCCCGTTTTCCATGTCTCGCAACTTAAACCAGTGGTTGGTATGGTGCACACTTCGACTCAGTTACCGACAATACTCTCTGATGCTTTGATTAAAGAACCTGCAATGATTTTGGATGTCAAGATGGTGAAACGGCAGGGGCGTGCTGCGACGAAGGTGTTGGTTCAATGGACAAACGAAACTACAGAGGAAGCTACATGGGAGTTCCTATATGATTTACAACGTAAGTTTCCTACCTTTGAACTTTGTGGTCAAGGTTCTCCAAACAGGGGAACTTTGATATAGGGAATCTAGAACTGGCACGTGTAAGGGTTGGTTGGATGATGGACTAAGAGAGAGCACGTGTGGTTTACCAGCGGGAAGGATAACGGAAGGAAGTGTCAACGTTACTGGAAGGGAAGGAACGGCTTAGCACTGTTTGTCGACCGTTTGTCGCCTATCTATAAGAGCATATGTTAGCTCATTTTTCTTATTCAGCAAGATATTTTTCCTAAAGTTTTTAAACCCAGAAACTTCTATTCCTCATCATCTTGCTGGAGACTCTTGTAAGGTGAGAAGATGAATCTGCGTTTGTTCTGAACGTTGTTTCATTATTATCAATTAAGTGTTACTCTGTTTTCTCCTCTGTTTGTGTTATTACGATCTACTCTTGTTGATCTGGTTTATCGTTATCACAAGACTTGTCGGAAATTGTTGTTGGCATTGTGCAATTTCTTGTTTTTTTTTTTCTTTTTAATTCTATACTGCAATTTTATTTAGAATTTCTTTCTTTTGGATTATCTTGTAGTAATTTTTTTTTTAATGTTGTTGTTGTTGTTGCAGAGACGAAGAGTGTTTTATTTACTGTGTGATTTTATGCTCTCCTTATCTCGAGCTGCGGAGGTTTAGGGAGAATGTAAAATTAGAAAACCAATTTGCTGAATCTTTTTACTGCAGTAGTTCATGGAAGACCAATTTTTTTTCCTTTTCCTGCCGTCTATTGATCGCCTTACTTCGATAGCGTAAACTCTCTCCGGCAGTTTCCTCTAAATTCGGAATCGGCTGTGTGTTATGTTCGAGAGATGGCCACTTCCCTAGAGGGAAAAGATGCCGCCGCTTTTGAGATTAGCTGAGATTAACAGTTCCATCGCCCAAGTCCTTAGCTTTCGGCGTTACACTGTTGATTTTAAGCACTCCGAATCACTATATGAGGAGATTTGAGAAAGTAAGTATATGCTTAAGAACCAGACCGCTCAATGGTAGTCTGTATGTTCTGTTCACACTAGACCAAGGTGACATATTTTTGCTATGATTTTGTGTAATCTCAATCAATTCTATGAATATGTGTGTACAGGTGCAAAGCTAATGGACCACCCAGGTTTCTATGTTTCCCGAGACAGAGGATGCAGATGTGGAAAGCAACTCTAATTCTAATTCCGGCATCAGATGAGGATGATGGTCACTAGTCCAAGAGTAGAGAAATGTCTCAGCTTATGCAGAATATTAGCTTACCTTTTATTGAAGAGATTATAGAGGAAGACATTATCTGTAACCTCGATAGTAGAACGAAAGCCGATGCAGTTTCTCCCCATCTAACCAACTCTGATTCTAGCATCTTGGAAGCTTCTCCAAACATGGCTCCAACAGCTGATCATGATGATGATGTTCACAAGTCTGCAGAGAGTAGAGGTTGAGCAGAATTTTAGCTTACTGAAGTTAGCAACTCCTATTGGGGATACAGTTTCTTTCCCTATGGAGCATTTGGATTTCTCCAGAAAATTGCCTAATCATTCACAAGGTATCAGTGATGGAAATAAATTGAGACACACATATATAAGTTCTGTTTCAAATTTATGGTTGTTTAAAAGTTGCCTCCTTTGGTGTTGCAGATGACAAGGAAATTGTTGGAAGTGATCTCAAAGCACCACCAATTGGCATGCATTGGACTAATATGCATGTTGATCAGGTTCATGGTATAAGTTTGAGAGAATTTGGTGGCGGTTTGGCAAAACATCATCGTGATCTTTAATTGTGGACACAAAAAAGCTGTGTACTGCGGTATGATCTTTAATTGTTTAAGGGTGAATAAAATTTGCGTCAAGTTTCATTTTTAGTCAACAGACTAATCATTTAAATGAGCTGGATAAATCTATATACCTGAAGCTTTATATGAATGCTGCAGCTATTTTTGATTGCTCGGGAAGGTATGTAATCACTGGTTCGGATGACCGCCTTGTGAAAATATGGTCCATGGATATTGCAGACTGGCTGGCTACCTGTCGAGGGCATGAAGTGAGTTCCAAGTACTTTATCATAATTCTATCATTTATCAAGTGGGGCTTAAAAATTATGTTTTTTTGGTGCATATCTAAGGATGTGATAACTGATCTTGTTGTGAACTCGAACAGCACGTTCATCGCATCCGCATCAAAGGATTGTGTGATCCGTGTTGTAAGTTTTCTTGTATCATCTTCTGTTTATGTTTACATTATGGCTAACAGATAAAATTCTCCTTGTTGACTTAACCCATCTGGATTTTTGTAGTGGCGATTGCCAGATGGCTTACCGGTTTCTGTCCTCTATGAACATACTGGAACTGTTACATTCAGTCCCAAACCTGGATCCCCGTATCAGCTTCTCTCGTAAGGTTTTTTTTTCATATTGTTATTTTGGCATCATGTAAGCGGTTTGGTGTCAGTTCTATTTATTCGGTTGATAAGTTGTGGATTATTAGTTGATTTCCTAAGTCTATGGCTTTGAAGTTTTGAAACAACTAACATTTTGGCCACAAAGCATGCAGTTTAATATTCTTTTAGATGGAATATATGATGTTGAGTTTTTATTGAGGTGTGTTTCTCTACTACGTCATTCATCATGTCTTTGTGTTGTCTTGAGATTCTATTTGCTTTATTTCACCTCTTTATAAGCTGCTTGAACCATTTATTTCACCTCTTTAGGATATGGGATGCTCGAGCTTCCTAGTTTAATCCTAGGATATATGTCCCTAGGCATCCTAGTAATGACAGTGATTGCTTTACATCCCTAGTTAAATTTTTTTTTCTTTGATCTACATAAAGCTATAAGTGACTTTGGAATCCTTTTCCAAGAAACAGTAGTATCCCTTCTTCTAGTAATGCTCAGCAGAGTCACGGAATCATTTGCTGTGCATTCAGTGCTAATGGATCTGTCTTTGTCACTGGCAGCTGTGACACTAGTGCTAGAGTATACTGACACAGATAAGAATGATTCAGACCAGCCATATCATGAGTTGGATGTTCTGGCTGGACAAGAGAATGATGTTGACTATGTTCAGTTCAACTTCTTATGAGATCCTAATTTTCTTATCTTATTTTTTATTTTATTTTTGTGGTTCTTTCTAGTGGTTGTGTTGTAGGACCTGGATTTTCTGTGTAACACCCATGAATCGAATTGTAAAAATTCGGTAAGGGTGTCGATCAACATAGGTGTTGGTGTCAATCGACACCTTATGCCAATGGGTCGATCCGGTCGATTTTAATTCTCCGGTTCGCGTGGTTGGTTTAGGAGAGCCCTCGACCCGAGTTTAAAAGAGAAAAGTCGACTTCCTTCATCTCTTTAGCTGCTTTTGACACTTCCAGAGAGAAAAGGAGAGGAGAGAGTTTTCCAAAGAGCGTTCTTGAGTTTTTGAAGATTCTTGTCCCTGTTAGTGTGTTTTTTCTTCCTGGAGAGTGAGGTTTCAAGGCTAGGGACGTGTAGGAAGGTTGCTGTGGTGCTAGTTTCGTCGTTTGGGACTTAGATCTCATTGTTTGACTAAAGTGAGTGCATGACCATGGCTTATCTAAGTTAAGATCTCTGTTTATGTGGTTTAGTGTGATATGTAATTGTTTTCATGTGAGTTCTATGCATTTTTCGTGAATCATGAGGCTTGGATTCGTTCATGAGATCGTGTGGGACAAATTGGAGAAGTTTGGAAGCGAGGTTCGGAGTTTCTGATCGAAGAGAAGCGATGCTCGACATGAGTGTCGATCGACACAAGGAGTGTGGAGGTGTCGATAGATGCAATTAGAGATTTTGTGAAATGTTGAGCATGTGTCGATCGACACAAGGAGTGTGTCGGTCGACGCTAGGGGATCTGCAATCGATCGACACAAATTGTGTGTCGGTCGACACAATCTTTGCTATGTGTCAGTGTCGATCGAGATCAGGAGGGTGTCAGTCGATCATACTAGGATTTTGTATGTCTATCCTAGTAGGTTCAATTAACCTTATGTAGTTGTAGTACTTAAGGTGTCAATCAAAATGGGATGATGCTATCACTCAAGATGCAATCAAGCAATCACAAGTTAAGAGTGAGTTTATATCTAACAATCCTAGAATAATCTGAATGCAAAACAGAAATGAACTACAAAACTAGAACAGAACATGCATGATAAGAAGCGAACATGAATAAGTAAAAGCAGAAACAAGTCTAAGCATGAACTGAACAATAAGAACAGAAACAGTCTCAAGAATGCAATAACAATCAGAAAGATATAAATCCTAAGGATGTGAGTAATTAATGTCGGCAGAAGTCTCATAGTCTACAAAGTGTTTAACATGTCACAAGCAAACTATCCCTAGACAATGAACATCACAACTTAGCTAATCCAATCTCTTGACAGAAGCTACTCAGACTCAAACACTTCCAAACCTAGCTCTCGCTAGAGAAACATGATCAAGCACGCATGACAAACAAGTTCATTCATGTCAACAAACACCCTAGAAAACTAATCTCTTAGGCTAGGAATGCAAGTCTCTGGCACTAGTTGGTCAGACATTTCATCAAACACCGTTTGGGTGTGGTAATGTCTAAGACCTAGTTCCAATTAATCAGAGAGAAACTAGTATTTCTAACTCTAGTCCAGAAGGGAATCATACGAATCTAAGCTAAAACACCCTATATACTAAGATTCTCCACCTAATCTATCACATCCTCAAGAACTCTAACACTACTCAGATCCAGAAATCATCATCACCTAGAATACAAACCCTGAAAACATTAAATCAAGCATAATCAAATAGATAAAAATGAAACAAACAACTTTGTAGAAAAAATCAAATGCAAAAACTAAATAAATTCAAAGATATCTGGATTACAAAATCAGAAAATGTTTTAGGTGGCTATAGAAACCTTAAGGTAAAAACGATATATCTCAGGTAAAGACTTAAAAGAGTATTTATAGCAAAACATGGAAAACCCTAAAACATAAAACGACAAGATAGAGAGGCGCATGTCTAACGTGGTCGGTCGAGTCGAATGTCATCTATTACATGCATGGTGGGTTGAATAGAATGACATCCATTCCAGGTGTGATGGGTCTAGTGGGATGACATCTATTCCAAGCGTGATGGGTCGAGTGCGGATGTCGTCTCTCCTTGGAGCATTGGTCGAGTCGCATGTCTGGAGTCGCATGACGTGAATCCTGGAGTCGTATGTCTGGAGTCGCATGACGTGAGTCCTGGGAGCGTCGGTCGAGTCGCATGTCTGGAGTCGCATGGCGTGAGTTCTAGAGTCGTGGGTCTGGAGTCGCATGACATGAGTCTTGGAGGTGGTGCTAAGGCTTCATTCGGTTCCAACAGTCTGGACATCTCCTAAAGACCTGAAATACTCCAAAATGCACAATGCAATATAGAATTTATGCGAAACTACCTAGGTACGCATTCTGTGCAAAAGAGACAATGTTGCAAAATAATGAGTTATTCTAGCTAAATGCATGATAAATACATGCTAAGGAGAGACAAAATATTGACATATCAGTCGACACCATCCTTCAACAACAACTGATCTTGTGATTGCTTTGTATATTGCATGGTTTGTTTTATTATTTGTTGTTTGTGGCATGAAGAGATCTTATTGCTTGTGTGTATAGCCCAGTAGATGGGAGGATTGCCTCACTAAGTATATCTGGTAATACTTACGCCTCTATTTTGTGTTGTGGCGCAGGTAAAAGGGAAAATGTGATTGTGGAATAAAAGCTGTGAAGAGAAGGATGTTTTAGAGGCTTGGTTGATTGCTTTGTATCTTTGATAGGATGCTAAAGTGGAACTTAGTTGTCTAGAACGGATGTTAGGATGCTGGTTCTATGATTTTTTTTTTTATGCTTTGGATTGTTTCTGAATTGGTATTATGTTATTCGTTGATTCGCTATTGGTTTATTGGATTTGTTTTGTGTTATCCGTTGTTGTTTAATTGGGGTTAGGTTGCTAGTGAGTATGAGATCACTAGATATTAGGATATTAAAAAAGAAAACGGTTCTGGTTGTTTCATTATGTGTATGACAACTCAAAAGACAAGAATGTTCCAAAATCTACCAATTCATGGTGTGTTTCCCTGCTGCAAGTAGATAAATCTTGCAATTATTGTTAATTTTTCTTCTTTTCCTAATGCTTTGGAGTTTACCACAATCACTGTAAGTTATGTCATTATAGCATAGTTACATGCTCTCGTCATGATGGTTGTACAATCTTTTGGATCCCAAGATCACGGAGATCGCATGTAACATCCAATTTGCCCAAGATAAATTAAGACATTCACTACATTCTATATACTTTTCATATTGTTTTCTATGTCTTTCAGGAGGAAAACTGCCAATGGACACAAGCATTTCATCTCACGGTTCCTCCTCTGCCCCAGCCTCCTCAACTTCCTAGATGGGGGCCACGCCTACCTATACCTCGTTGGGTTAACTTGATAACTTGGAGTCTGGATAAACGTTTTGTACTTGCCGCTATCTTGGTTTATACTATTTTGACACTTTTGAATTGTTGGCTAAATGCTTGTGCAGGCTGATTTCTTAGAGCGCTCCGCTCTTACTAATTAACTAGAATCATTTTCTATGTTAAAGATTGTAGAATATGCGTGTGGAATGCCACTGGTCGTAGCTTGGTACATTCTTTGACTGGCCATACAACATCTGTGAGTTCTTGATCCCTTATGTGTATTCCTCTTACTACCATGGGTTTGGTGGACAATCTTTAAGGCATGTTTAGTAACTTCTATCAATATGTTAGTTATACATGTTTTTTTGTAGGCATATGATATGGACGTCCATCCCTTCAATCCTCGGATCGCTATGAGTGTCGGCTATGATGGAAAAATTATAGTGTGGGATGTAAATTTTGCTTTCACCATTGTTCGCTTCTTTTTTTTTAATGTAATGTTAAATTATATTCAAAAGAAAATAAACATATTTACAACTAGTGCAACAGTTTCTGAAAAAAGAATCCTACATCTGACTAAGCTAAACCAGCCGAGATTTTAGCCAAAGTTGATATGGTTCATCATAGCGTCGATCCCCCATCTTCCCAATTGCAGTAAGTTGAGCCTTCATCTGCTTATTTGCCCAATCAATGAGACGCTGAGGTGGTGTTGATGCTTCCTAATGCCGTCACCCATTACGTTCTTGCCAAAGAGTATAAACAACCGCTTGGAAAACAGATCGTCGAAGAAAAGCTTCCACCCGTGGTTGTTGCTGATTCGAGATAGAAGTAAGATTTGTCTCCCAGTCAGTCGTATATTGTGTTCGAAAGAGCCCTTTTGCCAAAGCAGCCCACACCTGAGTAGCATAATGGCAAGAAAAGAAGAGCAATATGTTAGTTAAAGTTGATAGCTTATTGTTCTTATCTCCGACCCGCAGCCAATACAGTTTAGACCTCTGTTTCAGGAACTTCTCCTCTAGCTGAGCTAGAAAATCCCATCGAGTGTATGCAACATTCTCATCCGCCATCGCTTGGACAGAGGGGTGGTCCAAAGTCTCCTACTGTCGCTGACACAATGTGGTATAAGCCTACTTCACACGCTTTACAAGGGAACTGAAGCGCTCCTCGGCCAACGTCCGGAGCGAAGGTTTTAATCCTTTTAGCTTCTTGGAAAATCGAAACAGGGTTGAAGTCCACAAGAAATGCAGCTGTGTAGCTTGCCAATACATATCAACCAAAGGATAAAACTCCTCCATCTACGTTAAAGCATTAATAAACTTAAAAGGTTTGCAAGAGGTTGAACCACTAGTGTCAGCTTTCAACAAAACTCGATAATGCAGATGATCAGAGCAGCCACCAGCTTCAAAAACACTGTAAGACTGCGGGAAAGATCTTGTCCATGCGTCATTGATTAAGACACGATCAAGTTTTTTCAAAATCAGATCATTCTCCCACTTGTTGCACCAAGTAAAAAGGGGACCATGGAACACCATATCCGAAACAAAGCAGTAGTTGGTCATATCCTGGAAATCCTGCATACCACTTGTTACAAATGGATGGTCATCAACCTGAGAATGCTCTGCCATGTCTAAAGTTTCATTGAAGTCTCCAAATAGAATCCAAGGTTTAGTTTGAATAATTGGAGAGTCGTAGTGATCTCGCAATTCTTGCCAAAGAACCTTTCTCTGCTCCACTTTGTTCAAAGCATAGACAAAAGAGCAAAAAAACTCTTCCTCTTGATCTGGAAGTCTCACCGAGCAAGTTATCAATTGCTCACTCTAATAAAACGGACTAAGTCGCACATCTGATTGCCACAGAACCCATATACGACCTCGTGGATTATGTTCATAATTCGTCATAACTGTCCAGCCTCGAAAGAGCTTACTCTGCAACCTCTGAGCCTTGCTCTCTCGCACTCGAGTCGAAAACCACTTCCTGCTATCCACTGCTTAATTACGGAATGTTTTAAAATTTTATTTAAGCCGTGAACATTCAGAAAAAAACTTGACATTAAGGTTTATGAGGAGGCTTCCCACTCAGATCCTTAGGAGTATCCCTAACAGAAGGAGCAAGAAGGTTGGAAACTATTTTATGAGCTGATTTGGACTGACGAGGTAGAGATGGGCGCAGTTGTACTTCTTGGTGAGCACCACGAAGTTTTCCTGTAGGTCACGTGCCTAGGTCGAGTTGTTGAGGTGGTAAAACTGGTGCATCCGTAACAGCTGAAGAATCTGCCAATGGTGCATCCCCTTTTTCCTCGAGGCTAGGACCCTCGTCATTATCCTCCTCCTCTCCAAACACCGAGTATGAATTTGAAAGAAGAGAAACCGACGCAGAGGTTAAATCTGCAGGGCGTTTCCCCGGACTACTACGACCAGATTTTGGAGTGATCCAACCCTCTTCCCCCTCTCCAGCAACCCCCTCCAACCCGGTGGAATTGTCAACACCACGGTCATTACCCTCCTTAGATACCTCAGGGACACCCTGTCGTGTAGCAACCACAGGGGCATTCACTTCACCCGACACCGAGACTGATAAACTCTGTTTCTCCAAATCTTGTTCAGCTGATCCTACCAAACATGTTATGCTAAGATTCTACCAAACATTGTTCGCTTCTTCTTCATATTTTTATTTTTTTAAACTCTTGTTCTCTTTTTCTAGATATAGAAAGGCGCATATGCATAATTATAAAGATAATGATGAGATAAACAACTTTATAAAAAGAAGTAAATGCAATTATTGAGATTACATGTTTTAGGTGGCTGCAAAAATCCTAGAGACAAAAATGTCACATCCTTTGGTCAATGACCAGGGTGGCTGTTTATAGAAAAGGAAGAAAGTCCTAGTTAGCTAGAAGAAAAAAATAGAGAGTCGGTGGCTTTCACTCAACCATGTGCTCAACTGGGTGATCGTCCGAGTGCATGGTCGAGTGGTTGGTCGAGTAGCTCTAGATCTAGGATGATATCTGTTCAGGAAAATAGCGATGACTCTTGGATCACACTTCTGATTGGCCTGAAATCACCGGAATTGGAATTCTAACTCGATTTGCTACAACTGTGATGAAGAACGCTGAAGCTGAATCTCAACATAAGATCTTCATTTGATTCGATTTTTGAGGGGCTCATCATGAATCTGACCAAGTGCTCTACCGTGTGCCTATCGAGTGGGATGGTCGAGTGCCATCTTTTCCCTTCTTGATGCTTCTAATCCTTTTTGTTTAGCTCCAAAAATAACACCAAATCGTTCTTTAGTGTTTTAGAGCTCCAAAACACCTAATAATACTCCACATGCACAAATGTACGCAATGCATGCTCCTAAACAACCTATATGCACAAACTGGATAGAAATAGCTTTAAAACCTAAGAAAATACTTCTATTCTAGATTATTATTTTTTTTGTTAATGTAGTATTTTAATACTAATTTTCTAATATGCTATTTTGTTAATTTTAGTGATTTAGGCCTTGATTCGTAATACACTTTTAAGACCTTCAAAATGTTTAAAGCCTTAACAGCCATTTTTTTGCCAATCACACTTTTTTGCTTTTAATTTTTCTAAAGATTTAAAACCTACTTTTTCTAAAGCCACTTTCTCTCTAGAAAGAATATTCAGAGACCTTATTATTGGAACGGATGACGGGTGGGTAGTTGGAAATAGTCCCAATGAGTATGTGCCAGTGCAAGTTATGGGACTCACACACAGACCAAAGTAGATGAATCTGACATGGGCGGTGACCACGAAGAAAATTTTCATGTACTTCCACACTTTTCAGAACAATGCCACAATATGTTAAGGATGTGGTCGGAGGTTTTTAGCAAATTATGCAGCAAACTCAAAGAAAAATATGGTTTGCACGGCACATCTAACATGTCTGCCAAAGAGAGTGTTGCTATGTTTCTACACATGTGTGGACATAACATAACATAAAGGAATGCAATGTGCACATTTGGGCATTCAGCTGAGATGGTCTCCAAAAAAATTCATGAAGTTCTTAATGCAGTTGTGTTGATGGCCACTGATATGTTTGCACCAAATCTTACAGCTCTTACGCAAGTTCATCCAAAATTGCAAGCTTTCCGACGTAATTGGCCATATTTTAAAGGATTTATCGGTGCAATTGATGGATCACAAGTACCTGTCATGGTTTCTGGACAACAAAAACAAAGATACTGGAATAGGCACGGCGATATAACTATGAATGTAATGCCCCGACTGCCAACCTCTCCGTGGGCCCTATATCCAATCCCAGTCCATAAGCCCACCTTCCATAATGGACCTCACGTCCTCTCACTAGGCCCGTGAGACCATCCATATCCAACGGTCGGTTTGCTACGTACGGGAAGCTTAAAAGACTTGTTACCATCCCTACAAATCACCACATGATCTTTCTCTGTGTTTTGTCCTCACTCGCACAGTTCCGACAGTCACTTCCCGGAAGGTCACCCATCCTGAGACTATTCCAGCTCAAGCAAACTTAACTTTGGAGTTCTCTCAGGACCCTTGACCGAAAAGATAAGTGCACTTTGGTGACATAGGTGGCCAAATCAATTCTTTTAAACCTCTCCAAAAGTCTCTGAAACCGGGGTGTCACAATTCACCCCCACTAACAGATCGCAACGTCCTCGTTGCGAACCAAGACCGTCACCCCCTGACAATATTAGTCCACTCGACTCCACACTCATCTGGGTTCGTCTCTGATACCACTTGTAACACCCCGACCACCAACCTGTCAGTGGGCCCCATGTCCAATCCCAGTCCATGGACCCACCTTCCTTAATGGGTCTCACGTCCTCTCACTAGGTCCATGAGCCCATCCATATCCGACGGTCTACGTCCAGGAGGCTTTAAAGACTTGTTACCGTCCCTACAAATCACCACATGATTTTTTCCTGTGTTTTATCCTCACTCGCACAATTGCGTCAGTCACTTCCCGGAAGATCACCCATCCTGAGACTATTCCAGCTCAAGCACGCTTAACTCTGGAGTTCTCTCAGGATCTTGGACAGAAAAGATAAGTGCAGTTTGGTGACATAGGTGGCCAAATCAATTCTTTGAAACCTCTTTACAAGTCTCTGAAACTGGGGTTTCACAATGAGCATCCTCGCAATATGTAACATAGACATGATGTTTACATATATTTATGTTGGTATTCCCGTATCTGCACATGATGCCAAAGTTCTCTCGCTTGCTATAGAAAGTGATTCTGATTTTTCACACCCACCTGATGGTAAATATTACCTCGGAGATTCAGGATATGCATTACGTCGTGGATTTCTTTGTCCATATAGAGGAGAACGATATCACCTATCTGGTTATAGAAACCAACCAAAGAGAAGTTATAAAGAAATGTTCAATCGTCGTCATTCATCACTTCGATCTGTTATTGAGAGAACAATTGGAGTATGGAAACGAAAATGGCGAGTCATGAGAGCTGAAGCGAGATATAAGCTCGCAACAATGAGAAAAAACAAATTGTGGTGACTATGGCCCTCCATAATTTTGTTCGCAATTCACATATTGAAGATCCCCATTTTCAATCAGAATGCGTACATGCCCCAAATGAGGAAGAACTTCATTAGTTTGAGACAATACATGGAAGGTGTCCCATGATGAGATTGCTAGTGTTATGTGGGCTAGTCGTCACTAGTTTTTATATTTTTGCATTATTTAAATTTTAATAACTTAATAAATTGATGTCTACAACTTCAATTATTTATTTCTTATTCTTATAGTTGTTTGTTTTTAATTAGTTTGCAAACAAAATCGCATATTTGATTGACTTATATTTTTCAAAATTTTAATTTATCATTAATAAATTTTATTTTGTCATTAAAGTGCTATATGAATTAATTTCTGACATAATATATATTTTATACAATCTTAATTAAATCAGTTTTATTTGATATATTTTATATTGGTGTTGTTAAAATAGTAAGCTGAAGATTTAACCATATTGAAATATCATATTAATGATATTTTAGTTTTTGGTATTATCAATTCAACTTTGTCATGTCATATAACTCGTCCTATAATATAACCTGTTTGTGTTATTTTGAAAGTTTAATATGTTTCAGTATTCATACTTTTAAACTTTTTATTAAGTTTAGATATATCAGTTATAATATTTAAAACTTCTTAAAATTTTAAATTTTACTATGTACGGTTAAATTAAACCCAAATTAAATTCGTGATATACCATGGAACAATATTTGTTTAATAAAATCTTAATTAAGTTTGGCATACATATTGGTGTTGTTAAAAAATATTAAAGTAAAAATTTAGGAGAATTTGTTAGAAATGCCCTTTTTGAAATAATCCTTTTCAAAAATACCTTTTCTTGAATTTTTTCCATTTTGCCCTTTACATAATTACAATATATTAAATTATTTTTTAGAATTTTTTTTTTAGGTTTGGGTTCTCCAATTTACATTTAGTGTATAGTTTTTAGAGGGTAGGATTTAGAATTTGGGGTTTAGGGTTTATAATTTAGTCATTTTATATATTAAAAAGGGGTATTTTTGAAAATAGACACCATGAAAGGGTATTTTTAAAAAGTGACATAGAAAAAGAGGTATTTTTGAAAATCCTCCAATATTTAACCCATATTGAAGTATCGGATTAATGATATTTTAATTTTTTATTATTATTGATTCAAAATCGTCCCGTCAAATATATACTCGTCATGCAATATAACTCCTCTATGTTAATTAATTTTTTTAAATATTTTTAAATATTCATAATTTGAACTTTTTATTATGTTTAGATATATCACTTATATATTTTAAACTTCTTAAAATTTTAAAATTTACTATATACGGTAAATTTACTATATATATATATATATATATTGAACACACACTTTTTACATTAATTGACTAATATATGTTCATTTTCAGATAGTAGAGAAAGTTAACTAAAATTGTTTGGATATGAATATAAACATTTAATGGCATTCAATGCCATTAAATGCTCATAGTTTCCAAAACATATTTAATCGTCAAAATACTCTACAAAAATACTATCATAGACGCATAGATGATAAAAAACAGAAGTTAAATGCATGCTAAAACATAGCAAAATACAGAGACGTTAAGACTATAACATATCGTTTACTAGCCAAATTCTTACATTTGTAATGCAGCTCGATCACTGGTATGATTGTGCATGTTTTCAGTGGATTAGTCATTTACCACTAGACTATAGTAAGCATTTCCATGTTAGAGCTGCTTAAAGAATTTTTATTTCATAAGAAAACGAGACTCTTGGAGAAGATATGTAGTAATCTTGAGAGTAGCTTCCAATCGAAAATAGGATTTTTGCGCAATTCGGTTAATCTCCACATGAGTTAGAATTGTAGTCTCCCTTGCTCTTTTTTCTCAATAACACTTAAGAGTCTTAGATCAATATGAAGAGACATCTTTTTGTGATATTTAGATGCAACACAACATTATAATGTAGAAAAATTGACTAGAATCAAAAGAAAGATTTTAAGTCAGCCGAAATCAATTCATGAAAAATAGACCTCAAAAAATCAATAAGACCAAAGACAATCCAAAATATCAAAAATACAAAAATACAAAAATAAATAAAAAACAATAGGATTAAAGAAAATAGTTGGAGATAAAAGAGAAGGACGAAACTGTTGGGGAAAAAAAAGAAAAAGAGAAGGATGAAACTCAATAATAATGAAATGTGACGCAGGCCACCACTAAAAAACACAATCTCGATTTATGTAATCTCAAAACTATGAACCAAGTCATCTTGGTCTAGCGGTAAAAGGAGAAAAGTCTCGTCACCTAAATTTGAGTAGCATTGGTCACGGGAATTCAAAAATTAACCTGATTTCCCCCGATCTCAAGATATTAGTTTTTGGACCTAGTTAGAAAACCTTTAGAATCACTCTGAGTTATAAAAAAAAACCTCAAAACTACTACTTTTATGCTCTCTTTATTTGACTGACAACATATTATCTTTGTATAGTTGTGGTTTTGCCGCTTTTTTCTAGTATTAGTTGCAAACTGAATATGCTAGTTACCCCTTCTGCATATATTTTTGTCATTTATTTTCCATTGGATTTATTTGAGATAGTGAAGTAATTAATATCTTCATATTTTAGTTGTTGTAGTTTTTGTTTTTATTTTAAACTAAGGGCTTGATTCGTTCTCGCATAACCATCCGCAAATGCTAGGTTTGCAGTTGCTAGCGTTTTAAAACAATCATACTTATCGCTTGATATAGGCATATAGCTAGAATTCAAAAGCTCAGGTGTTTGTGGCAGCGGAGGTTGTGGATGGTTTTTGATTCTTTTTTTTTATATATTAATAATATTAATTTATTAGAAATTCAAAAAATATAGTTTTATTGTTGAATACTATCATAATAAATTCTTATATATATATAATTATACTAGATGATGCCCGCGTAATAACGCGGGTAAAAAATTGAAAAAAAATATTAAGAACAATTAAGTAGTAATGTACATGTTTTTAAATTTTATCTTGTAACATTTTAATATTGAATATGAACCTCTCATATTTGATTTTAATACTCTCTCGGTTCCATTATATAAAAGGTTTAAGGCTTTTTTTGCTTTATTATATAATATTTTCTCAAATTTCTATGTCCAATTTTTATTAATATAACAATTTATGACTATTTGAACTATGCAGTATATTTTTCTGTCGGTTGAATTTTTATAAATAACATAATATTTATTGTTTATTAATTTTTTTCATCTTATTTTTATTAATCGTTGTGCTTTTTTAACCCAAAAACTCTTATAGGGCAAGGAGTACTATTTAAATATATATACCATCATAATAAACCATATTTTAAATTTAATTACACATTTCATTTTATTGCATAGAACTATATATTTTATATCAAACATACTTAATACATCATATCAAATATATATCTTAGTAAGAATAGAAAATACAAATAAAAATTAACAAAATGTAATTCGCAAAAAAAAACTGAATCGACATTTTTGAAGATATATTTGTTATATTGTTATATTGTTATCTCATAAGTACTAATTTTACCTCATGTCTTAATCAATTTTACATGAGTGAAATTTATAAAATAAAAACATTTTATAAAGATATAAAGACATTCTCATAAAATAACTGAAGATTCAGTCCTGTAAATTATAATTTATTTTGAATTATCTTATGTTATGACATATGCATTACAGAAATACATGTGTTGAAATTATAAAACTAAACATTAAAAATTACTAATATTCTTAAATGATTTTTTAAAAAATGATACATATTAACATTTGAAAATTTTTACAACTAAAATAAATTTCATCGTTAGACATTCAGTTTAGTAATCACATTTAACAATCTATTTCATCTTAAAACCATAATTCACTTCTTCATGGATTAGAGTAAAAATTTTAATAACAAAAATAATATGAGCATCATATGAGATAATATGTATATTGATTAGTATTTTAAATTTAACAATAAAAATAATAAAAAAATTATTTAACATCGACAAAATTTTTGGAATCCAAAAATATCCTAAATATTATTGTTCTATATGTCATAATTTCATAAGTAATATTTTGTCAATTTCATCAATTAACCAAAAATTCATTCCTACAAACTCATTTTTTCTTTTCAGGTTTCTCATATTACGACATGCATTAAAGTCGTTAAAATAAGACATGTAAAACTATACTAATACACATCATCTAGGAATTTTTTTTTAAGTTCATTATTTTTTCAAGGTTTTGTGTACTTACTTGTTTATATATTATCTCATAAGATTTATATTATCTCATACAATAAAAAAAAATTATATTACAACGATAAATACAATTTATATCCGAGTAAAATTATGTTAGATAACTCATGTTATTCTTTTAACTTTGTTGTTCATTATTTATTGATTAATATATATGCTTAATAAATTAAATTTTTTCTTAGACATGACAAATTTTATTGAGAACACACATATAATATAATTAGCATACAATGAAAAATATATTGATTTTGTTAGTTTTCCTTTTTGATTCAGAAAAATAAATTTACAATGAAAAATATATTGATTTTGTTAGTTTTCCTTTTTGATTCAGAAAAATAATTTTTTAAAAATATAAACATGCAAAATTCTGTAAATCTAATTTTTTTTTAAAATTTTGACATGTGTCAACATCTAATCAATATATTTGACATGTGTGACGATCTTGTCAGTGAGTAACTTTGACATCAAGCTTTTGAAAAATTTGATACGTGTCAACATCTAATCAATATATTTGACACGTGTCACGATCTTGTTAATGAATAACTTTGACATCAAGCTTTATATAATAAGATATATATATATATATATATATTTACAACTACTAAAATATTTCTTGTACATAAAAAAATATTTGAAATATCTTAAAATATATTTTTTTAGTTATAACAATACTGCTTTTTCTATATAAATTATATATATATATATATGTATTTTTGGTAACATTTCTGTTACGCCGCTATTGTTACTACTGTCAACCGAACACAAATCACCAGCAAATTCACCGATTTTAAAATGTTATATCAATCGTTCAAATCGTTTAATAACGTTTAAAACCGCGTCTGTCCACTTCCGCAAAATCCCGAAGCCACAACCACTTTGTTTAAACTAGTCAGGCCCTAAGTGAGGTTTTAATGATCGATCCAAAAAGAAACTAAACCAAATGAATCACCAACACTTTCGAAGTTAATGTTGTAACTTATTGAGTCTCCAAAGTCACGTTTCAGACCCAAAGCAAGAAAGAATTGGTAGAATGGTAGAGTTAAACGATACGATGGTTAGTGTGTGGTTTTAAAAGAATGTATTGTATCCAATCATCTGGACTAGTCAACAAAGTAAGCAGCCACTGAAATCAACGACAACATTTAATACATTGATTTTTTCAGACAAAATTCAATTAATAATATCATCCTGTCTCGATTAATGCCACTAGGAACTCTGAAAGTCTTCGAGGAAAAAATTGCTTATGGACCACCACCAATTAAGTTAATAGATGACTTGTTAGTCAGTCAACCCGAGTGTGTTATCTTTATTATGTATAAGAAAGAGATATATGAGAATGAAACCATGTTATCATCACAAATTCCATTTTCTTGATTTTCCATTGTTGATACTCAAGAAACTTTAAAAAAAAGTTTTAAAAAAAAACCTAAAAGAAAATATGAAAGGCTGCTCTTGGAACTCAATCAGTCTCATTTTTGTTACTCTTTTCTCTCTCTCTTTTTCTTCACTTCTATTTACTAAGACGTGTTTGCGGCACACTTGTGTCATCCAGAACAAAGAGACGCGATTCTCGGGTTGAAGAACGAGTTTGAGATTCAAAAGCCTTGTGTTGAAGGGACTCTAAAGACGGAGTCATGGGTGCATAACGTCGATTGTTGTTCTTGGGATGGTATCAGATGCGATACAAGGTTTGGGGATGTGATCAAGCTGAACCTTAGCTACAGCTACCTCCATGGCCAGCTCAATTCCAGAAGTAATATTTTTAGGCTTCAAAACCTTCGTTTTCTAGACCTTTCAAATAATTATTTCAGTGGTCAAATCCCATCTTCGCTTGGAAACTTTTCTAAACTCACCACTCTCGACCTTTTTCTCAAAATCATTTCAGTGGTCATATCCCATCTTCGCTTGGAAATCTTTTGCATCTAACCTATCTTTCCCTCAGTCAAAACAGTTTTACTAGTGGTGGCATCCCATCTTCACTTGGTAACCTTTCTCATCTCACCCTTCTATCCCTCAGCGGTAACAATTTTGTTGGTAAAATCCTATCTTCACTTGGAAATCTTTCTCATCTCACCGATCTTTCCCTCTGTGAAAACAATCTTTCTGGTGAAATCCCATCGTCACTTAAAAATCTTTTGCATCTCACCTTTCTCGATCTCTCACAAAACAACTTGGTTGGTGAATTTCCATCTTTTTTTGGCAGTTTTAATCAGTTGGTTTTCTTAGATGTTGAAAACAACGAGTTTAGTGGTAACTTACCCTTTACACTACAAAATCTAACAAATCTGTTATATTTATCACTCGACAACAACAAGTTCACAGGCACGCTTCCTCCTAACATGAGCTCACTCTCCAAATTGGAGTTCTTTTACGCCAGGGCCAACGCTTTCACTGGAACTATCCCTTCTTCTCTTCTCAACATTCCTTCTTTACTCTATTTTGACGTGAGTTATAACCAACTCAACGGCACTCTTGAGTTTGGGAATATATCTTCATCACTAGAAGACTTAAGCCTTGGATATAACAACTTAAATGGACCAATCCCCAAATCCATTTCCAAATTAGTCAACCTATGGATACTTGACCTCTCCCATCTCAACACCCAAGGCTCAGTTGACTTTAGCATCTTCTTGCATCTCAAGTCCCTCAACGATCTTCGCTTATCCAATCTGAACAGCACAACTACAATTGACTTGAATGCATTCTTGTCAAGTTTCAAGTCACTACAAACGTTGGACCTCTCAGGGAACCATGTTTCAGCCAGAAACACCAGTTCAGTTTCAGATCCTCCATTGTTATCGCAGTTTAACTTGTCAGGATGTGGTCTCACTGAGTTCCCAAAGTTCCTAAAAACCCAAGACACAATGACGATTTTAGACATTTCCAACAACAAAATCAATGGTCAAGTTCCTGGCTGGTTATGGACGCTACCAAATCTGGATTCTGTGTATCTTTCCAACAACACTTTCATCGGTTTCCAAAGACCAACAAAACAAAGACTGTATTCTACCTGGAAATCATCTATGAGATACTTGTTTGGCGCCAACAACAACTTCACCGGATATATTCCATCTTTCATATGTGGGTTGCACTCTCTAACCGTTCTGGATTTATCTAACAATAAATTCAATGGTTCAATCCCTCGTTGCATGGGAAATTTCAGTACGTTTCTTGAAGTTCTAAATCTTAGAAAGAATCGTCTTCATGGAGGTCTTCCAGAGAATATATCTGCAAGCGTAAAGTCACTTGACGTTGGTCATAACCAACTGGTGGGAAATCTTCCAAGATCTTTGGTCCTTATATCTTCTCTTGAAGTTCTCAATGTGGAAAGCAACATGATCAATGACACGTTTCCTTTCTGTTTAAGTTCTCTGCAAGAGCTACAAGTTCTTGTCCTTCGTTCAAATGCATTCCATGGACCGATACAACAAGCCGGGTTTTCTAAACTACGAATCATCGACATATCCCATAATCACTTCAATGGAACATTGCCTTCAAATTTTTTTCTCTATTGGACTGCAATGTTTTCACTTGGGAAAACTGAAGATCAGTCTAACAGAGGGTATATGGGTACAAGCTATTACAGTGATTCAATGGTTTTGATGATTAAAGGCGTAGAAATGGAGATGGTACGAATCCTAAATATCCTTACATCGATTGACTTTTCTGGAAACAAATTTGAAGGAGAGATTCCAACGTCCATTTGTTTATTGAAAGAGCTTCATTTGTTCAATATTTCAAACAATGCTTTCACTGGTCACATCCCATCAAGAATGGCAAACTTAAGAGAGCTCGAATCGTTAGATGTTTCTCTAAACAAGCTTTCAGGAGAAATTCCACAAGAGCTAGGGAAACTCTCCTACCTTTCATACATGAACTTCTCCCATAACCAGCTTGTAGGTCTAGTACCAGGAGGCACTCAGTTTCTAACACAGTCTTGCTCTTCGTTCGAGGACAACCCGGGACTCTTTGGCCCTTCACTTGAGAAAGTTTGTGTAGAAATTCACGGGAAAACATCGCAAGAATCTGATATACCAGAACTAGAAAAAGATGAAGAAGAGGTGATAAGTTGGAAAGCGGCTGCAATTGGATTCATACCTGGTATTTCTTTTGGATTGACGATGGGATACATATTGGTTTCCTACAAACCAGAGTGGTTCATGAACCCTTTTGACCGAAACAAACGCAGAAGCATAAGCACCTGACCATAACTCATCAGAGTCAGAGAGGTAATTTTCTGAATTTATAAAAGTTATATATATATATATATATATATATATATATATATTTTCTTTGTTTAACAAATAGTCTTTATATATAAAAGTCTATATATATTAACGTATCAGCATTTCTTTTGTTTATAGCCTTATGAAACCCACACTGAAGAATATCGAAGAAAAGAATCAAGCAATCTAAGCAAACCGACTACATAGAAAGAAGTTCGGAAATAAATTTAGCTATATCGAAATATTTTTTTGTTTTGTATGTGGATGAATCAGATTATCAAGTTTGAAATTTTAATTAGTTGTTGTATTTGGGTCATGTTCATGTGTTCCTCATCACTATGATCTTTGTTTGTCTTTTTTTTTTTTTTTTTTTTTTTTTCTCTCAAGCACTCCATTATAATTAGATTAAAGGTTTACAAGCTTCCTTTGAAGAGGAGCCAAATACACCAATAAACTTACACAAGAGGATAAAATAAACTACAATCAATAATCTTAAACCATACAACAAACAAGCTCTAAGGCTTGGCTTGAAACCATAACATTGAGAAGATAAACGAAGGGGACAACAAGTCCTGAAGATAAAGAGTTGCCCCACAGAGGGAGGCCGCTCGTAGTGAAGGATGACCGACCACTGCCACATAGTCAGCCATTTTGATACCCGTTGACGTTGCAAAAGAACGAACTCGGTATTTAGATTCCGTACATGCACTAAAGGTCCCTGAAAAGGGTGGTAACACGTTGGACAAGACGAGAGTCTTGAAGGATAAGAACCTGAAAGGACACTTAGGGAGGGTATTGTATTGCCCAACTCTTTATGAACCTGAGAAAACACTTGAAAAAGGTTTCGACGTACTTTCAATATTGATTTTTCTGAGTGGAGAGCAAACGCCAATGACCCAGTAGATAAACAATGAGAAATGGCTGAAATTCGCTTTACTAGCGTCCTTAGTTTCCACATGTAACCACACATCGTAAATTTCAACATCGGAATGTCTCGATTACTCTTAACTGGAATGTCAAAGATAATGACTAAAGGTTCTCGGCTTACAAATATGTTCCTCCAGAAATATCTAGGGAGATCATGATATTGCAAGACCGGAAATGGATTGAGCCACATAGACGATGGGAGCCCTGGCTTTAGGAGTGAGTACGAACCTAGATATAAAAGTACTTCTAGTCGATGGTATTGATATAGACTTACCATCCCTTTTCTCCCCCAAATAAGTTCTGTCATGATATGATGGTGGGCGGATCTCCATCCTCCTCCGCACCGGTGAAATTGCTAGTACTTCCTTTTAGCACTTGTTCTTGTTGTTGGTTGTTTAAATTCTCACCTCCTGAGGAGGTGGATCCATTTCTGGGTTTTCTGGTTTTCGTCGGGACCAGATTAGAGCTTTGGCACTTAGGGCATGTTTATAGAGAGATCAATTTTGGGTGTTCTTAGAGTATAGATATTATAAAAATAATGTAAGATCAGTAGTTAAGAACTTTTGTTAAGAAGTTAGTTATTGAGAGAACATGTGTAAGATCTTAAGATTTAATAATATAATATTCTTAAACATATTACAATTATAATAATTTAGAAAATAACATTTTAATTGCAAACTCAAAAAACTTGAACTAAAATTCAAAATACAATACCAAATTTTTATGAAAAAAAAAACATTTTAAATAATTTTTTTTTTTAAAAAACAAACAAACATATTACTTAATTAATTAAAAAGACAAATATTTTATTTAATTAATACATAGATTAATGTCCAAATTTATTCCAAATATTCTCAATCAAATCCTCCTTTAATTTGCGATGTGCTTGTTTATCACGAATTATTGTATGGCCATCACCTAAACCCTCAAGATTTGAAGACATAGTTACTGAAAAGGTAAGATCCGGAGTAGTTCCAGTTCCATCTTCTTGTTGGAATTCTTGTTCGTCATAGAGTGTGTATGAATCTCGTTCATCTTCGACAATCATATTATGCAGTATGAGACATGTTCTCGTATATGCAATTTTACCCTTTGACTATAAAAGAGATGGATTTTTAATCATGGCGAATCTAGATTGCAGGACTCCAAATGCACGCTCAACATCTTTTCGTGCACCTTCTTGACGTTCTGCAAACAATCGATGTTTCGGGTGTTGTGGTTGTGGGATGGATTTAACAAATGTTGCCCATTCGGGGTAAATACCATCTGTCAGATAGTATGCCAAATTATACTCATTTCCGTTGATATAGTACGTAACTTCGGGAGCTCGACCGTAAATAATGTCTAAATACTGGTGATTGATCAAGGACATTTAAATCGTTACAAGTACCTGGAGCTCCAAAAAATACGTGTCATATCCAGAGATCTTGTGAAGCTACTGTCTCCAAAACAATTGTTGGCTTATCGGTGCCTCTTGAATACATTCCTTTCCAAGCGGTTGGGCAATTTTTCCACTTCCAGTGCATACAGTTAATGCTTCCAACCATCCCGAAAAAATCCCTCTGTTCTCCATAAAATTGTAGCCTTTGAAGATCCTCTGGTGTTGGTCGGCGTAGGTATTCAGTGCCAAACAAGTCAACTATCCCGACGACAAAATGTTCCAAACATTTACGAGCAGTACATGCAGCAAGACGTATGTATTCGTCAACCGAGTCCGACGCAGTCCCATATGCTAAAATTCGAATTGTTGCAGTACATTGTTGTAGGGGTGATAGACCATTCCGGAAGTTTGCATCCCTTTTTGGCTTAAAATATGGAACTTCTTCACTGAGACGATTCACAATACGCAAGAACAACGGCTTGTTCATTCGAAACCGTTGCCGGAAGTGGTGAGCATTGTAAGTCGGATTATCAGAAAAATAATCGTTCCACAAACGTTCATGCCCTTCTTCTCGTTTTCTATCGATGTATGCATGTGGTTTCCTTTCGACTGGAATTTCCTCTTCAACAGCTTCAAATTGGTTACTAAATTGCTCTTGAAAGTATTGGTTTAAACTATCGTTATTGGGATCATAATGGTAGTGAAAATTGCTGGAAGAAGATGCCATAACAGGGTTGAGAAAGAAAATGTCTTTGGTGAGAGAAAAAAAATGGTTTGATTTTCAATAAGATGAGTAAAAGAGAGAAGGTGAACAAAAGAGAGAAGAGTGTATGATTTGGTATGTTTGAGTTGGTATGTTTGATTTGGGTTGGTATGTTTGATTTGAGCTTATTCTCTTCTCATATATATAGAACTTTCGGACAAGAGTGTATGTTTGATTTCGGACAGAAGAGAGAAGAGACAAATTCTTGTGAACTTAATTCTTGTGAACTTGGTGCATGTGAATTTGGTGCATGTGAGTGTTAACTTGGTGCATGTGAACAATCGGACAAACTAAATAAAATTCTTGTGACTCTGTCTTTGTAACTAAAATTCAAACAAAGAAAACAAATACAAGTGACTTTAAAACTAGAAATCAAAATATCAAGCCTAAACCAAAATCCAAATACCAAGCCTAAACAAAAATCCAAATACCAAGCCTAAACAAAAAATCCGATCACGGGTTCACCATTCCGAAGCAAACAACAACAACCGAAAATGAGACAAATTTACTTGAGCTGGATCACTTGGTCCTTGAGCTGGATCACTTGGTCCTTGAGCTGGATCACTTGATCCTTGAGCTGGATCACAAGTACCTTGAGCTGGATCATTTGGTCGTTGAGCTGGATCACTTGGTCGTTGAGCTGGTTCAGTTGTGTCTCATTAGCAGGTAGTGGTTGAGCTTCACGGCTCGACAGACTTGTGAATCCAATCGCAGGAGCTGGTTCCGGAGGATAGTAACAGGTCTCAGCCTCCTCTTCTGAATCGCTACTACCGTCTAATGGGTTGTTTATACCATAGTCGTATAAAGAGTCCATGACTGGTTCAACATGAAAACGAAAACACATCGATTAATTAAACATAAGCCGAGTCATTACAAAAACATGTGAAACATAAACATAAGCTGATTCATTAAAACCATATACTAGAGTTAAAACAAAAGACAAACATACTTAGAACAAACATAAGACAAACATAAGACAAACATAAGACAAGCATACTTAAAACAACATAAACTAGAGCTAAAACAGTTCAGCCATTAGCTTCTTCTTTAGAGCTTTTTCATCTTCATCTAACGTTTCTTTCTTGGCAATGAGAGTGTCAAGAATGGACATCTTTTGAAGTTCTTTCATGCCCTCTAAATCCTTCTTTTTGATATCCCACATGTGACTAAACTCTGTCGATGGTGCAGCCTTCTCTTTACCTTTGTTCCTTGATTTTTTCATTGCCTTTATTCCAGCAGGCCTGCTCTCGTGCTCACCCACAACAGACCCTGAAGATGGTGCAGCATTATCGGCTTTTCTTTTGTTAGAGCTGGTTGTCTTTGGAGTGGGGTTCATAGGCTCTAAATTAATCCATTTCTGTTCATAGCGAAGCACATTCCAAGCATACTCCAAACCAAACTTCCTCTTGTACAGCTTAGTGTATAGTTGGTGAGCATTCTGCAGAATATCCACATCATTCATGCCACTAGCTTTCTCACCCTTTGCCTCTGCGTATGCTCCACAGAACTTACTAACTTCCCTGCTGATTTTTTGCCATCGTTGTCTACAATGATCAGGGAGCCTTGGTTCACCACCACCAAGGACATGATCACTTGTTGCATAATATTCACCAATGCGCTTCCAAAAGGACCCATACGGTTGATCATTCCCAACAATTGCATCATTCGATGTGTTTAACCAGGCGCTTATTAGGACTAAGTCATCTTGTGCGGACCATATCCTTCTCTCCCTACGCTGTTCTGCTGTCTCTTCTGTTTGACTAGGAGTTTGACTCGACTGTGAACTAGTTTGTGAACTAAAAGAAGGGATTTGAGAGCAAAGCTGTCGTATGGGAAGTTTAGAAGACTAAAGTAGGATTGAGACTGACTATTAGGAGTATTATTTGATTCCATAGCAAGCAGATTTAAAACGGAAGAAGGTGAGGAAGAGAGATTATTGGAAAGTTCTTAGAGATTGGTAAGAAAGAAGGAAATGAGATTGGATAATATAGAGAAGTTAAGAAGATCATTTAATTCAAAGTTTTGTGTTGTTAGAGAATTTTAATTCTAAATAACCATTACCTACTTCAGTCAAATCAGAAGTAAATAAAGGAGATTTAGTGTTTTAAATAATAAAAACCAAAAAAAGTTTGGTTTCGTTAAAGCATTGAACTCATTTTACAACTTTAGTCTACACTATCACAACTAAACAACTAACATAGACCATTGCAATCACCATCACAATAACCAAGCAAACAACACTTTAAAGGCAACTACAATCACTTAAAATCTCTTAATAATCAGTTACTACACAACTAAAGTTCAGTTTCGTTACCATCACAACTAAAGTTCAGTTTCGTTTATGCGTAACCATTAAGGGGAGAGAAAGAGATATCGAGTACACCAGAGAAATAGAGAGAGAGACGTTTTGTGGGTATTGTTGTAAGGTTTGGTCAGAGTATATATTTAGAGAGAGACGTTAGCATACTATTCTATTCTTTGGAAGAGAAAAAAGAAGAGGAGAGAGAGCGACTCTTTTCTTGGTATTGTATAAGAGCAGAGGAGAGGAACATACTACTAGTTCTTTGTGATGGGAATGAGGAGACGTGTGGGAGAACGAGAAAGGGACTTTGGCCAAAGAAAATCATCCTATCAGTGACATAATCAACTACCTTAAATTGAAGTTAAATCAAGTAATTTGGACACATATACGATTCATAATTCAACACAAACCATTAAACTCAGCACAAACAAACCATTTGACTTATCTTTCACTTGCGAGTAAGGAATGTTGTTGATGGTGGTCCGATTTAATTTGCCCTCCTTAACCTCACCTACATGCCTCATAAACAAACCAAAATCGATTAATCTTTATGGGTGTAAAGTTGAATTCAATTAGAGGATAAAAACGATTAGAATTCACTCATACAAATCTATTAAGGTTGATTTTCAATACAACACACGAAATGAGATTAGGTGTATAACAAATAAAATCGAAACCCTATAACATGAATGAGTGTTTCGATTTTATTTAAGCCTATCGAAACCCTATAAAATGATAAGCAACTACATGAATGAGTGTTTCGATTAGGTTTATAACACACAAATCAATTTTTTCCCAAAATCGAAACCTAATTCAGAGATGAGATTAGGTTTAAATCGCCGGAGCTTACCTTGTCTATAAAGCCGGAGGAGACAGAGGAGACAGAGAAGACGAGGAGACAAAGAGATCGGTTGACTTGGCGAGACAGAGGAGACAGTGGAGACGACGAGATCGGTGGACACGAGGAGACAAGGAGGCGAGGAGACGAAGAGATCGGTTGAATTGGTGTTTTAATGGCCGGAACACACCGGAATCGAGGACGATGGTGATGAGTACACAAATCTCTCGGCGTTTCACTGTTTCTCTTTTTGGGAGAGAAGAAGAAGAAAAACCTAGATTTCGCGAATGAAGAAAATGAAAATGAAACGAAGGGAAAATAATTCTTTCCAATCCGAGTGAGACACGTCTCACAAGATCAGTCCCAAGAACTGATCAAGAATAAGATCAAAAAGCCTGATCTAAAGTCCACTATTCATTTAATCTCATTTTTAAAAGGCCTAAGATCACCCCATCTGTTATTCCGGTAAATATGGCCTTAGGAGAGAAACGAAGGTTCAGTAGTTTCCTAGATGCTGCACCTTGGTTGTCCACGAAACCACCATTATGGGCCTTTTCTTTGGGCTCTCTTTTCTTGTTTACCTTCTTTTTATTTTTTCCTTTAGCCCGGCCAACATCACTTAACGGAAGAGGGGGACGACTTCGATTATCCTCGTCTTCCTTTGTGAGCTCCGTAGGGATCACTTCCTTGATTTTGGCTCCAAGTTCTTGAGGTTCTTTGCCCAGCAAATCATCTTCCTTGATCTTTGTTTGTCTTAATTCGAACAAGTACAACCATGTTTTCAGTAAAATATATAACTAACTGATCTTTGTTTTTTCTATGTTCTATCATTTCATATGAACAATCACATGTACATCTGCACAACGTAAAAGGAAACTAGTTTTCGCAAAAACTATTCAATTAAATCTAATTGCAACATGAATAACTTTGGTGCAGTAGTAGGTTACAAAGGTACAAGAACGATGTGCACAGTAGCTTTGGTGCAGTAGTAGGCCAGAAGATAACTTTTTTTTGTATTGTTATGTAAAGATCTAATAATGGATAACACAAGTTGATGAGCATTCAGCCAAAAAAAAAGGTTTCCACAATATCTTTAACTTTAAAGAAGATGTTGAAGAGTAGCTTGTAAAGGAAGCAAACATAATTTACCGGTACCTTAAGTTCTATAACATTGAACTTTACTTCCTTTAATTGCCTTAAGATGTATGTGGCCAAGATAGAAGAAAACTTCACAAGCATAAACTTCTTTTTTTGTTTTAACACAGAAAGAAAGTTGCAGAATTGAATTAGTCAATATATGATGACTATGCTCATCTCTTATTATTTAATATTACTGGATCACTGATCAGTCCAATCATATGAATAAGTCAACAAAGAAAGCATCAACTGAACTCAACGAAAACGATCTTCCAGACAAAAATCAAATTAATAATATCCATTAATTTTCGTTTTTCTGTGTTAAAACAAAAAAACTTTTAAAACAGATAAATTGGAAAAAATATATATGGTTAAGGAAAATAATATTTTTTGATCACTACCAACAAAAGCCCCAATTAGTGAAGACTTTTAAGATTTTAATATTTCAAAAGCATTTTATTTGTTAGTCAGACTTTTATGACTTTATTATTTTTTTAAGTCTTAACAGCCACTTTAATTTTTTCCTTTCTTATTTTCTTTCATTTTTTAAAGCCTAAAAATAACGCTTTAAAATAAACAAATTTTAAAAGCATTTTCTTTTCTCTTCCCATCATATTTAAAAGCTCTCCAAATATATATACATATATATATATATATGTAATTTACATATTTTATTTCTACAAATTAAATATTCTCATTTTTTTTCTCTTTCTTTCAATAATAATTTTTATTTTTTCATCATCATCATTAATAATGATGTATAAGAGTTTATGAAATTCATTAATAAGAGAGTAACATTCAAAACAATGAATTGATTAGTGTTTAATGGATTTTTGACTACACCAAAAACAAAAGAAAAACAGAATTTTTCAAATCACATATTTTATTAACATACATTTAAAAAAATTTAATTTATCATTAATAAATTTAATTTTTGTTATTAAATTGTTATGAATTATATTCTCACATAATTTATATTTATTATTGATATAACTACAACTTTTAAAAGTCAATGATAAACAATCAGATTTTAAAAGTAAAAGCTTTTACAGTCAAAGCATCTACAACCAAATTCTCTACAGCTAAAATTTTTAAGTCAAAGTCTTTACAGCAAAAAATAACAGCCTTTACCAATCAGAGCCAAAGTCTCACACACACGACCGTTCCGTTGTTATTTTATTGTCTTTTTTAGTCACAGCTTTTGTTCTCAATGAATAGATGTGGTGGAGTTTTTTACTCTTATATATCACTACAAGAAAAACAGTTACTCTATATGCATATAACGTGAAAAGAAGACTTGGTTTTGTAAATGCGGATGAGGCAATAATAAAGTGCAGAAAGTAAAGAACACAAGAACTTTGTTAACGAGGTTCGGTTTTTCCTACTCCCCGGGACCACGTCCAGATTTCGATATCACTAGAACAAGAAAACAAATACAACCTATTCGCAAACGCGTAAATCAAGCACAACCCTCTTAATTCACCGCTCTGTTCTATAACATAAAATCATAAGGATAATTCTCTACCCTTAACTAGACTAACATCAAGCCTAGATTTAAACCAAGATAACCTAACCTTGGGCTAAACTCCCCCTGAGCCTACTCTCTCTCGGCGATCACTCTTTATTTTTCTCTCTTGGATTTGAGAGAAAAATCTTTTGAGTTTTAAATTGGCAAGAGTTTGGGAGAGAAATGAGAAAACTTGCTCTCTCAATCTCGCAAATGGCCTATTTATAGGTGAGAGACTCCTCTTCTTCCTCCTTAGTGGAAATCGACAAATGGCAAGATTTTGGCTGCATGTGGTGCGTGTGATCCACCGCCCAATGAGCTTGCGCCATTCTATTAAAATCTCCCACTTTGTCTCTGCATGAATGCATGTAATTTGATTGGTCAATTTCTCTTCGACACAACCCATAGTTCCGTCTCTTCCTCTCGTCCTTCGTCCAACGTCCGCGTCCGCTTACCCCGTCGGTCATCGCCTGAACGGTTTAGGTTCTTTCGGCATTACCCGGACCATACTCCCCGCTTACGGACACTACTGGTCCTTTCGGCAACTCTCGGACATTTCGGACAGTACATCCCGGACTGTACGGATGGTACGTCTCGGTCATTACAGACGGTACGTCCTGGCCGGTACAGATGGTACGTCCCGGACAGTATGTACAGCACGTCCGGCATGGTACATATGGTACGTCTCGGATGGTACGTACGGTACGGACTACACGTCCTGGCCCGTACATGGTACGCGGTACCATTGGCCATCTTCCAACTCGTTCAGAATTTTCCGGACATTACTTCTGTAATTCCTCTTCCTTCCTCCTTTGGCTTAATTCCATGTCCTTTACTCGACCTTGGCCCATGGATTTCCATTTCGAATTTCACTCCTTGGTGAGGGTCATTACATTCCCCCCCCCCCCCCCTTATAAGAATTCGTCCCCGAATTCTCCAACCATCTCCTCCTTTTCTGGGGATGTTGTTACTCCTTTTTAACCTTTTCCTCTCAAGGCTTGGGTTACACTTTACACTCCTTATTCGCCATTTAGCATACAATGCTCTCTCTCCTTTGCCTTTACTTAGCTTAGAGAAATATTGCTTTTCTCTGCCTTGGTTTAGCATAGAAATGCTTTCTCGCCAACCATTAACTCTTGCGCTCTCTTTGCCCAAACATAGAACATGTAAATTTTATGTAGATATAATGTTATTTTCTTAATTAGCTGTTCCTATAATGTTTCAAAAATTATGATTCTTTTGACATAGCTTATGTTATTTTTTAAGATTTGTTATTCACTATTTATTGAATAATAATATATACATGCTTAATAAATTGTTTTTTTTGTTTATACATGTCAAAATCTAATTGAAAAAACATATATAATATAATAAGCGTAAGATATCTATTAGATTCGTTTGCATAGTTTGAAAGTTGTTACCATTTTCTTAGCTGCATAGTTGTAAGCTGGAGTCCCTATATTTTGTTAAATAATATTAGTCAATTATGAAAAAATATGTATGTGAAACTGAATATGAGTTTTATACTTACGCATTGATTTAGTTTGTCAACCCATGCCTGAAATGTAGCTAGTTTCAGTCGCATATGAGGTTCATCGGTAAGCGTCTTCTCCATCATAACAATCGAATCATTATTCATAATGATTCTATTCCTTTTCTTGGCTGACTTTTCGTTATTTTCACAGTTTTGGTTTCCATCTGTAGTGCTCATGTTTGAAAATTCTAATTGAGTTTGATACATCGGAATGACGTATTCCTCTCTCTATATATAACAAAGATCTAAGAGAATACATATCTTTATATTTAAATTCTTTTTCTTTTAATGTAGGATTGTTTTGTATAAGTTTAATTATTGTAAATTTTTTAGGATAAATTTTTTTTTTTTAAGATTAGGCCAAGGAATTCAATATAACGTAGACGATTCCTTTTTCTTTAAAATTACAAAATTGTATAATGTATAATAAATTTTAATTATTATTTTAATAATCTACAACATA
The DNA here is from genome assembly GCF_030686135.1 of Camelina sativa. Taxonomy (NCBI): domain Eukaryota; kingdom Viridiplantae; phylum Streptophyta; class Magnoliopsida; order Brassicales; family Brassicaceae; genus Camelina; species Camelina sativa. The sequence goes on along the minus strand of NC_141898.1, from coordinate 18,135,409 downwards.
ATAAGATTTTGACACATGTTGCGATCTTATCATTTAGTAACTTTTGAAACTATACTTTATGTAATAAGATATAGAGGGGTGTATTTACAATTATTTTATTTTTAGGATTAACAAAAAAAAATTTAATATAATAAGATTACAATTATCTTATTCTTAGTTTTACCAACCTTGAAAACTGTGATTTCTGATCGTTAAAATTGACACATGCCACGATCTGATAAGTTACCAACTTTGATATTTAATCGTTAAAATTGATATGTGTCACGATCCGATGAGTTTTTAACTTTGATCTATGATCGTTAAAACTAACACGTGTCACGATCTGATTTGATATTTAATCATTAAAATTGACACGTAATAAGATAAGATATTTAAGAAAGTAATATAATAAGATATATAATAAGATATTTAAGAAAGTAAAACAAATATTTAAAAGAGAGATGAAACACTCTTGGAACCCAAACAGTGCTTGTCATTCCTATTACTCTTATTCTCAGTTTCTCACCATTTTCAATTTTTATTTTCTAAACGTTTTCATGGTTTCTACTAGAACCTTGTGTAATCCTGATTAAAGGGATGCAATTCTCAAGTTCCAGAACGAGTCTGAGACTTTGGAGGCATATTGTTTTGTTAGCAAGACTCCAAAGACAGAGTCATGGGCAAATAAAAGCGACTGTTGTTATTGGTACGATGTCAAATGTGATGCCGAGTTCGGGGATGTGATCGAGCTAGATCGTAGCTTCAGGTGCCTCTGTGGCCAGCTCAATTCCTATAGTACTCTTTTTAGGCTTCAAACAACTAAGTTTTCTAACCACTCTTGACCTTTCTAATAATGATTTTATACAGGTTACCATTTCTAATTTCACCATTCAGTGGTAGGATCTCGTCTTCCGCATGAGGCAAACTGAGCGAATTTTATCATCTTCGCATCGAATGAATCACTAGAATTTGTAATAATAAGTAACATGCACGTATGCGTTGTAGAAAAATAAACAAATTGATAGTTCTTTATAATGATTTAGTAAAATAGTTAACTCTTATATCTTGTAAAAAGCAGTATGAAATTATTTATAAAACTTTAAGATGTCTTAGATTGTTTTTTAGATTTTTTTTTTAAATGTCTTGGGTGTATTGAAACAATGATTTTGGAGGATTTTATGGGATTTAGGAAATTTGAAATTTTGATAGATTTTAGGGAAGCTGATATGAATTATAATAAAATTCTTTCAAATCCCACCTAAAATCATGAGATTTGGATTTCTATATTTTTAACTAAACAAATCATCTTAAATCCTCCAGAATCCCTAAAACTTATTAAAATCCAAATCTACAAACTGTATTGAATAAAGTGGATTTTAAAGTAGATTTTTAAATCATTAGTTCAATAATAGTGGATTTTAAGAGACTTTTTAAAATTCATTATTGAATAACATCGAATTTGTAATCTAAAGTTTTTTTACAAGATTATTTCCAAAGCCCTTCTACCAATTGAGTCCAGATCCAATTATGGTATAATACTATCAAGCCCAATGTTGTTGATGTTTATTAAGTCTGCTTTGCTTGGCCGAAGACTCCTCGTTAACAGACTAACGACAGCTCTAGTTTGGTCGGATAGTTACTTTTGTCAAGGTCTGATGGATTCTCACCAATCACATACCAGTTCGAACCTAGGGTATGTGTTATTGTTTCAGTGTAATTCCGACTACAAGCTTTGTGTGGAATTCCTTAACCTCCATGGCTGATGGCTTCATGTGAGGGAGGACCACCTGCTTTGTCATGGTATTACTTTTATCTTCTCAAGTATATCCTTTGGACAATTCCAACTCCCAACCTCCCCCATTCGCCTAATGATTGTAAGCTTGGGTTTGTATCACTTTTCCAGTGTATAACCGACTACAAGCTTTGTGTGGAATTCCTTAACCTCTAGGACCGATGGCTTCATGTGAGGGAAGACCTACCTGCTTTGTTACGGTATTACACATATCTCTTGCGTTTCCCACTTGTTGTTTCACCCAATGCCTTGAGATTTGAGCTTAAAAGGATAGAAAACCTTGAACATGTGTTCTTGTTTAGTCTATGTTTGGCGAGTTACCTACCATGTACCTCCCTTGTGGAGCATCTTTCTAAAAGCTCATATGCATGTATTGCGGGAGCCGTCTATGATCACTTATTGGTCGAGGAATTCGAGAAGTCTGTCTTCATGTTCGATTTCACTTTGATCCCAAAAAATCTTTCAAGCATTGCAAGTCTTTCAAAGTCGAGCACCATCTTGGAAAACTCATGGAACTACTATCTTTATTTGCTTTGTATTTCTCTAGCTTCAGTTTGTATAACTCCCCTCCTGTGAGGATTTAAGTTAATGAAATCCTTGTTTGACCAAAAAAAAAAATACAGATTTTAAGAGAAGGTTGTTTGTTTTAGTCGGATTTTTATTAAGATCGCTTTAGTATTTTAATTTTTTTCTTCGTTTTGCTGGAGAGGCTCCAAATCTCCAATACAATTTAAGACTGGTCAGAATAAAAAGAGTAAGAAACAATCTTTTTGGCAGTTCTCTACAGTGTTGATAAATAAAACGTATTTGTATTTTGCTGCAGAAAGATCATTAAATGTTTAAATATACACTATTCTAATCGCAATAAGAGAATCATTAAAACCAATCAACGTCAACCTAACTGCTCAAGTAGATTTAAATTCCTTCGGTAAATGTTATCAAAAGCTGTGCCGAGTCTAGGAGGCTCCATTTTTCCTGGATAGCACTAGCATGCACTCAGGAGACTTAAAACCTGTATTTAAAAGTCTTAACACGTTAGCTAACCTTGTACTATGATGTTTTCTATTATCTTATTTTTCTTTTCTTCACACGTCGCACCCAACGTCTTTTTCAACATAATTGAGCAATATTGGCAGCAACAACTAAAAAGCAAATAGTCTTTTATTTCCGGTAAGTAATTATAATTATTTGACTGTACCTGACTGAAATAACTAAATAAGAATACACGTCTCAATGCCTACAAAAGGGTAAAACGTCTTTTAATGTTAATTGTACTTGAAACAATTAAAAAGGGTAAGAAAATTTTACTGGAATTTGAAACTATGCAGTTATTGTTTATGGACTACGGTAAGATAGTTTAATGTATTTCACCACTTTTAAGTTATATAACTATCCTGAGTAATTTTTTATTGTTGATCACATGTGTGGGCTGGATCGTTCTTTATAATTACGACAACGGTTAACTTTTCTTTCCCTCAAAAGCCATTATTTTCCCCCTCAACCAATTCACACATTCACACTGCCTATATCATGAGTCATGACCATCGAGATCTGCCCAGAGCCCAGCAATCTTAACCGACTATCTTGGAACGCCATTAAAGATGTTGGGTCTACGTGAGTTCTGTAGGTACATTGAATAGTATATCTTCTTCGCAACCATAATTTATGGCACTGTTTATTCTAGTATCTTTTATCTTGTATGACTGGTTATAGTAGTAAAAAAAATGACTGGTTATAGTTTGACCTAGTTTTGTGAAACTTAGCTCAAAAGTGTATTTTAGAATTGATTTTATCGGTTTATAATATAAGTTCTTTGTTAGTTCTATTTACTTTCTTTTCTTAATAACGAAAAAAGTTATGGGTCTAAGCGCATACATCATCTCGTAACGGAAACTAGAATAGTTTTTATGGTTATTGTGCTACTCCAACAATAACTTACAAATTTTGTTTGAGATACTTATAGTTAAGTTATTGACACTTGGCAAATTATTATTAGTAGTTCCATTACATTTAGTTTAGTCTTGAAAATAAACAATTTGTAAATCACATTTTGTGAATTAATGAAACTCGAATCATTTCTAGTATGTGTTTTAAACTTAGAACAAAATCCACCCTACAAAGGCCACAATAACCGATGTTTTTAAAACTAAAACAAATTACATCCTAAATCAAATTGAATAAGCTTAAACCCAAACTACCGAAGGATGGACGAATATGTAATGGATGGTAATATAATTTTTTCTTCTAAATGTACGTAGAAAGGCTACGTTAGCTTGTAATGGCATATTTATGGTATTTGAAGCACATATATAGTTAGAAGTATACGACCGACGGCAGTAAAATGAGGTAGTTGATTGTTTCGTCACTCCTATTTATTACTCATGAATGTGGGTAGATACTCCATAAATATAGCATTATCTAAATACACTGTTTCTTTAGTAATAGCTCAAAGAGATACGACAAAAAATAGGGTGCGGCTTCATATTTCATTTGATAATCCTAAATTATACATTAATGTATATATCTAAATAATGAGGAATTGAGGATTGTCAACGTTTATATGTCTCCTAGAAAAGAATAATTATCAGAAAAAAAAATAAAACAAAACACTTGATTTCTGATTAATGTTGAGTACTCGAGTCCTGATATATAATGCAGATAGTTAAGTGCTACAGTTGAAGTTTCAAGTGTCAATTATATAGTTTCGCGGATTTAAAATTGTTTTCTGATATTTTTCTTCACTTCTGATTTCTGACCAATAATTAAAAAATGCTATTTAAAATACAACAAAGGAGAGAGAATAATTAATTCGTTTGGTCATCACTCTCAACTTTTCTATATATGTAAACAGAGCCAGCTTGAACAAAATGTCACGACACAACTTAAAATAGAACCAAAGGGTAAACACTTAAACAAGACTATTTTTTTTGTCCTCTCTTTTTTACTCCTAAGGTTATCTTCAATGAAGAACTTAAAGATAGTTTTCTTGAAGATCTTCTTCATCTCTTCAATGGCAGCATTAGCCATGAAACAATTTCAGATCAACTTAGATGATCTCCAAAACTTCTTCCTCCACCAAATACAAAACAACCTCCAAACCATAAGCCTTCTCTCGTTTCTTGTTGGTTTTGTGTGGATCCTTTACATGTTAACCCGACCTAAACCCGTTTACCTTGTTGACTTCTCCTGCTACCTCCCACCGTCGCATCTCAAGGTCAGTATGCAAACGCTAATGGGACACGCGAGACGTGCAAGAGAAGCAGGCATGTGTTGGAAGAACAAAGAGAACGACTATTTAGTTGACTTCCAGGCAAAGATTCTTGAACGTTCCGGTCTTGGTCAAGAAACGTACATCCCAGAAGGTCTTCAGTGCTTCCCGCTTCAGCAAGGCCTTGGGGCTTCACGTAAAGAGACGGAAGAAGTGATATTCGGAGCTCTTGACAATCTTTTCCACAACACCGGTGTAGAACCTGATGATATCGGTATCTTGGTGGTGAACTCTAGCACGTTTAATCCAACTCCATCACTCGCGTCCATGATTGTGAACAAGTACAAACTCAGAGACAACATCAAGAGTTTGAACCTTGGAGGAATGGGTTGCAGTGCTGGAGTAATAGCTGTTGATGCCGCCAAGGGATTACTACAAGTTCATAGGAACACTTATGCCATTGTAGTAAGCACAGAGAACATCACTCAGAACTTGTACTTGGGGAAAAACAAATCAATGCTTGTCACAAACTGCTTGTTCCGGCTTGGTGGTGCTGCGGTTCTGCTTTCCAACAGATCTAGAGACCGTGCACGCGCGAAATACCAGCTCCTTCACACGGTACGGATACATACTGGATCTGATGATAGGTCCTTCGAGTGCGCAACGCAAGAAGAAGATGAAGATGGCATAATTGGAGTTACCTTGACAAAGAATCTACCAATGGTGGCAGCAAGGACTCTTAAGATCAATATTGCAACTTTGGGTCCTCTTGTTCTTCCATTGAAAGAGAAGCTTGCCTTCTTTATTACTTTTGTCAAGAAGAAGTATTTCAAGCCAGAGTTGAAGAATTATACACCAGACTTCCGGCTTGCCTTTGAGCATTTCTGTATCCACGCTGGTGGAAGAGCTCTTATAGATGAGCTGGAGAAGAATCTTAAGCTTTCTCCGTTACACGTAGAGGCGTCAAGAATGACACTACACAGGTTTGGTAATACTTCTTCGAGCTCAATTTGGTATGAGTTAGCTTATACAGAAGCTAAAGGAAGGATGAAGGAAGGAGATAGGATTTGGCAGATTGCTTTGGGGTCAGGTTTTAAGTGTAACAGTTCAGTCTGGGTGGCTCTACGAGACGTTAAACCTTCAGCTAACAGTCCATGGGAAGACTGCATGGACAGATACCCGGTTGAGATTGATATTTAATTTTATGGTTAAGCTCTTATGGCTAATAGTCTAAACTATCTTATCTTGTTTCTTTTTGTTGACATTTAATTATCTTATGTTTGTTCTTTAAAGAGTTTGTATTGAATGTTGTTGCTATCTCTGTTTGCTTTGTTTTGGTACTTGCATGTTTAAATAAGATGTGGTGGATGATACTGAATTTTCTTTACATAATAATTAAATTAACAGTCATTTCAAGAAAACAGGGATTGGCCACTGAATGTTTTTTTGCTCTAACCAGAAATCTGTGGTAAATTTAGTTTAGTCATGGATGGCCACAACTTGTTTTCAATGAAAACATGATTACATGAAGCCAACTGGTTACGTAGCCGTCACTGCCTGATTATATCCATATATGTAATACTGATATAGCTACAGAAAATAACAGCAGTCAAGCGAGTTTCTAAGGATGCATGGCATAGAAATATCAGAGTAGTCACGATGGAACTATGGAAGCAAAAGTGACAAGTGTTAACCCTTATTATTTTTTATTGAAAATTATTTATTAACCATTGTTTTATATTTCTTTTGAGTCTTTCTTTTAGTCAAAGAATCTTTGAAGTATATTTTAGGCCTTGAATTTTTTTTATAGATTTTAAAGAGATTTTGGTTTTTGTTATTCAAAAACTCATTTTCAACCAATCAAAAATTTTAAATGGATTCCCTAGAATTTAAGAAAACGTTTTTTTTGTTGTAGTCTTCCATTCAGATTTTAGATTTTTAGTTCTCCTATAATAGGGAACCTTGTTTTTGCTCTTCTCTATTATTTTTCCTCAAAACACAAAAACAACTTTTTGGGATTTTTAAAACAAAAACCCAATAGCAAAATCTAAAATCCAAAAACTGAAATATAAACGGCATTCATTCATAGTTGTAATGTTTTATCGAGTCTTCACAGGCTTTACACCGGATGACTTATTAATTTCTTCTTCTTACCAACAAATAAAATAGAAACTTAAAGGAAAAAATGGTAGCCCTTCATTTCAAATCTGTTTTGTTTCTTTATATCCACAAGTAAAAGATGTATCAAGTCGTATTACAAAACTTAGATAATGGGACAACCAAAAAATAAAAGGTCTTAGTTCCATTGACCAAACTTTATTTTTTCATAAATCCAATTATTTTCTCTCTACAAAGACCTCCATCTAGATCTAAACAGATCATTCAATGTCCCAAAAATACAAAGATGACATTTCACAAAATCTTTTTTGTAATCTCTCTGATGCTCGTCGTCTCACTGGTCAATGCAGTTGACTACTCAGTTGTTGACAACACCGGTGACTCTGCTGGAGGAAGGAGATTCCGAGGAGAGATCGGCGGCATAAGCTATGGAACACAGTCACTAACATCTGCGACAGACTTCGTGTGGCGTTTGTTCCAACAAACCAACCCTTCAGACAGAAAGCCCGACGTTACAAATAACGATCACACTGTTCATGGAGAACGGTAACGGTGTAGCGTACAACAGGGGAAATGAGATACACTTCAACGCAGAATATCTCGCGGGTGTATCGGGAGATGTGAAGAGGGAATTTACCGGTGTGATTTATCACGACGTTGTCCATTCTTGGCAGTGGAACGGTCCGGGTGGGCTTATCGAAGGGATAGCTGATTACGTGAGGCTGAAAGCGGGTTACGCTCCGAGCCATTGGGTCAGGCCTGGTGGTGGTGATAGTGTAGAATTGGATATCAAATCCGGTCCATGACTAACTTCGAGACCAAGGAGATATTTAAGCTTGCCCAAATCCTTCATAGAAAAACAACGGCCGAGATACTCCTTGAACTTTTGAATCATATACCCATTGTTACCAGTGATGATAAGATCATCGACATAGACAAGAAACCTCAATTTAGTGTCTTTGTGAAAATAGATGAATAAAGAGTAGTCATTATATGATTCCACAAAGCCAAAACGAAGGAGAGAATCCGACAACTTTTTAAACCAACACCTTGGAGCTTGTTTAAGACCATATATAAATTTACGTAAACGACAAACTTTGCCAGGATAAGAATGACGAAAACCCGGAAGAAGCTGCATATAAACTTCTTCATTCAAATCACCATGAAGAAACGCATTGTAGAGCAAATGTTTCATTATAGTCCTCCCCTTCAGTCTGATTATTACCAAGAGCAACAAGCCTAGCTTTGTACCGTTCAATCGAGCCATCAGAATTATACATGGTCTTGTAAATCCATTAACTGCAAAGAGCAACTTTGCCTTGGCGGCAAATCACAAACATCCCAAGTACGTTTTATTTCAAGAGCATCAACCTCTTTTGTCATGGCATTATTCCATACTTTAATCTTGACAACCTCTTTAAAATGTTTAGGCTCCGCGTTCGTTGTGATAGCAGTTAAGAAAGCTCTATGATGAGGAGAAAAGTGTTCATCGGATATAAAATCAGTCAAAGGATATTGCACAATACCTGGAACCGATGAGGAGGACTGAGACGAGGAGGCAGGGAGAACGTGAGAAGAGTCGGGTGTACTTATCGCGGAGTTGGTGACATAGTCTTTCAACCAAACATGTGCATTCTTTGGTCTTGTACTTTGCCGAGGAGCCATTGGCTCGACAACAGGGGACACAACTTGTGTCAAATCGGCTGGAGAAGCCAAACTATCTGTTTGCGGTGAAGAATCAGACTCATCAACAAAAGGAGAGTCAAGAGGCAGTTCTATCAGTCGAGCAAGTGGAGATTCGACAACACTGTCTTGAACAGCAATATGAGGATCGAGATCGGAAGATTCGACAGGATTCATATTATCACTCCCCCTTACTAGTGAAGGTGAAGACACAGCCCAATCATCATCATAGGAAGGAACCGAAGAAACCGGAACCAAAGACGGAGAAGACGCGTGGACAAAAGGAAAATATCTTCGTTGAAAACCACATCTTGAGAGACCAAGAACTCATTGCGCTCCAGATCATATACCTTCCATCCTTTCTTACCAAAAGGATAATCAACAAACATACACAAGCGACTTCTTTCACCAAACTTGTCTTTATCACGAGAGAGACGATGAGTATAACAAGCCGATCCAAAAATGCGAAGTTGATCATACGCAGGTTTGCAGCCATGAAGAACCTCGTACAGAGTGCGACCACCAAGAACAGAGGAAGGAGTATGGTTGATTAAATAAGCAGCCGTTAGAACAACTTCTCCCCAAAATTTAGTAGGCAGGTGAGCTTGAAACAACAAGGCCCGAGAGACATTGAGAATATGTCTATGTTTACGTTCAACACGTCCATTTTGTTGCGGAGTCCCGACACATGATGTTTGGTGAATGATGCCTTGCTCACGAAAATAGGCAGAAAGACACATGAATTCTGTACCATTATCACTGCGGATCATTTTCACCGACTTGCCAAACTGTTTTTCCGTATATGACAAGAAATTCTTAAGGACAACACGCACTTCTGATTTTTCGAGTAAGAGTTACGTCCAAACAGCTCTTGAGAAGTCATCAACTATGGTAAAAAAAATACACTGCACCGCAGGAAGAAGGAACACGATATGGTCCCCAAACATCACAATGTATTAAAGAAAAGCAATCACTAGTTTTATTAATACTCTCTGGAAATGTTTCTCTTGTTTGTTTTGCCCGAAAACACACATCACAAGATCAATTGCCAACACACGAAGTCGAATGAGAAAGCATAGATAAAAACGAAAACACCGAATGACTAGGATGTCCCAAGCGTTTATGCCACAAAGCTTGATTAGAAGAGACTTTAGCCGTATGAATCTTTGCTGTAGCAACATTCGTAAGATAGTACACCCCATCACGTTCGTCCCTGGTCCCAGTCAGAGTCCTCGAAAAACGGTCATGTGAAAAGCAAATAGTATGAGTGAATGTTGCGAAACACTTCGTTTGTTTCACAATTTTAGAAAACGAGAGCATTGTGCAAATTAAAGCAGGAACATCAAGAACGTTAGTCAACTTGACTTCATTCGAAAGAGGAAGAGCGCCCATGCTAGTTGCATTTGTTTGACTGCCATCGGCAAACCCCACAGAACACGGTGGAATAGGAACAATATCAAGCAAAAGAGACTGATTGCCAGTCATGTGATGAGACGCGCCTGTGTCTAAAACTACATCACCAAGTGCCAACTTACCAGCTAGTTTGTCCGCTGAAGGAGTGCCCGATTTTTCTTCTATCATTCGAGCCAGCACCTTCAACTGATCTTGAGTAAAGTTCGGAAACGCAGAAGGATTAACACTTGTAGCATGAGCAGCAACAAGCTGTCCACGACCGCGACCCGAAACAGATCCGTTGAAACCCGAACTACGACCACCACGACCACGTCCTCCAGAACCACGACCTGGAGCATTACGTTTCGACCACCACTCCGGGAATCCAAAAATTTGCTAGTAGTCCTTTTTCTCATGACCAGTACGTCCACAATGAGAGCAGGTCGTACGAGACCTCACAAGTGACAAATCTGACTTGTTGCCAACAAAAGAATCAGTCCGAGTAGTTCCAACATTAGACGAGGACTCACTTTGATCACGGCAAGCAAGAAAACCTACAGCCTCGGTTTGATGCTCACGTACTCGAACCGTAGACAAACAACGTTCTTCCCGTATGATTCTAGAGTACACTTCACCAAGAGAAGCTAGCGGATCCATCGAGATAATATTAGTGCAGATTCCTCAAAACCTGGATTCATCAAGCCCTAAAACAAACTGATGCACCTTCTCTTCATCACGTTCTTTGGCAGGATCTAGAGTGGCGCCACAGACGCACAGACCACACGTACAAGCTTTGAGTGGTTTGTAAAGACCATACTCTTCCCAGAGCGTACACAACCGACCATAATAGTCCAGAACCGTTTGCCCATCTTGATGACACGAGGCAAACTGAGATTTTATTTGATGAACACGCACCTTATTTCCCACAGAGAAACATTCCTTCAATTATACCCACAACTAATGAGCATCGGAGATGAAGGTAACAATAGACTTCACCTTAGGTTCAATACTAGTTCTAATCCACCCAACAATTATTGAATTAACGGTTTGCCAATTCTCAAAATCAGGATCACTGCTTGCTGGCTTTGGAATTGTGCCATTGATAAACCCTGTTTTACACTTAGCTTAAAGAGCATTCAACATCTCTGTTGCCCACTCGTTGTAGTTATCACCGGTCAAGACAACAGCAGAGATCATGGAGCCAGGATTATCGGAGCTAGCAAGGGTATACGTCGAGACCATCACGGAGGAGGGTTGCGACATCGCCACTTCTTTGTTTTTCGTGACAGAGGATTCTTCAGAATTGGACATGATATCTCAAACTGAGATAAGAAAACTCGAAACTATCGATCCAAAAGAACAACTTTTTAAACAAAGGAAATTGAGAAAACTTCGAAACTATCAAATAGAGAAAGAAAAAGAAAGACAGCGAAAGAAAATTTATGTGTTTTTGTAAGATCTTAGCTCTAAGACCATGTAGAATTGGATATCAAACTGCTTTGCTTTTTTATTAAATCTGCTATAAACAGCTTATATACACAAAACCACTAGGGTTTACACAACCGTCTTAGACGTGATTAATACGTAACTAGCCCAATATTACAAAGCCCAAATATACAACCGACCTAATCCCCAATAGATAGATGGGACCAAGGTTATGACGTTACCGCGAGGTTCTTGGATTATTGTAATGATTTGAGGAATGGGTTTGTGGCCGAGCTGAACATGAAGATGAGGAATGGTTATCGTGATGGCTTCTTTGTTGATTTGCTTGGGAAAGACGTGAATCAGCTATGGAGAGAGCACAAGGCCAAGTATGGTCAATAAATGATATGAAATTAATCTCAAGTATGGGTATTCTATATAAAAATATATATATATATTTGTAATCTCTTATGGTTTTGTCAAGTTTCTATTGGAAAACACATACGTACATTGATGTCTTTGTATTAAAATATTTGCTCTTGCTAACATTGGTATGTAAGTTATAAATTATTGTTGTGAGTTTAGTTATAAATAATTAGAGTGCAGGTCCTTGTCTACCCTCTTGAAAAATTGTTGTGTTCAATAGCAAAAGCAAATGAAGTGTAACTATGCATTTCCACGGCTTCGTTTTCGGTACAAGTAAATTGGAGAGTTATCTGAATTATTTCCTAGTGAAAAATGGTCTTCGGCAAGGCTGCTATTTATGGCCATATCTTTTTGTTATCTGTATGCAAGTGTTAATTATAATGCTTGATAAGGCTCCTCTGGAAAAACGAATAGGCTATCACCCTAAATATCACACATATTTGTGTGTTTGCAAATGATTTATTGGTATTTACATATGGAACCAAAAGATCTATAGAGAAAATTTTCAAATCTTTGACAAGTTTGCAGAGTTTTCAGGATTGAACATTAGTCTTAAAAAATCAAAACTATACATGGCAGAGGTAAGGGAGAGTGACAAAAAATTGGTACTAAGCTTGTTCCCGTTTGCATCAGGATCTTTACCCGTTCGTTATCTTGGTTTACCTCTCTTAGAAGAGAATGACGACAAATGATTACACTCCACTCATTGAACGAATTCAGAACATAATAGGCAGTTGGATGGCTCGACACCTGTCGTTTGTTGGACGCCTACAACTCATAAGCTCAGTGATCCTTACAAAATTTTGGATGTCTGCTTGTAGACTACCAAGTGCTTGCATCACTGAGATAGAAAATTTGTGCTTTGCTTTTCTGTGGTGTGAACCTATCTTAAACACACACAAAAGAAAGAAGCAAAAGTTTCATAGAATGATGTTTGTATTCCTAAAAAAAAGGAGGTATGGGGCTCCGCTCACTCAAAGGGGCAAACAAGGTTAGTTGTCTAAAACTCATTTGGAAAATTCTCTCAGCGATTCTCTTTGGGTCAAATGACTTCGGATTTACTTACTAATAATAGTTTCTTTCTTGTCGATAAAGAAAAACTCAACTTTAGGTTTTTGGATGTGGAAAAAGTTACTTAAATATCGGAATCTAACTTCTGGCTTTGTCAGGTATGAGGTGCATAGTGGGCGGAGCATCTCCGTTTAGCATGACAATTGGTCATATCTAGGATGTTTGATTCCCATTACAGGCTAGCATGCGGATGTACAGATATGGGAATAGGTTTATGTGCCACTTTGACCGAAGCATGATCCCATAGAAGATGAAGACGCCGAATTGACTATCTAAATCAATTAGATACAGTTCTAGAGGGCACACACAACAAAGGGCTGGTGGAAACAGATGATGTAGTTCTTTGGAAAAAGAGATCTGTTTAAGGCAAATTTTGACACAAAGGAGATCTAGGAAGCTACTCGTGTGTCTAAAGGCAAAGGATGGTGTGGTACAAAGGTATACTTTTCTTCCAAGCCACACCTAAATACTCAGCTCATTGCTTGGCTTGCAACAATGAATCGACTAACGACTGAAGACCAAATGCTGAGATGGAATGTGGGTGTTACTTCTTCTTGTGTTCTATGCCGCGGTCCACTGGATACTCATGGGCCATCTATTTTTCACATGTCAATAATCGAAAGAAGTTTGGGCAGGCCTCACCTCTAAGCTTTTCACAAGCAAGTTCTCAACAGATTGGGTGACTATCCCAAATCTATCATGGATAAGTATTTGGGGAAGGATAGGCTGTATTTGTTGAGGTATACCTTTCATATTACAGTTCATTCGTTGTGGAAGGAACAAAATATTCAAAGACATGGGGAAACTCCGATATCATTAACTCTTTTCATCAAAAGATTATAAAGGCAAGTTCAAAATATGATATCTTACATTCATGATCAAGAAGATGGAAGATATACACGTTGTATGGCTATGTGGTTCGCAACGAGATGAGAACATATTCTCTTTCTTCTTTTTTGGCTAATTGTATGTTATAAACATTTAAAGAATTGCAACACTTGATGTTAAACAAAAAATAATTCTAATAAATTTTATATTTTATTATTATATATAGCAAAAGCAAAAAACTTATCCGGATTGGAAGTGCAATTTTCTTACAAAATGATATGCCAGCATTTTTTCCTATCAATTAATCAGTAAGTAACCAAGTTGAAGTTACCGTGGTTAACCTGTTATATTCACTATCTCAAATCATACATTTACTCACATTTCTTAATTCGGCTACTAGTCTTCAATTATGCCGTGAATCTTACTTTGTTTGAAATTTCTTTCGTGAGTCGTGCATGACTAAAAGTCTAAATCTACTCCTCGTCGTCGTCATCGTGTCGTCCAAGTCTACTTGCACCGTCTTGTACGTCTCATGACTGAGTCTACCATTGTAAAAACTTACCATTGTGGGACACTACCGAAGAAAAGAAGTCTATTTGCACTGTCGTCTTGTGCCGTTATGCGCTTTTTGGATCACAATTATTAATCTATTATACATGATATTATATTTTCCTCCATTAAGTCAAACATATTAATAGAATCCTGAAAATTGAAACTATTAGCTTTGACCAAAAAAAATTATAAGAAACGCGCGTATCAAGTAATGACTTAAACAAAGAAAGACGTAGTATTAACTATTAAGTAATGGAAGAATAATAGTACATAGTAAAAACAAAATGAATAATAGTAAAACGTCACGAAATGGAAAAACTTATTTAGCTTTTAGTAATAGAAAGTTGCGGTTTCTTGGAATTCCCCTATTTGGGGATTGCCTATCATGGCGGGATTGGCGAGATAAGAAACCTATATGATGCTAGTTAGATAGGACTTTAGGGAATGAGGAATGGCATGATTTATTTTTGGACACGGTTACAGAATACTTACCTATGATTGCTTCAGATCATAAACCTCTCGTGATCAGCATTGGGGCAAAGAGGCCGCGAGGTCGTCAGTCTTTTATGTTTGATCGTCGCTGGGTAGGTAAGGCTGGTTTAATGGATGCGATCTCATCGTGTTGGTGTGGAGATCCGGAGCAGGATTTTGCAGGGAAAATTATTAGTTGTAGGCGGGAGATTTCTCGATGGCGTAAAACGCAGGTTCTGTATGGTCGGGAGTTGATTGAGGATCTTAAAAGGCAATTGGAGATGGCACAAGCTGATGTTTTGGCCACTCCAGAGGTTGTCTCGGACCTCAATGGCCACCTGAAAGAGGCTTATCGGGATGAGGAGGTCCATTGGTACTTAAAGAGTCGGAACCGGTGGATGGGGGTGGGGGATGAGAATACGAAGTATTTTCAAGCCCAGACCAAGCAGCGACGGGCTCGTAATCGGATTGTCGATCTTTTTGACAAACACGATGTCTAGTCTACTGAGGATGTTGCTATTTGCGATACGGCGGTAACATACTTCGAGGATCTGTTTTCCTCGATATGTCCGGTTAATTTTGAGGAAGCTCTACGGGAAGTCAACATGGTTATTACAGAGGCGGATAATGCCCGTTTGATGGCCCCTGCCACAGAGGCAGAGGTACGACGGGCATTATTTATGATGCATCCGGACAAAGCTCCAGGGCCTGATGAAATGACAGCCTTGTTTTTTCAGAAGGCGTGGCGAGTTGTTAAGGATGATCTGGTGTTCTTGGTTAATTAGTTTTTTGAGGAGGGTGTTTTTGACAAACGGTTAAATCAAACGCATATTTGCCTTGTCCCAAAGGTGGCAAAACCGACCCAGTTGGCAGAGTTACGTCCTATCAGTTTGTGCAAAGTGGGATACAAGATCTTGTCAAAAGTTTTGTGTAACCGGCTTAAGGTGATATTAACTGGCCTAATCTCGGAAACTCAATCAGCGTTTGTACCTGGACGTTTGATCTCGGACAACATCCTCATAGCTCACGAGATGTTTCATGAGTTGCGAACTAATAATTCATGTAAAGGGAATTTTATGGCTATTAAGACGGATATGAGTAAGGCGTATGATAAAGTTGAGTGGGATTTCGTGGCGGCGTTACTGCGGAAGATGGGGTTTGCGGAGACATGGATTTCATGGATTCTGTTTTGTGTCTCCTCGGTGGAGTACAAGGTCCTCATTAACGGACAAACTAATATTCAGATTGTCCAAGGTAGGGGCCTACGGCAGGGTGATCCGTTATCCCCTTACTTGTTTATTTTATGTACCGAGGTTCTGATTGCAAATATTCAGAAGGCGGAGGTGGATAAGCGGATTACAGGCATAAAGGTGGCACACAAGTGCCCGCCAATAACACATTTGTTGTTTGCGGATCATAGTCTCTTCTTTTGTAAGGCGGATAAGGAAGAATGTGGTGTGGTTTTGGATATCCTCAGGCAATATGAGGGTGTTTCGGGGCAACAGATAAATTTTACGAAATCTTCGATTCAGTTTGGTCACACTGTGGATGACCGGGTCCGGTCGGAGATACAAGGGGTCCTTGGAGTAACAAATCTGGGTGGTATGGGGTCGTACTTAGGGATTCCGGAGAGTTTAAGAGGGTCAAAAACGAAGGTTTTTTCTTATGTTAGAGACCGGCTACAGGGCCGGACGACGGGCTGGTCGGCCAAGTTTTTGTCCAAAGGGGGTAAGGAGGTGATGATCAAATCTGTTGCGACGGCTGTCCCAACTTTTGTGATGTCCTGTTATTGTTTGCCAAAAACGATAACATATTAGCTTACTAGTGCAGTGGCGAAGTTTTGGTGGAGTTCTAATGGTCAGTCTGGGAGTATGCATTGGATCGCCTGGGAGAAGCTTTGTTGTAGCAAGCAGATGAGTGGTCTGGGTTTCAGGAATGTTGATGATTTTAACACGGCTTTGTTGGCTAAACAATTATGGCGACTGATTGAGGTTCCGGACTCTTTGTTCGCCAGGGTTTTCAAAGGTAGATATTACCGGAATTTCATTCCTATGGATTCGATACGGTCCTACTCTCCTTCCTATGGATGGCGGAGTATCGTATCTGCTCGATCTTTGGTTAACAAAGGGCTAATTAAACGGGTTGGCTCAGGAGACACCATTTCTATATGGAATGATCCCTGGGTTCCAGCTCAAATTCCAAGACCAGCTTTAAGTAACGATTCGTTTAAGGACCCAACTCTTCGTTTGACTCAGTTCATGGATCCTCAGACGAATACTTGGCATCGAGATCGGCTCATTGAGCATTTCGACCCTATGTATGTTGCCTTGATAGAGGCTATTCCCTTCAGTAATCTCCCGATGGCAGACTCCTTAGGGTGGCACTTTACAAAATCTGGTAAATATACGGTTAAGTTAGGGTATGAAACGGCACATATGGGTATTCCTAATACTTTCCAGGCTCTTGGGTGTGGCCCAGAGATTACCCCTCTTCTTGCTCGGATTTGGCGGGTTCAGTGTCCACCAAAAATTAAACATTTCATGTGGCAAGTGTTAACGGGTAGTATTTCGGTGTCTGTTAATTTGAGACGACGGGGCATAGATTGTGATGTCGGATGCATGAGGTGTGGGGCGGATGTGGAGACCGTTAATCATGCTATTTTTGTGTGTCCGCCAGCCCGTCAGGCATGGGCTTTGGCCAATGTACATGTGGGGTTCCAACACTTTCCGACATAATCTATTTATGCTAATGTGGATCATTTTCTGGGTTCTATGAATTCGGATTCCCAAATAGAGGTTTTCCCTTGGCTAATGTGGTATATCTGGAAAGCGCGGAATGCATGTGTGTTTGAGAATCAAACAGAACGCCCGGATGACATTGTGCAAGTAGCGCAAGGGGAAGCGTCCTCTTGGATCCAAGCACAGGTGGAAGACGAGGGTGAGGATGCTATCCCCTCCTCTGTAGTTCCTACCTCTCGGTTACAAGGGGGTAGTTATCCCCTTTTACTGGTTTACTCCGATTATCGATGCTTTGTAGATGGCTCTTGGAAAGAGACCGATGCTTTTGCAGGTGCAGGATGGTTTTGTACTTCTATGCAAGGATCGTCACCTTTTCTAGGCGCTAACAATTATCGGCGTAGTCTATCCCCGTTACATGCAGAAGTGGAAGCTTTCAGCTGGGCGATGCGGTGTATGATTGGCCACGACTTTCGAGATGTGGTTTTCTTTACGGACAGCTTGGATCTGGTGAAGATGGTGTCTTTCCCTCATGACTGGCCGACCTTTGCAACATATTTGGATGGAATCAAGACGGATCGAGAGAAGTTTTCTTCTTTTTCTTTATGTCATATTCCTCGTAATGCAAATGTTAAAGCGGATTCTTTGGTACGCCAAGCGCGCTTATCTCCGCATTATATTTTGTTTGTAAACAATTTTCCTTCCAATTGTTTTTTTTAAGCTGATTCTTTTGTTGACAAAA
Organism: Camelina sativa; assembly: GCF_030686135.1. Taxonomy (NCBI): domain Eukaryota; kingdom Viridiplantae; phylum Streptophyta; class Magnoliopsida; order Brassicales; family Brassicaceae; genus Camelina; species Camelina sativa. The sequence continues at coordinate 18,116,987 of NC_141898.1, read as the reverse complement.
AAAATAATAATAGAAAGTTGAAAAATGAAAAGTACTACTGGCTTTTGACAAGTAACAGTAATAGAAAAGTATTAGCTAGTAATGGTAGAATAGTAAAAAAAACGTTTAAAAACCAGCAAAACTATTATTATTAAACAAGCTGTTATAGTTTTCTTCGTTAAGTAAACCTTTAATTAATAGTTTAATACTATACACCTTGTTTAATAGTATTAATTTTCAAATATATTTATAGAAAACTTTACCTCTCAAATTACATTAGTCGGATCTTATAGTAAAACTTGGATAAACGGTGCTATTTTTTTTAAACTTTACTAACCTTACGGTTGTACTTAACAGAAACAAAAATAAAAGAATGAAAAGAAAAAAAACATACGATTTTTATAATATCACCGTAGAAAAGGTCTTCGATTGACCAAAATCCATTTCTTTTCTATATAAATCCATTTCATTTCTTCGAAATCTAAACAAATAATTAATTGTCCAAAACTACCAGCCAGAAGTAACAAACTAACAAAAAAAGATGGCGTGTCACAAAATCTTCCTTGTAGTGTCTCTGATGCTCGCTGTCTCTTTGGTCAATGCAGTTGAGTTCTCAGTCATCGACAACACTGGCGACTCTACTGGAGGAAGGAGATTCAGGGAAGAGATCGGTGGAGTAAGCTATGGCGAACAATCACTGAGATCCGCGACGGACTTCATATGGCGTTTGTTCCAACAAAACAACCCTTCAGACAGAAGGGACACTCCAAAGATCACACTGATCATGGAGAACAGTAAAGACGTGGCATACAGCTCGCAAGACCAGATACACTACAACGCGGGATCCCTCGTGGATGACTCGGGAGATATAAGGAGGGGATTCACCGGGGTGATTTATCATGAGGTTGTCCATTCTTGGCAGTGGAACGGTGGGGGTCGGGCTCCCGTTGGGCTTATCGAAGGGATAGCGGATTACGTGAGGCTAAAAGCGGGTTACGCTCCAAGTCACTGGGTCGCGCCTGGTGGTGGAGATAGATGGGACGAAGGTTATGCCGTTACCGCGAGGTTCTTGGATTATTGTAATGACTTGAGGAATGGGTTTGTGGCCGAGCTGAACAAGAAGATGAGGAGTGACTACAATGACGGCTTCTTCTTTGATTTGCTTGGGAAAGACGTAAATCAGCTCTGGAGAGAGTACAAAGCCAATTATGGTCAATGAATACAAAATATATATTGAGGGGGTCAACAATATGATAAATCTTTAATAAGAAATAAAATAATTTTTCATCCTCTTTGGTGAACTGTAAGTTTTCCATTGAAAAAAAGATATACGTATTGATTGATGTATCTGCTAAAGTTGAATTATAACATATATAAGTTCGTTTAAGAGAAGGTTGGAACCTGTCTGTGATCCGGATCCCCTCGTCATACATGATGCTTCACTCATGTAATCTATATTAAATCGTTTTTTGTTAATCGTACATTCAATATCGGTTAAATGTCTGTAAATCAAAACCCTCTTATTAGACTATTCGGTCACTTGGACTTTGGCGTAGATTGATATTGGTTTTTTTTTTTTTTTTTTTTTTAACTGTTATTTATATTACCAAAATGGAACTTGAGGTTTACAAGAGTTTGTATCATAAGGTACAGTCCAAAAAAAAAAAAAAAAAGCCATAGCGAACATTAGTACAAATTCGAAAGAGAAAGGAGCTAAAAGCAGAGTAGCAGGGCTAAAAAATTCTGGGATTTCAGCCATTAATATGGGTAAGCCAATTAGCCAGGAGACCTTTTCCTTGTCTATTGTATTGGTGAGCAAGGAGAATGTCTCTGATGGATCTGTCCAACGCACGGAAGATAGTGTCAGGGGAGGATAAAGGTCCTTCATGAAGTCGGGAATTCCGTTCTTGCCAAATTGAATAGATGGTAGCCTGAGTAGCAATCTTCTTCAGCGTTGAGTGGAGGTATTTTGTGATACCTAGGAGCCAATATACCAGAGTCTGCCAAGAGGAGAAAATGAGAGAGGGAAGGCCCAATCGAGAAAGAACCTGACTCTAGAGTTGTACTGCAAAATTGCGGTGAAGGAATATATGATCTCTTGTCTCTTCACCATCTGAACAGAGGATGCAAGCAGTGTCTGCAGTCACTCCCCAGGTGTGAAGCCTAGATTTCACAGGCAACCGATTAAGATTCGCAACCCAAAAAGTAAAAGAGTGTTTAGGGATACCACGCTTGAACCAGACAGCACTATGCCAGCGTTTGGTTGTAGATGCAGGTCTCAAAGCTTCCCAGGTGAGCTTAGTGCTGAAGAAAATTTTCCTTGAACCATCTTGACCCCAAGAAAAAACATCTAGTCTGTTAGAATCCGAAGGTGGGTCCAGCAAACTGAGAGTGTTCCGGACTGTGAGCAGTAGAGGGTTACGGGACCTGCATGAAGGAAGTCTCCAACCATGCGGTCCAGTTCCCTGCGCCACCTTAGCATCCCGAGGAATGCCCATTAATCGTGGACCAACAGGACCAAGGAAGTCAATTAAAGGGCCCAAGACGCACCAGTTATCATACCTAAAACTCGCAGTTTGGCCATCTCCTATGGAACTCGCCAAGAGAGATTTCACCAACGGTTTCAGTGCATGAAGGTAACGCCACATCCAGGAGGAGCCTTGATTTGTCTCGGCTATCCATTAGTCAGTGTTCTTGAGCATGTGTTCCTTCATCCAGGCAACCTAAAGAGATCCACTATTGGTGATTAGCATCCAAATGAGCTTCATAGTCAACACTTTATTCCAGATAGCAAAGTTACGGAGACCCAGTCCACCTTCTTTCTTTGGCAAACAAATATCCTTCCAGGAGACTTTGGCAGCTGGACGTTTGATGATATTGCCAGACCACAAAAACGCGTTACACATCATCTCGATAGCTCTCAAGCAACCTTTTGGTAAGGCAAAGGCTGAGGACCAGAAGTTTACTGTGTTGTAGATAACTGCAGAGATTAACTGGAGTCTACCAGCGAAGGAGAGGACTTTAGATGACCAAGCAGTGAACCGCTCCTTAACCTTGTCTAGAAGCAGGGCATACTCTTCTTTCTTGAGCTTACTGTGAAGTAAAGGGAGACCAAGATATCGTACCGGTAGAGATCCAAGGGGGTAGTCGAGTTGGTCAAGTCCATCTAACGGGACTCCTGCCACAAACATTGTGGATTTGTCTCTATTCATGCGCAAACCTGACAGATATTTGAAATTGTCAAGCAAGGAAGCAATCTCTTGGATCGAAGTGATTCCGCCATCATAGAATATCATGAGATCATCCGCAAATGCAAGGTAGGAGATAATAGGATTTCTTCCGAGAGGATGATATCCTATCTGTCCTGCCGCAAACCTAGAGTTGAGCATATTGGTGAGGACCTCCATAGCAATCACAAAGAGAGAGGGGGATAACGGATCCCCTTGTCTTAATCCTATAGTTCCTCTGAAAAATCCACATAGCTCCCCATGGATATTGACAGAGAAAGAAGTGGTAGTCAGACATTGCTTAATCCAAACTATGAACCTGGGAGGGAATTGTGCAAATTCGAGCGTTCTCAGGATGAAATCCCACTTTACACTATCAAAGGCTTTCCTTAGGTCCACTTTCAAAAGAGCTCTAGGAGTGATGTTACTTCTCCCGAAACCTTGGACCATCTCCCTGGCCAAGAGCACATTTTCAACGAGCAACCTACCCTTGACAAACACAGATTGGGGTTGGATATCATTAGGGGCAATATGTTCTCCATCTGCCGTGCAATTATTTTGGAGATGGCTTTGTAGATCACATTACAGTAGGAGATAGGTCTAAACCTGGTGATATTCTCAGCACCTATCTCTTTAGGTATCAGGATCAAAGTTGTTGCATTTGTTTGCTTGAGGAGATTGTCTATGCTAAAGTACTCTTTGACAGCCACGATAATATCATGACCAATTATATCCCAAGAGGCTCGATAAAACTCCCCCGTGTAGCTGTTCGGTCCAGGAGTCTTGTTAGACGGCATAGAGAACACTACTTGCTTGATTTCAGCATCTGAGACCTCAGCTGTAAGGGAGTCAGAGAGGGATTGGTTCAACCTGAAAGGCGTGAATTCCCTAAGTTGATCAAGCTCAGAAGGGGAGAGGATGGAAGAATCTCCTCCCAGAAGGTCCTCGTAGTAGGATACACAGTGTTGCTTGACATCCTCCATATTGCTTAATCGCTGCCCATGAGAATCTACCAGATAGTGAATCTGGTTTTTGGCTCGCCTGGTTGCTACAATCTATGGAAGTAGGCTGTATTGAGATCCCCACACTCGAACCACTTAATCCTTACCTTTTGGTACAAAAATTTCTCCTCTGCCATAGCTAGAGTTAACCACTTTTTGTGAGCCACTTTCTCCACAACCGCAACTACAGGGGAAGGATTGGTCAAGAGAAGAGACTGGCAGTGAAGGAGTCGTTCTTGAGCTTCCTTGGTTCGATTCTCCAAATCCGAAAAGTGCTCTCTATTGAGGTCTCAGATGATGTTTTTCAGAGCTTTCAACTTCTTTGCCAAACAGTATTGAGCAGAACCTTGGTAGTGAGTTGTATGCCAAAACATCAGAAGCCTCGGGAGGAACTCCTCATTCTAAAGAAGGTAATGAGAAATCATAAAATGTCTACGACCTCTTTGCCTCGTGTCAAGATCAATTATGACGGGGGAATGGTTTGAAAAATCAGGTTCAGCAAAGTGAGCAAATGACAGAGGGAATTTGATCATCCATTCATCATTAATAAGGATTCTATCCAACTTCTTAGCAATAGGGTTCTGCTCCTGATTATTCCACCAAGTGAACTTGTTTCCTCAAATGGAGAGGTCTTGGAGACTAGCATAGAGAAGACAATCTCTAAACTCCTCCATCCCCTTCCTGACTCGAGTGCCTCCCGAGGAATGCTCTGAGGGATTAAGAGTTTGATTGAAGTCCCCTATCACTGTCCATGGCTGTGAATTGATGGAAGAGTCTCTGGACAGCGAGCAAACTTCCTCCCATAGCTGCTGTCTCCCGTATCGACAATTGACCGCATATACAAAGGAGACAATGATTTCACTGTCTTCGTTTGGCAGAGTAACTATGCAAGTTAATCTGTTTCGATTTGGAATGAATAAGGAGTTTCACTGATTGATCCCATACAACCCAGATTCTACCCAGCTCTGCAAACTCATAATTAGCTTCAAAATTCCAACCAGCAAAGGTGGACTGAACATACTTGTGCGACTTGTGCTGCTTAACACACTTCCCAACAAGACTGCCAAAAACTGGCTTATACTGCCGTCTCAACAAGATTGATATTGGTTTTACCACCAAATGTCTTATTTACCTCTCAAATTAGTCGGTGCTAAATAATTAATTTTATTTTACTTATCTTATTATCTTAAATTTGGTGTTTAAAGTTGCTAATTCATAGAAATCTATTCATAATTTTTTAACATGTGTAAAAAATATTTAACCAATTATTTAGACGTTAATCAGATATACAATAGATGCAAAATTTCAAATAAAAAAGTGTAATTATAATTAAAAATTAAAATAAATAAATTATCTTTCATTATGGTATTAAATTAAGTAAAGTGTGCAATATATACGTATGTTAATTTGCTTATGCATAGTCCATTATATGGTGGTGACTAGTTATATGGCAGCCACGCAAGTGAAAAGAAAACAAATAATCAGTTTCGATGGAAGAGAAAATATTCAAAAAGGAACCAACCGGTCCACTGGTAAGTCTAGATTTGAGTAGTATTGGTCACGGAAGTGCGAAATTTAACATGGTTTTTCCGATCACAGAAGATTAATGTTTGGACCTATAAAGTTTTGGAGATCATTCTTGAGTTATAAATATATATATATATATATAAACACTTTACTTAGTTAATTTGGGATCTAATCAATATGTGATGTGTAATACTTTATATTTCATAGTTCATATGTTAGAAACACACATTGTCTAGTTTTCTATTAATGAGGGATGAAATGTAAGAGACACGGCCGCATTAAATGCGTATGCACAACAGCACAAGTTATAATCACTCCAAGTAATGACATGAACGTCAAAAAAATAATTACACCGATGTTGTGTCATAGTCAAATCACTCTTCGACTAACAATATAATTAGAAATGATACATCCGGAGAATCTTTTGGGTACCAAATTCTGAGGACTAGGTATCAGTTTTTATATAAAAAGATATACTAACAAACTCAAATTTCGCAAAAGAATAGTAACACATTGTGTAGTTTTCTATCTTTAAAATAAAAGATAGACCGGTCTTAAAACTACTTCATTTCAAATTTGTTTTTGTTTTTGTTACTTGGCCAAGTCGTATTTTGTACATAATGATGGATTGATGGGACACTACCGAAGAAAAGGTCATTGACCATTCTTGATTATTTCCATTCATAATAAATAAATCCATTTCTTTTCTCTCTATAAAGGGACCTCCATCTAAATCTAAACAGATCATTGTCCCAAAACCAAAATACAAAGATGAAGTTTCACAAAATCTTTTTTGCAATCTCTCTGATGCTCGTTGTCTCATTAGTTAATGCAGTTGACTACTCAGTTGTTGACAACACCGGTGACTCTCCGGGAGGAAGGAGATTCCGAGGAGAGATCGGTGGTGTAAGCTACGGCACACAGTCACTAAGATCTGCAACGGACTTCGTGTGGCGTTTGTTCCAACAAACCAACCCTTCAGACAGAAAGTCCATTACAAAGATCACACTGTTCATGGAGAACAGTAACGGTGTAGCCTACAACACGGGAAACGAGATACACTTTAACGCGGGTTATCTCGCGGGTGTATCGGGAGATGTAAAGAGAGAATTTACCGGTGTGGTTTATCACGAGGTGGTTCATTCTTGGCAATGGAACGGTGCGGGTCGGGCTCCTCGTGGCTTATCGAAGGGATAACGGATTACGTGAGGTTGAAAGCAGGTTACGCTCCGAGCCATTGGGTTGGGCCTGGTCGTGGTGATAGATGGGACCAAGGCTATGACGTTACCGCCAGGTTCTTGGATTATTGTAACGGTTTAAGGAATGGGTTTGTGGCCGAGCTGAACAAGAAGATGAGGAATGGTTATAGTGATAACTTCTTTGTTGATTTGCTTGGGAAAGACGTGAATCAGCTATATGGAGATAGTACAAGGCTAAGTATGGTCAATGAATACAAATAATATGAAAACCATCTCAATATGGTGTTGAAAATAAGAAATAAAACGTTTAGTGAAAAAAATAAAAATGATCATGTGTAATCTCTCATGGTGTTGTTAAGTTTTCTAGCTATTGGATTAGACAAATATACGTACGTTGGGACGTCTCTGCATTAAAATATAAGGTCTTGCGAAAATTGGTATTGTTAAGTTAAATAGTCAAAGATAAGTATATTGAGAGTTGATTTAAAACATTTTATGTCAGATAAGCAGTGTTTGTTCGTGACCGTTGGTGGACTCAAAAACACTCTTTCTTGTAAGTTGTCCACAAGTTATCTTTATTCTAGGGAAAGCAAGATCTATCGGAATGTTAAAAGTTATACGTCTTGCAACAATTAAACGACATAATTAAAAGTTAATTAGATGATCTACCTTACAAGAAATCATGCATAATGGTATATAAATGATAAAAAATCGTTTAAAACATATTTTTCTATCTATTAATTCGTTCATCAAACAAAAATATTCTATAGGGAAAATACACTCATACATAGTTATATTTGCTTTATTTCAAAATGCTTTTGCTAATCTTTGTATCGAGAATTCAGTCGTCCATGGCTGGACATTCGGGTAATCCGTTCGGGTTCGGGTAAACAGGTTTAGAAAAATAGAACTTATTGGACATTTTTAGATATATGGGTTCGGTTCGGTTTGGGTACTATCGGGTTCGGGTCGGTTTTGGTTACAAATTTTAGAACCCGATTAGTACCCGAACTACCGGGTACCCGAAGAAATATAATTAACATTAATTAAATTTAAATAAATTTAGTTAAATTTTGACTTATGTGACAAAATATTTGAGTTATTTTGATTATTTTTGATATTTAGGTATAAAACTAAATGAAATATTCAAAATTATAATCATAATTTTGGGATAATTGCATTATATTAATGATAAATATTATAAATATGTTTATATGTTCAGGTTTAATGGGTACCCAAATGGGTATCGGGTATTACCCGATCCTAACCCGAACCTACGAATATTAGAAAATAGAATCCAATAGAGTTTTATAGGCAAACCCGTACCCAACCCCAGCCAGGTTTTTCGGGTCGGGTTCCGGATTGAGTATTCGGATACGGTTTTAATGTCCAGGCTTAATCACGAAGATTAACCAGCTATAATGCGTAATCGCCTACTTTCCACGAAAATTGATACTTTAAGTTAAGTTTTTGATAATTCAGTCAAAGAGAATGATAGACATTTGAAGTTGTGGTCGTGGTCGAATAAAAACACTTCCTTGTAACTCATCCATTAGCTATACTTATTAAGAAAAATAATACTAACACTTTAACTTTTTAAAAATCAACGAGAAGATAAGATTCACACTCGTTGACAAGTAAAAAAGAAAAAACACACCCAATTACAAAGAAGAGGACAAAAGAGTAATTTCACAAATTTGTGATAGAAACAGTCTCGTCTCCGGCGACGATGAAATGGTTGCTCGTCGCCGTGTTGACCGCTTTATCAACGATCTTTTCCTCCGCCGTAACACAGTCTCATCTCCTCCGTGGATCTCCGGTCAATTCTCTATGCGCTGATCTCATTCATCCTGCTAATTACTCCTGCACCGAACACACTGTACTGTAGTCTCATCTTTTTTATCTTAGAACAGAGATTTCATTGAATCAGTCGCAAAAAAAGGCTTTTTTTATATTTTTTTGGGTTTTTAGATTGAAACAAAGGATGGTTACATATTAGCACTTCAACGTGTGGCATCTCATGGCCCAAGACTTGAATATGGTCCACCTGTTCTGCTTCAGCATGGACTCTTTATGGTAAAATCTTGTTTTAAAGGCTTTAGCTTTAACATCTCTGTTCTTGGTAATATTTATGTTTACAATTGCTAAAAAATTAATCTTTTTTTTTGTTGTTGTTGTTGTTGTTGTTGATAGGCTGGAGATGCGTGGTTCTTGAATTCACCAAAAGAGTCACTAGGTTTCATTCTTGCTGATCATGGGTTTGATGTATGGGTTGGTAATGTTCGTGGTACACGTTACAGTTATGGACATGTAACTTTATCTGAAAGTGATAAGGTATGCCAAAGATTTATTTTGTCTTTGTTCCTCTGTATGTATGAGCTTTACCTAAAAAATGTTCATTTTAGTTTTGGTACAACAACCACTTATTGCCAATAAAAATGATTAATGCTGGCAAGAACAGGTGATGTTGGTAATGTTGTTGACATTATAGTGTGGAGAAAGGAGGATAAGAAAAGTAATGCTTTTATATGCAGGAATTTTGGGACTGGAGTTGGCAAGATTTGGCCATGTATGACTTGGCAGCAATGATTCAGTATCTGTATTCAGTCTCAAACTCCCAAATCTTCCTTGTTGGACATTCTCAGGTCATCATTCTACTGAATTTATAAAAGTGTGTTCCTTTTTGTTGATTTCTAGTAATTGAACTTTGGTTAATTTGTTTGACAGGGGACTCTCATGTCTTTTGCTGCTCTTACTCAGCCGCATGTCGCAGAAATGGTTGAAGCAGCAGCGTTGCTTTGTCCAATATCATATTTGGATCATGTCACAGCTCCACTTGTTGAAAGAATGGTTTTTATGCATCTTGATCAGGTACTCTTGGCTCTCAAATGTCATACAAAGCGATTTCAGAGAATCAAGTTTAACACGTTTACTACTATTTACAGATGGTAGTTGCTCTTGGGCTGCATCAAATAAACTTTAGAAGGTTGTGACTTTTTTTTCCTTTTCTCGTCTAGTTTTTCGTGTATGTTGTTAAAGTGACACATTTCTTTACTAACCATCTGGTCTGCTTATTTTCTATCTGTGCTTTCAGTGATATGTTAGTTAAACTTGTTGACTCGTTATGTGAAGGGCATATGGATTGCACTGACTTCCTCACATCCATAACAGGTTTTTTTTTCTCTTTTCCTCTAATCTCCCTGTAGTGAGACTTTCACTGTATGATTTTGTGCCTATTTAATCTTTCTTTTGGACTAATATCAACGAGTGGCAGGGACGAATTGTTGTTTCAATGCCTCGAAGATAGAATACTATCTAGATTATGAGCCTCACCCATCATCTGTCAAGAATATTCGACACCTTTTCCAAAGTAAGATCTCTTATCTTAAGTTTAAACCTTGATATAACTTGGTCTAATGCCATAACTTCTTGTGTGTTACATGGCCTAGCTTACCTACTCATGCTCTCTTTTGATTCAATTATAATGCCTTCAATCTTTACAATCATTTACTCCAGTGATTCGGAAGGGGACTTTTGCACAATACGACTACGGGTATTTCAAAAATCTCCGGACTTATGGGATGTCGAAACCTCCAGAATTTAAACTCAGCCTCATCCCGGGATCATTACCAATGTGGATGGGGTATGGTGGAACTGATGGTTTAGCAGATGTGACAGATGTGGAACATACTCTCGCCGAACTACCTTCCCGACCAGAGTTGCTATATCTTGAGAATTATGGTCACATTGACTTTGTGCTCGGCGCAAGTGCTAATGAAGATGTCTATAAGCACATGATTCAATTTTTCAGGGCAAGGAAAATGTCTACTAGTTGGTAAAATACTCAATACACTGTTCTGCCTTGCACGTAATTATTTTCTGCAACTATATTCACACATCTTATTGTAAATATCTCCTTACTAAAGTTGCTGTTTGAAGAGCTACTTTACACCAATCTAGATATGAACTGATAGAATAGTGACTAAAGTGAAATATATTGGACGTCAATGAGAAATTACCACACATTTAATTATGCTAAAATTAAGCATTTCTGTCTGGAGATTGTTCGTGTGGCTGATTCGTTATTTGTAATTTGGATGCAAAATCAATTGTGATAGAATTTTTTTTTTGTTGAAATTTAGATAGCATTGGACGCGAATTTTGCATCCAAAGATGACAATGAGTTGTTGCCCTAACAGAGATGCTCATTAAATCAAATATCTGACTGACCCATCCTTAACTACACGTTTCCAGTTTCAGCAAAGATCATCAGTTTGTACTTAAGGCTCAAAGAAGCAAGCAGACATGTAACATATAAATTACCGCAAACTGAAAATATAAAAAAAGGGAGAAAAGGAAGATATCAAGAAAACACTACATTTAACAGCGCACTTGCTAAAATGGGTCACGTTTAGAAAATGTTACTGGTCCTAGTAAGTAGCCTTTGAAGTTGTACCAGAAACTGAGCAATACGATGATCTGTCACGGGATAAAAAAAGAAAATCATACTCTCTCAATATTCTTGTTCCTTACTTGAATGATGTATGTGCAGTGCAAAAGCCCTTGGGATTCCACTGATGTGGCTGTTTTTTATATCCTTTGGCTGAAGTACATGTTCATAAAGTATCTTGACGGGTTGAATCCGCTTAAGATCACTGCAAAAATGGAGAACAAACTTGAGACGATGTTTACGCTTTTTTGAGGAAGAGGAATCTGTGAAACCAATGAATCTGATTGAACTTACAAATAGGGGACAGGACAATCACCACCCCGATTGGGTAGAGGAAGAATGTTGTTCGCTCCAAAAATGGAAGTACTATATGAATTCACAACAAACAATGCTGTTAGCCCCAAATTATACAGCAGATATATTAAGGATGGAAAGAAATTTATGAGACTTACCGTCATATCCTAGGAAGTTAAGATAATGGTAGTACGAAGCCCCGACCATGAAAAGCAGATTTGATAACAGTAAAGGGATGAATCCGTGCGTTATCAGGAGTGGTGATAAGAAATAATGTATGACTACCACACAAGATGAAAGTATAAGTCATAAATAATCCCAGTTTGAGAATTGAGTAATGTATTTGAAGGTGTAATTACCGTAGAGCAGCACAAACATTGGAAAGAACGAGTTGCAGTGAACATCAAATGTATACAGCCTATAGAAAAATGGATAGAGGTTATTCATGAACATACTCACACAGGTAGAGATTATAAATAGGAGAAACTATAATATGAATACTGAACTACGAACATGAAATTTTCTGTTTTGGAGGTTCTAACTCATCTTAGAGAGGGAACAAAGTAACCAAAAGAAAGGAGGTGAAAAGATAAGATATAGTCCATAAACTTACCATTCAACGCGTTGTTCCACCACATGACTATTTGGAGCCTCCTCGCGAAGGTAAGAGTTTGTCAAAAACCTGGTAATCCATATCTTAAGTCAGAAAAACAGTGTATATTTGATAAACTGTGGTGTAAAACTACAAGGAAGAAAACTGTAGAGAAGGATTCAAATTTGTGGAAGAGTGATTGTCACAAAACTGGCAATGTTCATAAGAGGGATTTCAGTACCAAATCTTAAGAGCGTTTTTCTACCATGATATAATGAGCAAAACAAGAATAAGATAAGATAAGCAATTTTAGTAGTAAAGGGAGTAACAGTGTTTATAGCACGAATGAAACTAGTAGACATATCAAGCAAGCATAACATTTAAGCCGCGTAAGATTTGACACCAACAAATGTCTATGTCTATGCAATGATAGAAACACCTTACCAACAGCATGTAGCTATAACTGCCCCGGTGATTAAGAAATGTGAGAGCAAAACTGAAACGACTACGACGACAGCATGAGAGCCACTATGGTCATACCTGAAGTATAAACATCAGACTAAAATCAACAAGAAACATAATTAAATCGTATTATGGTCATAATCAAACATAATTACATATACAAAATACTTACGTGGCACAATAGGCTACAGTTGCAACAGCAAGAAGTAGGCTACAGATCACAATAAACGCAGGGTCATCACGTGCCCATTGGTTCTTAGTTTCTGAGAGAAAGGGAGAATAAGAGAAATTAAAGCAACTGCACTAAAACTCTCAGGCCATACGAAACTTAAGCTTATCTTTAGCATGAACTAACATTAAATTTTGAGTAAAGACGAGGACATAACGCAAAAAAGCTGCACAACTAGAAAATATGACAAGGATTCTCCGCTTGCTAGGTATTCATTGTAAATGTGGACGTCTCAAGGTATTTTCAGAAGAGAAAGCTAAATCATATAGAAGCAAAGATAAAAGCTGGTTGCATAGCATAAGGGTTTGCTAATGAAAGTTGAGCTTACGTTTGTGATACTTAGTGTGTTGATAGCTGATGCCAAAGCGCCCACATGCAAACAAACATACAAAAAGTAGGAGAATAAGAAACTAACCACATAGTAACTTGACTAAAAACATTCCAACATGTTGGATTAGACTACACTATTGATCTTCTCAATCTCAATAGTACATATAAAAGCCTTGCACAAATCTAAAACTCCCATCAAATTCTTATAGCAAAGGTGAAATGAAACCATCCCAAACTCTTGTTCACCTAGAACCTTAAACGGTTAAATGGTAATTCCATCCTAGTACAGCTCTCTAGTAAAATCCTGGGTGACTTTATTCCAGTTCTGGAACATATTTTAAAAAGACTTACACAACTTTGGGAGATGTACAAAGGTTAAGCATTTGCCAGAAAGTATACTCAACATCCATTTGCTGCCACTGCAATGAACACACAAAAAAAGAGTTTCATAGCCCAAAAGTCAAACTCGAACATGATGTAAAATGCATCATAGACTCAATTTCACCATTTATAAAAATTGCATTATCAATGCTTGCGCTTACAAATCCCCCAAACTACATGACCTCTATCTCTACATCAGTATCCTGAAAATATCTAGTTTATTAATCAGATCATGACACTCCCAACAGAATCTCTAGGAAGTGATCTACAACATCAGAAATTGCTAAAGCTAAGTGACACTGCGGAGCCAAAGAATCGATTCAGCTAAACCCGAGGTTTCTGCCCGTAATTTGATCTAAGAAAATGACGAATCTAAATCTGAGATCAAAATCCACGAACCTTGACGATACGGCGAAAATACTGAAGGAACATTGGATTAGCTCGGGATGAAGAAGATGAAGAACGAGATCTGGAAGTGGTAGGCAACATCTTCTCCTCCCTCGTTCCTGATCCAGATTTTGATTCTTCTTCTCCTTCTTCTTGAGATCGTTTTGATTCCAAGGATCGATCTCTCTGGTTCTCTGCGTTTTTTTTTGTTCCTTTCTGGTTATTTTCGGGTTTAGGGATTTGTTCGCTTATACCGCAATCGCACTCAGACGCTTGCTTCTTTTGGCTGCGTTTTTTACAAACCGTTCCATTAAAAGATAAAAAACTCTTCCCTAAAAACGGTCTAAGAATTTACTTGGGTTAAACGCTCTACAGTTGGTTATGGTGAGGTTATCGAGTCTTTGATTCTGCGGGTTCGAACCTAGCTTGCGACATCAATTTTTTCTCTTATTTGAACGACTAAAACGATGTCGTATGTCATCAAAATTTAACGGTGGATTGAACACCGTAAAACGATTTGGACGTTTTGGTATTATATAACACAATGTAAATTAATTTTGGATTTGAAATTCAAATTTCTGAAAAGTGCATATAATTTACCAAATCTATAAATTCAATACATTTCATTTGTGTAGCTATATAAAATTAAGGTTCTACTCTCTCCTTATTAGTCTATTTGGCAAGACAACTTATTTTGAAAAAAAGAATCATTCAAACTACAAATAAAACACATTTAATCATATATTTAACTCACACTTTAATACAAATACAAAGCTGAAATCATAGAAATTATACATTAACTATATTTTTTCATTCAATTTTATTCAAAAACATAGTAAATTGAAATATTAACTTCCATAACTTTTATTTTTTTAAGCGTAAATTTTCATTTCTCTTCCTATAAATATTTCATTCTTTAATTCTCTCATTCTCTCGTTCTTTTCATCTTTCTCATTCTAACAGTCTCTCACCCTCTTTCTCCATATCTCAAATCTGAAATATTTTGTTTTGTTGTAGTTGTATGAGTTTAATTCCAATTTTTAATTATTTTCTATATGTCATGATTTGTAACTTAAATTGTGTTTTTTTTGTTTTTTTAAAAAAGTTTCATCTCCATTGTCTATTTTAGATAATCATCTTATAAGTAATCATTCTCTTATCTTCCAATATATTCAGATATTTTCTATTAATTTTATGTTGTAATATGGGTTGAAAATTAATTAAAACATCAATATAAGAGTTTGATTCTAAATATACTAACATTTATTTCAATTTTTATTTTATTTCTAGCACCTAAGTAGATTATACTTATTTATTCTTTAATTTTCATATTTTTAGTTTAAATTAACATATGTCAAATAAACGATTCTATAGCTATAACAAAAATTTTAGATGTATTGGTGGAGATTTAGAAATATAAATTTCAATCAGCACAAAAAAAAAGGAATGAAATTGAAAAGGTTCATCTTCATTATGTACGTACTTTCGATGTTTTATTATTTTCTAACATATTCACGTATCTTTTTGTTAATATGTAATATTTCAATAAGTTTTACTTTTCTTTTTTGGAAAACTATAAACAAAAACCACATTGCATTACATATACTACCCAACGGGGTTAGTTTTTGTATTATTTCATGATTTGTTTTTAATTTTTTTTTTTGTATAAATGTAAAATTGTTTTCAATTAATAAACTGTTTTACAACAAGTGCAGATAGTAGAAAATTTAGTGGAGAAAACCAAAA
This sequence comes from Camelina sativa, assembly GCF_030686135.1. NCBI lineage: Eukaryota > Viridiplantae > Streptophyta > Magnoliopsida > Brassicales > Brassicaceae > Camelina > Camelina sativa. The sequence continues at coordinate 18,101,183 of NC_141898.1, read as the reverse complement.
CAATTTAAAAGTTTGTGTCATTACTCATTACACATATAAAACTATTATCATAGGCCGGCTTCAAAAGCGGCAATGCAAAACTGCAACATTGTGTTGAACCCGTTTTTCTCGAATTCATAATTTAATATGTTGTTTAGAATCTTTTGATAACAATGTTAATTCTTGTAACATTCGTGAACCAAAATTGTGGATTTTGGGGGTAAGTGTCGATCAACACCAGCAATTCCGGTTCGACCATATTGATTTAAATTGTCGTTTTGGTTCAGTTTGGTTTAATTAGGAAGCCCTAAACGTCGTATATAAGGCAGAACTCGACCTAGGTCGTGAAAAAGAAGTTGTTTTGTTGTTTTAGAGAGAAAAGAGAGAAGAGAGAGTGTTCTTGGGAGATTTGGAGATTCTTGGCTGGTTTTGGGAGATCTGTTGCTGTGAAGTGAAGATTTTGTAATAGGAACGAAGGAGAAGCCTTCCAAGGGGTTGGATTCGTCAGTTTGGATCAGAAACTTCCTGCAAAAGAGGTGAATGCTTGACCGTGGTTGATCTAAGTCTGAGTTCTCTTTTTTTTTTGTTCTTTGTTGTGTGTGGTGTTTTGCTTGCTTGGGTTGGTTGGTTTCATGTTTCCATAGGTTCCTGAAGCATTTGGGACAGATTGGAGACGATTTGAAACGGAGGTTCGACGTTCGGCTTCGTGCAGATCGTGCCTCCGAAGGCGGTGTCGATCGACACCATGGTCGTGTCAGTGTTGGTTGACACCGACCTAGCGTCGGTCGACACCATACTTATCTGAAACTTGTTTTCCTGGTTTGATGTGTTGTTTGTGTTTTCCTTAACAATGGAATCTCAGTTACTCTTGTGTATAGCCCAATAGATGGGAGGATTGCCTCACTAAGTATTTGTGAGAATACTTATCCATCTCAATTGTTGTTTGTGGTGTGCAGGTATGTGACGTGGAATCATGGCAATGAGGAGGAGGATGATTTAGGGTCTCGGTTATGGTGTTATGGTTATGTTATTGATGTGGGAACCTTGGATAGAGTTATGTTAGGTTGTTGGATATAATGGCTAGGAATTTTATTGTATTGATGATATGTTGGTTTTTGTATTGTTGGTATGTTTCCGCTGTGCATATTGGTTGTTATTGGTTTATTATTGAATTGTGGTTTGGTTGGTTTAATTAAGTAGTATGAGATGCTTAATTATCAATTATATTATAAAAAAATAACTGGTCTGGTTGTTTCAATTTGGTATCAGAGCCCTCACGGTTCTAGGGCGGGTTAATGTATGGTGTTAGAGATTTAATGGAATTTAACTGGTGGAATTATTTCCCTGTTGCTTGGTGCATGATGTTGTGAATGGTTGTTGTGTGATGGAAATGGATTATGAGTAGTTAGTCAATTTAAGTGAGCATGAATCGGTTATGGTGTTACGTTTATGTTATTAATGTGGGATCCCTTGATAGAGTTATGTTAGGTTGTTGGATAGAATGGTTAGGAATGTTATTGTATTAATGCTATGCTGGTTTTTGTATTGTTGGTATGTTTCCGCTGTGCATAGTGGTTGTTGTTGGGTTATTATTGAACTGTGGTTTGGTTGGTTTAATTAAGTAGTATGAGATGCTTAATTATATATTATATTATAAAAAAACGGGTCGGGTTGTTTCAAATCTTCTTTTGGTTATTATTATTTACATCATCATATGATATTTAAGTTTTTGATATTATAAATTTTGGTTTTTGAATATATTATAAATTTTATTACCTCAAAAATAAGTTTTTGTTTCTTTGAAGTTATATGGATTGATCAAGGCAAGCTAATGATTGATTTAGTCTTCTTTAAAATGTTGCTTGGAAGAACTTGATCATAAGTTTGTAAGTGACTAATAAGCCTCGAGCCTCGAGGTAATATAACTGTGACAACCTGTCCCTTGGACCCCACTAGTCCCCCGCTAACCGCCCTCATGGACCCCAAGCTGGCCCTGCAGGACATCGATTCTAACCCCTCACCGTGGAAAGGAACTCACATCCAAATCCATCAATAGGTTATTGGTGAGCCAGACGTTCCTCGAACCCTGGTCCCCACCCTTTAACAACCTTCCCACAGGACAAGCTGTCACCAATTGATTTCCTTTCCACGGTGAGGGATTATGATATGATCATGAAACCATCCAAGACGACTCTTGAGCCTTGTTCAACAAAAACGAAGTCGAAGATCAATTCTTCCAGCCAAACAACTATTTGAGATATATTCTTACCTCATTTAGAGCATATCTCGAAGTGAAATCAGTCCAATCAAAGTTCAGATGAAGGAGTTATTCATTTTACAAATGAGGTAAACTCATGGCTACGCGACTTGGACCTACGAGCATTCAAAGGAGGATTTCGACCGAACCAGAAGAATTCAAGCTATGAACCAAACTGTTCTGGAATTTTGATCCATCATGGAATCACGGAGAATTGGAATCACATTAATATCAGTTCATATGTGAAAGATATGGATATTTCAAGTCAGTGGATCTATCCCAGTTCCAGTTTCACGTCTGAGCCAAAGATCGTATTACGCAGACCAGCTCAGCAACAATTTCGACCCGAAATCAGTTAGAGGATGTCAATGGATCTCTTATGTTTCCAACAAGCGCAAGAACACAAAATTTGGCCAACAAACCACAAAGTTACGCTTCATTTTCCAAAGGAGGTCAATCTAGTTCTTCACATGAAGAGTTTTAGGTCCAATTGGTTTAGGTGCTTCCAGAATTATTTTTGGCAGCCAGGAGTTGTTTCTACTAAGACCAAGGTGAACAAATCATACAGCCCATGTTGTTTCTCATCAGCAAGTTAGACCAAGGAGTCAAAGAGAGAGAAGATCAAGGAAACACTTACCGGGTCAATTCAAGAGCTTATGGCCAAAGAGAGCATGATAATTTCTATTGGGGATGATATCTATCAAGTCCAGTCTACTTTAAGCCTAATACAAGCTCCAAAAAGCCCAAAATAATCACTTTAAATTGTGGTCAAAGATGAGTGACGAAAATTGAGTTCAAGTCACCTTGGGAAGGGATACTTACACCAAGAGTTGAATCTTCATTCAACTTACTATCTTTAATGTCTTTTAGTTTCAAGAAATATTTGGCTTTGTAATCTCTACATAAACACATGTAATCTCATTTGAGAAAATCATTCAATCAACAAGTCTTTTATCTTTTATTTGAGAGTGGTAAACTCCTTTGTTCCTTTGGAACTTGTTCTTTCTCCTTGGTGGGTTACATCAAAGAGTTTTCAGTATATCAAGTGATTCCGCCGCACTTGACGTTGTCATTCACTAGCTGAATATTGAAGAGTCGTTACAAGAGAGTCTATGGCACAAGGATTTTCGGGATTCGTCTCACGCCTTGTCATCTATCTCCGCGAAGCTTCTATCCAAAGTTCCACTGCCTTGCTTTGTTTGGTTTGTTTTAAGAAAGTTTGGGGCATAAGGATTTTCGAGTTCATCTCACGCCTTATCAGTCTACCTACCTTAGAGCGTCGATTCCTTGGGAGAATCACATCAGGTTAGGATCGATGCCCTGCAGGGCCAGCTTGGGGTCCATGGGGACGGCTAGCGGGGGGCTAGTGGGATCCACCGGATGGGTTGTCACAATAACTTAACACTCTATGCTTTTACAATTCAAAATAATCTAAATAAAATTTTAAAAATATGTTGGGTTTAATAAGCTCGATATCTAAATAATCATAACCATCCAAGTGCTTGCAGAGGACGTCGATTGGCTTCAGTCGACCTTCACATAATCTGATATTTGACGTCACCTTGCTTTGATCGAAATGGAACTATAGATCAAGGAGATATATCAAGCATCATACACCAAACAAATCTAAAAGAGGAACTAATTGCAAAAACAAAGACACGTAGTTATACCTCTTCCTCTTTATTCTCCCAGTCATGGAACTCAGCTCGAGCATGTTCTCTAGCTAATAATGCTTGCATACAATAAAACAATTTCGTACTCGGCCTGAATGAACTTCTCCCATACGATATCTGTGAACCCGCGTGAAGCTTCCTTAATCGATTTCTAATATATATATATACTAGATTAGGACCCGCCCGATGTGCGGGTTTAGAGTTTTTAAAATAAAATAAAATTTAACAATGAGTATAAAGTAAATATTTTTAGTAAGTAAAAACTATCTATAAAAATAAATAGATACACGGAGGTGTCCAATGTGAAATTTGGTGTAAAAGATGTAACTCTACGGTTGAGACTATTAATCACGTTTTCTTTGAATGCCCTCGCTCGTGTGAAGTTTGAGATTTATCTCCGACACTGGTCTCTTCAGAGGGTTTTCCATATGTGTCGGTGTACTCGAATTTGGATTTTGTTTTCTAGAGGGATGCCTCTCAACAGGGTGATCCTGATCAACTTTTTTAATTACCATAGATTTTATGGGCCATCTCAAAGACCATAAATAAAAAAGTTTTTCAAAGTTTAGAAATCAAGGCAAATGATATAATTGCACAGGTTTTTGGGCGATAAGTTAGCCTGGGGAGAGGCGCTCTCTTTTACGACAGTCATGTCAGCTCCATCTCCATCTTCGGATGTCTAAGTTTCTTCACCTCGTTGTCAGATTGATGGTTCTTGGAAAGCAACCAATGTGCATTCAGGATTGGGCTGGTGGTGTTGCGTTGGAGCGAACCTTGTTGTTGGGGGCCAAGTGTCTAAGACGGAGCCCCTCCCCCTGCATTCGGAGTTAGAAGCGTTGTTGTGGTCCATGGAGCGGATACGTGCTGCAGGGATCGCTTGTCAATATTTTGAGACTGATTGTGCTAAGTTACTCACTATGGTGCAGTCCCCTGAAGATTGGTCATCTTTTGCAACCTGCTCGATGAGTTTAACTCGCTGGAGTCATTCCCACTATTCTCCATCTCTTGGATACCACGTGCGTCAAATACAAAGGCAGATTGTCTTGCACGTGCTTCGTGTTCTCTTATCTCTGAAGTTTCTTTTTAAACCCTTTCCCTCCAGCTTGGGCAACTAACCAAAGAATTTCCTTTTAATTTATTGTTTGGTTGAAAAAACAAGAGTAAATAGATACACTTTTAGTTAAAGAAAATAATTGTAGATGAGTTTAAAGTTACTAAAATAAAATTAAATTTAAAAATGCATTTATATTTAATTCTTTTTGTAAGTAAAAACAATGTATAAAAGTAAAGAGATAAACTTTTAGTTATAGAAAATAATTGTTTTCTTTTTTTGCTATAATACACTAATAGATATCCATTTACAAAACTACTATCTCCATTACCACTAAAATTGTATTTGTACACACAAATATATTTTGCTGTTAAAATTTATTCTTTAGTATTTACTACTACCAATAAATTGTCTTTATAAACACATTAAATAACTTATTATATGTCTCTTCACTTTAACATTTTTATAGTTACAAAAACGCATACGTTAGTCTTACATATTCATATCTTATATATGACAATAGCAGTCTTTTAAAAAATATTATTTGATTGGTGAAAAAAATATGAGACGATCTATTTTTATTTTATTTTTTAACTTCAACAGTCTTTTTCTTAATGTAAAGGTGTGTATTTACATTTTTTTTTGAAACAGTAATTAATTGCATAATTTTCACAACCATTTTTAATCTTATATAAAAAAGTAATCATTTTTCTTGTAAAATTCACAACTTAAGTAAACAATAATATAATTTCGAATTTTATGATATATATATATATATATATATATAATTTCCATATAATGATCTTTTCTAAATTTTTAAGCTGTTTAAATTTTATAATTTTCTTAGAATTGCCTTTTAATATTTTCAAACTGTTAAAGCAAAACTTTTGTTTTACATTTGGAAGTTTACAAAAGTTTTTTTTCTTTAATAGATTTTAAATAAAATTAGGTTTTCTTTTCTTTATTTTACTTTTATATAAAATTTTATGGTAGGTTTTGAATTTTTACATTTTTATTTTTAAATTTTTTAATAAATTTAGAATTAACAAGTGTCAACATCTGAATGATACAATTGACAAGTGTCACGATTTTGTTAATGAGTAACTTTGACATCAAGATTAATATATATATATATATATATATGTGTGTGTGTGAACGCAAAATTAATTTTAAAGAAGAAGAAGAAATCGAGTACTACTTGTAACGCCCGGACCGTCACCTCTTAGTGGGCCCCATGTCCAATCCCAATCCATGGGCCCACTAGGCCCGTGAGCCCATCTCTACCCGACGGCCAGTTTGATACGTCCGGGAGGCTTTAAAGACTTTTTACCGTTCCTACAAATCACCACATGATCTTTCCCTGTGTTTTGTCCTCACTCGCACAGTTCTGACAGTCACTTCCTAGAAGGTCACCCATTTAAACCTGTTAAATTTACATTGACCAGTTGATATCCGTTTAGGGCCCGTTAAGAGTATGTGTAAGTTTAAAATGACTAGATTTTAAACCGCGGTGCACCGCGGGACAATTATTTAAAAAATAGTAACATTTTTTTTTGTTTTATATATTTAGTTTGTTTTGTTTAATTAAATAATAATTTTGTTTGGATTGTCAATTATTAGAACAATAATAAGGGAAATAAATACCTAAATATGTAATTTATAAGCTATTGTCGAATTAAGTCACAATTTTACCAATGATTTAATTGTTTTACAAAATTTTGGTTAAACTACCCTGATTTAAATGTCTAATATTCTTATATTAGTGGTATTGACCAAATAATTAAAGGAGATTTAACCCTCGTTTCAAAACCGAATTAATAATATTTTATATTTATACTAATGTTAATTCAAACCGTCATGTTAATAACATGTCCCGCTATATAACAACTAACCGTCATATTAGTGGTTTAACCCGTGTGTCAAAACCGTCATATTAGTGGTTTTGGTTGTGTGTTGTGTTTTGTTTGTGAAGTTGATATTTATACATGGAAAATGCTTGATGAGTAAGGAGTTTACTATTCGTAGCAATAATGAGTTGATAACATTATCGCATAATAATATTCAGTTTCTTAACATTGTATATATTATATTAAATGTTTTTCTTGAAGGTAAAGTTAAATATACCTTTATTAACGTTATAATAATTATTGCGATTGTAATCATTTGTTACCCAAACTCGACTGTGTCATTTAAATTTAAGAGATCATACAGTCTCTAAAGATCTATTAAAATAGGTTTGGAGATTTTTATGGGATTAAAAATTTAATGCGTAGAGTTGTTTTTGGAAAAATCGAAATGTATAGATGTTGTCAAGCTATTTATAACAATAAATGTATCAAATTAGGTCGATTTAAATAGTTTTATTAAATGAGTTTCCAGGAATTGTTATTTTAGGAAAATAGTTAGGGGTTAATGTTGTAAATAAAACAAATTAAATAACCAAAACTTCAAGGGCATAACACAAAGTGTACTTCAAAAATAATAATATAGATAAATACTGTATATTATATGCTCTTTTATAGAAACTTCACTATCTTGGTAATGTTTTAATAAAAGATCATGATTTATTTGGTGTTGTATTTATTTTTCATTAATTATTAAAATCAAATTTTGTTAATTAATTAACAAAAAGAAGAAAAAGTAAACTAATTGATTATCAAAAGTCAAAAGTATGAAGATCTAATCGAAGCTAATAACATTCAGCACGGTAATAATGGAAACAAATTTTGACAGAGCTACGAGAGAACAATTTCTTAAAGCATTTGGAAAACCTACATCTCTTCAAGAATAGAGCTACCACTGACGGTGGCGAAAAAGGGTTGTGTATGCTTGGAGCGTGACGATGGCTGAAAATTTGCCTGGATTAGAAAGCAAAAAAATTGAGAAGTGAGATTTTTGATAAATCACAAATTGAATCCGAGAGACAGAGGCACACCAAAAGAAAAAGAAAACAAAAATCCTAGAGAGTCAAAAATCCCTAAATAAAACATCGTCGATTGTCTTATAGATTACAGAAAATTAAAAAATTGGGCTATCCGTTTGATTTCACCTCAGTAATCAGGCTTAATTGGTACACCCATATAAAATTCTTTATTTTATAATGGTTCAGATCCAAAAATATTATACACGGCCCGTTAAGGTCCGCAGGTTTAATACACAGTTTAACATCATTATGTCCACTTAGGCAAAAAAAAGCTGATGTGTATTAATTGTTTTAATTTGATTGACTACTGATTTTATCTGATTTGTCAAGAATAGCATGAATGTTAAAGCTGAGGTGTCACACTGTAAGCATACTAGTTTTATTGTATTGATCGCCCACTATTTTAAAATAATCATAAGTTAAAGATTAATATAAAAATATATTTATTTGTAACCCCCATATTATTATCATAGTAATGGTCTACCAGTTTTTGTTAAAATATATTATATGCACTTATTGCACTTTTATAACTCTCATATGTTAGTGTTGGTACATTATCTGTTCATTATCTATACATTTAAATCAAATGATTTTTTGTTTTTGTTTTGAACCATAATTTTCTCTATAAACAACAACATGATTGCCCGCAAAGTGTAGATGAGGTATTTTTAGTTGTTTATATATTTTTATCCATTTATAGTTATGAACTTATGATAGAATCAATATATCTATGTATATATATATATATACATGATTTGATTGTTTGATATATATATTGAGTATTGTTTACATTAAATTCTATTTAAATATAAATTGTAGGTGTGATTGTTTATATATTACAGCAAATTAGCAATTTGTTTGGTTGTTGTTTGAAATGTTGAATAGATATATTTATTATTCACAATAAAATCTTGTTCATTTTGTTATGAGAAACAATTTCTTTTCCAAAAAGGTGGATAAAGAGAACAACTTTCATGTTAAAGTTCCTGAAATATATCAATTATGATTTACATATTTAGCATCTAATATAATTGTTCTCTATAGAGAAATTCTCTCAAACGGTTTTCTAACATTATAAAACTAAAAATGTATCACAAAATATTTTGTTTTAATTGTAAAATATAAATCGTATTAACTGTAATACAATTTAAAATTCAATAAAACAAACATCAATAATATAATAATATTTAAACTATTAAAAGAGTTTCTAATTATTTATAATTAAGAAAATGATAAGTTTATCTTGCTCGCCTCTCCGTTGTCCGGTTTTGACCGGCGCTGTGAGAGGGCCACCACGTTTTTCTCTTTAGCTCAGGTTCTGGCACTTGTGTGAATCGACAAGCCTCTGAAGTGCCCTGAAGCTTGCGGTGAAGGGGGAGTAGTTTCGCTGCTTGTGACGGCCACCTCGTGGTGTTGACGGCTCTCCTCCGTTTGACTCTCTTCGCTAGTCGACGGCTTGAGTTTCGACGGAGATCCAACGTTTTCATTTGCGTCTCACGACTTCTACCAGCGAGGATCTGTTTCAGATCTACTCCTCCTCCTTCGCAAACCCTACGACGGATTCAAGCTCTGCTCCACGTTGCTGGAGCGTGGCTTCTCCGTCTCTTTGGGTTTCTCAATTTTCAAGTCTCTGCTTGGAAATCAGCCACGTCGACTTGCAATTTCCGGTGGTTGGGCTTATCTCCGATGGGATTTCTTGCTGGTTGACGGTATTGTTCCTGACGTTTGTTGCCCCTGTCCCTTCCGTGTGGGTCGTCTCGTCTGTCGGAGCTGATGGCACCGAGTGCTCTTCTTTGATTGCTCTTGCTTCCCTCCTTCAGATAGGTTTCAGGGCACCGCTGCCTCACGACTTCAATCTGATCTCAAACTTTGACGATTTAGCTTGTCTTCGGGATGAGATCTTTCTGTTTGCATTTTCTGCTAGAGGACAGCTTTCAGTTTTTGTAAGAGAGTGACCATGTTTGAAGTGTCAAGTGTATGACATCGTCTCGGTTCTCAGATTATGACTTTGGTAGCTACAGTGGTGTTGAATTTTGGTGATGGTATAGCTTCCGGTGGTGGTTAATTTGCTGTCTCATTTGTTGACGTCACAAGTTTTTATTAGCTTGTTGATTATGCTTCAAGGCCTGGTTTTGAATGTGTCTAACTAGTGCGGTTGCTTTGAGTTGAAGTTAGTATTGCGATGAGTTCTCGCCTTTGGTTGTTTTTTGATTTGTACTCTAGAGGAGTTAGTAAGACCGATGGTGTTCGATGTGGTTATGAATAGCTTAAATCATGCTCTGCGCTAGCCGACTTCAGGGATTGAACTTGGTAGAGGGAGCTCACATCTTTCGCAGGATTCGGTTCGTGAGGTTCCATTTTGGGAAAACTCATGGATTTGATTGATGAGTCGCTCTCACATGACGCGGGAGGAGTATGTGATCAAGGACTTTGAGTTTCTGCTGTTGACGGCCCATCCTCGGACCTCCGGTGAAAGGCTTCTAGTGGTAAGATTCAAGCGCAATTTGGTGTTTTCAAGTTGCAGTCAGCCTTCTACTTCAGCTACTTATCTAGGAAGAACTTCAAAATCGTCATCGCTTCATCTAATTAACTCTTTCAGCTTCAACGCTTTAGTCGAGTGGATGGACCAAAATTTGTGTACCACAATTTATGCTTCCATGTTTTTACTTTTTTTTTGCCATGGGACCATTTGTATAGGTTTATAATCTTTGATGGTAAACCTGAACTGTTTTCATTTCAATGAAATATTTACATTCTAGCAAAAAAAAAGAGAAAATGATAAGCTGATCATTTAAAATTAACTATATAGTTAGTGAATACAAATAAACAATTCCAAAGCCATAATGACTTTTAACCAAGAAAATATTTAGTCTCTCGATACAAATAAATTTTGTTGGTATGCTCTTCACAATGAAAAGTCTCAAAAAAAAATTAGAAAAGAAATTAAGCAAGTCCTTATGACTTTTAACCAAAAAAACCAAACTAATATTACAATCTCGTCCAACGCAGGAGACTCAACCTAATATTAAGTAAAATAGACTCTCAAATGTCATACTATTTCTTTTTTTTCTTGTCACCTTAGCATTTTGTTAGTTCATTAAAAAAGTCTTTTCGTATAAAATTTTAACATAAGTTCTCAGTTTCATTTGATTTTTCATCTTTTTTCAATCATCTAATACATTATATAATATTTTATTAATATAAATAAAATTTCAAGAAATGTAAAATTGGATTCATGGTTCTCATGGATTCATGAAATACTTTATTAATACAAATAAGAAGACGCAAAGGTCTTGATGGAATTTATGGCTTGTTTGGAGGTGATTGTTTTGCTCATGGTTTTCTTCCACATGATGACAATTGTCTCTAGTCGCGTTTGTCAGACAGATCTCGCTTCTGCTCCCGCTTACAGAGGTCATCATCTTTCTCATATCTTATTCCCCAGTTTCAATCATTCCCATCATATTCCAGTCTAGGATTCAAGAAAAGAGAATTAACACAATCTCAAAAAAACTCTCTTTATTACTTTAGGAAAAATACCTCAAAAACCTAAAGTTCACAAACTCTCAAATCTTGAATAATAGGAAGTCACAACCCAACATCTCTATTTATAAAGAACTACAAAACCTCACTTTCCTAGAAGACAATTTCCTTAATCTCACAACTTCCTAAACTTCCAAATCTAATCTCTTTAGGCTTGCTTGTGCGTCAAGCTTACTCCAACAATCTCCTCCTTAAGCTTGAAATGCATCTTCTCCAAGTCCTGAACTCCCATGAACTCCCTCATCTCCTTAAACCTCATGTTTCCCACTGCTTTAGTAAGTATATCAGCCTTTTGTTCGATTCTCGGAACATGCTCAACTTCAACCTCTTCATTCTCCACATATTCTCTGATAAAATGAAAACGCCTCTGTATATGTTTACTTCTACCATGGAACACGGGATTTTTTGTGAGAGCTATTGCAGATTTATTATCAATCCGAATGATAGCTTTCTTGGCTTCAATCCCGGTAATTTCACTAAGTAAGTCGCGCAACCAAATAGCTTGTTTAGTCGCTTCAGTTCCAGCCATAAACTCTGCTTCACACGAAGATAAAGCCACTACATCTTGTTTCTGTGAACACCAAGAGATAGGAACATCTCCTAAGTAGAAGATATGACCGGTTGTGCTGCGACCATCGTCTGGATCGATACTAAGACTACTATCACTATACCCGACTAACCTTGGTATCTTCGAGTTTCTTTCAAAGGTTAAACCGAGGGATGTCGTACCTTTAAGATATCTCAAACACTGTCTCATCGCAGCTCCATGTGACACTCTAGGACTGTGCATATATCTGCTCAAGACGCCTACACAGTACGACAAGTCAGGTATTGTGTGAATTAGATAACGACGACACCCAATTTTCTTTCTGAACTCTGTAGCATCGATTTCCTTCTCATGTTCTGCTTTTGATAACATAAGTCCAACCTCCATTGGTATCAACTCAGAATTACAGTCCGCCATTCTTTTTTCTTCCAAAATCTTCTGAGCATATCTCCTTTGACTTAACACAATGCCATTCTCATGTTGAATTACTTATATCCCAAGATAGTAAGTTAGCAATCCAAGGTCACTCATTTCAAATTTAGCAGCCATCTCCTCCTTAAATTTGTAAATGATTGACTTGTCTGTACCAGTGACAAATAAATCATCTACGTAGACTGCAATAACCAAAGTTTGTGCTTCCTCTGTTTTTCGATACACAGTCGGCTCCTTTGAACACTTTTTGAATTGTAGTTCCTCAAGAATTTGGTTCAGCTTGTTGTTCCACGCCCTTGGAGCTTGTCGCAACCCATACAAAACTTTATTTAACTTGTAAACCTTGTCTTCACACCCGATTTTCTCAAATCCTTCAGGTTGAGTGACATAGACTGTTTCCTTGAATTACCCATGGATGAATGCTGTTTTTACGTCTAAATGATGAATTTCCCAACCATTAGCCGCTGCAATGTTTATGAGAAGTCTTATGGTTTCAATGCGTGAAACGGGAGCAAAGACTTCCTCAAAATCAATCCCTTATACTTATTGATGCTACCATCAGAATTTCTCTTCAGCTTAAAAACCCATTTGAGTCCAATTGGCTTTATTCCAATAGGTAGATCAACTAAATCCCAAGTGTGCAATTTTTCAATTGACTTAACCTCTTCGTTGCAAGCATCTATCCACTTGTTCGATTCTTTGGCTTCACTAAAACTTCTTGGTTCGTTGTTCAAACACAAGAGAAGTGTCTCTCCTTCTTCCTCAGCAAGCAAAACATAATCTCCAAGATACTTAGGGGTGTTGCTTTGTCTCTGGCTTCTCCTTAAAACAGGTGGATTATTGTCCACAACATCATCTTCCTCTTCGTGTTCTGCAGTCTCGTCTTCTATTATGTCTGGTGTGTGATCATTGATCCTTGTTCTGTTTCTGTCACCTTCGTTACCACCATAAGTGTCATCACCATGTTCAGGGTTGTTATTGGTTATTGCTTCTCCAAACACGATACCATGATTTCCAAAGTCACCAAGTGTGATGTTAAAACTTTCGTCACCATCTTGCTCTGCATTTTTCTTCCAATTCCAACCCTTACTCTCATCAAAGATCACATCTTTGCTAACAACAATTTTCCTTGTTTGTGGATCATATAGCCTATATGCCTTAGAACCTGGTTCTATCCCCAAATGGACTAACATTCTGGATCGATCATCAAGCTTCTTAAGTAGATGTTGATCAACCTTCGCATAGCTAATGCTGCCAAAGATTCTTAGATGATCAATACGAGGTTTCTGTTTCTTGTAGACTTCATATGGTGTCTTATCTGTTAACGCTCTTGTTGCAACCCTGTTTAGTAAATATGTAGAATGTCTTACTGCTTCTCCCCAAAGGTAATTTGGAACTTTCATATGCTTTAGAATGGTTCTTGTCATCTCCATCATTGTTCTGTTCCTTCGTTCCACAACACTTTTCTGTTGTGGTGTATAAGGTGCAGTAAGGTGTCTCTGGATTCCGGTATTTGCATAGTACTCGTTGAATTCTTGTGAAACGAATTCACCACCTCTATCAGTTCTAAAAGTTTTGATTCGAGCCCCTGATTCATGCTCTACTCGGTTCATAAAAATCTTGAACTTCTCGAATGCAGAACTTTTTTCTTTCAACAACGTGATCCACATATAACACGAGTGATCGTTAATAAGAACAAAGATAAAACGATTTCCAGCAGCCGTACTTGGTGTTATTGGTCCGCAAAGATCACCATGGACCAATTCGAGAACTGAAGAAGCTCTGTATGTGGTGGCCTGTGGAAATGTCTATCTCGTTTGTTTCCCAAGAAGACAAGAACTGCAGATTTCTTTCTCACACACTACTTGTGGGAGTCCTTGAACAAGATCTCTCTACTTCATAGACTTTATAGTTTCAAGATTTATATGCCCAAAACGAGCATGCCATCGACTGGATTCACTGATGGATGATAGGTTCAAATAAGCATTATCGTGAAAGTCCATACAAATCTTGTAGAGCCTGTTTTTTGACCTTGGAGCCTTTGCAAGTAGTAGACCTTGAGCATCGCGCATTGTCAAGTATCCACCCCTTAGCCTGATGTCGCAGCCAGCTTTCGTTGCTTGTCCTAAACTGATTATGTTACTCTTTAAATCCAGAATATAGTACACATCTGGCATTACTCTCAACTCCCCATTCATATCAATGAGTGAAATAGAACCTTTTCCTTTTATATCAACTCGAGAATCATCTCCAAACCTTACCTTCCCGGTAACAGACTCATCTATCTTTTCAAAATATCTTCTATCACCTGTCATGTGATTACTGGCACCATTGTCAAGATACCAGATGTTGTTTTCTCCTGTGTTGGTTTCAAACTTACTAGGAATACAACGCTTTTCATTAAAAAGAGTACCTCATGCATCATGAGTTCATCAGCATCTTGCGTATTTGTGACATCCAGAACTTGAGCTTCTTGTAATTTTAATAGACGATCTGGACAATCGAAAGCAAAATGACCTTGTTTGTCACATCTGAAACACGTGATGCGGGACGCATCTCTCTGTCCATTGTATCGTCCTCTGCCTCTCCCTCTGTAGAAGCGACCTCCATGTCCTCTGTTCCTAAAATCACTTGTATACTCGCGACTGTAGTTCTGTGTTTCCATCTTTGCATACATGAGTTTAGATTGATCCTCTTGCACATCACCTACTTCACCGATTCTCTCTTCGTAAGCCTTGAGTCGTCCGATGATGTCTCCAAAAGTAGTGGTATTAAGGTCTAACACTTGTTCTAATGACGCCACTATGCTGATAAACTTCTTGGGAGGAAGACAATTAAGAAACTTCTTAACCATCTTGGCTTCTTCAATCACTACACCAAGAGAAGCGGACTTCGAGGCTATCTCGGACATCTTTCCTGCAAACTCATCAATTTTCTCTGTATCTTGCATCTTAAGTCTCTTGAAATCGGCCATAAGTGTTTGTAGACGTGCTTCTTTAACACGTTCTTCCCCAACATGTCTCGCTTTAATGGCATCCCAAATCTTTTTCGCCGTATCCAGATCACCAATTTGCAGAACTAGAGCCTCAAATATGGACTGAAACAGTAGAGCCATAGCCATGTTATTCTTGTCATCGTCGGTTGCTGCTGTTTCAGGTTCAATTGCCTCCCAAACCTTGTGAACTTTTAATGCGATCTTCATTCTTAGCGCCCAGACGGTGTAATTTGTAGAGTTAAGCATAGGGCATTGAATAGATGTAGATCCTGCTCCTTCTTTTGGCGTAGCTGCAACTATAGTACCTTTGGACATCGCTCCCTAGGATATCGAGATGCTCTGATACCAAATCTAGGATTCAAGAAAAGAGAATTAACACAATCTCAAAAAAACTCTCTTTATTACTTTAGGAAAAATACCTCAAAAACCTAAAGCTCACAAACTCTCAAATCTTGAATAATAGGAAGTCACAACCCAACATCTCTATTTATAAGGAACTACAAAACACTTTCCTAATCTCTCTAGGAAGACAATTTCCTTATTTCTCACAACTTCCTAAACTAATCTCTTTAGGCTTGCTTGTGCGTCAAGCTTACTCCAACATCCAGCACATGTCAAAATCTCATATACAGGTTGAATGTGGATATCATGGAAGCTATGAGGAAAAGCAGCCTTAGACTTAGATTTTGTTACCCATAGTTATAACTTGAAAGTTAAATTGCATGTCAACAAGAGTTCTCCTAAGAACTTTGAATGTAAGATATATATGTATCTAAGTCCTTAAGATGCTTTAAGCTTATTTAATTTTCATTACATATTGTTCTAAGATGAATGAGCGTTTGTAGTCCAAATGGCACTCTACCTCTCAATCATAAGGGCTAGAAATCCAATTACAAGCATATAAAAATGGAGGGAGTCAATTAATGATTTAAACAGGGAAACATGAAGATTCCGTGTAATAGGAGGTTTCTACCCATAATTTAATCTGTGATCAAATCCACGATAGAACTTGAGAAAACAGAAGAACCTTGACGATACGATACGACGGAAGTAAGTCCCTGCAGCCTTTTGTTTGAAACAAATGTCAAATGTGCTATACATGTTTTTCCCTCTTTTGTTTTTTTGTGGGTAAGGACAAAACTTTTGTGATCTAAACATTTCATATAATATTTACGTCATTAAAAAAAAAAAAAACTTATGTTATGAGAAATTGTTTGTCCAGAAAAAAAACAGAAAATGTTATGAGAAATTTTGTAACTTAGAGGGACATGGCTAGGCCGGCCAAAATATATGGCCTAATAAAAGTTGGTTGCCCATTTACAAATAAATATGAAGTTACTGCTACTTGAACTTGCCACCTCTAGCGCAATATATATGACAGTAAGCACTGTATCAAATTATCATAAGACGTTTCTTATAATGACGCTTCTTAAAGTTAACACATAATATGATACCTAAAGCACCAGTTTGCTGGGCTATACCGGGCATGTACGGGAATGAGAGTCACTAAATAAACTTGCTAGTTTTTTCTTGCTAGGTTTTTCAATAATGCATTCACGTAGGTAGATACAAAGAAAGAAGACAATGAGCTGTTTTAATTTTATTTTTGCTTTTGTGGAAATATTGAAAGGCTTCAAACAGCTATTTCTAGTTAGCAGTAATAAATTCAGTAATTTTCAATGCATTTAAATAGAAAGAAGGTAAAACCATTAATAATATATATGGGAAAAATGTCATTTAAACCATGAACTTTCAAATTTTGGCCATTTAAACCATGAACTTTGTTGTAGGCCATTTTAAACATCAACTTTAGTTGACTAGCTTTTTTAAATATGAAATTTTGGTTGACCAAGCCAAAAAAGACATGACATTATATATATATAGATATATACTATAATTTTTAAAGCTTATTTTGGTGTTTTTTTCCAACTCATAATAAATATGAGATGATTTATAATATTTTTCTATTTATTTAAATCTTAGCTTTTTAGAGCTACTTTACATAAAATAAAATAAAATAAAAATGTTGAAAAAATAGCAAACATTAATTAATTATTCATAAAATTAATTTTAGCTAATTAAAATATATTAATTATATGTTAATTAAAAAGATACTTGTTAAATATACATTCAATACAATATGACACTAGTCACTATATATAATTATGGAGTTAGATACTTTACTAAAATTGGTTCAAGATACTTTAGTGATATCTTTGACGACTTATTAAATAAAATACACTAAACATAGTCTTGGCGCGAAAAATATTAAATACTAATTGATAAGGTTTCCATCTTTGAAAAAGTGGAAAAAGAGTCTCAAAGAATAATAAAGTTTTGAGTAACGCCCATCTATATAAACTCGAACTCTCCATTACATAGTTTCATAGAGTTTAGTAAAGAGATAAAAGGGATTTCAGAATTGGGTTTGAGATTTTTATTAGATATGGCTAAGAATTCAAGCAGCAACAATGTTAATGAAGGCAAGGGATTCCCTTTTGACCTCAACGTAGCACCACCTGCTGATGAAAGTTTTGACCTGAACGTGGAACCTGCTCATCAAGAGAATCACAATTCTCAAAATCCTGTTGACGAAGCTAATCCTGTTGAACAAGGAAATCCTGTTGGTGAAGAGAATGGTGGTTCTCTGAATAACTCGAATTCTCCCAGTGATCCGGATTCGTGTTCGGTATGTCAGGAGGCTCTGGTCAATAATAATGGTGGTAATCAGCGAACACTTGTTACGCTTAAGTGTGCTCACAGATTTCACTTGGGTACGTAATTTCTTTGAACTTCTTTGCACACCAAATTATTTTATTTTTATTGAATATAATTTTTGATTTGTGATGAAGGAAACAAATTCAATTTTCTCTTGTTGATATGAGTCATATACATAAATCCTTAATTTCCCAATCATATACCATAGATCATGCACTCTTTTGTGTTACTATCACTAGCTTAGTACGTTTTGTTGTCTGATGCGTTATTGTTATCTCATAGACATGTAACAATTTTGTGTTGATATTTTTCATGTGTATGCAGATTGTCTTGGCTCAGCCTATAATGCAAATGGCTTAATGAAATGCCCAAACTGTAGGAATGTCGAACCAGGTCAATGGCGGTTTGCAAACGGCGATTTGATTCAAGAGATTATGGATTCTGCAGCAGCAGAAGCAGTAGCAGAAGCAGCAGCAGAAGCAGAAGGAGAAGCAGAAGCAGAAGCAGAAGAAGAAGAAGAAGAAGCTGACAATGATTCTGGATTCTTCTCTGATCTGGTAATACGTCTTTCGTCTTTTGAATTCATGCTATTCTGTGAATGATATTTACAAAAACGATGCTTGTCTTACTATTGACCTCATCTAATATACATTTGATGTTTAGTAATGCTTGAATAATGTTCTGTGTATCTTGTAGGTCGTGAGATCAGAGTTGTGCCCTTTTGGAAACTCAGGTCATCGCTATCCCTATGAGTAAGATTTACATTAATAATGGTTACATGCATTAATATATAATACTTAAATGTTCTACAACTTTGGCAAAAAAATTTCACTTTAACATCCTCTCTCTCTCTCTCTCAAAACATCGTAGGGGTCTACAATGTATTTATGTAGAGTGTTCTTTCTTCATTGCTCAACACTTTTCTGTTCCTCGTCCTCAAGTCATTGAGACTTCAGATCCAAGGGAGCGAGGGAGCATCGACACTGAAGAAGTCCCTAATGGCAATGTTTCACCTGTGATTCCAGCAAGATTCTCTAATCGCAGCTCTGGCTCATATCCGTTGTTTCCGCATATTCCTGTACCATCTGAGAGAAGAATCTTCTGGAGGGTCTCACGTCCTGGGGTGATGATAGCTAGGCATTATATTTGCCATCCATATCACAATCACAGGTAAACAAAATATATCACGTATTCGATCGACTATTTTCAATAAAATTCCCTATATATATCTTTACCTTCATTTTTTTTTTCTATTTGTTGTAGTACCCTTGGAAGAACCGACAACTCAATGGTTAATACACCAATGGTTCAGTGTTATCCAAGCAGCAGCACAATGCAACTAAACTCTAATCCGTCATTTTTGGCACCGATCTCACGTGGTCATGACATAACAACCATGACTAGAGGAATCTCAGATTCTTGGTTACCTGGTTCGAACCAAGTCAATAGCATTGGCTCCTCTAACGTATGGGTGACTGATAAGCCTTTCTTGGAGCAGGTGCAACACATCATGATGGAAAGCGAGTTCTACACCATGGTTTATGGTGACAGTTCTGCCGGCAGAGACGAGACCGGTGGCAATGGAAACGACATGGAGGTGGAAGCGGCAGCCATGGAGGCGGAGGAACCAATGGAAACGGAGGAATCGGCAACGTTGGTGGATGTGGCAATGGGAACCGGCAATGGGATAAGTGGCTAAAGCTGAAGTTTGTGGTGGCTGTAATAAGCTGTACTAAGCATCTTTATCTTGTTTTATTAAATAAAATGAACTGTCTTCTTTTTTTTTTTTCTTTTTTTTGGTGATTTCAGAAAACTTTAAATTGTTTTTTCGGTTTATATTGGTTAATAATTGAAATTTTTGTTTTTAGATCGGAGTTATCTGGTTTACTCACACGGTTCTTAAAATTGTTATCAACTACGCAAAGAAAAAAATGTTTTGTTCTTAAATTTGTAATGGAAGCTTAGTTTTCAAAGTTAATAATTCGTATAATCGCGACATGTGTTAAATTATATCGATAATAATAGAAGGATTTTCAAAAATACCTCTTTTTCAATGTCAGTTTTCAAAAATACCTTTTGATGGTGTCCATTTTCAAAAATACCCCTTTTTAATATATAAAATGACAAAATTATAAATCCTAAATCCCAAATACTAAACCCTATCCCTTAAAAACTATACCCTAAATGTAAATTGGGAACCCAAACCTAAAAAAACAAATTCTAAAAATTAATTTAACATAGGGTAATTGTGTAAAACAGGGCAAAAATGAAAATGTTCAAAAAAAGGGCATTTTTGAAAAGGGGTACGCCAAAAAAGACATTTCTAACAAATTCTCATAATAATTTGAAACGTGTGAAAATAAATTTTATTTTAAGATTATAGGAAAATTCAAAAATTCTAAAAAAAAAGGATTGCAATTAATATATTTTCAAAGTATATAAGACCAAAAGTAATATATTATATGACTAAATCTATTAGGAAAGTTATATAATAAATTACTAATTTTAATAGGAAAATATGTGCAATTAATAAGAAAAATTTGTGCAATTAATAAGAAAAATATGTGAAATAAGTTTGTTATTACTAATTGCAATTATTATTTGTTATAAAGATACAGTAAAAAAATTAGTTTATACATCCATCCATATTTTCTTTATACTTTATTTTTTTGTACAGCATATTTAAATTGAAACATGTGTTTTAAACAAATTAATAATCTGATTATTTTTTGAACAATAATTCAAGATACACTAAAATTTTTACCAAATATGACAAAAAATGAAGATGAAATTAGCTGGAAAATATGGCATAATACCGGAACTAGGTATCCTAAGACGACATTTCTAATACGAAGAGTGGCTTCCCACAAGACTGGAGATGCGGAGAGAGTCAACGAAGGACTCTTCCATCCATCAATAAATTTGATCTAAAAATTCCTCCTAATTTTCTCAAATAACTTATAACTACACGATCTGATCTGATCATCACTAGGTGGAATGTTCTTCTTTGAACCTAGACTGGTTGGAAATGATATGTACAAGGGACTGCTCTGTTTCTTAAATTTATTCACACGATGCAATGTTTTTTCTATCCCAATTTTGTTGCACTTAGATTTAAATTCATAATTCATTCATCTCCTCCTTTGTAAATAATTATTTTTAACAAGCAACAAGTTGAAATTTCAAAAAAAAAAATGCATTAATATCTTTTCTTAGTATATGTTTATTATACTGATTTATTAGTATAATCAAATTCAAGGTGTAATATATATATATATATATATATATATGTATTGTCAAAATCAAGGTGTAATATTGTTCAATATATTATGTATATGATTTCCTCTGTTATACAGGTGGTGCAAAATAATTTAAATAGAAATCTGCTATATATTTCTTAGATATAATTAGCACCTAATAATTGTTAGCTAAAACTGGCACAAAATATTTTAACTTAGTAATCTCTTTATTTGTTTTTTTTTGTCTTGAAGGGTACTTAGTTATATCTTTTAGATAAAATTAGCATGCAAAAGTCGTTAAATAAATTTTTGGGTTGTGTCGTTTGTCTCTGTCGCGGTTGGAGTTTTATTCCAACTCACGTTTTCATTCTCTTCTTCTTCTAGAAGAGTGTATTTCTGATCTTAGTCAAGCTTCAATCCAACAGTAATTGTGTCAGTCTCTTTCCATCTATTGATGGTTGTTGTTTCATCTCCCATATATGGATATTTCAATCTAATTTGTATCTTAACAACATGAGAAACATAGATCAAATTAGGATTTGAGATCGGGAGTGAATGTTGGTGACTCCATTGTTTGGGTGATGAATTTAGGACTACATTGATTTGGCTATTGTTGTATTGGGTTATCAAAATTGAATGAGTGCTTGACATATAGGCGACTATATATTGTTGGTATTAATGGTCAGATCTGGAGTTTGAAAAATGTTTTAACAAAGCTTAGATGGGACTCTGTTGTCAACAAAAGGTCACGAGAAAATTGTGTTGTGTTAGTTGATGTTCATGTTACGTTGTTGATCGAGTTTGTACAAGAGATGGAGACTACTTGGTTTATTCTAGTGGCAATGATTTTACATTTGCAGAATCAAAAACTTCTCACTATGGCTACTCAAATTCATCACTTTTTGGGTGTTGTTGATGATGGTGTTGGTCGAAGTATGAGATCAAACAAAGTATTGTTGCTTTCTCCGGTTAGTTTTAGAGATTTATTGAATTTTATCAAGAAAATATTCTCAAAGGATGTTATGGTAGAGACTACTACTATATTGAAACTATTTGTGAATATGTCGAAAAATATTACAAAGTCGTGATATGTCAGAAAGACTTCAGTATGGAATCATTGGTACCATTATGTCTATATTCCAGAGTTATGTTTGGACACATCGGGTTTACAGTTATGGTTCGCAAAAAAAAATTTCAGCCACAAAATGCTGCATGCGAATCGTAACAGAAAAAAAATAAATATGAAGTTGGACAATAACTGATCTTATGAACGATTAGCGAGTAAGACTACTCTTCGGAAAGCATCGTCAATCTCCCTTATGCTGTATTTTTCTTAGTGTATGGCACATACATCAGCGTATGTAAGAATTGTGTTACACTAATTCTGTATAACGTCTTTGTAATTACTCTTTGTTTGCATTTAATGAAAGTCCGATTTGCATAAAAATTTGTTAAACAAATTATTGGCGCGAAATATGTTATTAATTTTTAACAATTAGATATTTCAAAAGTGTCAAAAGAGCTATGAAAAACAAAGTAGAATTTTAGTAACATCTTATCTATATAATCATGATATGTATATTTTGGAGTTTCGTACATTTTATCAAGAGTCCAGCGATTCTCTTATTCTTCTTCTTTTTTGAAGAGTTCTATTTAAGATAACTTGTTATGGTTATCTAATTAAAACAAAATTTGAGATTGGGTTGGAGTTCTTTTGTTGTTTTTCATTTCGATTTCGGGAAAAGAAAACAAAAAGCTATTTAGAACTAGGTTGTGATTTTTTTTAGATAATAGTAATACTATGACTTTGTATTGAGGGAGTGGAAATGAGAGCAAACCATCGACTTTTGACCTCAACGTCGAAGCGGTTGATGATGCCAATCGTGATTCTCCTCTCGAGAGCTCAGATTTGTGTTTAGTTTGTCTCGAACTGTTAGTTAACAATAATGATGATCATCGAACATTTGTTACACTTCAATGTAACCAGAAGTTTCATTTTGGTAATTTTTTTTTTGTACACAACATAATTTTATGTTATTTTGAAAATGGAATTTCCATTTGAAAAAGGAAAAAAAAATCATTGATTTGCTCTTGTTGATTGTGTAATATAAAATACTTCCCTCTATATGCTTTTGTTGTAAAACATACGTGCTTTGAAAGAATTATTTGTCAAGGACTTCTAGTCAAGTCATCCACAAGTACATCAATGTTTGGTTTTTTTGGTTTCTCTGTATTACAATTAATATTGGGTGTTCCGACAATAATACTGGGGTTTTCGTTGACCTAATTTTCCAAGATATTTAATTATGATTATTTACCTAATCAGTGTGTAAGATAGCTTGCAGCCAAAGATCATAGTATACTTTTAACTTCATTACATATTGGGCCTTTTATATCATAGATCATTAACTATTGTGTGTTAGTATCATGAGATTAGTTAAGATGTTTTATGTGTTTTGTTATTTCATAAAGACATCTAGAAATTTCGTGTTCACATGGACCATGCATGGTTGCTTTGTGTAAATATTGTATTGGGTCAACTTTCAATGCAAAGAGTTTAATGCAATGCCCAAACTGTAGGAAAATAGAACCAGATCAAATGGCGGTATGCAACCGGTGGTCCTCCGATCTCAGGTTTCAAAGACGAGGATTGGATTCTTGTAGACGATTGAGGATTGGATTTCTGTAGAAGAAGAAGAAACTGATCTAGGATTCTTCGTTACTTTAGTAATATATGATTCGGTTTTGAAATAAGGTTATCAGATGAATGACTTTATCAAATATAATGCTAAAACAAATCTTTATGGATGCTTGGTTAACTAGGTCATGTAAAGAGTATTGCTTGTATCATGTTTTGTGTATCATGTAGAACTTATGAATGGAGTTGTGCCATATTGAACGCTTAGAACAGCTGTATTCTTTCGAGTAAGATTTACATAAACTATGGTTACATTTATACTCTTATGTTGTACATGTGTGCGACGGATCTCTAATCCTCGAGAACCGGAGGTTCAAATTTCTTTTTGACATGACAACTTAAAGTGACCGTTCAACGAATCTTCCTCTCAAGTGTGAAAGGTTCATAGACACATCGAGATCTCCTTTTACGTGAGAAGCCTCACAGCTTTAACCCTTGCTAGGTTATTCCATCGATTTGATGTCTCTATATCTTGTTTGCTTTGTGGTGATTGGTGTTGTTTAATTTCTCGTATGTGTTGAGTACGTAAGGGTTAAGAGGATCTTCCCCACTCTTTATTCAAATATTAAGTAATATAATGGATCATTTTGACAAAAAAAAAATCTTATGTTGCAACTTTGGCAAAATTAGAACTTCATATCTTCTCTCTTAAAATGTTATAGAGGTTCAAATCTATTGGGTCAGGGTATATTTTCCCATGAAGTTTTTTCATTACCTAGAATTGTCTTTTATCTATTAAGGAGCAATCAAAGGATATGATTTGATACCAATCATTTCATTAGAATCTGTAATTATGTAAAGTATATATTTACATTAACTCTCGTAGTATATCCTAGTTCCCTAGACTTGTGTATATATTCTACTTGTATGAGAATGAATAAGATCATCCAGCAATTCAACCTTTACATTATCATTCCTCAATCCTTTGATGCTATGAGAATTCTTATTTTAGTAGTCAAGCAATGCAAAAGAAGTTCATACGATCCTAATGACTTAGGATCCCCCATTATAGTCTATCAAGCTAATATTAATAAACATATAACTGGACAAACTTATAAATAAATAAAACTGTTATTTATTTCAAATTTTCCTCTTCTCTTTTTTGCCACATTTAAATAACTCTCTTTTTATAGGATTTAGTGAGTCGTTACTTTGGCAACTTTATCCAACAACTTCCAGAAATGCAAACCAAATCCTCATAAGTAAAAAATAATACGCAATGTAGCTCGTCGTTATCATCGTAAAATTTTGAAAATATTGATAAACAATATATCAAATCGAATCCCCAACGATTAGGTGTTCAAATTTACATTAATAATACTTTAATGTTCTACACAATTTTGGCAAAATTTTCACTTTAACATCCTCTCTCTCTCTCAAAACTTCGTAGGGGTCTACAATGTATTTATGTAGCACCATTCAAGTGTTCTGAGAATTGATGCAGAGAATATGGCAAAAAATCTTCTGAGAATTGATGCAGAGATCGGGGCTGAAATCACAAATGGAAATCAACTACAAGCCACCGTTCAAGTGTTTTTTTTGCTCTCTCGAAGCTTTCTCTCTCTAGGACATTTTACTCTCTCTCTATGTCAATGGACACAAGTGTTGTCCAAGTTATTTTTCATGTCTCTACGTAATCCTCCTTTTATATACAAGGAAAGAGACTTCACGAATAGCCACAAACGAGCTTCACATCTTTTGAAAAACAACTTCTCAATGACACTGGTTCAATTAAACCGGTTTGGTATGCTGCCAAATCATGGGCGCAAACCGACCAAAAACCAACATCTCCCACTCGCACATGATAGAGAGCATAATTAGCACTAGAGAAATCTTAGAGTTCAGCCCGAGAATCGAAACATGGAAATCATACAACACATAAACCGTGCGACCCTGCAAGTACACCTGCACTTGGGAGCTAAACTATGCACCTGTTACATAACTGCTACAACCCTAAATAAAATAATTGCATTTCAGCATGTCTTGCTGTCCCTCAAACTCATTTATCTTTTACATCAATCTTAACATATATTATCCCTACAACATATGTCAGACATTTCACATCATGTGTTCACTATATTCAAACTCCAATTGAGCGATATTGTGGCTGGCCAGCAAACACATATGTGAATGTAAAATTAAATAGTTTTCCCTTCCGTACTCATGTCCATCCATTCCAAACTAACCGCTTTCCTAGTATGTCCCATAAGTCTAATTATTCCATCACCATTGGATAAATATACTAAAGTAGGGAACATTAGCTTATCCCTTCAGAACATAGACGAAGGTTCAAGGGTAACTCTTGAAACCATCGTATGGTTTATAGGAACTCACATTGCAGATGATAGGGATTACAAATAAAATATCATTCGCTTCTTATATTGTCGGTCTAGCACATGGGGTATGACTCACATGTCATAGTAGTTAACTCTTTTCAAAAAAATATATGTCAATTGGTTAAACCAAATACTACTATGTGGATCAAGCTACTATCAGTTCACTGTCTAGCGCCTGATTATGTACTTATCCTGCTCTTCCAAGTATTCATGATTTTGGGTCAATCATGAATGATATCTTAATAAGCATATCTCATCTTGACTCTTTATCAAGGCAACATTATTTAGCCTTACAAAGGCAAGCTCCCACTAGCACCAAGCTGGTCATGTCTCATCTCAACATCTCACAAAGAAATTTGAGGTGATTGTTCATGTGAGTGAACCAATCTCCTACTTGGTGACACTTCTTATTATTTGTGTGTAATATGCAAACATAAAAAAAAAATTGACCGATGTATATGATATCAAAAGAAATATTATTAAATATATATGTAACATCCAATACAGATACAACGACAAATGAAAATTTTTTCATATGTACACAAATCAAATTCTACGCAGACCTAAAGCTCGGAGCGAAATAAACATCTCTTGGGATTGGTTTGGTAAATGGATCAGCTACCATCCTATGCGTAGATATGTACTTAATGACCACCTCCTTATTTGCCACAATGTCTCTCACGAAATTACTTTTGATTGCAATGTGCTTTTTCCTTCCATGATACTTATGATCTTTCAAGAAAGCAATACACGCTTGACTATCACAATGAATAGTCACATGGCACAAAGTCTCTAGAGTGATCTGTAAGCTTTCTAAGAATCTTCTTAGCTATACAGCTTCTTGGACTGATGCTAAACATGCAATGAACTCAGCTTCCATCGTGGATAGAGATGTACAATATTGTTTCTTGCTACTCCAAGTGATAGCACCATTATTAAGCAAGAAAACATATCCTGAAGTGGATTTGCATCCATCCATGTCGCCACCATGGTCGGCTTCTGTATATCCCATTAAACGCAAATCACTTCCTTGATAATAGAAAGAATAGTCCATTTTTCCTTTTAAGTATCTAAGAATTCTCTTCACTGCGAGCCAGTGTTTCTTCCCGGGTTTTGACTGGTAACAATTTACTAAGCCAACGACATAACAAATATCCGGCCGGGTGCACATCATAGCATACATCAAGCTTCCCACAGCACTAGAGTATGAGACTTTTTCCATCTCTCGTTTCTCTTCAAGGAGCTTAGGGCACATATCAAGGTTTAGGCTTTCACCTTTTGCAATTGGAGTGTCAATTGGGTTACTGTCAAGCATCTTAAACCTTTCAAAGATTGTACGAATATATGACTCTTTTGAAAGAGCTAATAAATTCCTTGATCGGTTCTGTATATCTTAACACCGAGAACATAATCTGCTTCTCCCATATCCTTCATCTCGAGATGAGATGGTAATCATTTTTTAATAGTCATGAGAAAATCCATATTATTTCCAGCCAACAAGATGAAATCGACATATAGAGATAGAATTACAAAGGATGGTCCAGTGCTCTTGAAATAGACCCAATGGTCTTCACTAATCATTGTAAAATCATAAGAGGCAATAGCTCGATGAAAGCGAAAATACCATTGCCTAGAAGATTGTTTTAGGCCATATATTGAACGTTTGAGCTTGCAAACTTTGTGCTCTTGGCCTTCTACAATAAAACCGAATGGTTGTTACATGTAGATTTCTTCTTCTAGTTCCCCGTTAAGAAACATAGTCTTAACGTCCATTTGATGTAATTCTAAATCTAATTCGGCGACTAAGGCTAGAATAAGGAAAACTGAGGCAAACCTCACCACTAGTGAAAACGTTTCCTCAGAGTCTATACCCTCTTGTTGGGTATATCCTTTCGCTACCAAGCGGCCTTATACCTATCTATGAATCCATCCGCCTTTCGTTTGATCTTAAAAATCCACTTGTTTCCGATCGCGCGAGGTTCTGGCGGAAGATCAACCAAGTCCCATACTTGGTTTACTTTCATAGATTCTAGTTCTTCTCCTATTGCAACATTCCATTCATCCGATTTTGGGCAAGAGAGAGCCTCATAAACAGTTCAAGGCTCTTAGAGCATGACCAACGGTGGGAGACTCAGTGAGATTCTTTAATGAATTAATTGAGATTCTTTAATGAATTCATTTAATCATATTGTAATAAATAAGTTGTTTATTTAAAATTTTAATAATAAAAATAAAAAATAACTAATCACATATTGACAAGTGGCAAGAAACATGGTAAGAAACGTTTTCTACATTGCTTACATAAGAAACGATTCTTTCTTTTTCTCCTTCCTTTTCTATTTTTTTTATTATTATAATTATGAGCGGTGTGAGAAACCCCCGTTGGTCATGCTCTAAGTCATCATGTAAAGCAACCATGAAAGCTTCCCCTTCGATCTCAAAACGACGTCGAGGAATGTTTCCACGACTACTTCTACGCACCTCTGACTCCTGTGATTCCTTCCTATGAGAATCACTAACCAATGTATCTCTCCCACTAAGTTGAGATAGTTCTCTTGAACTTTCATCAACTTCCACAAATTGGTTAGTAGAAGTAACATTAGTCGGGTCAGCCATCTCTTGAAGATGAAACGCCTGATCAATCTCTCCCCTTCGAGGAAAGTCATTTTCCAAGAATGTAATATCTCGTGATTCTATTTCTGTTATACCTCCATCTGAGTGTTCATCGATAAGCACATAACCCTTAGAGTTCTGAGAATATCTTCTAAAGATACACTTCTTTCCTCTAGGACCCAATTTTCCATGAGGATGAGAAGTATCACAAACAAATTCTGCAGACCCCCAAGGTCTTATATGCATTAGGTCAGGTTTTCTCCCTTTCCATAACTCATAACAAGTAGAAGTAACAGACTTAGAGGGCACACGGTTAAGTACATAGACAAAAATCATTAATGCATCACCCCAGACAAAAATCATTAATGCATCACCCCAATATGAAATTGGAAGGTTAGCTTGCGCCAACATAGACCTAACCATTTCTAGAAGCGTTTGATTTCTTCTTTCCGCTACAACATTTTGTTGTGGTGTATATTGGGTAGTCAATTGCTGGCAATGCCTTTTTCATCACACAATTCTTTGAATTGTTCAGATAGATATTCGCGACCTCGATCTGTTCTTAAACACTTGATCGTCCTCTCCTACTACTTTTCAACCAAAGTGATATAACGTCTAAAGCACTCTAGTGCTTATGACTAATAAGAAATCAGGTACACATACCCAAATCGAGTGGAGTCATCTATAAATGTGATGAAATATGAAGCTCCATGCCTCGATCTCACATTCATCAGACCACAAATGTCTGAATGAATTAATTGTAATGGAAATTCAGCTCTAGTTGGTTTTCCAAATGGTTTCCTTATTTCTTTTCCAGCTAAACATGGCTTACATGTGTCAAGATAAACTCGGGCGAGAGAGCCGAGAAGGCCTTCTGTAACAACCCGTCCCGTGGACCCCACTAGCCCTCCGCTAAATGCCCTCATGGACCCCAAGCTGGCCCTGCAGGGCATCGATCCTAACCCCTCACAGGGCATTGACCTGCAGATCAATTGGTGACAGCTTGTCCTGTGGGAGGGTTGTTAAAGGGTGGGGACCAGGGTTCGAGGAACGCCTCACACACCAATAACCTACTGGTGGATTTGGATGTGAGTTCCTTTCCACGGTGAGGGGTTAGCATCGATGCCCTGCAAGACCAGCTTAGGGTCTGTGGGGGCAGCTAGCGGGGGACTAGTGGGGTCCACGGGATGGGTTGTTAAACCTTCTCTAGCCAATCTATTCATTCGATCAACACCAATATGACCAAGTCTAGAATGCCACACATTTATTTCAACTTTTGTAGAACTTATGAAATATAAAAAACATCGATCAGCATTACTATTAGTAATATTTGTACTACAATTAAGTACAATAAAACCATCACAAGCATACACTCGGCTTGATATGCCCTGTCTCCCTGCATTGGTAACACACTCGGGTATTTGCCCGCTGTTCTGTTACTGCCCGCTGCTCCGTCACTGTCCGCTGCTCACCCCTCTACGGACAGTTGGCCACCTTGTAGTCTATGCTACCACACCCAAAACATCCCGCACCACCGGACCCTGCTCTCTGCATAGCATCAAACTTCCGCTTCTGCCCCTGCGCAGGCTTGCCGCCCTTGCTAGGAACAAAATGCGGCTGGGTCCGCTTCGGCTGCACCGGAGGACTGACCACCACTACCTATGACCTCAGGTCATCTTCTATCCCAGCTGCAACCTCTACCAGCTCCGCTGTAGTAGTGTAACTCCTCACCCTACACCGAGTCCTTAGATCATCTCGCAGAGCCAACAAGAACCTTCGCACCTGAGCCGACTCTGGCTCCAAAGCCCGACCTGCATACACCACAAGCCGATTAAACTCCGCATCCAGCTCCCGCACCGTACGGTTCCCGTGGGTCAACCCTAAGAACCTCGCCTCCATGTGATCCTGTGCGTCCTGTGGAAAGTACTTGGACTTAAACTCCCCCACAAAATCCATCCAAGACATCTCTCGCTGCACCCTCCGTGTTGTCACCGACCTCCACCACACACGTGCATCTCCTGACAAGTAATGCTCTACTCTATACTGGTTGGGACACCAGAGCGACTGGAAAATATCCTCCATCCGCTCTCTCCACTCATCCGCTGCACTCGGGTCCGTACCTCCCGCGAAGGATTCCGCACCCACCTGCCGCAACTGCACCAACATCTGCACATACTGTGAATCCACTATCCCGGCCCCCGGCTGCACACCTGCCTGAACTCCAACCACAGGCTGCACTGCTGGAACCTTCCCACTAACCACTGACGGCACCACTGGAACCTGCCCACCAACCACCAGCAGCACGGCTGAAACCTGCCCACCAACAACTGGCGGCACTACTGCTGGAAGCTGCGCCAAAACCTGAGCTAGAACGCCCATCAGAACATCCTCCCGACCTGGAGCACCCTCCGCTACAACCTCCACTCTCGGGGCAATACCATGACCGACACCGGGCCCATCAGCTCTGCCGTCACCCAAACCAGCGTGGTCTCCAGACACTCTAGGATGAACCTGTGACTCTGCTACCTCCTCACTGGCCATGCTCTGGGTCACACTCACGCTGACCTCGGGAACCTGCCCCCGTCCAAGATCACGCCCGTGACCAGCAGCTCCCACACCTCTAGCCATCTGTACCATCATAAACAGAAGGCTAAGCAAAACAAATTTCTCTAACTACACAAGAAAAGTACTCATCGTGGAATCACACAGCAGGCTCAAAGAGGATGATCTAGGACCCCATGCCACACACAATTTACTAACTCACATAATCAACTCAAACATGAAATCCTAAACATCAACATCAAAAACTATAGTGAACCCTAGACCTAGAACCGTAAGAGCTCTGTTACCAAAATGAAACAAGCCTTCCCGTTTTTTTATAATAATAATTCTCTAGTGGTCCTATACCCACTAACAACCAAGCAACAATCAACACAGCGGATAACCAAATAATTCCAATAAACCAATAAAGATTCCAACAATAATAATTAAATGAACCAACAAGTCAATAACCAGATTCCAACATCCTACAATGTTCCTTCAACTCAACTCTAGCAACCTAATAATAGCTAGACCACAATCAATCAAGCCTCTAGAACATCCTCCTCCTCATCGCCTTGATTCCACGATCACACTTTGCCTTTACCTGCACCACAAACACATATTGAGATGCATGAGTATTGTCATAAACACTCAGTGAGGAAATCCTCCCATCTACTGGGCTATACACACAAGCAAATGAGAATCCAATGTCAAACAATCATCAAACAAATACAATCAATTGCAATCAAACCAAGACACAAGCAATCATCAACCGACGAGGGCTGGTGTCAACCGACACTATACGAGTGTCGATCGACACTGACAACCTGGTGTCGACCGACACCTGTTTGACACCTCCCGAAAACCCAAGTTGTATCGACCGACAACTCCACATGGTGTCGATCGATATTTCACAGATTCTCGAGCCGTCCTCGCACCAATGTCGACTGACACACCAAAGGTGTCGATCGACACTGATGTCGAACATCGTCTTCCCCGAAGTTCCATTGCAGATCTCCACCTCCAAACGATTCCCAAGCGTCCCAAACTCTTCCACATGCCACATAAGGCCATAGAAACCCCAAATCGACCACAAGCAAGCAAGGAATCAATCAAACAATTCAAAGAACACAAAAAACATAGAATTCTCAAGCATAGATAAGCCATGGTCATGCACTCACCTCTTTTGCAGGAGATTCTGACTCAAAACTGACGCCCATACCCTCCTAGCAAGCTTCTAATGCAATCCCTACAACAAATCTCTCCAAGAACCACCAAGAACAAGCCAAAATCTCTCAAGAACACAAACTCTCACTTTTTCTCTCCTTTCTCACTAAACCACGACAAAACAACCAAACCCTAGACCTGGGTCGCTTCTCCCCTTAAATACTTGGTTTAGACAAACCAATTAACCCAAACAAACCCAAAATCGTAAATTAAAACAATCTGGTCGAACCAGAAAACGTTGGTGTCGATCGACACACTCCATGGTGTCGATCGACACCCATCCCCAAATTCTACTATTTGGTTCACGGATGTTTCACCAATAACCCTTCATTCCCAAGTAAAAAGTTGTCTATACAACTCTCCTGTAATGGAGCATTTAATAACCATTTATCAGTCCAAAACTTGATAGTTCTTCCATCACCAATAACCCAACTATGTCTGGTAACAATAACCTCTCGTAAACCTGTCCCAATACTCCTCCAGGTTGAAGACCAGTTGCTTTTAACTCCAGTCCATGTCGTATCCTGAATGTGACCGACTTTATATTTGCTCTGTACCACTCGAGCCCAAAGCTTGTCTTTATCAATGATCAATCTCCACCCTACCTTGGCCATAAGTGCTTTATTCATATCCTTTGTTGCTCGAATACCCAAACCTCCTTCACACTTAGGTAAACAAACCTTATCCCATGCCACCAAATGTTGTTTATGCTTCTCTGGTGTGCTCCCCCACAAGAAGGAACAAGATATTTTATCCTAACAAGCCTGCGTAACTTGCAGCAACATAATAGTAGACATGGTATGTACAAGTATGGAAGACAATACCGCCTTAGTCAAAGTCAATCTTCCCGCGAAACTCAGTACCTGACTTTTCCATCCAGACAATCTTGATGAGACTCTCTCCAAAACACTTTGAAAAGTCTCTTTATTAATGCGTTTATGCAGAACAAGCATCCCCAAGTCTCTGGTAGCCTTAATCCCACTCTCCTCAGTAATCAACTTTTCCAAATCTCTAGAAACATTATCAGAGAAAAAGATTTTTGACTTTTCTAGACTAACTTCCTGACCAGAGGCTATGCAAAACTTCTCCAGCACCCCTCTGATTTGTGCCACTGATGCTTCCGCAAAAAGAATGAGATCATCCGCAAAACAGATATGGGACAGTTGTGGTCCCCCTCGAGATAAACTTATTGGTTTCCATTTCTTGTCAACAACAGCCAGATCGATCATATCACAGAGTCTCTCCATGCACAAAACAAACAAGTACGTAGATAATGGATCCCCTTGTCGCAATCCTCTTTGTGGTTTAAACGGATCCGTCTTCTCACCATTCCATAACAAACACATGGACGGACCAGAAACACACCACAATATCCAATTTACCCATACCTCTGAAAAACTGGCTGCTAGCAAGGTATCCTCCAGGAAATCCCATCGAATTCTATCATATGCCTTTTCAAGGTAGAGCTTTAGTAACATCCACCCTTTCTTGCCCTTTTTCCTCCTCATAGAATTTACCGCCTCCTATACCACAACAATAGTGTCTTTGCTCAGACGCCCAGAAATAAAACTGTAGATCTACAAAATTGAATATAATCATTACAAAAAACATTAGCAACAATATTATTTAAACAATGAAGGTTCACGTTAGCAAAAATTAATACTTGAATTTCATTATATTCAATTTTGTAGTGTTTTTTGTAATGATTATAATTGCAGAAAAATTACGGTCGATTCTATTCATATATAGATCTAAATTATAATTCTATTTACAGAAAAACCTCTATAAATTAATAAGTTTGGGACCGTGAAATTTTATTAATTTATAGAGGTTTTAATTTATCGATAAATTAATAATTATTAATTTATTGATAAATTAATATTTTATTATTTTATGAAGAGATTTTCTCATTTTCATATTGAAATTTTTTTTATCACAAAATAAGATACTTTTGTTATTATTCACAATTTTAAAGAATTTTCTTAATTTATAATCTTGGTTATCGTAATATGATGAATGTCAATTGTTTATTAGATTATCTAGGTAAAAATGATAAATGTTAGAAGTTTAGAGTTTAAAAGAAATCGCTACTACTATCCTTCCTGGTAATGATGAAGTCAAAAAAAATATTGCGTTACTTTGAAAACCAATTACTAAAGAAGCATTTATCGCATCTAGGACTTTTCACAATTTTTTATGCGATTTGAGAATACATCAATGAAAAATATTAGAAATGAACTCCAACAATAATGCAAATTCAAGAATAGACAAACAACAATAGAGTCATATTTCACTAGATTTTCTTAGTTATATATATATATATATATATATATATATTAGTTTATTCGATTATTAATTTATGATATTGATGGGACCATATTTTTATATTGGATTTTCAAAAAAATTATTATTTTATTATTTTATCGAAATATGTCAATTTTTTACAACGATCGGGACCGGAAAAATTTATTAATTTATAGCGAGTATTAATTAATTTTAAGTCTTTAAAGACTTTAAAATTAATTTAAAGTTTTAAAAGCCAAAATTTTACCAATTATGCTTTCATTGCTTTATTATTTTTAAAAGCCTTAAAAGTTTAACTGCCTATTCTTTAGTTAGTACGTACAAACTTTTAATGCCACAAATGTGAGACTTTTTTTTGCTGTTAAAAAATAAATAAAAAAAGATGTAGTTATTTTTTCTCTTTCTTATTTTCCATGATGATTGAAATAATAATAAAGCTCTCCACAAGTTTATATATATATATATATTACATATTTTATTTTATAAAATAATTATTCTTATTTTTTTTCTTTCTTTTAAGATCCTTTTCAATAATAATTATTTTTATTTTTATTATCATAATTAATATCATCATTTCAATATTTTTAATAATAAAAATAACAGTTACAACTTTAAAAGTGTTTGTTACCAATCAAATTTTAACAGTTAAAGTTTGTACATTCAAAACATCTACAACCAAATTCTCTACAGCCAATATTTTTAAATTTGAATCTTTACAGTCATAAGTAACAGTCGTTACCAATCGGAGCCTTAGAGAGGTTCTACTTCATATGTAACCTACTTGAATCAGTCGGTGGTTATCTGTGCGTCCCATTTATGCCATCGTTACATTAATTTTATGCCTCTTTGCTTCTTTTGTTTTGTTTGAACTTTTATTTTCTGATAAAAAGAGAGATTAACTATTACTATTTTCTTTAAAAACATTTCGTTTTTTTTGTGTGTGGTTTATAAGCAAATCCTACGTTCTTAGACCATCTTTACTCCAAGAACACTCTAACGTTTCTTTAAAAGAATAAAAAATGTATTTATTTGTAGTAACTAATAGAAAAACGACACCTGTCTATTTACTAAGAGAATCGATTCTTGCCCGAGCAACTTAAGTATCAGTTCTCTTAATTTTTTCTTCTCTTTTATTATTATATATTATTTTCTAAGCAATTCTCTTCCTGAGCAACCCCACTAATGATGCTGTTAAGTCTTAACCAATTACTTGTGAGTTGTGACTAATTTTTAAAACCTAGGATCTGTGTTTCGTGAGCTTCATTTACCAGTCAAATAATGTCAATTTGGGTAGGTGTCGACAGGCGTCATTATATTGTTCGTTTGTTTTCTTGGCGGATTTCAATTAGATTTCTTAGTCATATATTATAGAGGCCACTCAATGAAAAGACTAAGGATTTTTTTTTTTTTTCTTTTTCTTTTTTTTTTTTTTTTGGGAAAAGGTTAAGGATTATACAAGCCAACGATTACCGATGGGCTGATATACTTTGTATGTGTAAATACATGGATGATCTTATATTTCTTGAATTCATGGATGATTGATCTACAAAATTGAATATAATGAAATTTAGGTATTAATTTTTGCTAATCCAAATTCTTAACTTTTTAAAATAATATTGTTACTAATATATTTTGAAATGATTATAGTTGCAGAAAAACTATAGAGCATTCTATTCATAAAAAAATTATGGTAATTTTCTAAAAACTTGGATTTATTTCTGTTTACAAATAGATTTAAATTATAATTATATTTTTCTCGAAAATATAATGTTTGTGCATAATAAATATATATTTTTTAAAAATAACAGAAAAAGGTGAATTCATGGAGGATCATAATTGTGGATCTACAAAATTAAATTTCATAAACTTCACGTATTAATTTCTGCTAATCCGAATACTAATTTTTTAAAAAATACTATTAATGCCAACAATTTTTTGTAATGGTTATAGTTGCAGATAACCATGGTGGATTCTTCTCAGGGAATTTTTTTGGTAATTTTCTAAAAGCTTTGATTTACTTCTGTTTACAAATAGTTTAAATTATATTTTTTTTTTGCTTTTTGAATAATAATATAATGTTTCTGTCTAATATTTTTTTTCTTTTAAATAAAAAGGAAAAAGAAAGAATTTTAATTATAATTAGGTTAACTTTTATAATATTGTGACTAATATTTTTTCTTCCTCTTAAATTGATAGAAAGAAGAAGGAGGGAATATTAATTGGATTGGCGACTTAATCTCTCAGATGCTTATCAACAAAGAAGGAAGATTAAGGGAAGCTTAGGAAGAACAACTTACAAGTATTGTTTATTTGAAATAGTTTTAGAAAGATAGATACACTATATAAGGAATTGTAAATTTCCGCTTTTGTTTATCAAAAATCAGAAATCTAAATTTTATATTTCATTTAAAATTTACAATTAATATAAGATAAATACTAGAATATTATAATGCCTGTGAACTGAGTTCCAGTTTCAGAGGTTTGTGTCGATTGACACCAAGGGGGTGTCGCTCGACACCATATTGTTTTAAAGTTGTCGGTTTGATTCGTTCTCCGGTTTTGTGTGGTTTAGTGGTTTTGGAGATACCTTTAAGTTCCCTATAAAAGGGAAGACGCCTTGTTCGGGGGGAGGGGGGGGGTTCTCTTCCCAGCCATTTTCCTGCCCTAGAGACGAGAAGAGGTTTATTTGGGTATACTTGGAGGTTAGGAAGGTGAGGAGATGGTTTTGGGGATGGGAATGAAGGATAGAGGCAATGATGTAGCGTGGAGGAAGACAGGTGATGTTCATATATTTTACTTTGTTTTCCCTTAGTTTATTCACAACTTTTGCATCTTTTGCTATCCATTTAGGCCATTATTGTGTAGCTTTAGGACTAATCATGCATTAGAGTATAGTTGCATTGCATTTGCATCTTTTCATGCATAAACAGGTGATTTTGGAGCTTAAGGAGCATGGAAGCAATGCTGAGGAGAAGTGAAGCAATCCTGAGGAG
Source organism: Camelina sativa (assembly GCF_030686135.1). Taxonomy (NCBI): domain Eukaryota; kingdom Viridiplantae; phylum Streptophyta; class Magnoliopsida; order Brassicales; family Brassicaceae; genus Camelina; species Camelina sativa. The sequence continues at coordinate 18,063,114 of NC_141898.1, read as the reverse complement.
AAAACAAGAGAGTTAAGGCTGTAGAATCAAGGTCCGGAGTCCAACTCGACCGCACCACTCGACCACCACTCGACCGTGTGATGAGGAGGACTCGACCGAGTGGAGAATGCACGAGAGAAGCCAGCTCGACCAGCCACTCGACCGAGCACTGATCGAGTTGACCGAGCCGTTGACTACTTTGACTTTTTGTATTTTTAGGGCTTCCACCTCACCTCCTATATAAAGCCCTTGTACCTGCAGCCACCATAGAGTCCAGCTTTTTAGAGAGTCTAAAACCTAGTTTTTACCTTTTTTAGATTTTATTCCTTTTGCACTTTCTTTTATTTTTAGATTTTGTACTTGTTTGAGAGAGAAAGACTAGATTCTTATATTTTGTTTGTTTCATAACTTTCAAAGTATTAAGATTTCGAGTTTTATTCCTTCATCAACATTGTAGATCTCTGTTTCATCTTTCTAATGATGCAAGTTTCATTATTTTCTGGGTTTTTGACATATTTCACCATGTGTTCTTGTGAGTAGTTTGTTTAGGACCTTGAGGATGGGTTAGGCTGGGTTGATCTTGTGGTTTGTTTGATTTGGTCAAGCTTGATTGTTGTAGATCTCTTCTAGGCTAGATGATCTTAATGCTGATCCTATATCTGAGAAGGTAGGGTTTGATTTCAAGCATCTTAGCAGCACACCAATGTCTAAGGAGCATAGATAAGGCTAGATCTAGAGCTTACCATTAGGCTTGCTAAGAGATTAGAAGTCTTGTTTGGTTTGAGATGTATTGCTTAATGCCTGCTTGTGTAGATTCTTTTCTTTGTGAGAACAAGTCTAGAAATGCATAGGTTTGATTGTTTCTTGCCATGAGAGTGGATTAAACATGTCTTAGAATAGTATGTCTAGAGATCAGCTCAATGTTTGCTTGAGATTTGTTGACCAAGTTAGATAACCACAATGATTAGCTCAGCCCATGAATCCCTCCTCAAGGCCTTCTTTGTTTATTAAAATCTTAGTCTAAATATCATTGCTTGCTTGTTGTTTGATTAGTTTTAGCATTGCTCTGTTTTTCTTGTGTTGCTCTGTTTTCACCTTTAAGTCTAGCTCGACCACGTACTCGACCTACACTCGGTCGAGTGCTGCTCGAGTTCATCCCCAGAACTTGTGTTTTTAATTTGTGATTGTCTTGTTTCATTCCTGTTTCATTTCCATTGCATTCACGTAGTTTCCTGTTCATTACTTGTCTTGCATTAGTTCATTAGCTTAGTGTCTATCTCTGTTCTAGTTTCATCATAGCTTTAATTTGTCTGTTCTGTTTGCATTTAGTATCTTATTCTAGTTGTTTTTACTTTTTGCATTTCATATCTCATTTTAGGATTGTTAGTGACAAACAATCTTTACAATTGACTTGACTTAGACTCATATGCACATCTTAATTGTTCACAATCACTCAGATAGGATTGACACCTCTTATACTGCAACTGCATAAGGGGAATTGAAACACCCTGACTTCTATTCATTCCATACATCATCATTCCATACATCTTTCTTTCACCACACCACAAAGAAAGTCAGTTTCAATTTGGCGTCGTTGCCCATTTGAGTGTGTTTTGTGACATTTAGGATCATTATTAGTCTAAGATTAAGTTCGTTTAAACACTTGTGAAATTACTGAACTCGAATCTTCCTTTGCTTGGCTGTTTTGTGTTTCAGGTACCCACTCGACCACCTACTCGACCACCACTCGACCGAGCTATGATCGAGCACTTGATCGAGCCAGAAGCCGGATCCAAATAGCCATTACTTCCCAGTCGACTCGACCACCCACTCGAGCCTGCGCTCGACCGTGTACCTGTTCGAGTCTGTAGTAGAGTTTGTTGATGCACACAAGGTCAAAAGGCAAAGACAGTCTTCAACAGCCTATTGACAACATCCACAGGCTACAAAAGGGTTTGAGACATAAGCAAGGAAGAGTAGTTCAACAACAACAAGGTCAAGACATCATGGAGCAACAAGCTATCCATGAACAAAGACCAAGGCACATTGGTGCAGGAGATGCACCCAATACCCACAACCAAAGGGCTGGAATTGTGCCACCTTCAGTAGCAAACAATAACTTTGAGATCAAGAGTGGATTGATCTCAATGATACAAGCCAACAAATTTCATGGGTTGCCAATGGAGGATCCACTAGATCACCTTGATGAGTTTGAAAGAATATGTGGGCTCACTAAGATCAATGGAGTGAGTGAAGATAGATTCAAGTTAAGGCTTTCCCATTTTCTCTTGGAGACAAAGGTCACCTTTGGGAGAAGACTCTTCCTACTGGAGCTATCACCACATGGGATGCATGCAAGAAAGCTTTTCTGGCCAATTCTTCTCCAATGCAAGGACTGCTAGGTTGAGGAATGAAATTTCTGGGTTTGCTCAAAGGAATAATGAAAGCTTTTGTGAAGCTTGGGAGAAGTTTAAAGGATTCCAGACTCAGTGTCCTCACCATGGCTTCAGCAATGAGTCACTTCTAAGCACCTTGTATAGATGAGTGCTTCCCAAGATAAGAATGCTTCTTGATACAGCCTCTAATGGCAACTTCCTCAAGAAGAATGTGGAAGAAGGATGGGAATTAGTTGAGAACCTTGCTCAATCTGATGGCAACTATAATGAGGATTATGATAGGACAATAAGGAGCTCCTCAACTGATCAAGAGGACAAGTATAAGAAGGATTTGAAGATGGTCAATGAGAAACTTGACAAGATACTCCTTAGCCAGTCCAAGTCTATTCACTTCATTTGTGAAGAAGAAGCTCCAGTTCAAGAGGGGGAGCCTGAATTTGCTGAGTTGTGCTACATGCAAAACCAGGGAGGATTCAAAGGCTACAACCAAGGAGGTTTCAAAAACAACAATCTCTCTTATAGGAGCACCAATGTGGCCAATCCTCAAGACCAAGTCTATCCACCTCCTCAGCCTCAACAACAGCAACAAAACTACATCCCCAAGCAACAACACCAAGTGTTCCAGCCAACACCTCTACTTCAGCTCCTAAACCCAACCAACTCCCTGGAAAAGCTGTTCAAAATCCAAGGGAGTTCACTGCAAAAGCCATTCATATCTCTGATGAGGAAGTCACTGAGGACAGTGAAGTCCAAGTTTGGGGGAATTCATTAGTTACTGAAGCTCCAAGTGACGTTTGTGCAAAGCAACTGGAGTCCGTTATTGCACTCGACCAAGTACTCGAACAGCCACTCGACCGAGTGGTCGATCGAGTTGCAGACTCAGAAGCTGTCAAGCCTGCTAAGTACATTCGTCCTGCTTACAAGCCACCTTTTCCATTCCCAGGACGTTTCAAAGCACAAAAGATTAAGGAGTTTAGGGAAATCATTGAGAGAAAGGAGATGATGGCTAAGCAACAAGAGGAAGAGAAGGTTTTGAAGGAAGTGGTTGTGATTGAAGAAGCTGTGGTTGAGGAAGTGTTGGCCATACAAGAGATCACCATTGCTTACCAAGAAGAGGAGAGAGGACCTGCCTTGGAACAGTATGATCCATATCCTCTCTACAAAGATTTTTTGCTTGATTTGTCAAAGAAGAAGGTTGAAGCTCAAGATGAGAAGGATCTTGAGGACCTTGGAGGAGTTATCATTCCAATCAAGCTTAAGGATCCAAGTCCATTCTATCTGCCTTGCACACTTAGCTATCTTCACTACAACCAATGCCTTTGTGATTTGGGAGCTTCAACAAGTGTGATGCCATACTCCATAGCACAAAAGCTTGGGAGAACTGATTTCAAATCCACCAACCTTCATATATGTCTAGCTGATGGGTCAAACAAGGAGATAATTGGAAGGTTGGAGAATGTTCCAGTCAAGATAGGGAAGGCAAGGGTTCACACTGATTTTGTGGTGTTGGAGATGGACAAGGAACCTGAAGATCCAATCATTCTTGGAAGGCCATTCCTAGCCACTGTTGGAGCAGTTATTGATGTCAAAGAAGGTCTTGTGACCTTGAACATTGCTGAAGATATAGCCATGAAGTTTAACATCTATAACCCAACCAACCTTCCTACCATTGATGATCAACCTTTTACTATCAAGGACAAGGGAGGTCAAGAAGGTTCAAGTGGTGAAGCAACTCCAAAGGCTAAGCTCTCCTTTCAAGATGATTCTGTGGAAAAGCTTAAGAGGTCAGTTCAAGAGTTGACTAGTATGGTTGAGGATCTTCAAGTTAAGCTGAACAAGAGGTCCTTAAGGAAGGCAAGACCAAGGCTCAAAATCAAGAAGAAACATGGTTTGTGTGTTAAGGGTGAGGTGATCAAGGATCAACTTCACAGTGATCAAGAGGTTCCAGGGAGGATTTCATCACCTCCTTGGTATCTAAACCAAGTCTAAAAAGGACACCAAAGTCAAGCTTAGTGACTTTAAACAAGCTCACTACGGAGGAAGTCCCTAAGGTATCCTTTGTAAATATGGTTTATTTTCCTTGTAGTTTTGATGTGTTTTCTTTTATGTTTGTGTTGGACAGGCCTTTAGGTGAAAATGTAGTTGGGTAAGGAGAGATTTAGACTTGGAGAAGGAGACTCGCAAGCCCACTCGACCTACCCACGAGAGGTACTCGACCGAGCTAGGAAGGAATTGAGGCCCATTTTATCTTCAAATCGCTAGAACGATCGAGTGGAGGGAAGAACAAGAAGAAAAATTTTGAAATTTCAAAATTTAGTCAAGGTGCTCGACCGTGTACAGTCGAGTGTGGGGTCGAGTGGCAGCAAAAAGCAGGTCAAAGATTCCCATTTCAAATTTGAATGGTATGGACGCTCCACCCTTGTCTCTTTGTCCCCATAGCTTCTTTATATAGACCTTGCACGAAATTATACCTCTCACATTCTCTCATTTGCTCAAAACCATTGAATTCAAGTTTTAAAGTCTCTCTCATAGCTTATCTTTTGCTCAAGCTTAGTTCTTTCAAGTTTTTGGTTCACTAACCTATTAACTTTGAGCTTTGAGTCTATTCCCTTCAGTTCTATTTGAAAAATGTCTTCAAGAATCACTAGGAAGTCTCAACAAACCGCTGCGACCTCCATGGAACGTCATGATGCTAGCCTTGAATCAAGAGGAGAAGCTGGAAGGGCCACTCGACGCCCCACTCGATCATGCACTCGACCGAGTGGTGGTTCGAGCAGCCGGTCGAGCCAGATGCCGCGTCCAAGGAGAGAGAGAGAGTTGAGGAAGATCCTGAGAGGACTGAAAGTGAGGAGGAAAGGGAGTCAACTCTCAATGGGTTCATGAGGAGACACAAGGCCAAAGGGAAGAGGCCAACAGTTGAGGTTGAACAAGAGGAGAGTGAGAATGAGAGTGAGGAAGAAAGTGAAAAAGAAGAGATAGAGGATGATGGAGAAGCTGAGTCCTGTGGGTTGTCAAAGAGGCAGCTCTATGATGCTTTCATGAGAATGGAGTTCTTAGGGACTAGATATCCACACAAGGAAACCATGGAGAAGCTAGCCATTGGTGAAGATGTGGAGTATCTCTTTGAGAAGAGCAACCTAACCAAGTTTATGGGGCTTTGCATGGAGGGCTACAAAGAAGAGAGTTGTGAGTTTCTAGCCACAGTCAAGCTGCATACATATGCAAGGAAGGATGCTGAGTTTGGAGCTGGTCACATTGCTTTCACAATAAAGGGGAAAAGGTATGAACTTTCAATGAAGAAGATAGCCAATGTGTTTGGTTTTGAGGTTGGGAGCAATAGGAGTTTGATGATTCCAAGAGAAGAGCTTTATGCTGTGTGGGAAACCATTGGGGACAACAAATACTACTCATCCTCCAATTCCAAGAGTTCAAGGATAAGGAGCCCAGTCCTAAGGTACTTCCACAAAGCTCTTGCCAACACCTTCTTTGCTAGGAAGGAAACTGGGAACATTAATGAGGGGGAGCTAAAGATGATTGATTTGGCTCTCAATGGAGTCATCTTCCAAGCAAGAAATGGTACCATCATTCTTGGGAGCACTGTGGAGACTGACCTAGCAATGGTGCTCATTGACCACATGATTTACTTGAGAAGTTGGGTAGGCAAGTTGGAGAATAAAGGATCAAGAGGAGCACTAACCATTGGAGGCATCATTACTCCAATCCTACAAGCTGCTAAGGTTCCACTTAGAGGAGAAAGGGTTTCACCAAGATGGATTGACTCTAGCTACCTCACCTCTACTCTCATCCTAGCCAAGGAGATGCATCAAGGGAATCACATTTTCAATTTTGAACTTCCAACACTTGGGAAAAAGCAACTGATTTTGCCTAACCAAGAGCTCACCACCATTCAAGAAGGAGCCAACATTGACTTTTGGCCAGCTGAGGAGCATTTGTTTGATGGGATAGTTCAACTTAGAGTTGATGAAGCTGGAGATGTGCAAATGGCTGATGGGGAGGAGCAATTTTACTTTGAGGATTATGAGCTCGACCCAAGAGATAGTAGAGGAGTGAGGGAGGCTACCAAGAGATTAACCCTTTTGCAAAAATGGAACAAATGGCATGGGAAGAGGTTTGATAAGCTGAAGAAGAAGGTGACCAACATGGCTAAGTCTATCAAGGACTAATCATGCCTTGAAGTATAGTTGCATTGTATTTGCATCTTTTCATGCATAAATAGGTGATTTTGGAGCTTAAGGAGCATGGAAGCAATGCTGAGGAGAAGTGAAGCAATCCTGAGGAGAAAACAAGAGAGTTAAGGCTGTAGAATCAAGGTCCGGAGTCCAACTCGACCGCACCACTCGACCACCACTCGACCGTGTGATGAGGAGGACTCGACCGAGTGGAGAATGCACGAGAGAAGCCAGCTCGACCAGCCACTCGACCGAGCACTGGTCGAGTTGACCGAGCCGTTGACTACTTTGACTTTTTGTATTTTTAGGGCTTCCACCTCACCTCTTATATAAAGCCCTTGTACCTGCAGCCACCATAGAGTCCAGCTTTTTAGAGAGTCTAAAACCTAGTTTTTACCTTTTTTAGATTTTATTCCTTTTGCACTTTCTTTTATTTTTAGATTTTGTACTTGTTTGAGAGAGAAAGACTAGATTCTTATATTTTGTTTGTTTCATAACTTTCAAAGTATTAAGATTTCGAGTTTTATTCCTTCATCAACATTGTAGATCTCTGTTTCATCTTTCTAATGATGCAAGTTTCATTATTTTCTGGGTTTTTGACATATTTCACCATGTGTTCTTGTGAGTAGTTTGTTTAGGACCTTGAGGATGGGTTAGGCTGGGTTGATCTTGTGGTTTGTTTGATTTGGTCAAGCTTGATTGTTGTAGATCTCTTCTAGGCTAGATGATCTTAATGCTGATCCTATATCTGAGAAGGTAGGGTTTGATTTCAAGCATCTTAGCATCACACCAATGTCTAAGGAGCATAGATAAGGCTAGATCTAGAGCTTACCATTAGGCTTGCTAAGAGATTAGAAGTCTTGTTTGGTTTGAGATGTATTGCTTAATGTCTGCTTGTGTAGATTCTTTTCTTTGTGAGAACAAGTCTAGAAATGCATAGGTTTGATTGTTTCTTGCCATGAGAGTGGATTAAACATGTCTTAGAATAGTATGTCTAGAGATCAGCTCAATGTTTGCTTGAGATTTGTTGACCAAGTTAGATAACCACAATGATTAGCTCAGCCCATGAATCCCTCCTCAAGGCCTTCTTTGTTTATTGAAATCTTAGTCTAAATATCATTGCTTGCTTGTTGTTTGATTAGTTTTAGCATTGCTCTGTTTTTCTTGTGTTGCTCTGTTTTCACGTTTAAGTCTAGCTCGACCACGTACTCGACCTACACTCGGTCGAGTGCTGCTCGAGTTCATCCCCAGAACTTGTGTTTTTAATTTGTGATTGTCTTGTTTCATTCCTGTTTCATTTCCATTGCATTCACGTAGTTTCCTGTTCATTACTTGTCTTGCATTAGTTCATTAGCTTAGTGTCTATCTCTGTTCTAGTTTCATCATAGCTTTAATTTCTTCAGATTCCCTTGATATCATCTAAAGAATAACATATAGTCTTTCTATACTTCTTAAGCTCAATTACTAGCAATTCCAATTCCTCATTACTCAACTTAGCATTCACTTGACGGGATAAGTGGATTTGGTTCCCAAAAAAATGTACCTGAGTCCAGAAGGGAGAGTTTTGAGTTCTACCTTTGGTACTTTTAATTCTGACCAGTCGTCAGCGTGGGAGTCTGATGCGGTCATGGTCGAGTAGGATGATGGTGAATCGAGTCGGGTCTTGACGCCGGTCGAGTGGGAGTTCACATGACCTGAAGTTTCTGTCTCAATTGCACATACCTCTTCTGCATCAGGCAGCTGCTCGAGCTCCTCTGGTCCATCCGTTTTTCTATGGGAGTCTAGCAAATTCTTGTAACAAGTGGTCTCTTCATTCAGGACCGTATCTTCTCCATACTTGGTTAAAGCAGTCTTGAGATGGTCTTCCTCCACTAGTTCTTCCAACAACTCATCAGCCAACTGATCCATCTCTTCAATATAGAAGACTTGTCCTCCTATTGTTGGTTTCTTCAAGGTATCCTTGATGTCAACTTCATAGTGAAGTCGTCGCCCATATTAAGATCAATCTTGCCATTTCTTACATCACTGATGGCTCCAGCAGTCGCCAAGAATGCTCTTCCTAATATCAGAGGATCTTTTGATTCTTCATCCATCTCCAGAACCACAAAGTCGGTTGGTACTTCCACGTCTATCATCCTGACAGGTACGTCTTCTAACATACCATGTGAAAGTCTCACTGATCTATCTGCAAAGATGAGGGATATGTTGCAACCTTTAAATCTTGTAAAACCCAACCGCTTAGCCACAGAGAGTGGCATAAGATTAACTGAAGCGCCAAGATCACACAGACACCTATCAAAAGACATAGGTCCAAGTGTGCAAGATAGAGTGAATGATCCAGGATCTTTGAGCTTCTTAGGTACAATCTTTTTCTGTATGATTGCACTGCACTCAAGACTTAGTACCACCATGCCTTGAACTTCTTTTGATCTCTCCATCAATAAGTCCTTGAGGAATTTCTGGTAGTGAGGAACAAGTGCGAATGCATCCAACAAAGGCATTCTCAACTCAATCTCCTTGACTTGTTTTTTGAACAGAGCCTTATACTTATCAGTAAGCTGCTTTTTAAACCTCACTGGAAATGGTAAAGGAGGCTTGTATGGTGGAGGAATGAATCTCACAGGTTTTTCGGTGGGAGCAGCAGGTTCCTTAACAGCTTCACGTTCGGATTGCTTCACTGGTTCAATTGGCTCCTTGACTGCTTCGGCTGGATCCTTCATCTGAGCTTCATCTTGAACGAAACCCCCCCATCTAATTCCTCATTGTCCTCAGTGAAGTCTGGGACTCCTTGCCTAGGAGGCAGTGTTTTTCCACTTCTCAGCATAATTGCATTTGCAAACTCCTTAGGGTTCTGAACAGCCTTCCCTGGGAGTTGTTCCAGCTTTGGTGCACATGTAGAAGCAGAAGCGCCTTCCATATACCTCATCTTTCAATTAAGAGCTTTGAATTTGATGTTCAGATCATTGTAAGAGCACTCCATCCGCTGACTGAGTTCAGCAAACTTCTTGGCAGTATCCAGAGAACCACTAGCTTGACCTTGAAGAAGTTGTTGCATCATTTGCTTCATTTCCTGATCAGGAGCTTGAGTAGGTTGAACCTTTTGAGGTGGAAATCCTGGTGGTGGTCCAGAGGGAGCCTGATAACCTTGCTGGAATTGTTGTTTAGGCACGAATCCTTGATTGTAAGGCACAAAAGGTTTTTGTTGACCTTGTTGTTGCTATTGAGGAGGGTACACCTGATCTTGTGGATTTGCAACGTTGGTACTCCGGTAAGACAAATTGTGGGTTCGTCTTATAGGGGTTGTGAGCCTTGTTGTATCCACCCTGATTCTGGATGTAACTGATTTCTTCAGATTGCTCACCCTCCCCATCTTGAACTTGAAAAGGTTCATCCTTAGATACGAAGTGGATAGTCTTCTGCTGACTGAGCAAGATGCGGTCAAGCTTCTCATTGACATTTTTGAGGTCCTTCTTGTACCTCTCCTCAGAACCTGCGTCGCTTCTAACTGTGCGATCATAGTCTTCGTTGTAATTGCCATCAGATTGGGCGAGGTTTTCAACGAGTTCCCATCCTTCATCGACGTCCTTGTTCACGAAGTTGCCGTTTGAAGCAGTGCCAAGCAGCATATGTATTTTTGGTAGCACACCACGGTAAAGAGTACTCAGCAATGACTCGTTGCTGAATCCGTGATGTGGACACTGGCTCTGGTAACCCTTGAAACGCTCCCAGGCTTCACAGAATGATTCTGAGTTCTTCTAAGCAAAGCCAGATATGTCATTCCTGAGACGTGCTCTGGCGTTAGAGAAGAACTTGGACAAGAAGGCCTTCTTGCAGTCATCCCAAGTGGTAATTGATCCCTTGGGAATGTTTTTCTCCCATTGATGAGCTTTGTCTCCCAGGGAGAATGGAAAAAGGCACAGCTTGTAACCATCCTCACTCACTCCGTTGATCTTGGTGAGACTGCACAGACCGTCGAACTCATCCAAGTGGTCGAGTGGATCCTCCATAGGCAACCCGTGAAACTTGTTTACTTGAATCATGGAGATCAGACCACTTTTGATTTCGAAATTGTTGTTCTGCACAGCAGTAGGGACGATTTCAGCATGCTGAGTATGAGTGTTCGATGCATCTCCAGCACCAATGTGTCGCGGTCTTGGATTGGGTCTGTTAGGTTCCATAGTGACTGGTGCGGGATGATCAGTGAGAGGAGGAGCTTGTCATGGTCTTTGTAACCGATTGATGTTGTCAATAGCAGGAATGAGATTATGAGTTCCTCTTGATCTGGTGTGCATGCAAGGTTGCAATCAACGGGTTCCTGAGATGCAAAACAAACACACATACAACCAAAACAAGTCAGTATTCGGAATGATAAGTGTAGTAGAACTTAATCTTGCAAAACTTGAAATCTTAAATGTAGCAAAATGAATCCTAAATGGCAACGACGCCAAATTGATACTAAGAATCTTGTGTCTCTTAGAAGGTCTCAATTAACCTAATGCAGTTGTAGTACAGAAGGTGTAAATCCAAATGGGAAACTTTACTAACAATCGAAATGCAATCAAGCAGTCACAAGTTAAGCCAAATTCAAAATAAGTTTTTGTCTAACAACCTAGCAGAAACAGAAGAGAGCAAAAACAAGCTAAACGAGCAGAGACAAATGAGCAACCTATTGCAACTAAAACAAAAGACAATCTTAAAGATGTAGAAACAATCAGATAAGTAGAGGCCTTAAAGATGGGGTTATTGATTTTGGTGGAGTCTCTTAATCTACCTAGAACGCCTAACAGAACACAATCAAGCTATCCCTAGACAACGAACATCACAGCTTAGCTAATTCAATCTCTTGATAGAAGCAACTCAGACTCAATCACTTCCAAACCTAACTCTCGCTAGAGAAACATGATTAAGCTGGCATGACAAACAAGTTTTTTCACATCAATAAACACCCTAGACATCCAATCTCTTAGGCTACGAATGCAAATCTTTGGTATTAGTTTGTTCAAGCATCCCATGGAACACCTTTTGGGTGCTGAGATGCTTAAGATCTAATCTCGAATGATCAGTAAGAAATTAGCAGTAAGAACACTAATCCAGAAGGAAAATCAAACAATCTAAGCTTAGGCATCCTATTAGACTAAGATTTCCACCTAATCTATCCCATCCTCAAGAACCCTATTTCACTACTCAAGAACAATCATCATCAAAAACCCAGAAAACCCAGAAAACACAGAATTAAGCATGACTAGATAGATAAAGATGAGATAAACAATTTTGCAGAAGAATTCAATTGCAAAAACTAAAAGGATTACAACCTTAGAAACGTTTACAAACTTAGAAACTTTTTGGTGGCTGCCTAAAAACCCTAGGATAAAAGCTATATCCCATGAGTAAAGACTTAAAAGAGTATTTATAGCAAAACATGGAAAGCCCTAAAACATAAAACGACAAAATAGAAAGGCGGTTCAGGAACCCTTCTCGGACGCGTCTTCAAAACAAATCCAGGACGTCGGTTTAAGAACGTCGTTCAAGTCGCTTTGTGAGAGTATCGATCGAGTGGGAGTTTAGGAAATTTGATCAAATGGTGGCTTGAGATCGTTGCTTGAGATCGTTGATCGAGTGGCAGCTTGAGATCATCGATAGAGAGGCAGCTTGAAAAAATCGATCGAGAGGCAGCTTGAAATGTGTCGTCTGGGAGCTGCTGATCGAGTCGCGTCTAGAGGGTGCTCAGGAGTCCTCCTGGGACGTCTTGGTCAAGTCGGTGCTAACATGTCCGATCGAGTGGGAGCTCTTCTTTGTGTGCAGATCGAGTCGGAATTCAGAACGTACGTGCTTCCACTAAAACGGTGATAACTTTTGAACCTTGCCTCCGATTGGCTTGAAATCAACAGCATTGGAAAGATGACGCAATTCGCTACAATTTTGATGAAGACATCGAAGGATGAATCAAAAAGTAAAAGTTTCACTCGACTCGATCAAGGACGTGGAAGGTTGGGTTACGCTGGGTAGTGTAGATCGAGTCGTTGGAATTCTCTCCTGCTCCCTGTTTGCTCTTCATGGTTTGGAAATCTCCTACAATACCTGAAATAACCCCAATATGCAAGATGCATGCAAGACCAATGCAAAGATTACCTAAATATCCATATTATGCAAAAGAGACTAAAAACAATGCAAAACAATGAGTTAAGAGAACATGATGAATGTGAAATGCATGATGAAAAATACCTGAAATAACTCCAATATGCAAGATGCATGCAAGACCAATGCAAAAACTACCTAAATATGCATATTATGCAAAAGAGACTAAAAACAATGCAAAACAATGAGTTAAGAGAACATGATGAAAGAGTGTAAAATATACACATATCAACAGGAGAGCATTGGTGGCGGTGAGTTGTTGCTCTTCCTCAGATATCGTCCATAAACCAAGGTAAGTGGTGATGTTAGGCTTATAGAGGGTTTTGGAATGATTGTGATGGATTTTTGATGGGTAAGATGGATTGAGAAGAATCCATGGGTTGTTTTCCTTGGTTGTTTCCTTGTGAGGCTATTTTTTTGTGATTATTCGTATGGGAAGCGAGTATTATGGAGAGTTAGGGTTTTGCAGCCAAAAGGGGCTGAAGGAGATGTCTAGATCGTGGTTGCAGGATTGGTGTCGCTGGACACCATGGTGGTGTCGGTCGACACCAACACCCGCATACGGATAGCGGGAACTGGTTCGAGATGGCTACTTTGGTGTTCTCTCAAGACCCTTGACCGAAAAGATAAGTGCACTTTGATGACATAGGTGGTCAAATCAATTCTTTTAAACCTCTCCGCAAGTCTCTGAAACCGGGGTGTCACAGAAATGAAGGGTTAGTTTGCGTCCTAGAGGCTTGATTGCTTGTGGTCTAGCTATTGTGAGGTTGCTAGAGTTGTGTTGATAGAACATTGTTGGATGTTGGCTTTTGTTTTTTACTTGTTTGGTAATTGGATTATGTCATTGTTGGATTTTTATTGGTTAATGGAATTGTTTGGTTATCCGCTGTTAATGTTTGTTGTTAGTGGGTATGGGACCACTAGAGAATTATTATTATTATTATTATTATTATTATTATTATTATTATTATTATTATTATTATTATTATTATTATTATTATTATTATTATTATTATTATTATTATTATTATTATTATTATTATTATTATTATTATTATTATTATTATTATTATTATTATTATTATTATTATTATTATTATTATTATTATCATTATTATTATTATTATTATTATTATTATAAAAATGCTTGTTACCCTCTGTTCTTGGAAGAGCAGTGGTTAAGGGTGTTGAGTTATTGGTCGTGGATGTGGGCTTTGTCGTGGTCGTAGTCAGGGAGGATCTCGAGGCCAGCGAGTGTGTGCTGCAGAGTTTCACGAGGAGGTACGCCAGAGGGTCGCAAGCGTATCAGGAAGGACCAAAGAGGGTTAGCCGGTGAGCGTGTCGGGGGTGCTGGGAACCCAGGTGTGGGGTTGCAGCAGGTGGAGCTCAGGGTCGAGATGATCGCTTGGCGGATCTATTGACGTGTTGTTGGAGTAGTTATCGAAGGGGATACCAGTGCAGGCTGCAGTTGTGTCGTAGGTCGCAGGGTGCAGCCGAGGGCTGCAGATGTTAAGGAGTCTCCATCCTATGTTAGGAGGATGGAGCAGTTGTAGATAGGTGGTATCGAGCCTAGAGAGGCGGATAGGTGGACATATGTAGTGGGAACAAGTATTTCTCTGTTTGGTGGGTAATCTTGTTGGATATTAGAACTTGAGTGGGTAGGTGTAACATTGCAATGTTATACACGGACAACAGGATGTACTTTTGGTCGGCAGATGTTTATAGTCATTAAGGATTGTTGCTCCTGAGAGGATGGTGATTCCCCTAAATACCGATAGCTTGAGGGGCTGGGGGCTGGGGGCTATGAGCGTGGCAGAGGGGATGATGTTCCCCTGAGGGGATGAGTAGTTCCCCTGATACCGAGATCTTGAGGAGGGTGGTCCAAGAGTGAGACGGTATAACTCGAAGACGCTGGTCAGAGAGTGAGATCGGTATGGCTCGACGCTTGCGACCTAAGGGTGGAGGAGTTGGGAGCAAGCAATGTCTAGGACGTGAATATAATTATAATGACGGGATGTAGACCTTGGGGGTCGGAATTGATCTCGTGTTTTAAGTTGTGTTAACTAGTGGGGTCAGGGTTATGTGGACCATTGGGCCACGTAGATGTGCAGGCTGTTGCGACATTTGCACGGAAAATCTTGGCTGACGGTGTTCAGTCAAATCGGAGGATGTCCGGGCCATGGTGACGGTTGCATGGAGGTCCTTGGCGGATGGACAATGTTTAGGGATTTGAAGACGAATCCTTGTTAGTGGGGGAGAATTGTAACGCATGTGAACTGGGTTCCAGTTTCAGAGGTTCGTGTCGATCGACACCAAGGGGGTCTCGCTCGACACCATATTGTTTTAAGGTTGTTAGTTTGATTCATTCTCCGGGTTTTGTGTGGTTTGGTAGTTTTGGAAAAACCCTTAAGTTCCCTATAAAAGGGAAGACGCCTTGTTCGGTTGGGGGGTTCCCTTCCCAGCCGTTTTCCTGCCCTAGAGAAGAGAAGAGGTTTATTTGGGTATACTTGGAGGTTAGGGAGGTAAGGAGATGGTTTTGGGGATGGGATTGAACGATAGAGGCGATGATGTGGCGTGGAGGAGGACAGGGGAGCATTGGTGGTGGTGAGTTGCTGCTCTTTCCTCAGATTTCGTCCATAAACCAAGGTAAGTGGTTGATGTTAGGCTTATATAGGGTTGTGGAATGATTGTGATGGATTTGTGATGGGTAAGATGGATTGAGAATAATCCATGGGTTGTTTTCCTTGGTTGTTGTCTTGTGAGGCTATATTGTTTGTGATTATTCGTATGGGAAGCGAGTATTATGGAAAATTAGGGTTTTGCGGCCAAAAGGGGCTGAAGGAGAAGTCTAGATCGTGGTTGCAGGCTTGGTGACGCTCAACACCATGGTGGTGTCGGTCGACACCAACACCCGCGTACTGATAGCGGGAAATGGTTCGAGATGGCTACTTTGGGGCAACGTTTGGAGGATGAAACGGAGTCTGATTTAGCTGAAATTTGGTAGGTAGCTTCGTAGTCCTACAAGCTTCATATCCAACGATTGATTATGGTCTAGCTATTGTTAGGTTGCTAGAGTTATGTTGATAGAACATTGTAGGATGTTGGCTTATGTTCTTTACTTGTTTGGTTATTGGATTATGTCATTGTTGGATTTTTATTGGTTAATGGAATTGTTTGGTTATCCACTGTTGATGTTTGTTGTTAGGTTGATAGTGGATATGAGACCAATAGAGAATTATTATTATTATTATTATTATTATTATTATTATTATTATTATTATTATTATTATTATTATTATTATTATTATTATTATTATTATTATTATTATTATTATTATTATTAAAAAAACGGGAAGGGTTGTTTCATTTTCGTATCAAATCCCTTACGGTTCTAGGTTTGGGTTCGCTAGGGTTTGTGTTGTAGATATTGTGGATTTGCATGCTTTGATAGATTATGTGAGTTAGTCAATTTTGTGTGGCATGGAGTCCTAGAACATCCTCTTCGAGCCTTCAACGAGATTCCACGGTATGTTATGTTTCTTTGTGTGGTTTTGGTTTGTTTCTATGCTTGTTAGCCTCTGTTCTTAGAAGAGCAGTGGTTAAAGGTGTTGAGTTGTTGGTCGTGGACGTGGGCGTTGCCGTGGTCGTAGTCGGGAAGGTTCCAGAGGCTAGTGAGTGTGTGCTCTAGAGTTCTACGAGGAGGTACGCCAGAGGGTCGCAAGCGTATCAGGAGGGACCAGAGAGGGTTAACCGGTGAGCGTGTCGAGGGTGCTGGGAAACCAGGTTTGGGGTTGCAGCAGATGGAGCCCAGGGTCGAGATGATCGCTTGGCGGATCTGTTGACCCGTTGTTGGAGCAATTACCGAGGGGGTACCAATGCAGGCTCCAGTTGTGCCGTAGGTGGCGGGGTGCAGCCGAGGGCTGTGGATGTTGAGGAGTGTCCATCCTATGTTAGGAGGATGAAGCAGTTGTAGATGACCGGTACGAGATTCTTCTCGAGAACTATCGAGCCTAGAGAGGCGGATAGGTGGGGATATGTAGTGGAAGCATATATTTTTCTGTTTGGTGGGTAATCGTGTTGGACATTAGAACTTGAGTGGGTTGGTGTAACATTACAATGTGATACTCGGACCACAGGAGGTACTTTTGGTCGGGAGATGTTTATAGTCGTTAAGAATTGTTGCTCCTGAGGGGATGGTGATTTCCCTAAATACGATGGCTTGAGGGGCTGGAGGCTCCGAGAGGATGATGTTCCTCTAAGAGATGAGTAGTTCCCCTGATACCGAGATCTTGAGGAGGGTGGTCCAAGAGTGAGACGATATAACTCGAAGACGCTGGTCGGAGAGTGAGATTGGTATGGCTCGACGGTTGTGAACTAAGGGTGGAGGAGTTGGGAGGAAGCATTGCCTAGGACGTGAATATAAACATAATGACGGGATGTAGACGTCAAGGATCGGGATTGATCTCGTATTTTGGGTTGTGCTGACTAGTGGGGTCAGGGGTATGGGGACCATTGGGCCACGTAGATGTGCGGGCTGTTGCGATAGTTTCACAAAAAATCTTGGTTGACGGTGTTCAGTCTGGTCGGAGGATGTGCGGGCCGTAGTAACGGTTGCACAGAGGTCCTTGGCGGATGGATGGTGTTTTGGGATTCGAGGACGAATCCTTGTTGGTGGGGGAGAATTGTAACGCCCGTGAACTGAGTTTCAGTTTTGGAGCTTCGTGTCGATCGACACCAAGGGGGTGTCGCTCGACACCATATTGTTTTAAGGTTGTCGGTATTATTCGTTCTCCGATATTGTGTGGTTTAGTGGTTTTAGAGAAACCTTTAAGTTCCCTATAAAAGGGATGACGCCTTGTTCGGTTGGGGGGAGGGGGTTCCCTTCCCAGCCGTTTTCCTGCCCTAGAGAAGAGAAGAGGTTTATTTGGGTATACTTGGAGGTTAGGGAGGTGAGGAGATGGTTTTGGGGATGGGAATGAAGGATAGAGGCGATGATGTGGTGTGGAGGAGGACATGGGAGCATTGATGGTGGTGAGTTGTTGCTCTTTCCTCATATTTCGTCCATAAACCAAGGTAAGTGGTTGATGTTAGGCTTGTATAGGGTTTTGGAATGATTTAGATGGATTTGTGATGGGTTAGATGGATTGAGAAGAATCCATGGGTTGTTTTTCTTGGTTGCTGCCTTGTGAGGCTATTTTGTTTGTGATTATTCATATGGGAAGAGAGTATTATGGAGAGTTAGGGTTTTGCGGCCAAGAGGGGCCTAAGGAGAAGTCTAGATCGTGGTTGCAGGCTTGGTGTTGCTAGACACCATGGTGGTGTCGGTCGACACCAACACCTGTGTACGATAGCGGGAAATGGTTCGAGATAGCTCTTTCGGGGTAACGTTTGGAGGATGAACGGAGTCTGATTTAGCTGAAATTTGGTAGGTAGCTTCGTGGTACTACAAGCTTCATATCCAAGGGTGGGTTTGTGAAATGAACAGTTAGTTTGCGTTCTAGAGACTTGATTGATTGTGGTCTAGCTATTGTTAGGTTGCTAGAGTTGTGTTGATAGAACATTGGAGGATGTTGGCTTTTGTTCTTTACTTGTTTGGTTATTGGATTATGTCATTGTTGGATTTTTATTGGTTAATGGAATTGTTTGGTTATCCGCTATTGATGTTTGTTGTTAGGTTGCTAGTGGTTATGGGATCACTTGAGAATTATTGTTATTATTATTATTAATATTATTAAAAAAAGGGAACGGTTGTTTCTAATATATTGCAGATATTTTTTTGAGAAAATCCATATTTCTAAAAATGTTATACAAAATATTTTTTCTTTCACTTTTAAAAATATTTTTTTAAAAAAAGGAAAAATCACAAAAATCGAAAATCAAATATTCATATCCCATTTAAAAATTTTAGAAAATGGAAAATAAATCTTAGAATCTATTGTAAATATTTGTTTCGAGAATTTTTTTTTTAAATGTTAAATTTCCATAGATAATAATGAAGGTTTGACCTGGAAAGAAGGAACTAAAAAACTCAAGAGGATATACTACAAATATCGATTTAATTTAAAGATAGGACAAATTTCTGTGATCTCGAAGAAATTTCATAGGATTGCTGCAAATCTCCAGTAAAAAAACCATGTATTACCGGCTGGATACTTCATCACTAAAAAGAGGAGCAAAAAATGTCTTAAAGGGGAACAAAAACTCTAAAAAAGACAGAAGATCATGACGATTATAATTCGGAGAAGAATCAAAGAAAACAAATTTAAAAAAAAAATAGAAATAAATATGGTAAATTTTTTTAAAAATAGTTTTTCTTACACTTTTAAAAATTAAAATTTTTAACAAAATGAATTACTTTATTAAAAACGAAAATTAGAAAAAAAATCAGAAATCAAATATTCATATCCCATTTAAAAAATTTTAAAAATGAAAAATATATACCATAATCTATTTTTAAAAATGTTAAATTTCTATAAATAATTATAAATGTTAAACTTGGATACTAAGTTATCAATAGACGCGCTCAGTCATAACTCACAACATAAGAAGTCAAATTCGTTCGGCCTAAACATATAGGTTTGGTAGTATATATCTGTATTTCTTTTTATATTATTTTGATTCTAATGAATCGGATTTACTATCATGGGATTTTGATTGTTTTTCCATGGTGAGATGCTATTGATATGCTTTGGTGCTTTCATGAGTTGAATTTCTTATTGTAGTTATAATTTTTAAATATCAATATTTTTGTAACTGATTTTAGCATGAATTTTAACCTATTCTTATTGCAGTTATACCCAGATGTAATGTCAACGAAAGGTAAGTTACCTGATGCTAACCTCTTTCGTGTTCTTTTTTGTTTTTTCTTTTCTCTTGATTAAAATAATATATCATATCAACACCATTCAGATTTTTGTTACATAAGTGTTGGTGTTTTGGTTCCAATTATGATATTTACTTATCATTCGACTGACTACAAAACACTGGAAAAACTAGATTAGACACATGCTAGAGCACGGGTTGAAATTCATTTTATTTATTTATATATATATATATTTTTTTTTGTCAACCATTTTATTTATATTGTAATTTTTATATAAAATATAATTTAAATGATTGTTTTTAAAAGTTTTTTGGGATAAAACATTATGCAATAAAATCATTGCTAAATATGATGGCTTGAAAAAAGACACTTATTTTGTAAGTTTTATATTGTTAATGATTCTAGATAAGTACTTGTGCTATAACACTGGTTAAATTTTATTTTGTACAAAATGTTGTATATTTTCTATTTTTAAAATAAAATTTTAATATGTTGTATTAGGTTATATATGTGAAGTTATTTCAACAATATATATTCTACATCATGACTTGAATGTCATTATAATACATAATTTTGTAAATTTGGTTTTTAAAAAGAGAGTTATTAATATGTTGTAAATTTTGTAAATTTTGTAAATTTTGTAATTTTAATATGTTGTATTAGGTTATATATGTGAAGTTATTTTAACATATTGTTATACTTTTTTTTTTAATATACTTGGTTTCTTGAAATTCTTTCATATTATAGTGACTTATTATTGACATTGCTATAATCCTATAACAAATCAATTTAGAATATTTATAGTTTCTAACTTTTATATTAAGTTTCAATATATTAAAAATATTTCAAAATAAATTATTTAAACTTTATTATATTATATAAAATTATAAAATTCAACAAAAAAATATGAAATTGAATTTAAATATTCAAATTTTGACCCGTTACTCAGTAAATTTTTTAATTCAATAGATATTATTTTTAAATAATAATATTACTAAAGTTTGAATATTTTATAGATTGAACCATTTATATTTGTTTTTTAAAATTCAACTTATGGTATATCCGGAAATAAAACTATTTTTTAATTATAATAAATAATATGATAATTTATTTGTTTCACAAAATAGACTTATATATAAAAATGAGAGGTGAAGTATAATGATAATTAACAAATTAATATGTTAAGTTAGATATCAAAAGATTTTATTTGATGAATAATTTAATAAAGGAAATTAATATGGTAAGTTAGATGATATGATTTTTTAGAATATTCTCTTTGAGAATTTCGGTATAACCTATTTGTAACCAATTAATCTATCAATTAATGTATAACCTATTTGTAACCAACTTATTAAAATTATATAGTCTACAAAACAATGTTGTGTACTTCCATTTTATTATAAAGGAGATGAAAATAGACTGATTTACATATCCAACAAAATCAAATAGGCTAATTCATAACTAAAAAATATTCTTATTTATCTAAAAACAAAAAAAAAAAACAAAAAATCATTAAGACATTTCGTTGAATATTTGGTATGCAATAGATTTTAAACTTTAACTATTCAATCAAAAGCTAATAAAACTATTAACTCTTGTTATGTATAGTTTATACTATTGTATAGAGATAAAAATTATTGAGTACGAGTTGTCACCGAAGATGGTCGAAGATGAAGATGACATAAACATTTTTACTGTTTGAATTTAATATTTTACATTTAGAGTATATTTTTGAGAGGATAGGGTTTAGTATTTATAGTTTAGGGTTTAATTTTTGAAACTTCCAGAAATAGCACTATTTACACAATCTTATAAAAATTTAGATTTTTTTGGTTTGGGTTCTCTACTTTATATTTAGAGTATATTTTAGAGGGGGTAAGGTTTAGTATTTAGAGTTTAGGGTTTAATTTTTAGAGTTTAATTTTGACCTATAGTGCTATATTATAACTTTAGAGATGATGTATTAAATTTGGAAGTATAAATTATTTTTGTGCCATTTGTAAGAGTATTACAGCTTAGAATCAATATAATTTTCTGGACGTTACCAAATTATATATGTTTTTTATTAAAAAAAAACGGAAGCACAGACTTTTAAAAATATTGAAGGTTCAAGTGAAATTTAAGATGTTAAAGTAGTATATTACAGTTTTTTAATTGACCTAAAAAAAGTAACAAAATATTTTGAGGCTTCGTTAATGGGATTTGACATTTTTTACTATAGTTTGTTTCTTTACAAAACTAAAATATTTTGATGATTATCATACATGTTTTAAAAATAAATAAAATTACTACTAAATCTAGAAAAGTAACAAAATAAAAATCAAATTTTAAAATTATTGTTTATAATCGGTATTTGCCCACACAAGAGTGTGGGTAACTCTCCTAGTTTCTATATATATATATATATATATATATATGTATTTTTTTGCAAACTAAGTTTTATATAAACACATCCTTTAATTTTAATTTTATAGTTAAAATTAGGAATATCCAGCATGGTAATTATGTAGTTTTTGTTGGACAATTTTTGCATGAGAAATTTTGTTTAATGGTTTACAACGCTCCATTGCGGAGTAAAGGTGAGGGGTTTGAATCCTGTCAATTGCGATCATGATCCCCACGGGAGCCAATAGGTTTTCTAGCCTTTTTAGCGTTTTCTATAGCTTTCTCATAAAACTTGACCGAACCATCATGATCCCCCAAACCCAAAAAAAATCTAACCTTTCCCATAAACATAAACAGAGGAGATTTACCACCAATTGAGAGAGACCCTAGTAAACATGTGATCTCCCGATCACTCTTGTTTCTTGACCCTAAAGCACCAAATTCTTCCATGATGACAATACTTGTTGAGGGAGAGATAGGTTGATTTTGAAAGATAGGGCTATATAAGAGAGGAGAAGACCAGAAAGAAATATAGACGTTAGAGAGTAAAATATTAGGGTTTTCCTTAGAGAGAGAGAGAGCGTAGAGGAGAGGTTTGAATCTCTTTGTTTGTGTTGAGAAGACGATATGACGACAAAAGAGCTTACTTGAGGAACAAATATAGTCGTTGCCCACCCAATTCTTGGCTCTCTCTTTTTCTTTCTTTTTCTTTCTTTTTTTTTTGTTCTTAAACCACTATCTATCATTTGCATTTAATGCTGTGTTTGAGTGATTCTTAACAAGGCTAAAAGTTGGTAACACATATCTGGTTCATTATTTCGCTACTTTTTCAATTTGATTTTCTTTCTTAGTCATTCAAGGCTTAATAACATTGGGGACAGTGTTCTTTAAGTCTGGAGGAGATTAGTACTAACTGCTAACTTAGTTTTTGTTTCTATTGTGTCAAAACCGTATTTTTGTTTTAATGAGTCAAATTTTTCAAAATTATGTTGGAAACTATGATTTTTCTTTTTAGTGTACTGCCTTGGTTGATTAGTGCTGCAGATTGAGTCCAAATTACGACTAATGAAAATCAAATGGCTGACCAGTGAACCTAAGACATCCGAATTTCCAACAGAATCCATATAAGCCTGAGGTAATTTCTGCACTTTTCTTTTTACCTCATCAAGGAGATTGATGTTCTTAGAGCTTGAATCCTTCTTCATACCTGACAAGTAAGATTTCAAAAGGGAATGGTACTCCTCTCCCTTATTCAAGTAATAAAAAAAATCCCTGAGAGCTTTGTTAAAAAAAAAAGGAAAGGAGTGAATAAAAGATAAGATTATTTGATCAGTTTAGAGAGGTAGGTAAATTACTTGTGACCTCATTATTCTACTCTTGAGTCAAATGATCACACAAAGCTTGGAAGCGAGGGGTAGGTAAATTACCGATGACCCCATTATTCGCCTACATCTTTGAGGAAAAAAAAAGGAAAAAAGTACAAAAAAAAAAACCACAAAGCAAAACTCAAATGAAGATAAAAATAGAATAAGTCTGGTGGAGAGAAAGAGTATCACATGTGGTAAAAGTTATATCTTGCTTGTTATGGTATAGTACGGGAATGAGTCTAGAAGGTTCTTGATATTGATCAAATTGATGAGACTCACCGATGAATGCTTAATGAAGGAAGTAGTAGAATTTGGTTTGAATTTGGGATGCTATGAATGTCAACAGAGAAGTACATGGTGGTTCGATTTGGATTTATCTGCTAAGCATATGAATTATGGTTTGGATGATCATAGTATTATTTTAAGAAGAAAAGGAGTTTTTGCGTTTTCAAACTTCTTTCACAGGTGATGTTGCTGCTTTGCTTGAGGGCAAGCAAATGCTAAGTTTGGGGGAGTTGATATATCATGGTTTTTAACCATGATATAAGTGTGCTTTTTAAGTCTTTTGAGTTTTTTTCTAGGTTGTTTTTGAGTCTTTATAGGATTAGGTACTCCTTGGCACGAATGAAACATAATGGAGCGAAATAGGAAGATTTGGAGCATAATCAAGCATTGAGGCTGAGCTACGAAGTTGGGAGACGAGTTCAAGAGTATGCATCGACCGATGCAGTCACAACATCGATCGATGCAGTTCCCACAAGCCAATCGGAAGTTTTTCCCACGAGTTTTAAAAGATTTACAAAAATTGCCCAAGTTTTTCTTATTTGCAGTTAAGACCTCATTCGTGTAAACTAGTATATATAGGATTTTTATGGTCATTGTTTAGACCTAAGTTTGATTTTCTAAGCAACTTTTTGAGAGAGAGATATTGACAGCTCTTGGGAGAGACAAATCTGAATTCTTTTGTAGAGAGAAGATTTCTAAACTCCCTCTTTTACTTTTGTCATATATTTGCTTATTATTCAGAAAAGATGTTTTGTTCTTCATTAAACATGTCTAAGTAGTTTGCTTGTTACGTTTAGGGTTTTTCACAGGGTTTTTATTATTTATTAGATCTGTAATTTTTAGGGTTGATTATCTTTTTTTGATCTTTATCTCTGGTTGTTCTTCACATTAATTCTTGATTGATCACCTAGAATTAATAACTTAGGAAAATAAATTTATATGAGAATATAATTGTTTTTCCTGATTAAACCATTCATGAACAAAATTACTTTTTACAAAGAGATTTGGATTAGTAATTTTGTGACCAAATCTAAACTTGATTTTAAAGCTGATTTTTAACCTGGAATTTTACGAAGAGATTTGGATTTTCTATTTTTAAATGTGGATAATATTTGCAGTGAGAACTGATTTATTGTATAAATTGTGTTTAGAGTGTTCTGTTTTTGCATTGTTTTTAAATTAATATTTTGATTTAGCTTAATTAATAAGTCTACTGTGTGGGAGCAAGCAATGCATAGGACGTGAGTATAAACATAATAACGGAATGTAGACCTCGAGAGTTGATGGTGGTTTAATCTTGGATTTTAGTTGTGTTGGTCGATGGGATAGGGTTTTATGACCGGTGCGGTCATGAATGTGTGGCTGATGTACCAGGATTGTATAGCCGGTGGCGCTGGAGTCTCGGGAAGGGGAGCTGCAATAGGTATGAGCCGGCAGGGGCAAGGTTGCCAGGTACATAAGTTCACGAGAAGCCTTCATGGCGGGATAAACTCATTGTTGCGACGATGGTGGATGAAGTTCATTGGAGATGGATAGGGTTGCTAGATTCAAGGTTTTGGGGAAATAAGTCAAGTGGGTTGAGTTGGCGGCTTGCAAAGCATTTGATGCAGTGAATCAGAATATGTGAACGTATGGTACTTGTTTGTTTTATTACGCTCGTATTGATGATTTTCTGTGGAGAATTGCCAAGCGGAAAAGCTATTTTTTTGTAATAAGCTATCTTGTGGAAGTTTCCCTAAGAGACAAGTTACTAGAGGTTTTTGGATTGACAAGAGATGTTGATATTCGAGAGGTGGTGAGTTGATGTCGGCATACTTGATTGTTATTCTAGTGGAACTGAGGGAGTAACCAGAGGATTTGTTGAGCAAGTGTAGTTTATGGAAGCGGGAGATGGGTTTTCTGGATCACATTGTGTTTGCAGAGGGAGTTTCTGTAGATCCAGAGAAGATTCAGGCTATCAGAGATTGGCCTAGACCGCAGAATGCCACAGAAATCAGGAGTTTTCTTGGGTTGGCGGGTTATTACAAGAGGTTTGTGCAGGGGTTTGCGAGCATAGCACGTCCGTTGACTAGGTTGACAGGGAAGGATGTTCCTTTTGTTAGGTCACAGGAGTGCGAGGAGGGTTTTGCAAGCCTGAAGGAGATGTTGACTACTACTCCATTTTTGGCTTTGCTTGAGCAGGGAGAACCCTATGTGGTGTATACAGATGCATCCAGAGTTGGTTTGGAGTGTGTGTTGATGCAGCATGGGAAGGTGATTGCCTACGCTTCGCGGCAGTTGCGGAAGCATGAGGACAACTATCTTACTCATGACTTGGAGATGGGTGATGTAGTTTTTGCCCTGAAGATTTGGAGATCTTATCTTCACGGTGCAAAGGTACATGTGTTTACAGATCATAAGAGCTTGAAGTATATATTCACTCATCCCGAGCTGAACTTGAGGCAGAGGCGGTGGATGGAGCTGGTGGCGGATTATGATTTGGAGATAGCCTATCACCCTGGTAAGGCTAACTTGGTTGTAGATGCTTTGAGTCGGTAGCCGGCAGCTTCGGCTCAGGAGCAGGATATGGAGTCTCTAGTAGAGGAGATCAGTGTTTTGAGTTTGTGTGTGGTTTCTCAAGAGCCGTTGAGTTTGGTAGCAGCTGATAGAGCAGATCTGTTGAGCAGAGTGCGCTTGGCTCAGTAGAAGGATTTTGGGCTGGTGAATGCCTCTAAGGATGTTGGCTCAGAGTATCAGGTATCGGCTATTGGTACTACTTTGGTGCATGGACGGATTTGTGTGCCTAAGGATGGGGATTTGAGGCTGGAGATCCTAAGAGTGGCTCACGCGAGCATGTTCTCTATTCATCCAGGAGCGATGAAGATGTACTGTGATCTCAAGAAGTACTATCACTAGGTCGGGATGAAGAAGGACGTGGCTAGTTGGGTTGCGAGGTGTGATGTGTGTCAGCTAGTGAAGGCTGGGCATCAGGTACCAGGTGGATTTCTAAAGAGTCTTCCCATTCCAGAGTGGAAGTGGGATATGATTACTATGGATTTCGTGGTTGGTTTGCTAGTGTCCAGGACGTTTGATGCTATTTGGGTCATTGTGGACCGGTTGACTAAGTCGGCATATTTTCTGGCTATTAAGAAGACTGATGGAGCAGCGGTCTTGGCTAAAAAGTATGTGAAGGAGATAGTCAGGTTGCATGGGGTGCCAGCGAGCATTGTGTCTAATAGGGATTCCAAGTTCACTTCGGTGTTTTGGAGGGTGTTTCAGGCAGAGATGTGCACTAAGGTGCATATGAGTACATCTTATCATCCCCAAACAGATGGATAGTCAGAGAGGACGATCCAGTCGTTGGAGGATTTGCTGAGGATGTGTGTGCTGGATTGGGGTGGCCATTGGGCAGATCACCTGAGCTTGGTAGAGTTTGCTTACAACAACAGTTACGAGGCGAGTATCGGGATGGATCCTTATGAGGCTTTGTATGGGAGGTCGTGTCGTACACCGTTATGCTGGACTCAGGTGGGGGAGAGGAGCATGTACGAGCAGATTTTATTCAGGAGACCTCAGAGAAGATTCGGGTTCTCAAGCTGAACATGAAGGAAACTCAGGATAGGCAGAGCAGTTATGCCGACAAGAGGAGGAGAGAGCTTTAGTTTCAGGTTGGAGATAGAGTGTATCTCAAGATGGCCATGTTGCGGGGTCCGAACAGGTCATTGACTGAGACTAAGTTGAGTCTGAGGTATATGGATCCGTTCAGAGTGATTGAGCGAGTGGGACCGGTGGCATATAGACTGTAGTTACCTGAGGTTATGCATGTGTTCCATAAGGTTTTCCATGAGTCTATGTTGCGGAAGTGTCTCCGTGAGAATGATCGGTTGTTGGCTAAGATTCCTGAGGATCTTCAGCCTAACATGACTTTGGAAGCGAGACCAGTGAGGGTACTCGAGAGGAGGATCAAGGAACTTCGGAAGAAGAAGGTTCCTTTGATGAGAGTCATTTGGGACTGTGTGATGGTGTTGAGGAGCAGACTTAGGAGCCAGAGGCGAGGATGAACGCAAGGTTCAAGAAGTGGTTCGAGAAGCAGGTCGTGACTTGAACTTGTCTAGCCTGGTCCTAGTTGTAGTCCGTGTCTGGAGCGGAAATGGAGTATTCCAGCCCATCTCTCTTGTTTACTTGGTCGCTTAGGGGTGGTTGGTTGTGCGACTAAGTAACAAGATGAGGTAGTGTTCGGGGTACGAAATTTCCGTGAGGTGGTGGTTTGAGGGAAAGCTTCCTGAAATAGAAGTTTCTAAAAGTGGAAAGTTACCAGAAGTGGAAAGTTTCCAGAAGTGGAAAGTTTCCAGAAGTGGAAAGTCTAAAAATGGAAGGTTTTATGTGAGTTATAGTTTATCCATTTTTAGTGGTTGTGAGCCTTGGAGAGGCCGTGTGTGGCCTTTGTGGCCGGCTGTGTGGCATTTGTGGCGGGCTGTTTAGCCAATTGTGTGGGCTTTGTGGTGGGCTGTTTAGCCAATTGTGTGGCCTTTGTGGCGGGCTGTTTAGCCAATGTTGCCTGTTTAGGCGGTCCTTCGGGACAAGTGGTCTTCGTGACGGTCTTTCGGGACGAGTGGCCTTGGTGGCGGTCCTGTTTAGGATATTTGTTTGGCCTTTGTGGCGGTCTTGTTTAGGACATTTGTTTGGCCTTTGTGGCGGTCCTGTTTAGGAAATTTGTTTGGCCTTTGTGGCGGTCCTGTTTAGGACATTTGAATGGCCTTGGTGGTGGTCCTGTTTTGAGACATTTGTTTGGCCTTCGTGGTGGCCCTTGTGGCAGTGAGATGATCCTTGTGTGGTCATAAGGTATTCCAGTGAGGGGATATGTGGTTGGTAGGGCATTGTGTTGTTCTACGCGAGCCACGGGAAGGAAACCTGGATAGGGATTGGGCTCAAACATGTTCAGAATTGTTTGCTCACGACTCTTGGGGAACTTCGGTTCTCCTAATACTGCCATGTTCTAAGACTTTGTGGCTTGAGAGTATGGTTGGTATATCGACTTTGGATGACGATCCGGGGGCACGTTGTAGGGTGGTAACCCGAGAGACGAGTATTGAACTTCCTTATACATTATGGCATGCGGGCTTAGGCCCGATGAGGAGCCAATATTATGGCATGCATGCTTCGGCGTGATGAGGAGCCAATAAAAACTCAAGGTTGACACCTATGAGTAAAGGAAAGTCCAAAAGTCGAGAGAAAATAATGTCTGAAACGTGAGACTATATTCTAGAGGTGACCTTCTGTAGATCGGTCGGAGGAGTGCGGGTCGTGGAGACGGTTGTACGGGGGTCCTTGGATGATGGTTGTTCGAGATTCGAGGACGAATCATGTTGGTGGGGGAGAATTGTAACATCCGTGTTCCGAGAATAGAGTTTGGGATGTGTTGAGTAAACCAAAAGAGTGGATTTTAATTGATTTTTGGTTTAATTAAATCCTGGTTTAATCAAATTAAAGTAAAAACCCTTAATCTCCTTCATAAAAGTCACGCTCCCTCTCTTTTTCTTGCTGGTGTCGACAGTATCAGAGAGAGAGATAAAGTGTGAGAAACCTTGGTTTTTTTGGTGTAAAGGAGGAAGAGAAGGAGATCAAGCTTTTTCCTTAGAGCAAAGAGAGAAACAGAACTGTTAGGGTTTAGGAGAAGGAGGATCCGACTGCTCAAATCGTTTCGAAAGGTATTGATTTTTTGTAGGGTTGTAGCTAAGAGATTTTAATACACTCTCCTATTTACAGAAGTGAATTTGAGTTAATATTCTAGGAGATATCGGCAGTTTCGTAGGGCGTTTCTTCTCAGTTGCGGATTGAGACCAGCGGGTATTTCGGGATTGATTGCAATGTCATTTGAGATCTGATCGTTCTGAAATTTTGTGGGACACTTCTGGACGTGCGGACCTTGCTTTTCACTGGAGGGATTGGAAAGTTAACGGTTCGTTTTGTTTTCGTGATTTCACTTGTGAGGTTGTTCTTATCTGTTTTATTCTGGCAGTTTGTTTTCAATGTTTGTTTGTTGTTGTGATTGGTTGTAATAGCGAGTTTGGTTGTTCTTGGATATTGGAGAGCCTCTCTTTTGCTAGTGAATGCTAAGTATGCAGGGAATGTTGCAGATCATTATGTCCCGAAGAGTCTCCTTGATGATAGCTCTGATGATGCACATACCGACTTTGTCTTCTTGAAAGGTAAGAGGGTGCATTTTGAGACTCAGTTCAACAAAGCAGAGGCTGCAGAGGAGTTGATAGTCCTGAATCAACTTCTAAACAAGATTCACCGCACAGACTCGGTGGGTTCATGCTCTGTTAACAAGAGATTCGATGGAGGCACGGGGGGCCTGGTACCCCCAGACATTCCAATATGAAGATCCTTTCATGGAACTGCCAAGGCATTGGGCCACCTTTAACAGCTTCTTGTTTAAAAAAACTCTGTTTTAGTATTAAGTATGATATCCTCTATCTTTCTGAAACTCTAAATAACTCTGATGTAATAACTAAACTAAAGTGTGACTTAGGATTTTCAAACTGTATTATCCAACCCCCTCAAGGTAGGAGTGGTGGTTTAGCTTTGTTTTGGAAGGATCATGTGAGCTTGTCCTTAATCTCAAAGGATAAGAGACTCATTGATGTATCTGTCCACAATAATAATATTATGTTTCACTTGTCTTGTGCGTATGGACATCCCAACCCCATAGAGCGATATGAACTTTGGCAACGTTTTGAACACTTAGAACCCTCACGCAATGCCCCTTGGTTACTCATTGGAGATTTTAATGAGATTGTTTCTAACAATGAAAAATTGGAGGACCTCCTCGAGCAGAATGGACATTTCGAGATTTTAGACATATGATCTCTATATATGACCTGCAATATGTTTGATCAAGAGGAAATACTTTCTCATGGGTTGGAGAACGTTACTCACATACGGTCCAATGTTGTCTTGACAAGGCTATGTTTAACTCTGCAGGCGCTGCAACCTTCCCTAATACAGAGGCTCTATTCATGGAATTTGCAGGCTCGGATCATAAACATATCCTACTGAATCTAAATGACCTTGTCAGACACAAAAGATGGATTTTCCAATTTGATAAACGCCTTTTAGATGTGCCTAGTTTTCATGAGATTGTCAAAGAAGGATGGCTAGTCAACAATTCTAGTACTGATATACCAATCAATGAACGCATTAAACATTGCGGACAGAGTATGGCGAAGCTAAAGCGGGAAGTACAACTAAATTCTGAACAACGTATTGCAACAATTCAAGCCCGGCTAAATTATGCAATGGGAAGTTTACATCCAACCTTGTGGGGGACAATCCCACATCTACAAGATGAGCTTACAAAGGCATACGAAGACGAAGAGAAACATTAGCAACAAAAGAGTAGAAATGAGTGGATGACTGCAGGAGATCAAAATACAAGTTTTTTCCATGCCTGTGCTAAGACGAGATTTGCTAAAAATTGGATTACTTCTATATCCGATGATCAGGGCAACCTCTATCAGGGTGACAAGGAAATTGGGGAGCATGCTCAAAGTTTTTTCACCAAGATCTTCTCAACCACAAACCACCATGTCTCTCTGTCAGTTTTTGCTGACTTTGAATCAAGAGTATCAGAGAAAGCAAATGAGAATCTAACGAAAGCCTTTACTAATGAGGAGATTTACAATGCAGTGTGTTCTATAGGTGATGATCGAGCTCCAGGACATGACGGTTTAACAGCCAGGTTCTACAAGGCATGTTGGGATACAATTGGTCCACAAGTTATTCAAGAAGTTTTTCTTTTTTTTGATACCTCATTTATGAAACCAAGCATTAGCCATACAAACATCTGCATAATACCAAAGATTGAAAATCCATAAACACTTTCGGATTATCTGAGACGACCTGACCCGTTTTTTTTTTAAATAATAAAATAATAAATAATAAATAATAATAAACTACAACTAGTGGTTCCATACCTACTAGCCACCTAACCACAAGCACAACCAACAGCAGAAATAACAGATACCAATATCCAAACAATAATCCAATAACTAATAACCAATAATCAAATATAACAATACTCCAATATCAAACAACAGGACACAAGGAACCAGCAACAGGACACAAGGAACCAGCAACAGGACACAAGGAACCTAGCAACCTAGCAAGTTGCAATGCATAAAGACCCAACTCTAGCAACCTAGCAATGCCAGACAACATCCAATCGAGTCCCTAGAACATCCTCCGCTTCATTGTCTTGATTCCACGATCACACTTTGCCTTTACCTGCATCACAAACACAAATTGCAATGCATGAGTATTTTATAAACACTCGGTAAGGCAATCCTCCCATCTAGTGGGCTATACACACAAACAATAGAGATACTCTAACCATCAAGCAACAATCAACAAACAAACCAGGCTCTACATCGACCGACACAAGGCTTGCATCGACCGACACCAACAGGGACAAGCATCGACCGACACAAGGTATGCATCGGTCGACACAAGGTTCACTTGCATTGACCGATACTTCCACTTGCATCGATCGACGCATGCTCGACAATACGCGGAAACCCTAGTTGCATCGACCGACGCCTCCACATGGTATCGACCGATGCTCCTAGGTCAAGCCGCGCGTCCTCGCACTGCATCGACCGACGCACATAGTGCATCGACCGACGCACATGCCGATCATCGTTTTTCCCCGAAGCTTCTCGCCGGATCTCTGTTCCTGCAAACAAAAGAATCGATCCCAAGCCACAAGAAAGCTTCCTAACGCCTCATACAACATTCTAACAAGCCTAACAACACATAAACAAACAGATCAGAGAATCTCCAGCTTAGATAAGCCATGGTCATGCACTTACCTTTGCCAAGAAGTTTCTGAACCTTAAACAATCAAGAACACGCTCCTAGGAAGCTCCTACAACGATCCCAGCTACAAATCTCTACAGGAAACGCCTCCAAACACCAGAAATCACCAAGAACGCTCAAGAACACTCAAGAACACTTTTTATCCCTTCTTTTCTCTCAAAAATGGCTGAACTCGTCGAATGAGACAAAAACACGACTTAAGGGTTTTCCCTAACCCAAAACGCAGCGTTTAACTTAAACTCGTCCGCAGAAAACAACCTTGCATCGACTGATGCACATAGTGCATCGACCGAAGCAATCGCTAAACCGGGATTTCGGTTCGCGGATGTTATCGACCTATAGCTTTATGCAATGTTCTTTATAAAATAGTATCCAAATGCTTGGTGCAACGGCTGAAACTACACCTAAATGACATTATCTCAGATGCACAGGCCGCTTTTATCCCAGGACGTATTATCCAAGACAATGTGATGATCGCACACGAAGTCATGCATTCCTTAAAAGTGAGAAAACGAGTGTCACAGAATTATATGGCTGTGAAGACAGATGTAAGTAAAGCTTACGATAGAGTTGAATGGAACTTCCTTGAAACAACCATGAAACTTTTTGG
Organism: Camelina sativa; assembly: GCF_030686135.1. Classification (NCBI taxonomy): domain Eukaryota; kingdom Viridiplantae; phylum Streptophyta; class Magnoliopsida; order Brassicales; family Brassicaceae; genus Camelina; species Camelina sativa. The sequence continues at coordinate 18,030,085 of NC_141898.1, read as the reverse complement.
CTTCTGCGACAAATGGATAAAGTGGATCATGGTGGTGGTGACATCAGTAAATGACTCTGTTTTGATTAATGGGGCTCCCTATGGACACTTTAAACCAACTAGAGGTATAAGGCAAGGTGATCCATTGTCACCTTACCTATTCATCCTCTGCTCCGATATTCTTAGCCATTTAATCTCATCAAGTGAACGAGAAGGTATACTCCAGGGTATTCGAATTGGTAATGGTGCTCCAAGTATCACGCATTTCCAGTTTGCGGACGAATACTTATTCTTTTGCCGTGCAAATAGGAAAAACAGCCAAGCTTTGAAAGATATATTTGACATCTATGAATACTATTCTGGTCAAAAGAATAATACTTCCAAATCAATGATCACCTTTGGCAGTCGAGTCTTCGGAAACACTCAAACTCGACTGAAGACAATTTTAGATATTCCAAACCATGGAGGAGGAGGCAAATACCTTGGTCTCCCTGAACAGTTTGGTCGCAAGAAGAGAGAAATGTTCTAATATATTGTGGACAGAGTGAAACAACGCACCTCGAGGTGGACTGCAAAAAAACTATCTCCTGCAGGTAAAGATATCATGTTGAATTTAGTAGCTCTTTCTATGCCAGTCTATACTATGTCTTGTTTCAAGTTGCCACTAGGAATTACATCCGAAATAGAATCTCTTCTAATACAATTTTGGTGGGAAAAGAATTCAAACCAACGTAGCATTCCATGGATCGCCTGGAAAAAATTACAAACACCAAAGAAAGAAGGGGGCTTAGGATTCAGGGATTTAGCAAAATTTAACGATGCCCTTTTGGCTAAGCAGGCCTGGCGTTTAATCCAATATCCTAACTAGCTCTTTGCACGGATCATGAAAAATAGATACGATAGAGATGAGTCTATTCTAGATGCAAAAGCACGAAAAAACCAATCATATGGTTGGTCTTCGATCTTAGTTGGATTAGACCTCCTAAAGAAAGGATCACGCTACATTGTGGGGGATGGTAAAACTATACGTTTAGGGGTAGATAACTTTATAAACACACATCCACCTAGACCAGTTCACACCATAACATCACAATCCCCCATGCCCCTAGAGAGTGTTATCTCCAATAGTGGTGGTTTTAGATCATGGGACACACAAAAATTATCTTCATTGGTCCAACAGGCAGAGCAAGATTTCATTCAAAAAATTTATCTCTCTCAAGAAGAACAACCTGACAAACTTATTTGGAACTATACACGTTCAGGTGCTTACACGGTTAAATAAGGATACTAGTTTATCACACACTATCCTTTCGACCCAGGAGTAGCACCCAATATACCACATGGATCGGTGGAACTAAAGAACAAGATTTGGAAACTACAACTTCTTCCAAAGATAAAACACTATCTCTGGCGCATTGTTTTAAGAGCTATACCAACCAAAACAAGACTGCGAACAAGAGGCATGAATATTGACCCGTTATGTCCAAGATGTCACCAAATCGAGGAAACCATTCACCATGCATTGTTTTCACGTCCTTTTGCCCAAATGGCTTGAAGAGATTTTCAATTACTTCTTCTCTAAATATCAATAATCTACCATTGACTGCAGAGGATACTATCACTCAACTTATATCTTTCTCTTCCCAGAATGACAATACTTTCGATTCTATCATGCCTTTTATTCTACTATGGCGTATGTGGAAAGCAAGGAACAACCAGGTTTTTAATAACTTCTGTGAAAGTATATCTAAAACAGTTTTACAGGCGAAGTCAAACACAAAGGAATGGATTACAAATTTAAAACCTTTGGTGATCAAAAAGACTGCATCAAGAACGAATAACATCACTTGGTTACCTCCAAAACATATGTGCCTTAAATGTAACTTTGATGCAAGTTATGATATAAACACTCAACAGGCAATAAGTGGCTGGATTTTTAGGAATCATCAAGGTGAAGCTAAGGTATGGGGTGCAACAAGACTAAGTCATGCTGGATCACCTTTAGAAGCTGAAACAAAAAGTCTCCTAGTTGCAATACAACAAGCCTGGATATGAGGATACCATTTGGTGGTTTTTGAAGGAGATTGTGAAGTCCTCATCAAATTGGTTAACGGTCAAATCTCAGATGCTTCCTTAACAAATCTCCTCAACGACATAAGAGTTTGGTCTTCTAAATTACACAAAGTTTCCTTTGTTTTCACAAAGAGAGAATGTAATAGAGTAGCACATGTCTTAGCTAAATTTGGATGTACTAATAAGCAATATTACTCTAACTTTGTATTAACGCCAGATTGTCTAATTAACACTCTCTGTAAAGATTTTCCTTAATCAATATATATCATTTGTGGAAAAAAAAAGTCTACTGTGTGATCTAGAGTCTCTGTAGATTCGACCCCTAGAGTATTACAACTGCAAGGCTGTTAGTACCATTAGGGTATTACAATTTGAGCATATCTCTTCTCTCGTCGAGGTCATAATCTCTTTATATTCAAATTAAACTCTTTGTTTGTCGCTTTACTCTTATTTCCGCAGATATGGAGTGGCTTGGAACCAGTGAGCTCTATCTGTTCCTTAGTGGCCTACGTCCACAATGTAAGTCGTCGGTAGGATCATATAAATGAAGTCAGTAACAGATATGAATGGAATCATATTAGCAGAGATCATATGAATGAAATCATATTAACACTGATGTTATTTTTGGTAGACATGGTTAAGGGTTTCTCAGAAGCTTCACACAACAAGTCAAGTGGTCCTAGGTGCAATCGGGGGTTATGTTTACTCCACCTTATGGTATGTAACTTGGAATTCACTTGTTCTTGAAGCCTTTACCTCATCATTCTCAATACAAGTAGCTATCTTTCTGGTTGTTGCTATGTTTGCTACTTAACTGGTTTACAGATGAAAGACTGATAATTATCAGTACTTAGAATGTATAAGGAATGCATTTGTTTCTTCTTGTAATTGAATTGAGGTGAGGTTTGGATCCAAATTGAATGGACTGATGTTTGCTTATAGTCCCTCAGCCATCTACTTTGGTGACATGTCACATGTCACGGTTCTGATCATTTTAGTTTGCCTTCCATTATATTGTTGGTTTTAATTTGCTTTTATATCCTTCAAGCAAACAAACTGCTTTTAAGATGACCCATTATATTGTTGGTTATGCTAGCACTTTGATCTCTTCTCTTATACTTTTTTACTCTCTCTTCCACAATTAGTTGATCTTCCTCCTATCAATTTGCTTATGCAGATAATATTTTTTATCTTCAAATAATATTTTTTTCGAAAAATAAGAACTCCAATAAGAAGTCTACCAATGGGGAGGATAATTTTAATTAATATTTTAAAGTTCTTATTTTATAAAAAGTACATGATATATTTTTAAACAAATATAAGAGACTCAAAAATATATACTATCATTGGACTTGCTCTTAGGGCTTGTTTCGGTTGTCAATAACCAATATTCCAAAACCCCGGTTAACAATAATCGGGAAACCGAACTGTATAGGTGAATCCTACCAAATTAAAACAAACCAAGGCAGATAAATCTAACTGAACCAAATCAGAGCAAAAACCGAAAAAGAAAGTATAGATGGCCTTCTCATAAGCTAAATCCGAGTATAATTTAGGTGGGCTGTCGACGTGAACTTGATAAAGTACAAAAGAAAGATAAACCGAGTTGTAATTAGCAATGGTTTATTAGTTTGACCCCAATCATTAACGTTGTTAGACCATTTGGAACTGTGAGATCCATTTAATTTTAGGATTTAAAATTTAAATCAAAAATAGTACAAAATAACACTGGATACTCTTTTTTGGAACTTTTGGATCTCTTTTTTTTTTTTATGTTTTAAAACACCATACGTGTCACTGTATTGTTGGATGACGCAGAGCTATTAGGAAAAAAAAGCATTTGGCCCGTGTTTCTCTCTCTCTTCCTCTCTCTGTGTCCGACAAGCCTTCACGAAATCGGAAGCCAATGGAGGATAAATTGGCTCGTCGGAGTCTTCTATCCACCGGAGATGATGGTCACGATCGGCGATGAGACGTTCAGGGTGAGCAAATCCGCGATTTTCGTTCAGCAAATTAGGGTTATTTGAATCAATAACCAGTGTCTGTATGTGTTATTAGGCATGAATGTGAGATTATGGGATCCAACCATTGGGTTTACTAGGCAATGAGGGATTGAATCGATCTGGGTTTTTTTATCTTCAAATCTATTTGCTGTATCCCGATTTTGCTAACGGTTTCGTTGTTGTTCTTTGTTCTCAGGATGAGCTGGAGCAGGAACTATTCAGCCTAAGAAAATTAAGTTTGGTGTTGAAGCTCGAGCTTTTGATGCTTAAGGGTGTTAAAGATCTTGCAATGGGTCCAAAGGTACTCTTGTTGTTTTCTATCCTACTCTACTGTGAATTGATTTGGACATAAATTGGTTAGGAGGTTTATGTCTATTGCAAAATCTGTCATTTCCTTTAGAGACATGTGATTTGTGTGACCGGTTTATTCTATATCTTCTTTTACTCTTGTATCAGTTTCTATTATCTCAATAACAGTTTGATCTAAGCATCAATGTGACTGGCTTTTCTGTATTTCTAATTTTGAAGGGACGTAATGTTGTGATTGAGCAAAGTCGGGGTGCTCCTAAAGTGATAAAAGATGGTGTGACAGTTGCCAAAAGCATTGAAAAGCAAGAACGTTGGTGCCAGGTTGGTTTTGAGGAAAGATGTGAGCAGGTTGGTTTTTCTCATAACACCCTGATCACTTAGTTGACAAAATTTTATTATTGATAATCACATGAATTGAAGATGTAAAATAGTCATCCATCTAATTGTTTTGTATTGCAATTAACAGATTAGGTCAGCAATTGAACTGAGCACCTCATATTATGACAAGGAGAAACTGCAATAACGGTTAGCTAAGCTAAGCTCTCTGGAGGTGTTTCAGTTTGAAGGTTAGTCCATTATTAATTGTTTCTGTTGTCTCATAATCATAGCAGCCTGGTTAGTAAGTGTCGTGTTATAAATTCTGGAGCTAATTGTGTGTAGATTGGAGGAGTATGTGAAGCTGAAGCTGGTGAGAAGAAAGACAGAGTGACAGATGCTTTGAATGCCACTAAAGCAGCTCTTGAAGAGGGAAGTTTGCTAGGTATGTCTCCTCTGGTGAAGAAATAGTATCATCATCGTCATCAGGTGCTTCTATATATATACGATACGAGGGTCACAAATTTGTCAGCAACTAAAAACAACATCAACACAGTCTCTTAACACTTGTTCTTCGTCTTCCTGGAGAACCATCCGTGTATCTCCGATCAGGTTATCTTATCATCCTTCTCTCTCTCTTTTTCAATTTTATCTCTCTCTTACTCCGTCGTTGATGATTCTCATATGTGTTGCTTGCTTCTAGAGTCCCATCGATTCATCTCTGGTCCAAGCAAAGACGACGATTCTCCTGAAGGACGAAGATGCTATTCAGCAATGATATTTTCATATAGTATTTCAATTTAGTATTTCTTAATCATATAGTATTCGTACATGTAAAGATAATACGAAGAATGTAAGTGTCGGGCGCGCTCTCATATCGTTAAAAGTTTATAATATTAATGTCTCACAGCACCTCATGTGGACGGTACCACAGCTCCACTTCTAGCCAATTATATACTGGTAAAAGTATAAAGCAGTGCAACCAATTATTATAACCAACAGTAGTAAAACTCATGTAATTTTTCTTTCGGAATGATACCTACAAAAATATCTAACTGTTTGCAATACACGGTCCAATGGATCACGATAGACGGCTTAATTCACAATACATTAATTTAGATTCAACCTTGGTACCCAGTCCAACTTAAATCGCTCATGAATAATGAAAGTTGGATATTTCGATTAGACACAAAAAAAGAATTATATAATATTAATACACATAGTCAAGAGGGGGTAATAAAATGTGGTAGGGACAGGATGAAAGGGATCGAACACAAAATTTAAAGTCGCATAGTGTCACTCACATGCATGATGAAGCGTAAAACTGTAAGTGTCATCTGCTGATTAGTAGCAGACACAAGTTTCTGTTCGACAGATAGTGACTTCTTCTTGGATACCATATTTAGCAAGATTCTCTTACTATAATTAGCAAATTACTTATTTTTCTGTCAAACTTATTACTCTTGCTTCATTTTATTTCATTTCTATCGATTTATTACGAGTATTCTCTTCTTTCTTTTGTTAAATTGAAAATGCGACATTGCAACCACTCAATCGAATTCAACGACAGATGAATTCTGCGTTGATAACGACTTTTTGGAAGAAAAGAAAGTAACCTCTTTAGTTTTGTTTTTAGTTAGTTTATCGTATCATGGGTAGACACGTTCTCTTTAAACTTTAGTTGATATTAAGTTCGAAATATTATTTGCATAAGTTAGAAACGTTATTATGTGTTACCAACTAGCCGATCACTAACTTCAGTTTTGTCTTTAAATTAGTTCTACAAATTTTTTGATCCGGATAATATATATGTTTTTTCTAAGTTTCAGTATGGTATTACGTTTTGAACTTTTTTATTTTTCTTTTGTTTGGGGATTTACTGCATGTATTAACAACAAGTGTTTAAAATTTAGGACAAAGTACTCAATTTTTCAGCTGTAAAAAAAGTTGGTGCGTCAGAAAAAGACGTTTGTTTTCAACCTTTCATTAAAACGCTAACACAATCATACAATGACTTTGTTGACAATTCGCTTGAGCATAAACATATCAAATTTAAAAAATGTGAAGAAAAGAATTGATCGAAATCATCAAAAAATAATAATGGAGTTTTCAACATTTTGGAAGATCACTTGGAGGAGGAAGAATTGACTGGTTTGGGCCTTTACCATTTTCAGCCAAGAAAGCCATCTTCAGTCCCCATGTTGTGTGTACCTCTAAATGGCAATGCATAAACCAAATAGTCAAATTGTTACAATGTATGAAAATGACTATTTGAATTAATATAAACCATTTTCATACATTGTAACAATTTGATTAATTATGGATATTACTATGTAATATGTACTAATACTAGTATCATATTTGATTTTGTTAGATAATTAGACAAAATGTACCTCCATTATCTTTTCGGAATCTGATCGTCGCCCAACCACCAGAAGGTACACCGATGGTGTTCCTCTCCACCGGATCAACAAGATTAAACTTCTAATTAGGATCTTTCTTGGAATTGTAATTCCCAGTTCCTAAACTAACCACAAAGAAGTTAAACGGCGCCACATTGCCGGTATCTTGCAAAACAACTTGCACTGTTGAATTGTATGGAAGCTTGTAAAGCTTTGTAGCCTTCATGGTTGCTAAATTCAAAGGCGGTTTTCCGGTCAAATCGAAAAACTGTCTTGGTTTACCAGGGAAATCGGTTGTGTATACTCCGGTTAGGTTAAAGTAATGCGCTTCAAGCAAAGCTGTTGTAGGCACGACGACACGTGAGAAGTTTCAGGCTTTACAGCTGTGACACCGGTTGTTTCCTAACCCAACGGTAAACAACAGATCGTGATCAACGGTGATCGGAACGTTAGCCGGATACGTGTTTGAACTGAGACTCCGAAGAGAACTGACGAACGAGTTTGCAACAGAAGTAGCGTTTTGAGGCGGCGGCGAAGTAGTTTTGGTGGGTGTGGCAGAGAGCGTGCCAGAGTAATACGGTAGCGGTTGCGGTGCTGTTGTCGACGGCAACGACGGCGGAATCTTGGAAAGGAGTGGCGGGGATCAGGTATTGGCCAGATGGACGAGCAGCGGAGACTAACGCGGTTGTTGTTTCACCAGATCGATTAGGATCGTGTCGGTGTTGAAAGGTTTGACGTAAACAGCGTCAACTTCCACGACGGTAAAACAATGGCCGGCGATTTTAAAGAAGAGCTCTTCGTTCATTGCTGCGTTTATTAGTCGTAGCCTGTACGTTTTCCCGCTTTCTACCGCTAATTTGAAATTACCTTTGTTGATATATAATAAATAATATTAGATCATAATTTTATAGTGAATTCAACTTGCTATATTAATCAAAACATATGTAAGTTTGCTTCGAAATCGAATTTATAAATTTACCTTGAGACGGACAATTTGGAACGAGACTGGGATGGCCGTTAATGACATGAGCATATGAGATATTAGACCATGAGTACTCTCCTGATTTCTCTTTTATACTTGCTTTTATACTTGGTGAAGCACTTTGAGCAACCCTTAAGAATCGCGACGTGGCTCATTGTGAATGGCTGATCAAAAAATATAAAAGAAATTTTTTTTTTCTCCTCATTTTTGCTTCTTTCTTCCCCGAGTCTGTCTCTTCTCATCACACACAAAACAGCGAATCGCCACCATTGATACAGCAAACCGGAAAATCAGTGGATTCGGCGACCTACCTCCTTCTGCGACATCGACGGCTGCGGTTGCTTCTGATGGCTCTTATGTGAACGGTGAGGTCCACCGGGAGACGAATCAGACAAAGAAGGTTTGTATTCTCATCACTTAATTATTGATCTCGTTGTTAATGTTAGGGTTTAGGTAAAATTCGATTTGATTGTGAGAGTGGGTACTGTTTGATGTTTAATTGGTTTGTGATTTTTATGGAGGGTTTACGGGTTGGAGCTTAAATCGATTATTTGTCTGATTTACGACAGATTTCCTTGTGTTGTGTGAGGTTGAAGCTTTGTGTTTTAGATTGTAAAGGGATGAACTGTCTTTGTGTTTTAGATTGTATAATCATGCTTAAACTCTCCTAGTAGAACAAACAATAACACTTTACGATATGGTGCTTTACAAGACAGTGAACTTTTGTTGTATAGGGTTTAACCGTTTCTTGTTTTTTTTGTATTATGATATTGGTTGTTTTTTTAAGTCGATTTTGTTTGTTTCATCTTTTTATTTTCATTGTAGAAGATGGTTACCTTCGGGAAGAAGCTCAAGGAACGGAGCATTCAAGAATGGCAAGGGTAATTTCTTTATATACTATTCGACACGGTTATGATGTTTATGCTTACTAATGTGAATCATGGTCTCTCTCTCTTGTAGATATTACATCAATTACAAACTGATGAAGAGATCTAGGTGAAGCAGAACAGTCCTAGTTCTGGTATTGTCTTTATCTCACAACTGTTGTCCTGTATTTACAGTGGTCTCACTACAAGAAAACAAGCCAATAGCGACTACACTATTAGTCATTATTTAGTCGCTAAAAGGAGTGTTACGACCAAATTGCGACTAAAACCTGTAGTCGCTAACTGAGAGTCGCTAAAATTTATAGTCGTAATTTTAGTCGCCAAATGGCGACTACATTACGACAATCTTTTGTAGTCGTAAATCAGTCGTAAATCAGTCGTAATGTAGTCACTAAGTTAGTGACTAGTTTACGACTACATTAAGACTATTTGTATAGTCGTAAATTAGTCACTAAATGTAGTGACTACTTTACGACTACTTTACGATTATGTATTTAAATAATATTACATATAAATATTTATATTTATATTATAAATATTTATTTTGATTTATCTTTAATTTTATATTTGAATTTTGTTTTACAAATTCTCTTTAATTGGATTTACATCTAATTCTTATATTTGAACAATTATAAAAATAACTACAATTAATATTACATAAACAAAACACATCTTAACAAAACACATCTTAAGTATCATCATATTCATTACAACCCAAGTTCAAAAGATTAACAAAAAGAAAGAAACATCATATTCATTACAACCCCAAGTTCAAAAGATAACAAAAAGAAAAAACATTGATCAAGAAAACAACAAGAAAAGCTTCTTCCAATCGTTTCCCAAGTTAGCTTCGTCTGCTTGTATCCTTCTCAAATCTGGAATTGATCCCTGTTATAACACAATACCTTAAGGTTCTGTCAAGTTGAAAAAATGAAGGTACAAAGAAAAAGAAATGATCCCAGATGATTGTATAAGATGAGCTAGAAGTGAAGAGTACCTTAAGCAGATGTTGATGGAGTTGGAGTTGTCTCTTTAGCTGAATGGCTTGCAACAAACTTCTGAAACCGCGGATCACATTCCCTCAGAAAATCTTCCACGATGGAGAATTGGTCAATCTTGCCGTTCTGGGCAGCAATAACTTTGGATTGCGCAGCAAGTTCTGCATCACGCCGCTGCAGTTGAGCAGCCTGTTCTTCATCATGCGCAGCAAGCCGCTCCAGTTGAGCAGCCTGTTCTTCTATCATGCGTTGAGCTTTCTTCAACTGTTCTTCGAGAGCCACAAAGGTAGTTGAGCCACATGCTTGCTTATGCGTTCCATCGACAAGGCAGTCCTTGAGGCTTCCAACTCCATAAGGTGTTCCTCTTGAATCCTTCTCAGTGGACTTGAAAATAAGAGAAAAGTGGAGGTTAGAAGATGACAAATTAAACTCCAAGACTATAAATGTGTATTGGTTTTTTAAAAAAGTTACCTCCAGGAAAATTTCTGTATATTCTTCTGTTGTGAGGTCCCGTGGCCGTGATTCTCCATCTGACACAGCAAAAGACTCTGCCTCGAGCTGAGACAACCTCTCTTGAACAGTCTTCTCATATGTCCCTGCAATCTTTTCTGCCTTCCGATCAACATATGTACCATCAGGCTTTGTATGTGCCTTGATGAAAACCTCACCAAGTCGGACTTCTCTTCCCAATTCCTCAACCTGCAATGTTATAAGAGATTAACTTTAAAAAATAACAGTTAAGTAAGAATAACAGTTAAATAACAGAGTAAATAACACTTAACCATTTCGTCTTGAAGCTGTTGATAAGACTTTGGCCCTGAGAGGTGGACATGAGGACCTAGGCCGTTACGGTCAGACATACGGGCCTGAGAGTAGGTTTTACTCTTTTGTTGTGCTTCTTCAGTGTCCCAGTAATCCTCCATCGTGCTCCAGAGAGTGTCTCCAATCCAGGTTGGTTGAACTCGACTAGTCCTCACATTGCTAACCATGTCTTTGATCCGCTTTTGACAGATTTTCTCAAAATAAGCTTGAACAGTTCCGGTTATCAAAGGATCCCAGGTGTGGGTTTTCTAGAAAAAAGGAGCTATTGTTAGTGAAAAGAAGACATGTAAAGCTATGTGACATAAGGCTTATTGTAAGTGAAAAGAAGACATGTGACATATATCCTTACCGCGAACTCAATGAAGTATCTCTCTTGTTTGTCCCGCGGCACACATGTCCAGCTGTAGAAGGGACCTTCGAATTTGTTTAGAAGAATTTTAGTAATCTTCCGAACAAGTTTTGACCCTTTGTCACGAGTAAACCTCGAAAAGAAACAATACAAGAGGCATCAGTTAATGAGTCAAAAGAAACAATACTTCAACCAGTAAACATAAACAATACTTCAACCAGTAAACATAAACATGAATCTCAATACACAAGCAATATATCATAATACACAAGCAATGAATACACAAACATGAATCTAAAGACACAATCCTAAAGACACAATAAACCAAACGAAATCATAATAAACTTACTCTCGTTATCATAATCACAATCCTAAAGACACAATAAACCAAACGAAATAAACATAAACCAAACGAAATAAACATGAATCTAAAGACACAATCCTAAAGACACAATAAACCAAACGAAATCATAATAAACGAAATAAACATTGACCTACAGATTTCTCTTCTAACATTCACAAAACACCATTACAAAAATAACAAAAAAAAAGAAAAATCATACCATTGGGTGTTCGGTAAGGGTGTGGGAGAGAGGACCGTGGTGAACTTATCCCGACCTGGCACCACAAGCAGGGCATTTAGAGCCCGAACCACGTCCTCCTGGAGCTCCGGCAACACCGTAGAAGTTTCTTCTTCGAAGTTGTTGCCCTGGGACGATGGATGCGATGGATGACTACGAGTCTGATGACTACGAGCCTGAGAGCGTTGAGCTGGAGAAGGCGGAGAGTCATCTTGAAGAGTTGCATGAGTCGCTGGATTGTAGTTAACTTCTACTGAAGGAGACCGGCGTACTTGAGGTGGAGGTTGGCGAGTAACGGAGCCCTGAAATAGTTGTTGAGGCGGAGGATAGTCCCGGATCTGGGATTCCGTTGAATGTCGTGGCAAAATGGGGACTTCATCAGGTGTCTGCTGCGTACGAGGAGCTTGGACTGCCGGCGTGAAGTCGTACTGACTGGGTAGATTAGTATGTCGTAGTCTTGACCCTCCGGGAATCTGAGAATGATTACGATCGAGTTTTCTCTTTCTTCCTCGAGCAGGCATCGTGTGATGATTGAGACAAGAGACTGAGAAGAGAGATTGAGAAGAGAGAGTGTCGATTGAGAAGAGAGATTGAGAAGAGAAAGACGATTGAGAAGAGAGAGTGTGAAGAGAGACTGTCGATTGCGGCTTTAGGGTTTGTCTCGAGGAACCCTTGTCTCGAATGAGAAGAGATAAGAAGATTAGGGTTTTTTTTTTAACGGAATGTTAATGGATTTGGGCCTAAATTGGGTAATTAACCTAGATTTGGGCCTAAATTAATGCAATGACCTTAAACAAAAAAAATTTCTAAGTTCAATAATTCTATATATAACTAAATTTAATAATTTCTAAGTTCAATAATTTCTAAATTCAATAATTTCTAAGATTAAGAATTAATTTATAAGTTTAAGATTAGAGTTTATAATATATTATTCTATATATAATTTCTATCTTAATTATAATAATAAATCTTCACATAAATTATTTTAGTATTTATTAATCCTTAATGAATATTGAAACAAAAAAATAAATAAGGAAAAGATTCTATATATAACCAATATAGATGCTTTAAATAGAGCATATTCATAAGTACAAATCCTATGCAAATATTGTTTGTGAATAAAAGTAAAAAAATGATAGGCTTCTTAAAAAATGCATCGAACGGATGCATCATAACTCTTCTACCCGAGAGACATCTATTGTTCTTGCAAACACTACATGGACAGAAAAACTTACCGCCATTATTCTGAACTGTATCTTGGCTACTTCCAAACGAGAATTGGTCCAACCCCACTAATTCGAATTCTAATGAAAAATTTCCTGCCATTATATATATATATATATATATATATATTGTGTTTTTTTAAGAACTATATATATATTTTTTTGGAGAAAATAAAAGTTTTTATAAAGTCAAATTTTTTTTTTGATCTACATTTTTTTTTGGGGAAGGAAAGACAATTGTGTTGGCATGAGATGACAAATGGATGCAATTTGTTTTTAAAGACTACATCTATGCCACTAATAGGCGACTACTCAATATCAGTTGGCCCCCACAGAAAAAACACGTTTTTTAACTGTCTTTTATGACTATTTGGCGACTACGCGGTGACTGTTTAACGACTCGCCGAATGAGTCGTAGAATAGTCGCTAAATTGACGACTATATTACGACCATCTAATGTGGTCGTAAAGCAGTGACTGTTTGGCGAGTAAATTACTGTAGTCACAACATAGTCGCAAAGTGGTCACTATCTGGTTGTTATTTTTGGCGACTACAAATGTAGTCGCTACTTGTAGTCGCTAATTGACTGTTTTCTTGTAGTGTCTCTCTTTAGAATCAATAGATGCCTTTTAAATGGATCTTATATGCTATATTGGATCTCTTTGTCTTTGGTTTTACTTGAAAGGAGTTGGAATAAGGACAAAGCACACACTTGTCCTATAAAGCAAAGGAATGTTACTGTCTAGTAAACTGGATTTGTGTAACAACTGAAAAGGCTTGTATTAAAAGGGAAAATGCCCTGAAGAGTAGATTCACTTCGATGTTAGCTTTTGCAGGTGGAGGACTTGCAGAACTTGGCAGTCCAAGTTTTACCCCTCATATGCTTACAGTAAATGCCGGTGAGGTATACCAAGCGAGAGCGGAGGAACTAGAGGCAGATCTGGCGGGATGAGTGTATCCCTTGCTGGACCTGATGGTCGTGACAACAACACAAGCTTCTAACATCTCATTCGGTGGATCAGCGGAAGATCCAAAGGCTAGATACGGGCTCAACAAGCCTGTTGTTATTCAACCACAACTTTTCGCATGAGCCAAGTACTAACACAACGAATCTGACATCGAGGTTCCAAGCTGATGATTTGATGGAGTGACTTCCCTGACATTGATCAACCATGATCTTGATTTGATGTCTTTTGATTTGTTTAGAGTGTAATGGTATTTTTTTTTTCTCAGATTGTAGCTGGTTTTCGTAAACAGAGATGTGTAGTTGCAGCTATGTCAAAAGTTATTATAATTGGTGTGTTCTCAAACTCTCTATTTCAATCTATAATAATATAATATGTTCACTGAACTAGCATATTGTGTATCTAGGCTACTTTATAGTTTAATGTACTAGTAGTATATGTATCAACACAGTAATACTATAAGAATACTCTTTGATCACATATTTCATACTATGGAAGAGAGTTTACAAATAATAGATCGATAATTATCGATCAAAGTTCCATCACGGATAAGGATCAAAGTTCCATCACGGAGAAGGAAGCGGAACTTCTCATATCGATTTATCGTTTTCTACACGGCAACAAATCTAAATAATATGATGGGCAATCGAAATGACGTTCAAGATGCACAAATGCATGATCGTTTGAAAAAAAGACTTGATTGAGCATATTTGGCAAAAATTTGGTGCAATCCAACAAGAAATTTTATTCCGAATTTTGTAAAATATGTTTAATATTCTGAATTTTGTATCTTATGTTTAATATTCCAAATTTTGTAAAATATGTTTAATATTCTGAATTCTATAAAATTTTATTGTTTTCTATTTAATGTAATATAAATTAAATAATTTTTTTATTCATGATAGATTAGTAAAATTTGATAATTAATTAATAAAATTTAAAGAAAAATTATTTAAATGATGAGCAACCTTCTTTAGGTTACTCTAGTGGAGGGATGATTTTGTTTAAATTCTAAGTGGATTGCTTTAATTATTTTAGTATTAATTATATGATTAATTAATCCTTGAGCAATTTGAGATGGGTGCTGGAGTAATGATGCTCTTAGGTGCTAAACCGGATTTTAATTCTTCGTTAACAACCATTTCGGTAACAGATTTCCACCACTCACCCTATAATAAGAATATCAAATTGTTAACCAAATTTTTTAATGAAAATTAACGCTTAGTATCATAATTAACTGATTGTAATTAATTATTATGATAATACGCTTAATCATAAGGATCTGATTGTAATTAATAATAATACCTAGTTTGATGACTTCTTCTCTGTGTGGTTTAGGGAACGGGTAAGGTAGACCCGGTTTAGGTAGAATCACGATGGCACCATGAACCGTAGTTCGGAGCCAGAGAACATGTGCATGCAACCAGAGCGTACCACGTTGCCCCGTGACCGTACCGTAAAATTGTACATGTAGCTATGACCCGGTTTGATTGGACATTGCGTTATGTAAGCAGGTCCGTCACCCCAACCGGTTCTAAATTGTCTTATCCCATGCCTTAAACCAATATTTTAGGTCGATTTGGTGAGTTTCGAAAAAATAAGGGATGAAAGTTTTATATATATGTTTCTTAAAAAGTCAGGCATGCTCACCAATGGATAGAGACGTTATACTTGACGTTGTTAACGACGTTAACGAGAACTGTATCGTCTTCATTAGCGTAAATTGTTGGTCCGGGGAATTTACCGTTAACGGTAACGATCTGCTTCGTCGAACAGAGCCGCGTTACTTGTTTGGTTACCACCTGTACGTAGTATTAGATAATTACGTTTTAGTACTCTTTGTTTGATAAAATCCACACCAAACTCCTACACGTTAAAACCTTTAAAACGCAAAGGCCATGCACTATAATCATCAGCTATTACTATGGCCAAATGACTTGTCTTATATGGGTTCTATTCTTGCAGTAAGGAAGCACTAAGAAGTAAAGTTTACCGGACCATTGAACTACCTTGTACGAAAAGGTGGTCTTTGGATACAAAGTAAGAATCAGATGATGCCATAACAGAGCGCTTGATCTGTATTTTAGTCTTGATCAGTTATCAACCATTGACATTGTTAATTTAGATCCTAGTGTCTTGGAAATCCCTAAGGAACTGGTCGCTGCTTTCTCGTAGACTTCCATATGAGACTGAAGAAAGTGTTAGTTGATTAGATGTTGAAATGGTTTTTAGTTCTCTTTCTGCTTACCAAACTTGATGTCTGATTGTGATCCGTTTAAAAGGAGTGTTCATCTGACTTTGTGTTTTTGATTTGGCAGATTGAATCATTCCATACCTTTTGCTACCGTAGATGCTTTATCTGGTGTTCATCATGCTGAAGTACCGAGCTTTGGTGCGTGTTTACTTCTCAGATTGAATTTTGTATTTGGTATTTAAAGCTTCTTACTAAAGCTGCTGATATGTTAGTTTGATGAGTTAATTGTTTGATACATTTTTCAAACATAATTACGAGAATGATACATTCACTATTTATAATTAGAGAAACCCACATGTGACACTGTTAGTCTGTTTTTCCTTCCTTTTTTTACATTCAACAGTCTTATTAATTACATTTGCTGCCATTATACCTTTTTCTCCATATTTCTTGATTTCTCAAATAATTATTGATAAAATTTTTTTAGAAATCTTCTTAGATACACAAAAATCTATATTTTTTCTTTATAATTTGATATGAAATTTGTTTAATAATTTTTAAATATATTATATACATCTTTTGTATTCGTACACATTTTTAAGTGTACAGATGTGTGTACACATAATTAAGTGTACAGATGTCTGTACACCTTTTAAGTGTACAGATGTTTAGACACAAGTGTACAGATGTAATTTTTACAAAACCATTGCAGTACACACATTTGAAACCCTAATTATCAAACAAATTACATTTGTACACTTAATAATGTGTACAAACATCTATACACATTATAAGGTGTATAAACATTTGTACACTTAAAAAGTGCACGGATACAAAAATGTAAAAAATATTTAATATTGTTAAATAAAATCATCAAATAAAATGCATATCAAATTATAAAGAAAAAACATAGATTTTTTTATGTGGAAAAAATTTGGAAACAAAAGATATATTAATAAATATTTGAATAATTAGGAAAAGAGGAATGTGATGAAAAAACGAAAAAAAATAATCATATACAGAAAGAGAAAGAGAGAGAGAGAAATAAACGTAAAAAGAAAAAAAAATCCAAAAACAAGGAGACCCTTACTCGTAATTTTGTACATTTGAACCCAACCCCACATTTTGTCTATCTCACACCATTTGTATTACACAAACAGTACATATGGGGGATTTTTCTAATTTTAAATAGTAATTGTACTTTAAAACCTATTATGTTTCCGAAATGTATTGTTTTGATAAGAAACCCTAGTTTGATTTGGGGTAACTATATATTTTGTGCTCTATAGGATATATGCATCGATTAAAAGGCTTAATTCTGGATTAGTACTGTTGGAGATCAAAATGTGAGGTGTTTCCTACATCAAAGGAGATCTATAAGATGTTGGGGTGTAATGATGCAACGTCGAAACTCTTTGCTGCGTTCATGGAATTGGTGGTGAGAAACACAAAGACACTAGAGCGGATGGTGGTTGTATGGTAGTTACTTTAACGATGCACAGTGGTTTGAAGAGATGCTTCAGATGGTTGAAACGATTTATCACAACAATGTCTCCATTGTGCTCAAACGAAGCAATTGCTAAAAATATTTGCATCATTGTGTGTTGTTATTTAGTCTTTAGTATTCATACAACATTTTATAATATACTCATGTGTCTAAGTAACCAAAATTTACAATCAAAATCTCAAGCATTGAAATTATTGAAATAAGTGTACCAGACCAAACCAACTGATATGATGGATATGAAGTAAGAACCACTTGATGCAATCAACTAATCTACTTACACTTATACTTATATGCAGCAACAACTTGGTCTCATGATCGGCATTCTATTGTTAATCAATTGTTTAAACCATAATGTACAATGTTAGAAATACAAATAAGAAAACAACATTAACAACATTGATCTTCATCAAAACTATAGTTTCCAGTACGCAATTCGCGAAGAAGAGAGAGTACTCGCTTGGTGACGTTATCGAATAGGAATGATCGAACTGAGAGCAGTTGCGGAAGGTGCTGACTAAGACGCTGAGATGGCAAAATAAGTGCTGACTTCAATAGTTATATAAATA
Organism: Camelina sativa; assembly: GCF_030686135.1. NCBI lineage: Eukaryota > Viridiplantae > Streptophyta > Magnoliopsida > Brassicales > Brassicaceae > Camelina > Camelina sativa. Next base: position 18,011,930 of record NC_141898.1, on the reverse strand, counting down.
ATTGGCAGCTAAATTATGTAAATCTTTGGTAGTCTAGTGGTAACAACCTCGAGATCGAGCGAAACCCTAGATTATGCATCCTCAATTCCAACTGTGCTGACTAAGACGCTGAGATGGCAAAATAAGTGCTGACCTCAATAGTTATATAAATAATTGGCAGTTAAATTTTGTAAATCTTTGATAGTCTAGTATCAACTATGTCCTTTATCTATTCACCTTCCGCAACCGCTATTTAAGTTTTCATTTAGTATTTAAGATATAAAATATAACCCGATAATTCATTTACAATGTCGCGAGTATTTCTAACCCAAATCTGAATCCCTGAATTTCAAGGTTATTTTTTTAATTGACCCGATTCGGAAATAATTCTGTACTTCTCTTTTATTAATATAGAGATGTAGACTCTACCCTTGTATGCATATAATTGAAAAGAAAAAAAAAAGAAAAAAAAAAAACAAGAAACCAGAACGAAATCAAACCAGCTTTCAATTAGACATAAAGTACGAGAGTATCATCAAATTAGGGAATGGCTAAGAAAAGCTTGATATATAACAAGTACTGGCTTTCAAAAAGCCTTACACATAACCAACAACCAAATGAGAGAACCAAACTATATAAGACGAATTCAAACGCATCTAGTTCCAAAAAAAACTAGACTTATTGACCAAACAACAATTAGAAAGTTATTATTGTGTAGATAGTTCCAACTTTTACTGAATAAGCTCTTCCGGATTGATGAAACTCACGGTTCCCAAGAAATACTGCACATCAACACAAACAGAAGTATAACGTTCATATGGATCGAATACGTCGGTGAAACTGTCGCATTGAGGACTTAGTATCTAACCAGAAAATCTCCTTCCCTCTTGGGCTTGTAGGAACGAGTCTGGGTTCCAGTTTAGCTTTCCCCAAGAAGGGCCATTCGCCCTTCTTTTTTTCTCGTCTCAGTGAAGGAGGCCGTTACGCGTCCTCGTGCGAAGACCACATCCCCGATACTCTTGCAAAAAGAGAGGTCTGTAATATGGTGGTAACTCATGAATAATAAAATAGTTATAGAGTCCCATCCTTGTTCATTCTTCATGATACAGATGTCGAATCGAGAGCCATCGGTTCTATTGGGAGATGAAGAACCGGAGATCGACCGAGATTGACGGTCGAGATGACAAACCCGAATATGGAAATCAAGAAGATATTATTCTAGAAGAATCTAAAACATATTACAAATAAATGTTAATATTGGCTTAGGAAGTTTAGCATTATCACAAATGTATAAATATATATAGTTTACATTTATCCTTATCTTAGTTTAGGAAACTTATATCTATATAAGAGAATATATCTTGTACAATTATGATTATGAGAGTCTAATATAATTCTTCCTTTTAACACATTATGTGTCTTTACTCATCAATTTATCAACGGATTTTAAATATGAATCGATGGGATTTGTTCTGTGATGGTGATTCTTAAGCCGATAACGTATGGCTCATCGCGTGTATCCATGGTGTTGAAGATTGATGGTGATGATGTTTCACCAAGTTTATCCTAATTATGGGTTTATTGCTTAAGCGAGCACAACCTAAGGAATTGAATCTATGACTGAGTATAAATGCCACGAAGATGACTCTACGGCCGAGTATAAACATTGTTGATGACCCTACGGCTGGGCATAAACATCGATGATGACTCGAAGGACGGGTATAAAGCTGTTATTTTGAAGATATGTCCAATCTCATCCGTGTTACCATGTATGAGCTTGCCGGGGATATTGGGAGATGAAGAATCAGAGATCGATGGTCGAGATGACAAACCCGAATATGGAAATCAAGAAGATATTATTCTAGAAGAATCTAGAACATATTAGATAAATGTTAATATTTGTTTAGGAAGTTTAGCACTATCACGAATGTATAAATATATATAGTTTACATTTATCCTTATCTTATTTTAGGAAACTCATATCTATATAAGAGAATGTATCTTACACAATTATGATTATATGACTCTAATATAATTCTCTTTAACACATTATGTGTCTTTACTCTCATCAATTTATCAGGTTCCCTCAGGAAGTGGTTGGCGAATGACAAGAGAGACATCACCATCATAATTCATCATCTGAATGGACATATGGTCCACTTCTGTGATTTGGTCTCCAAGGTAAATTGGAGAGAACACTTCACTTTCCAGATTTAAGCTCATCACAAAAAGCTCTCGGTTGACGTTCCAAGCCGCATAATAGATGACTCCATCTTTGCACATCCCTGATTTACTATTAATCGGCAAATGAGGATCCCCACAACTTATCCCTCTCCATGAGGGTGATTTTCCTTTAAGTGAGAAAACTTGAGGCATTACAAGAACTTCACGAAGTGTCTTCTCCACGTGCACACACAAGACCTTAATCTAGTGAGAAGATTTTAGGCATCCCAAGAAAAACGATGTATCTTTGCCGCGGAAGTTCTTTTGTAGCTCTGGTAACCTCAGAGACTTCCCCGTGAAGAAGTTACAAATTTGGACTAAGTCGTACTAAGCCTTACTAAGCTGTACTAAGCATTTTTTTTTTTTTTGGTGATTTTAGGAAACTTAAAATTGTGTTTTCAGTTTATATTGGTTAATAATTGAACTTTTTGTTCTTAAACCGGAGTTGTATGGTTCACTCAGGGTTCTTTTATTAATTACTTGCCATATATTATTCTCTTTATAATAAAACAGAAATACACAACATTGTTTTGTAGACTATATAATTTTAATAAGTTAGTTATAAATATGTTATAAATTAATTGATTACAAGTTAAATAGTGGGTGCAACTTTAATTTATTTCCAAAAATCATAAAGAAAATATTCTAAAAAATCATTTAATATCATCTAACTTGCCATATTAATTTTCTTTATTAAATTATTCATATATATTAAAATCTTTTGATATCTAACTTAACATATTAATTTGTTAATTATCATTATACTTCACCTCTCATTTTTATATATGAGTCTATTTTGTGAAACAAATAAATTATCATATTATTTATTATAATAAAAAAATAGTTTTATTTCCGAATATAAAATAAGTTGAATTTTTAAAAACAAGTATAAATTGTTCAATCTATAAAATATTCAAGCTTTAGTAATATTATTCTTTAAAAATAATATCTATTGAATTAAAAATTTTACTGAGTAACGAGTCAAAATTTGAATATTTAAATTCAATTTCATATTTTTTTGTTGAATTTTATAGTTTTATATAATATAATAAACTTTAAATAATTTATTTTGAAATCTTTTTAAAATATTGAAACTTGATATAAAAGTTAGAAACTATAAACACTTTAAATTGATTTGTTATAGAAATGACAATAATATGTCACTATAATTTGAAAGAATTAAAAAAAACCAAGTATATTAAAACAAAAAGTATAATAACTCGCTTTTTAAAAACCAAATTTACAAAATCATGTATTATAATGACATTCAAGTCATGATGTAGAATATGCATTGTTGAAATAACTTCACATACATAAACTAATACAACATATTAAAATTTTATTTTAAAATATAAAATATACAAAATTTTGTATAAAATAAAATTTAACCAGTGTTATAGCACATGTACTTATCTAAAATCATTAACAATATAAAACTTACAAAATATGTGTCTTTTTTCAAGCCATCATATTTAGCAAAAAATCTTTTTAAAACAATCACATAAATTATAATATATTTTATATAAAATTTATAATATAAATAAAATGAATTTCAACCCGTGCTCTAGCACGGGTCTTAATCTAGTATAGACTTTATACTAGAAGTCAAAAATGGGGATGCGTACGTACCACATAACATTTTTTCTTTGCTTGTCCTTGTATGTTATCTTATTATATAAAATTTAGTTTTCAATGTTATTAATTCATATAATCGTAACATTTTTCAGATTATATCCATAATATTTTCACACGTGTGAAAATAAATTTTATTTAAAAATTATAGGAAAAATACTAAAAATTCTAAAAATAAAAATATTGCAATTAATTTTTTTTTAAAGTATATAAAACCAAAAGTAATCTATTATATAACTAAATCTATTAGAAAATTTTTCTAATAAGAAAAATATGCTAAATTTAATTGCAATTATTATTTGTTATAAAGAGATTGTAAAACAATAAGTTTATACATCCATCCATATTTTCTTTTTACTTTATTTTTTACAGCATATTTCTTTTTACTTAAATTAAATGTCTCTCTCTTTTGTTTAAGCACCAATTTAAATTAAAACATGTGTTTTAAACAAAATTTTAATCTGATTTTTTTGAACAATAATTCAGGATACACTAACAAATTTCCCAAATATGGCAAAAAATGAAAATAAAATTAACATAAATATGGCATAATACCGGAACAAGGTGTCCCGAGGAGACATTTCCGATACGAAGAGTGGCTTCCCATAAGACCAGAGATGCGGAGAGAGTTATAGCATAATATTATTTAGAACATTTTTTCTAACCAATATAATTAAAAAATGCAGAATATGAATGGTCATAATATACTTAATAAACAGAAATCATGCATAAATATTTGATAAAATGAAGGGAAAAAAAAAACCTAGAAGATCTAATATATTGACAGATTAGTGAGAAATAAGTACATCTTTCAAAAGTGTCAAAAGAGTGTGACAAACAGAGTAAAATTTTCTGTAACATCCGTCTATATAATCATGATATGTATGTTTTGGATTTTCATACATTTTATCAAGAGTTGAGCGATAGTCTCTTCTTCTTCTTTTGTGAAGAGTTCTTGATTTAAAATAGCTTGTTATGATTATCTAATTAAAACAAAATCTGAGATTGCGTTGGAGTTCTTTTGTTGTTTTTTATTTCAATTTTGAGAAAAGAAAACAAAAAGCTATTTAGAACTTTGAATCAGAGAGTGAAAATGAGAGCAAGCAATTGGGGTTTGACCTCAAAGTCAAAACGGTTAATGATGCCAATTGTGATTCTCTTCTTGTGGGATCAGATTTGTGTTCAGTTTGTCTCGAGTCGTTAGTTAACAATAATGATGATCATCTAACATTTTTAATACTTAAATATGATCACAAGTTTCATTTTGGTAATCTCTTTTTTGTACACAAAATAATTTTATTTTATTTTCTGAAATTTTCATTTGAAAAAGGAAATAATTCATTAATGTGTAATATAAAATGCCTCCCTTTTTAGTTCGTTTGCAGAGCTCCTTAATTTCTCAAGTGTTGAAGATAGCTTTTTCGGCTTTTTGTTGTAAATAATACGTACTTTGAAAGAATTAATTTTCAGGGATTGTTATTTATGATGTGATATGTTAGGCCATTTTTTAAAAAAAAAATCTTTCATTTCTTTGTATGTTCGAACAATTATATACGGGTTTTAGACGACCTAAATTGTCTAAAGATATTTTAATTAGGATTATTTACCTAATCAGTGTAAGCTAGTTTGCAGCATAAGTTAATAGTACTTTTAATTTCATTTTATATCATAAATCATTCAGTATCACGAGTTTAATTAGTTTTGATGTTTTATGTGTTATTGTTTTTTCATAAAGACATCTAAAATTTTTTTGTGTTCACATGGTTTCTTTGTGTACGTATTGTATTGGATCAGCTTTCAATGGAAAGAGTTAATGCAATACCCAAACTGTAGGAAAATAGAACTAGGTCAATGGCGTTATTGCAAACGGTAGTGTTCGTTCGATCCCAGGTTTCAATGATGAGGATTGGATTATTGTAGAAGAAGAAGAAACTGATCCAGGATTCTTCACTGATTTGTTAACATTTGATTATGGTGTTAAACTAGATGAATGATGTCATTCAACAAAAACGATGCTTGTCTTAATTACAATTGACCTCATCTAAAATATTTAACATATCGTTTTTCTTTAATGCTAAAAGCCTAAAACCACATTTTCATGGATGTTTGGTTAACTAGGTCATGTGTAGAGTATTCTTTGTATCCTGTTTCGTGTATCTTGTAGACTTTATGAACGCTTAGGACAGCTCTATTCTTTCGGGTAATATTTACATCAACTGGGGCTTACATTTATACTCTTTACATATGTTCTACAGATGCAACGGTTCTCTGTTAGTTGATAATCAGAGGTTTATATGGTTTCTCGACGTCACAACTTAGAGTGACCATTCAACGACTAAGAGTTCAAATCTACAATTAGAATTTTTAAAAATCTAATGTATGTGAGCGTATAAACGTTTAGAAGATACATATAAGGGTTATATTGCATATTACTTTTGAATTCATATGATTAATCTGCATTTTTTTAGAAATAGAAGTTAGAAGTTGCCAAAAAATGGTATTTTGCGCAAAATCCTTTCTTTTACGACAAAAATTAGCTTTATAAGATTAATTCAAAATAGGCAATTCTGAAGAAGACATATCTTGGGGAAAATATTACATTTTCTTTTTCTTCTTTATTGATAAATAAAAATTCACTTATTTTTCCAAAAAAAAAGGAAAAATTATACATGTTTTTTTTCTCAATGACAAAAATAAACCATGGAGGGGAGATAAGTCCAATCCACCAACCCAAAAAAAAGAAGATAAAGTCCAGCCCAAGCCCAAAAAGCCCTTCTGATATACTCTTATAGACATTAAAAGCAAAATTATCTATCGTCCCCACGTGAAGTCGCAAACAAACAAACAAAAAAAATCCCCAAATTGTGACCGGAATTAGGGTTTTTGACGATGTCGTCCGGGAAGCCAAAGCAAGGCGACACACGATTGGTGGTTGCTGCCACGACGGCGTCGGCATTGATGGAAGCGAAGAAGGCAGATCACGGAGGATCTTCATCTATCGTTGAGTATAAACCGCCGGTGATGCTTGAAGACGAAGAAGATCTAGAAGTAAAGCTCAGACGAATCCTCGAGAACGTTCCTGTTCGCGTTAGCAATACTTCTGGAAGTTCCGCTGGTTCTGGTTCCGGTGATTTTCACCAGGTAATTCAATCTTAGCCCTGTATAGCTTAAATCGAAAAATTATGATTACTTCTGAAATCGAAGAAGGTATTGCGAACATGGCCTAGTCTTTTGGTTCTTAGGCGTACTTAGTTGTGTGTTTTGTAGCTATTCTCACTCAATTAGGATGAGTTTGTTGTTGGGATCTGAATTTTCTTAGTTATAAGAATTTGATAGAGCTATATATGGACTTTTGAGTATTATATGCGGGATGCTCATGTGAGAGTAGCTAAACACACAACTAACTACGGAATGAATTTAATTACTTGAATCGGCTGTGATAGATTTCAACTTCTAGGATCGAAAACTGTAAAAGTTAATTCAAAATTGTAGGTGGTTAAAGACGAATCCTGTTCTTTCGTAACTCAAAATGGCTGGATTCAATGCCTGGTCTTTTGTTCTCGGCATGGTTAGGTGTGGTTTTGAAGCTACCGTTGATTAATCAAGAGAAGTCCTTGTTGTCATAACAGGAATCTGAAATTTCTTAGTCGAAATGTGTGTTTCTGACTTTATATTCTTCACAATCTCTTTATGCCTTGTTAAAAGTTTGATAGAGCTTGAACTCCAGAGTATTTTTTGCGGGAGGCTCGTGTGGTTTAGTAAATCGGTGCTGATTATGTGAATTATATAGGTTATGGCTTGAGTACTTTCTGATGTTTGGCCCTAAATATTGATTAGCGTGTGTACATCCTTTGCATAATTTACTAGATATCTTGACTTGTGTGATAACGATGAATCACTCTCTTTTTACAGTACCGGCAAATGAGGCGAAGAGAACAAGACCGACTAACAAGGATGGATATTGACTACAGCAAGCGGTTAAAAATGGCTGAGTTTACTATAAGAAGAGAAGAGAAACTGAAAGCTGCAGAGGAAAAGACATCAAAGAAGCGTTTGAAACGCCAAAAGAAGAAGCAGAAAAAGCAGGAGAAGAAGATAAAACCAAACACTACAGCTGAGGAACAAGAAAGGCAACCTAGAGAAGAAGAAATATCATCTGACAATGGTGGCGATGAAGAAGAAGAAGAAGAGTCTGTGGTAGAACCTTTACGTCCGATGTTTAATATCAAATTCCAAGAGAACCGTTAATAGCTTTTCTAATTGTAAAACATGTTGCATGAATCCAAAACTATCTCTTTGCAAGATGAGTTTCTCTCTTTCCTTTTGTTTTCAATAATGTATTATGGGGAAAAAGAAATGGAGCAGGTTTGTTTAGTCAGTGTAACTAGATTTTAACCGCGTTCATATAATTTTATTATCATTTAATGAATGTTTTCCAAATAGAGCGATAACTAATTTATAAAGATTTTTGAAGAGTTTAACAAAATTATTAAAAATGAATAAGTGAAAGATTGTTAAAGATGGCTAGAGAGTTTTGTTGATTAGTTTTCTAAAATCTTGTAAAGTTTTCCAAACAATCCTTGTATTTTTCTGATACTTTCGATGACTTTATTTTGTAAAGAAAGTGTCTAAAATCATGAACAATAACATAATAATTGAATTCATTAACAATCATAGATTTTTTTGTTTTAATTGAATAACACAAAACTTTTAATGACTTTATAAAAGTTTGAATCCAATAACCCAATTTTTTTAAGATTTTAAATTACTTTTTACAAATCACAAACTAATAACACTAAACTTTAACAAACTTTAACAAAATCTTGATATAATAACAATAGATTCTACATAACTTTTAAAATCTTTAACACTTTTCTCTCAAAAACGGCTAAACCCGCCGAATGAGACAAAAACACGACTTAAAAGTATTCCCTAACCCAAAACGCAGCGTTTAACTTAAACTTGTTCGCACTTAACCGGCCTTGCATCGACCGATGCACTAACCGGGATTGCATTTTGCGGATGTTACAATTCTCCCCCACTGTAACACCCCCGACCCGTTCTAGGCCAAGAACAGACCGAGAGCATCATGTATAGGACGCCCGCAGCCGGCCGACCGAGGTTCCCGGAACGCATCCGATCGCCCAAGTCGTCCAACCGCAGATGTCCGTTCCTCACGAATCATGGCCTAAGGCTTTGCAACCCGTGCCGCGATGTGCGAGTTGTGATTAGTCCGGACTAGACTAATAAATATCAATGGGAGACACGGGGTTTTAAGAAAACATCGCTTTATTGATAATGTTAAATCGAGTAATACGTAATATATACAAAAACTACATCTTACAAAGGCAAGGAAATCTACACCGGTTGGCCTAACGTCCTTTACTACCCCTAAGGTCTCTCCCACTAAGGTTACCTGTAAAACAAATTGGGTAGAATCCTGAGTAATCTAACATTACTCAGTAAGTCCGTAATTCTAATGAACTAACCCAACCCAACCTCAAAATAACAATCAACAAGCAAACAGCGGAATAAACAATCAATCACGAAATAAAAAATATGCAATTCTTATCTCCTAAGTTGGGCCCCTATCGAATCCATGATATCCCAAGGCAATGCCTCACACCCCTAGACACAAAGTCTAAAAAGGATACACATCCTTTCATACTACATCGTCATGTGGCGTCCGGCCGGGCATGACCTGCTTCGAACCTTCGTAAGCCTTCACGTTACGGAGTTACACGCAACGCACAACAGAAGGCGGGATCCTCATGATTTGCCTAATGCAATCTACCTAAATGATACTAACTAACATGCAGGCAAGCAATAATATAACAATCGGATAACATAACCGCAACACGACTAAACGTCCAGCATCACGGTTATACCATCGCGACGCTATATCGACAATCACACAAGCAGCATAACAATAATGCAATACAAGCAATCACACAATGCAAGCAAAACAACCCAAGAATAATACCCCCTATTATTCTAAGTCTAAACTCCTAACCTCTCTCTAATTAAATAAATAAATAACTAAATAACTAAATAACTAAATAACTAATTAATTATTTAAATAAATAAATAACTAATTAATTAAATAAATTAAACCCTATCGCGGACTACCTTACGCGCTTCAGAAACATACCTTAGCCTAGCGACTAAGATTCCTAGACTCTCGACTAGACTCCCTCGGACTTCCCCCGGACTATCGCTCACACCCTCGTCCACTAAGGATTTTCTGTTTGGTTTTGGTATGAGGAACAAATGAAAGGGGGGGGTTTGGGGGTTTATATAGGTGCCCAAGGTCGGTGGTCGAAGCATGAGGTGGCGGATAGGCATCACCGTACGGCGACACATGTGCGGACACTAATCACCCTCCGGGCAGCGACACATGGCGAATAAGCTTGGGCGAGCTTATCTCTCTGTCCATCCTTATCCAATTCCTTCCTTATCCATTCACGTCAGTAGAGCTGCCTGCCTGGTAGCTAACGAACACGGACAGTACGGTACATGGGCGGACGCGTATGGCCATCGGCCAAAGACTGTACCACCGTACCAAAAATCTGATTTCTCCGTTCGTCTTCAATTTTCCTTCGACCAAAAGCTTTGTATTCGTCCTTAAATACTTAGGCTTAGCTCCAAAAATTAATTTCCCTTCGTCCTGATCGACTCTAGCATGATAGCCGTCCCTCGGCCATTGCGCATAAATTTTAGGCCCCGGGGAGGGGTATTACACCAACATAGATTCGTCCTCGAATTTCAAATATCCATCAGCCAAGGAATCCCGTGAGACCATCTCCACGGCCCGCACTCCTCCGACCGATCTATAGAAGGTCACCTCTAGGCGATAGACTCACGCTCCAGACATTATTTGCTCTCGACTTTTGGACTTTCCTTTTACCCATAGGTCTAAACCTTGAGTTTTTATTGGATCCTCATCAGACCTAAGTCTACATGCCATAAAGTTGACTCCTCATCGGGCCTAAGCCCGCATGCCATAATATATAAGGAAATCCAATATTTATCAACTTCATGTATTGTACAGACAATGCGACACATCCCTACCTATAAAAATATATTTTCATACATGGATTCTTAATGTTATAACAATGCAATGGGTAATAGACTGTTAGATGAATGTATACTTCAAAGGCATTAAGGACTTGTTCTATAGTTTTAACAGGATATTCTTCTAATTCTTCCTTCTTAGGTTTTCCCCAAAACAATTTCTTTTGCAAAGAATCCATAATCGTCAGTTGCAAGCCATCATTGGAAAGCCTAAGTTTGAAGTAATACTTTATACAATGAAAACACTAAGCAATAGTATACATAAAAGTAAATGATAAAAAAAAAAACTAACAGATGCCTTTGAAGTATACATTCATCTAACAGTCTATTACCCATTGCATTATTATAACATTAAGAATCCATGTATGAAAATATATTTTTATAGGTAGGGATGTGTCGCATTACACCAAGTGATTTCTTCAACTTCAAAAATTACTGGATTGATTATAACTTGTGAACAATCCCACAAATTTTGAACACTCCAGACATCTGTAATTATGGTTATACGAATCAAATATATAATAATTATTTGTAATAATGTTAATATGTAGTATAATGGAAAAAGAATTACCGTTGTAAAGATTGACTTTAGCAAACCTTAGTAAGCAGAAAACAATACTATCAGTAGACTCTTGGCAAGCTTGATTAATTATTTGGGCGTAGTTACCCCAAAGAGTACACAAAATACGTGTATCCCTATATAACAAAGTAGTATACAAAAAGATAAGTTGGTGTAATGCAACATTTGTTGTAATTATAATAAATAATATAAAACAGATTGTAAGATCATAAATATAAAACTTACTCAGAATTTCTCATGTGGAAGTCGATTTTGGTAGTTGGTTTGTTAGTTGTAGTTATTTTTTTAATTTCACCACAATCCACAATTTGACCAAAGAAATCTGAGATAAAACATTGTGAATAGATTAGAGGAAGAAATAGGATGTATCCTTATTAAATGTAATATGATATACGTACCAAATAAAAAACTTGAGTTTTGCTCCCCCGCTAGTACAGCATCATACTTAGCTAATGAATGAAACATATCATCAGATATATTATCAGATGGATTAACACTTGTCTGGATGTGAACCCAATCTTCCATTTCAATTCAGATAGCTTGACAGCTCCATAAGTAGGAGCTAAATTAATGTTGAAATTAGGTTCCAACTGCCTATTTTGAGTTTGTTCTCAAAGTTCATGATCTGGTCTTTTTTCACATTAGCAGCTATCTTATCACCCTATAAAATATTTAAATAAATTAAAGAATGGGTTAAATAAAAATATATGAGATCGATAAGAATTTTATTTAAGATTACTGACCGCAGAATCAACCAAAAACATCTCAATGGTTTCTCCGATTTTAACGTTGTATTGTCTCCACATATGCAAGATCTTGACCTGTAGAAGCCAGTTGGCTCTATAGGGTCTGAGAGACTTTAGAGGAGAAATGGGGAGAGGTGAGGCTAACATTTTGACTTGTTAAGCTATGGTTGTGTATGGAAATGTATCTCTTTGTAGAATGAATATGTTCTTATATAATATTTATGATAGTGTATCGAATACTCACACCGATAATTAAGGTGGTATTGGTTTAATGATCCGATAATGTCAAGAGGAATAAAGATCTCTCTACTAACAGAGTTTAAGGTATATTCAGTCTTTTGAGAGAATATCGGTTACCATATATTGTTAAAAATTAAAAGTAACATTATGGATATATGGTAATCAGTGGCGGAGCTAGGAATTCAATTCATCAGGGTCAAAATATAATTTAAGATGGTCAATTGTGTTATTAATTTTTTTATAGGGGCCAATTCTGCTATTTTATCAGGGTCAATTTGATTTTTTCTTAAAAATTCAACTAAATTTAAAATTTCACCAGGATCAATTGACTTACATGCTTCTACCCTAATTCCGCCCATGAATGTAACTCTAAATATTTCATTACTGTACGGTTTAGATATTTATGGAATTGATTTAATGGTAGTATATGTCGATCACGCTAAATACACAAAGAATGCGGGATTTTTTATTAGTTAGATCTCTAACAAATATGGTATATTTTAATAATTTATTTTACTTTTTTTCCTTTATTAGTGGAAAGTAGTTATCATTAATCAGCGTGTTTATGTTAGTATTGATTTAGCGTGTTTTAGTTTTTGGATATGGGCCGCATTACCCAATGATATATGTAAACAAATAGGTTTCAAATGAACGGTTATGATGTTTCTTACTTGAACGGTCAGGATCAAATTATAAGATCCGAAATAATAAAACGGGTCATACAGACCCGCGTCTTTATCCGTTTAGAGGAAGGGTGAAATTTCGTGTGTAATCTTTTATTAAATGGAATATTTGCTCATAATTCCAATGGCAGTCAGTTTAATTTCTTACAAAGCAAAGGTGAGTTAGTTAAACGACTTTTCTTTTAATAGTAGAGATTAAAGGAACTCTAACTTTTGTTGATATTTGTATAAAAAAGCTAAAAATAGTTTTTAAGAATCTATTTAGTATAAATTTCCGAATTTTGTTTGTACTATTATATATAGTTTTTTATTATTAGTGTTTAGTAGTGGTGAAACGTGTACCTTTTTAACTCTTCCACACCCGTCAAAAACCCGTCAAAAGGAGTTTTTTTATCAAGAAAACATAATATGGAAAAAGGTTTTCTTGTTTTATTATCAATGGTCATAAGGCTCTATATATACACAAAGATATATTCGTAAACAATATATGTAAATCTTCCTAATCAATATATGCAATAAAATTACATATTAAGTGATTAAGATTTCTTCTTGATTCCCAAGCTAAGAGATACGATTTGCTACAATCATATTGTAACGCCCGAACCGAGTTCCGGTTTTGGAGGTTGGTGTCGACCGACATAAAGGGAGTGTCGCTCGACACCATATGGTTTAAAAGGTTGCAGTTCTAGTTAATCTCTGGTTTAATGTGGTTTAACGGTTTTAGAGAACCCCGAAACATTTCCTGTAAAAGGAAAGCACTCTCTTCATGTGAGGGGTTCCTTCCAAGCCGTTTTCCTGCCCTATAGAAGAGAAGAGGTTTTTGGGTATCCTTGGAGGTTAGGGAGGTGAGGAGATGGTTTTGGGATGGGAATGAAGGATAGTGGCGATGATGTGGCGTGGAGGAGGACAAGGGAGCATTGGTGGTGGTTAGTTGTTGCTCCTTCCTCAGATTTCGTCTCTAAACCAAGGTAAGTGGTTGATGTTAGGCTTATATAGAGTTTTGGAATGATTGTGATGGATTTGTGATGGGTAATATGGATTGAGAATAATCCATGGGTTGTTTTCATTAAATGTTGCCTTGTGAGGCTATTTTGTTTGTGATTATTTGTATGGGAAGCGAGCATTGTGGAGAGTCAGGGTTTTGCGGCCAAAAGGGCTGAAGGACAAGCCTATATGTGGTTGCAGGCTTGGTGTCGTTCGGCACCATGGTGTTGTCGGTCGACACCAACACCCGCGTACGGACAGCGGGAACTGGTTCGAGATGGCTACTTCAGAGCAACGCTTGGAGGATGAAACGGAGTCCGATTTGGTTGAAATTTGGTAGGTAGCTTTATGGTGCTACAAGCTTCATATCCAACGGTGGGTTTGTGAAACGAACGGTTGGTTTGTGTTTTAGTTAAGTGTTTGTATTGTGGCCTGACAAAGACGGTTCTGTGGTAAGCACGCTTAACTGTGGAGTTCTCTCAAAACCCTTTACCGAAAAGATAAGTGCACTTTAATGACATAGATGGCCAAATCAATTCTTAAACTTCTCCTCATGTCCCTGAAACCGAGGTGTCACAGACCTGACCCTTATGTGCATCCCAAGCAGACCCGCTAAGAGGGAAAGCATGTAGTCTTGTTCTCTCGAATTGCTGATTGTAGAATTAAATTGTGGGTTCTGGAGGATGCTGTGAGACATGAATGGTCTATAGAATACCTTTTATACATATCTAATTATAAGTTGATATGGAAAGTTACTAATAGTAATTTTTTGAGTATTGTGCTTAATGATCTAAGGATCCTTTATACGTGTAACGGATCAGTAAATATAGCAAACCATCACAATTTCGAGTGAGCTAACTAAGTTTGAATTGGTAGCAAATTTATCTTTTAAACTAGTATGACTTGCATAAATTCTGTTTTTGGCGATTTAACAGATTTTTAATAACCGTTGAGAAAAAGTAGCATCAAAACTAGTATTTACTTCTTTCCAATGTTTTTCTGAACGACTAAGAAGTTAAGCTTGTTCAACTTCCCTCAAATTAGGGATCAGAGAATTTTATATGGTATCTCAAACATGTAACGTGGGAGATCACTTTAATTTGGTGTCAAACAAGGAAAATTTTATCTCCTATATATGATCGAAGAACACTTGGAGAAAATTTAGAATAGATACTGCTTGATCACGTTATAGAAATATCTCAAGGATTACATGTTAAAACCCTAGCTAGCGAGGTTCCTCTGCGTATTGAGGCAATGTGCATCCTTCATTCACAACCAAGACTTCGTGAAATCGTATGTGACCAAACCCTCGACTCGTATGCAAAGTTTCATATCATCCAATATGAGAGCTAGCAATTAAGAAACTTAAAAAGCATTTCTTCTTCTCATCGATTAAGCCTCAAAATCGAGGTGAATCCTCATCATCATCTTCCATAGCAACTAACCATATGAATAATCATTGTCAACCGTACACAACCCTTGCTCCATCTGTTCATGATTTGATTTGCTATGGACCTCCTTATAAACTCCTGATATATAACCCTATCACTAGACGATGACTTTTGCCTTTGCTTATATGATCTTTTCTCTTAGGATAGATACGTACATTACTTAGGTTATGTTCCCATCGATGGTGATTATAAACAGTTGTGTATAACCAAAGGAAAGGATCATCTAGCTCAGGAGCTTGACATTGGGAAATGGGAATAGGTAGCGGAGAACCATTAAAGATTGTCCTCCTCACTCTTGTGAATCTCTTGATATATGCATCAATGGTGTGTTACACTGTCAAGCTATTTTGGACACAAATCAAGCAGTCATGATCAGTTTTGATGTTAGGTCTAAAATTTTTGATGATGGAACTACCAAAAAATTCAAGGTTCACACACAAAGCTGATCACAAGCTACAAGGAAAAGATTGATATCATCTAGTTGTAGAATGGTGAAAGGAGGTTTCCGTTTTGCGGTGTGGGAATCATGTATTGAATTTTCAATTCTATTGTCTTACAAATGCAGGTGAGTTTGTTTTGGCACCAGAAACAACTTTTCATGAACCACCATTTTATGTCCTTGGCATAACTCCCACTTCAGATTGGTCTTGACATGGTGAAGTACATGCTCAGTCACACATTTTGATTCTATTTATTTTATTACATATTTAGACTTCCTTTCCATACAAGTTTATATTTCTTACCATGTAAATATTTATTTTTGTTGAATAATAAGTTTCACATTTTTAAAAAGGATTATGTAAAAGTAATCTCATTTGCATTATTTATAAGAAATTTTGGTATTTTTCTCAATTGTTTTATAAATATTTTTTTTACTGTCTTACAATAATCCGAATTGAGTTATCCCGCGTGTCAAATTTCCTACTGGTTTAATTAAAAGAAAGCAAAACGCGAGCCATTAGATATATCATACTTCATTTCCTTCTTCTCTTGGTTTAGAAGATAAGATTTGTGGAGTGAGAGCACTCAACACCGTTCGTTGGTATCACCGCCATGGAAAGACAAGAACAATAACAAGAGGCGAACAAGGAGATCTCCTGTGATGTGAGAAGCACAGACCCGATTCCAGATGATGCCATAGAGGAGATACTCAAAGCATCAAGTTTTGAAACCCTAGCAAGGTTTCGCTACATATCGAAGCAGTATGCATCCATGATTCGCAGCCGAGAGTTCATGAAATCGCACTTGATCAAGTCTTGTACTCGTCCTCTCAGAAGCCTCATCTTCACATTCATGGAGATGGACGGTTTGGGGAATCAATTCGTCTTCTCAGCCAGTTAACCTCAAAATCAAGGTGAATCATTTTCTTCAGCAACTTACCATATGAGTTGCCAAAATCAACTGCACACAACTTCTTCTGCTTCTGTTCATTGTTTGTTTTGCCATGGTAAGATGGAGATATATAACCCTAGCACTAGAAAATCCATTACTTTGCCTAATGAGAGTTCCGCGGATTACATTTACTTGGGTTATGATCCCATCGATGGTGATTACAAAGTGTTGTGTCTGGTAAAAGCACAAGACTTACGTGTTTTGACTGTGGGAAAGGATACTTTTTGGAGGAAGATTCAAGATTTTCCTCCACACTTTCGTTGTTCTCCTTATTCTCCTGATCTATCTCTAATTGGTGTTTTGTATTATGGAGTTTATCATCATCTCCCTGATGGGATTCTTCTCCACCCTGATCATTTGATTCTTGCGATTATGAGTTTTGATGTTAGGTCCGAAATATTTGATCTCATAAACCTACCAGAGTTACTAGACAATGTCATGCATCCAATTCTGACAACCTACGAGGGAAGGCTTGCATTCTTTTGCAATATAAGACATGGTGATTCTACCTTCATTTTGTGGGTTCTAGAGGATGATGTGAAACATGAATGGTCCAAACACTTGTACGTTCCACCTCCATTAGATGGCCATACTTATGATGATTTTCTTGCCTTTTGTTTTATTGATGGAGGTAAGCTTCTTTTTTCTTTGGCACTTGAAACGTTTATGTTTTGGTTACAAAAGATGTCATGGCTTAACTTTGACCCCATTCTCCCAATGATGCAGGTGAATTTGTTTTGGCACCCCGACCGTTTCGTAGTGAAGAACCATTTTATGCTGTCTATTATGATATCAAGAAAAATGCTGTTGGAAGAGTCTTCATAGAAGAAATATTCACATAACTGGATGAGGAGACACTTTATATGACGCAATCTATCTTCCCTGGTCAGATTGATAATCCCATGTTTCTCTAAGTTTGCTCGCTCTTATCTCCATTATTGAAATGTTTGTTCTTAATTAAGTTGTAATAATTAATTGGGAGATTTCATGATATTTTGTTTCTTTGTTTTTTTTTTTTTTTGGCAAAACTTTGTTTATGTATTCATACTCTCGGCATTGTCTCTGGTTTTGCTTAATTAGTGTTGCATCTTTTGAATGTTTATCTGCCTCTATGTATTGAACTTGTGTATTGCTGCCTCATCTCATTTAATTTCTTGGCCTCATGTAGTTTTCTTTTTCATCTATATGTCTTATTTGATAGAGAAAACTATGAGCTAAAAGTAAGGGGTTTCTCTTTAATATTGGTAGAGATATGAATATTAAAGAGAGGGTAGGTTCATACCGAATCTGTTAGATTTTGTAAGACAATTTTAAAAGGTAGATCGGACTTGGTAAAAGATCATTTACGGATGCTATTGGAAGTCGAGATGGGGGTGTTTGGTTCTATGGGTTCACTAGCTAGAATGACTCGATTTTGTGAAGAGGCGACGAAAACGTAAAGATGAGGAGGAGAAGATCTGAAAAAGATCGACTGAAAAGAGGAGGCTTACGGTGGTGGTTCTAGAGAGATGAGGGGGAGCGAGGTTTAGTTCATCCAATAATCTGTCATGCATTGCATATAAACATTTAAAGTGGAAAGCGCAGATCAGACTTGGTAAAATTATCATTTAGGGATGCTATTTATTGGAAGTTCCAGAATGGTGGTCTAATTGGTTCTATGGGTTCACGAGACACACACATGACTTTTTCAAGATTAGAATGACTCGATTTGGTGAAGAGACAAAAACGTTATGGTGGATGAGAAGATCGAAAAAAAGAGAAAGAAAAAAGAAGGGTTACGGTGGAGGAGAAGATCGAAAAAGAGAAGGGTTACAGTGGTAGTTCATGGTTCTAGAAAGATGAGGGGGCAAGGAGAAGGGTAGAGAGAGGTTTAGTCGGTCGAAATATGAGGAGAGCTTTAATATATATACGCACACACACAAAACGAGAGAAAGAGACAAATGAGGGTTTTGTTCACACATAAACAAAAACCGAGAGAAAGAGACAAACGAGGGTTTTGTTCACAGGTCAAGATTCACACAGTACTTACACATGCACATTTCATAGTCATATGTCATGCTTTCTTAAATATAAGATAATTAAAGGTATCTAATTAACTCTAAAACTAGATTTGGAGGCGCACATATATGTGCGGAGTATTTGATATTTAATATTAATTTATACTGTTAAAAGGGAAGCATTATTTATAAGGCAAAATAAAACTTGAGAATATATGACATAAAATGATCTTAAATAAATTGAAAAGCATACCAAATAATAAGGACATTGAAGTAATTTTGGCCCTCAAAAAGCGTGGATCCTTCTCTGACCTGGGTTTAATTAATTTGGGTTATGTATAATGTGTTCGGATTCAAATTAATTAATAATATAAACAAACAAAGTCTTTTTCACAATAAAAGCTCGGTATTTGAATTAGCGGTTACATAAGTGGCCCAAACGTGTAATATCCAATAACCTATTATCAAGATGCGTAATAAATACATTGGTCCAATAAATCTTTCCACACAGAACATAATTCTCTAAATAAAAAATATTAACTACTACTATATTTACTAAGATATTGTATACATTACAAAAAGAATAATAATAATAATGGAAAACAAATATAAATTTATGTCTTCATACTCACGCAAATTAAGCCTTTAATAATTATGTAAAATATAAAATTAGCAAAATTTCATATATCACTAATGTTGAAAAAGGGAAACTATCCATATGTCCGAGTCACACAAATTAAGGCAATTCTAAATATGAAATGATAACAAATTAGCAAAATTCTCGGATGCAATGTTTCCAAAACTAACAATAAAATATTACACCAAATAACTCCTACTTATCATTCTTATTTGCTCATTTACTCGCAAATTAATTGGAAACTGTACAACTATATATAATTCGTTTGGCGAATACAAGATATCGTAAAACAATATCAATGATAACCACTTTATACGGAAAATGGCTGCAAGTAATGGAATCACGAGTCTTGCTAACATAAAACCTTTCAAGACGAGTTGGAAGATCCAAGTGCAGATCGTTCATTCGTGGAGACAATATACGATTTACACTGGGGAAACCTTAGAAATGATTCTATCAGATGTTGAGGTGAGATTCTATTCATTTACTCTAATCTACTTATATTTGTTAAACCAATATATGATTATGTGACTAATAATATATTATTTGCTGACTATAGGGAACTCTAATCCGTGCCACTGTTAAAAAAAATCATGTCAACAAGTTCCATGAATGTGGTCTTTGAATTACTAAATATATATATACATGAAGAGTCCAAAGTTAGAATGTGGCCTTTGTTAAACCCATTCTAGCTATGGCCTTTGCAATGACGATTAATAAAAGTCAGGGACATTCGTTGAGCAATGTTGGTTTGTATTTACCCCGACCATGTTTTACACATGGCCAGCTCTATGTTGCTTTATCAAGAGTTACTTCTAAAAAAGGGCTTAAAGTGCTAATCGTTGCTAAAGATGGGAAACCACAAAAGAAAACCATGAATGTGGTGTTCAAAGAAGTTTTTCAAAACATATAGGTAATTTCTGGACACGGAGTAACTTATGTTACTTAGGTATGTATTTGTTGAAGTATAACACTAATTTGTAGAACTTATGGTTTACTTGATATTGCTTTAGCTTATTCTCGGTTGGCTGAATTACAGGTAGCTATTGGTGAAGGCGTGAGTGATGATTAAGGGTGGATTATGCCTCAAAGACGTGAAACCAAATAGTTTAAGTTGCTATACATTCTTTTAATATTTTTAAATCTCGGCAAACATTACACTATCTATCATGTCGAAATCTATATAGACTTTCAGTTGGGATCTATTATTTCGGAAGATTTGTCTAAAATTGGTTTTACGCAGTTTTATAAGGAAAGAATCTAGAATAAGAAATTTAATCCTACAAATGTCGCAGAGGCTTCAAGATTATTAATTTGAGAAACCTATTTGGATATTTCCTTAATCTAATTTGCTTCT
This sequence comes from Camelina sativa, assembly GCF_030686135.1. Classification (NCBI taxonomy): domain Eukaryota; kingdom Viridiplantae; phylum Streptophyta; class Magnoliopsida; order Brassicales; family Brassicaceae; genus Camelina; species Camelina sativa. Next base: position 17,990,955 of record NC_141898.1, on the reverse strand, counting down.
TAAACAAATTCCACAAAATTTAAAGGGATAACGAACCTGATAAATGATGGCGAACTTTGCTTTGGGCGTTGATCGTGAACTACCCATCTCAATTTGGATCCATTAATCACTTGCAAGAAAAATTGATTTATAAAAGAAGAATGAAAACCTGATACAAATCAAAAACCCAGCTTAAATACAAATTGTGAAACTAAAATTGCTTACCTTGCACAATAATAACACACATAGTGTTGATCTCACTGGCTTCTAAGCAAATTATTGATGAGCTTCCATGTCGCTTGATATTTCAATTGATAAAAGTCGCTAAAGTCCCAACAATCGAGAACCAGAGAAGCTCCCAAAGAGAAACATGCTAAAATCTATTTGATTTTTATTTTTGAAAAAAACTAAGTGCAAGAGAAAACAAGATCAATTTGACTTCCACTGTCGCTTTATGTTTGTTTATGTGGAAGAAGAAGGTAAAAGCGCCTCTTACAGTCGGACTGTCACCAGAATTTGTTTCGGCTTTCTTTCTGTGAGTTTGTATGGAAAAATTAAAATGCTTCTCGATTACTTTGTTTTATTGGCAATTAGAAAGAGATTTTTTTGGGGGCTTAATCGAGCCCAACACATAATTGTTAACCCGTAACTTTTATGTATGAGTTAAAAAAATACAATAGATATAAATTATAGGATTTGTAGTGTAATTAATCCATTATATGTATCTTAATCTTTTCTCCAAAAAAAAAATTGTATCTTAATCCTATGCTCTATAAATTTCTACACTAACTCAGAGGATAATGGAGAGTACAATATGCATGTAATTTTCGAGTTCGAGTCGCTATAAATTGATACAAGCCGACTATTTAAATAGTATAGAAGATGGAGAAAGTTATGATTTTCCTCAAACGAACAAACTATATTACATCCACAACAAATTTTCTATACTACACTCACAACACATTTTCTACTCTCCTTTATTCTCTATAGACAAATTATAAACTTTGTCTAAATAATTATAAAGAATAACAGTTCTTTTCTTTAAAAAATTAACAACTTTGGTCTAAAGCAATAATATTTATATTACTGAAAAATATTATAAAAAAGAAAACTTAGATTTTTCAAACAATATTCGGATCTAGTATAAAGTTAAGTGGTAATACATAGGCTCCGACTGGTAACAGCGTATTTGGTTGTGCGGGACAAATGATTTAGTAGTGCGGTACGGTTCAACTCCGGTTCATGCAGGAGAAATATATTTGCGGAACAAGTGCGGTTAATACAAAATAAGCAGTACATAATAATGTTTGATTGGTAAAAATAAATTTGCGGTTCACAATAATATCATATATATATATATGTTAAAATACATACATATTGCTAAATCAATTATATTTACACATAATTTTGTATTTATTATAAAATACATATTACTGAAAATTCAGAATAGTTATAATAATTATTATTATAGATCTAATCTAATAAGCTATTGATTGTTTGTTTATATAATGAAATCTCATTTATTAGACCATCTCCAATGTATATCTCTATTTTTCCTCTAAAATAGAGTAACTCTATAATAGAGTAAGTGTTAGTGTAAAAAAATAGAGGTGAGAATAGAGTTGCTCTATATAGAGTAATATTTGGTCCAGATTGCTCTATATTGCTCTATAATAGATTTTTGACTCTAAAATAGAGTGGGGTTGGAGATGCCCTTAGTTATTTGCTTAGACTTAACTAAATTACATAACTACACATTAAGCTCATAGTTTTGATCTAATAATAATAATAAGTCAACTATAAAAAAAAAACACTTTCAAATAATAATGGATACATGAATGAAAAAAGAAAACTAACTTTTTTATAAGTGATATGAGAGAAATTGTGTATGATATTAATTTGTGTTTTATGTTTAAGTTTATTCACATATTTTATTATTATTAAATGTTTTTTCACACACTGGGTGCGTATTTGCTAAAACGCTGGGTATTGTCTACCTTGAAAAATTGAAGTGCGTTTTTGATCTTTTAGGTATAATTATGGTTGTCTACAATAACGCACACTGCACAATTTTTTTAATGAGGAAAAACGCAAATAAAAAAATGAAGTTGTGAATGGTGACTTATTAGTGGTTTTCTATTTTTTGTTTGAATTCCGCAAATAATGGTGTTACCATTCACTACCATAATTTGGTTGTAAAAATTATATGACATTAAGTGTGTATGTTCCAAACTTTTCCAACAGTATGATTAGGAGTGTTAAATTTATTTGGATTTAGTTTTAATTTGGGTTAGTTTTGTTTATAATAGGAGGTACAATAGCAAAATGAGTTTGTTGAATAATGACATTAAAGTAACCATAATTTGATTACAATACCTAAGATAAATATATTTTTGAAAATGAAGTACTTAAAAATAATAAATTTAATTATAAAAAGAAGTGAAGTGACCTTAGTGTAGTGGCCAAAGATAAGTCCTTAATGCACAAGACACCATCACACCAGAGATCGTCTCCCGCTCCCTACGAATGTAGAGATTAGGCTAATGGGCCGGCCTGTTGTGGCCCAATGGTTGACAAAAAAAAAGAAAAAAGAAGTTAAAACATAATATTTATGTTCATACTATTAAATTCGGGTCTGTGGACTTGTAACTCAAAACCAATTGCCAACAAGTGAATTGGCCCTAACCCCTTATATATTACTTACATCTCATCACATTTTCCAATGTTTGATCTTTCTCAACACGCCCCCTCAAGATAATGGATCTTCTAGCCATTAATCTCGACATAAACCAACATGCCCCTCGAGATAATGCCTTTTTTTAGCTATCTTGATGGAATTGAGTCTTCTATTGGGTCATCAATTAATGGGGTGATCGGGCCTCTATCCGGGCTAGATTAATTAACGGACCAGTATGTGTAGGCTCTGATACCATGTTAAATTCGGGTTTTACTGTGGGCTTCCAAATCAAAACCAATTGGCACGAATGGATTAGCCCTAACCCCTTATATATTAGTTAAGTCCCATCACATTTTCTAATGTAGAATCTTTCTCCACATATACCATTTAATATCTAATTTATCCTGACCTGCACGTTCATACATGGTAATGTTTGTAGACGTATTTGTTTAGTAGAGCATTCATAATCTCAATTTCGAGTGATCTAACCAATTTTGAATTTATATATACATTTTTTAAATACATTTTGGGTTTTACCTTTTTATTTGTACTTATTTAAAAATTTATTTACAAATAAACAATTTCTAAAAATAGCATTACTTCATATTTTGTTTCCTAAATATTTTACATTCTATTCGAACCAAAAAATTACAGCAAAATCAATATGAAAACAGACACTATGATATATTTAACAACACTTTTTATTGTGTTTTGAAGATATTCTATCTCTGAATCCTTTGCAAATAAAGAAAACAAAAATTTGATTCCTATTTTGTTTTCCAAAAACTGTGAGCTTTGATTTTTAATGTAAAAATAACTTCGATTCACATTTATTTAATTATTATAATTAATATATATATAAACTTATAAAATTTCAATATATTATGAATGTGTAAAATTAAAAAGTTTAAAATACTATATAATATGGTTATATAGTAGATGGGTTATAAAGAGAACATGTTAGAATTAATAAAATATCATTAAATTTGTGTTAACACGGATGAAATCCTTATTTTATTATTTGTTAACACTATTAATATTAGAATATTTGGCATATATATAAAATTAAATTGATTTAACTAAGATTTTGTAAAACAATTAAATCATTAGGAAAAATGTGAATTAATCATAGTGTATAAATAATTTATTATGTATTTAGATCTCCTATTTTTTGTTATAATAATTAAAAATCAAAACAGAATCACAAACGACCGAGAAATTTAGTTATTCTTGATAGATAAGGGAATATGTAATATTCACTTACCATCTATGTATCGCTAAGACTTGGAGAGCACTCTCCTATACTTGTATATATGCGTAATCTCTAATGAATAGAAGGGAAACTCACATTTACTGAGTAACATGGTATCAGAGCCTTTATTCTAAAAACCCTTAAAAAAATATCACCGTCTCCTTCTTTCTCGATCCCTCTTATCTCCCTTCTTCTTCTTCTTCCTTCTCTCATCTCTCTATTTTGTTTTTCTTCCCCGATCTTTCCAATGGCCCAACCACTCGACAAATTCTTCCCCGATCTTTCTTCTGTCTCTGCACCTTTTGAAATTATTCATTCCGATGTTTGGACCTCTCCAGTGTCCAGCGTCAGTGGGAACAAATACTATGTTATTTACCTTGATCATTTTACACATTTTCTTTGGGTTTTTCCTATTCGCAACAAATCCGATGTCTATTCCACGTTCTTAACTTTCATGGCTTATATTTCTAACCATTTTGGCCGCAGCATCAAATTTTTTCAATGCGATAATGGTGGTGAATACCAAAACCGGCAATTTCTCAATTACTTCTCTTCTCACGGCATCTCATCTCGGTTCTCCTGTCCTCACACTTCTCAACAAAACGGGAAGGCCGAGCGAACACTCCGAACATCAAACAACTCTGTTCGGTCGTTACTTTTCCAAGCAAACATGCCTAACACATATTGGGTGGAGGCACTTATGATGGCAGCTCATATCTTCAACATTCTTCCTTCCTCTGCCATCAACAATCAAATTCCATTCACTAAACTGTTCCACAAGCCGCCCACTTACGATCACCTTCAGGTATTCGGGTGTGTCTGTTACCCAAACCTCCTCTCAACTAATTCACACAAACTCGACGCTCGCTCCACTGTGTGTGTTTTCCTCGGCTACCCTTCCAATCATAAAGGCTATCGTTGTCTTGATCTTACTAGTCGCAAGGTAATTATCTCCTAACATGTTATTTTTGATGAATCAAGCTTTCCTTTTTCACACCCTTCTCCACCTCCAATCTCTACACCACCCGCCGAACAACCACTTACACAAACTATCTCCCCTATTCTCCGCCAACAAGCTTCTATCACCCCACAAACTACCGCTCCTCTACCAACTCTACCTCTCGCTCCGCCGGTGGCACCACCTCCCGCTCCGCCAGTAGCACCACTGCCTCCACAGGTCGTCACTCACTCTATGAGGACGCGTAGCAAAAGCGGAATCACAAAACATAGACAGCCCCTTTCACTTCATACTGAAACTCTCTCACCTCTTCCCACCTCTCACTTAAAAGCTTTAGAAGATCCTAACTGGACAGCGGCGATGCATGAGGAACATGGAGCTCAAATTAAAAAGAGGACGTGGTACTTGGTACCACGACCCCCTAACACTAACATTGTGCGCTCTATGTGGTTGTTTCGACATAAATTTGGTGCAGATGGGAAGCTCTCTCGCTACAAGGCTCGGTTGGTCGCAAATGGAAAATCACAAGAAATAGGCATCGATTGTGAGGAGACTTTCAGTCCTGTCGTCAAGCCAGCCACCATTCGTCTTGTCCTCGAGCTCTCTCTTTCTTGCAAGTGGCCTATCCATCAACTTGATGTCAAGAATGCATTCCTTAACGGCACACTCGAAGAGACGATTTACATGCACCAACCACTGGGTTTCCACGACCCGGACAAACCCGATCATGTTTGTTTACTCAAGCAGTCCCTCTACGGTCTCAAACAATCCCCACGCGCATGGAACCAACGCTTCACTCAATATGCTCGTAAAGTCGGTTTCGTGCAAAGCAAGGGAGACCCGTCCTTGTTCGTCTACAACAAACCACATGGAACCTTATATCTCCTCCTCTATGTCGATGACATTGGTCTCACCGCATCCTCCACTACGCTACTTACCGCCATCATCGCCTCCTTTCACAGCGAGTTCGAGATGAAGGACTCCGGTTAGCTTCACTACTTCCTCGGTATCGCCATCAAATGCAATACCTCTGGCTTCTTCCTCTCACAACAGAACTACGCTACGGACATCCTACACCGCGCCAACATGTCTAAATGCAATTCCTGCACCACGCCGGCAGACCCTCGTGCTTGCTTTGCCGCCGACGATAGCCCACCTATCTCCGACCCTACACTGTATCGAAGTCTCGCTGACGCCCTCCAGTACTTAACTTTTACACGCCCTGCTATCTCTTTCGCCGTCAAGCAAATCTGTCTATACATGCATGATCCCCGCGAATCTCATCTCAAAGCACTCAAACGAATCCTGGGCTACCTCAAGGGTACTCTTGATCACGGCCTCCAACTCTACCCGACACAACCTACAGGCCTCATCGCTTACACGGACGCCGACTGGGCTGGCTGTCCCTCTACTCGTCGTTCAACTTCCGGCTACTGCAATTTCCACGGTGACAACTTAATCTCTTGGTCCTTCAAACGTCAACACATTGTCTCCCGCTCAAGCGCCGAAGCTGAGTATCGCGGCGTGGCCAACGTCGTCGCTGAAACAACATGGCTTCACAACCTCCTCCTAGAATTACATTGTCCTCTCATGAAAGCAATTATTGTCTACTGTGACAATATCAGCGCCGTCTACCTCTCCACAAACCCTGTTCAACATCAACGCACAAAACATGTCGAGATCGACATTCACTTCGTTCGTGAACGTGTCGCCCTCGGAACAGTCCGTGTCCTTCACGTCCCCTCGTCACACCAATACGCGGATATCTTCACAAAGGGGCTTCCCACTCCATTGTTCAACGAGTTTCGTTCCAGTCTAAGCATTCTTCCGAACGATGCTACGACTACGGGGAAGTGATAGATAAGGGAATATATAATATTCACTTACCATGTATGTATCGCTAAGACTTAGAGAGCATTCTCCTATAGTTGTATATATTTGTAATTTATAATGAATAGAAAGAAACTCACATTTACTTAGTAACAATTCTTTTATTTGCAAAACATCCAATATTATTAAACAAATACAATATGAAATATATATAATAATAAAACTTATATTCGGTATACCGCATAAAGTTTGAGTAATATCTTTTCGAAACAAAAACTGATTTAAGTAATCATTTGTAACGTACTAATTTCATCTAAATATACGAGTGGGTTTAATTTAAAACCTACAGTAACTATAATGCCAAACCGCATTACAAATGATTATATATGATTACAATTGTATATAAAAAATAAAAAATAAACAGAAAAATCTAGAATCGAAATCGAACCATTAGTCGGATTGTCTATCACTATATACAAGAAAATAAATGGATATTTCCACAATAAGAAATGGAGACTGAAGCTGAATGAAAAAAATAAAGGCAAAAAGGTAAGTATATATAATCATAGTTGAGAATGGTTTAAAAGAAACATCACTTTTTACCTTACTTTTAAGGGACAATTAGATTTCACCTTAATCGTTAATTAAGAATGACTTAAAATTAATAAAACGATGTGCGAAGAAGGAAGAGACTCGAGGAGACAGTTTTGGGATTGGTGAGAAAGAGAGAAAGAGAGAAAGAGAGAGAGAGAGAGAGAGAGAGATCGCTCCAATGGAAGAATCTGTTCATCAATCTATTCGCTTTGGCTCAGGTTTCTCTCCACTGTTTTCATTCTTTATCGACTCCATTAACATGTAGATCTCCCCTTGAAATCGCACCGATTCCATTTCGATTTTTGAAAATTTTGTCTCAACTGATGGATGCAGTTGCGGATTTGATCATGCGGAAGAACCGACGCGGAGGGTATCTCCTACTCGGATCAACGACGCTTTTATGGTTCCTTTTCCAGAAATGTGGATACAGCTTTTTCCCCTTTGTTGTTAATACTCAGCTGCTCCTCGTCGTTATACTCTTCCTCTGGGCCAAATCTGCTATTCTCTTCAACAGGTAGCAGAATCTCACATTCGCTTCATCTACTCTAAGCTATGTTTTTTGGCTAAGTATGTAGAATTAGCTTGTTTTTGTGGGATATAGAGTGGAGAATTTCACATTTTGACATCATGTTGTAGATAAAGATATGGTTACAGGACAAGTAGGTAGAAAAGTTATGCATTAGTTGTGCTAAATCTGAATTGCTCTCTTTGCTTTGTTTGAGTAGACCTATGCCACAACTACCTAATCTTGAAATCTCTGAGGCATTTGTGTTTATGGTGGCTGATGGTCTACGAGTGTGGATTAATAATACCGTGCTCGCTGTTGCTCGTGAGATTTACGTGGGAAGAAACGCAAAGCAACTCTTTCGGGTCAGTAAACTGTTTTCCAAGTGATTTTGTTCTTTCGTTTCTTGATTCTTAGAGTGTAGCTTAGGAAATTGAAACAGTGATATTGCTATTGGCAGGTCAGTGTTGTGTTGTGGACAGTATCATTTGTTGGCAGTTTCTTAAACTTCCTCACAATTCTCTATCTCGGTGAGTAGATTTGTTTTCCTTTGTCCTTCATTATTGATTATGACCTATATAGCTAAGTATCTCTAGAAGAGAAAGGGTTTATGTTTTTGCAATCAAGACTGCTCAACTCACCTAATTTACTTTCTCTGTGTGATTTAATTTGGATAGGTGTTGTTCTCAGTCTGTTGATCCCCATTGTGTACGAGAGGTACCAGGATCACATTGATGATAAGCTATCTTTAACACATCGAATCATTCAAACGCAGTACAGGAAGATCGACGAAAGATTACTACAGAAGATTACTGCTAAGCCTTCAAATAAGATAAAGAAGATGCAATAGGCAAAGCTTACTGACCCTTGTTTAAGCATTTATCTGCTAGCCCTTTGATATATTTTTCAATTTCGTCACAGCTATGTTCCTTTGTTATGCCTAGCACATGACGATTGTAATTAGCCTGGGGGCTAGGTGTAATTTGCAATATAGACAGTTTTCCAGGAAAGAGATTGAAAGTTTAGACTGTAGAAGCTCAGTCAGTCAGCTTAAAAACAGAGCCTACATAGGGAAGTTGAGAGCTGAAGGTTTAAAAGAGAGTGAGAGGATACGTTTGGGGGCGCATTCTTGATTTTGGCATTGGTCGAGAGTTTAGAGCCCTCATTAAACAAGTTTTTCTTTGGTGAATTCAGTTAGAGGAGTTCACCGCTTACCATTCTATCAGCCAAATAGTGTATATTTACGACACAAGAGTGATATATGCATGAATGTTAAGTAGATTAGATAGACATCAATGGTATAAATATTTTGCATGATATGTGTGCTGACAGGTGGATATTTTTTAACGTCTAATATGTTTCCACTCTTTTTGTTGCAGGCAGTGAAATAAACAAGACATAATACGACTGAGTTGGGGATGTAAAACTGAGGTGCAACAGAGCAACGTAACAAGCTATGATGAGTATACCAGATGAGACTTGAGAGTTTGATTGTGGTTTTCACACTCGAATCAACCTTTAGTTGATAGAGACAATATGGATGAAGAAGTCCATGTCTATGTGTAACTTCAGGAACAAAACGTGGTTGGTTCTAATTGGAATATGGGACAGTTTTTTTTGGCAAACTATTGGTTATATAATGTGGAATTGTGATTTTATTAGTTATGTGTTGCAGTTATACGACCTGTCTACGTAAGTGATAATTTATCCGATAAATCACAGTTGTAACTCAGGAATGTTACCAATGGTTTCGTTCTGAAGTTTAAGAGGAAACAAGCCACAGATTTTAACGTTTTTATGATTACAAGAAGTGAGGCCACAAAAGGCAGAAACTCAAGCAACTTTAGGAGCCAAGACAGATTCCGAATTGGGCACTGTCACAGACCGCAACAGCTCCAACGAGCAAACAAGGCCTAGGAAATGAGAGAGTAAGGTGTTCGCCGATGCCTGCAAAAGCGGCTCTCAAGTCAAACAGTGAAACTTGCACAAATCATTTCTGCAAATATTTAAGTAAAAGCTTTATAAGAAAACAGCAATATATTAAAAGCTTTTGTTCACCTGAACTAGGAAGACATCAAGAGCAAGAACGGGGCTGTAACCCTGGGAGACTCCCTGGTAGAAAGGGTTAGCTGAGGTTGTTAAAGCCTTTGCAACTAAAAATCCAACCGTTGCTTGCATCCCGAGAAGTGCTGCCCCCATTCCCAAAAGATTTACCATAATCCCGCTCCTCAAACCTTTCACAACATCAGCACGAGGTGGAGCCTGAAACAATACAGCCTTTATTAAAAGTTGGATTTCTCGCTTTCATACACCCAACTACAAAACTGAGAAAACGGGACCCAAGAAGCAGTAGCAGCAATTGGGAGACCTTTTGCAGCTTGACTTGATCATACAACCAGCTTAAGAACTTAAACATGATCAAAGGTTCAACAGCTACCACTAAATATAAGGTTCACAGACTGGTTTTGAGAAACAAAGTTAACACAGTTTACACATATAAGAACCTACAAGTGCTATTGTATGGGCAATGGCTTCCACACAACGACACTCAGACCAAGAGAACTGAGTACTTCGACTAAAGACACATCGTAGGATCCTTACTGGTTCTACTTAGGTAATTCAATCTTTTTCACGTTAGTGTAGTCATTAGCAGTACATAAACCTTTAAAAGCATTATTTCCAGAGAGCATCAACCTTCAGTGAGTCGAATTGAACTACTATAAAGAGGGAGACATTGTTACCTTGGCAGGGTCAATGGCAGTTCGACGAAGCCTCTCTGAAAGCCGGATATACCCAAAAGACCAGAACACCGAGACAAACGAGGCAGCAATCCCACTTGCAGTAGCATAAAAGGTAGCAGGTGAAGTAGGTTTCCCTGTAACAACAATGGAGAAGGATAGAATCACAGCCGCCACAACGGTTGACACAAGCTGCCCCCAGAAACCAATACTCCCTAGCCTCTTGAAGTACCTTGACGTCTTCTCCAACCTCTTTGCTACCTGTGAAAAACCACTCATACTCATATAAAACTCTCTTTCACCCCAATACAGTTTTTACATTACAATTCTGAAAAACTCAAATCCAAATTGTTATCTACTTCCTAAAAACAAAAGCTGATTCAGGTGGAAGCTGTGAATTACGAGTTTTCATTTTCGATTTTCCCAGACATGATCGTCAGACTCTCATTCCACCACTCGATCTAGCTAACTTAGTCAAAAAGCAAGACGAGAAACTAAGATTCGAGCTGGAAAAAGCTAAAGAAAAGGAGAGAAACCTGAGCGAGCTTTGCCTTGTCGACCTCATTATCACCGGAAACGGAAGAAGGAGAAGTCGGAGAGGAAAATGCCACCGTGGATGGTGCGAAACTAGGTTTAGATCCTCCGATTTGGAAACCGTAGACGGACAGAGACGGTGGCGACTCGTGTGAAGAGACGGTGGCTTTCCTCTTCGGAGCCAAGAGAAGTGGATTGAAAAATGGTAGGGAGCGAGTAGAGAGGCGTTGGTTGTGGCACAAGTTCTGAAAACCTGGCCGTAGAGTGACGGCGGAGACGCCGGAGGAACTCACCGGCGGCAAGAGTAGTGACTGCATATTTTTTTTAGTTGAGAGTAAAAGTTGTGAATTGGTTGCTTTTTAGGCTTCGTTCTATCTTAATAGCTGCAATGGGCTTTTTGCTACCTAACGGCCTTTTAGAGAATATTTTTTTCTTTTTCTTTTCTTCTTTATTAGCGGTCCAACAGTATTTTATTTTCGTATTTCTTTTTTATCATTTGTAAAATAAAAAACTCAATCCTCAAAAATACTATTAAAATATATTTTTGTCTCAAAATATCATCACTAGTTTTTTTTCCCTACAAATATCACTGATATATAAATCTTATATAATAAATCTATGACCGCAAACCCAAAATACTAAACAAAATTATAAATAATTAACTTTTTCCGATTATTTTTAAGGTGTGTGCAAGTTTATCTGTTTTTGCAAGTTTTCTAGTGGTGAAGGTTAAGAAATTTGAATAATCAAAGTTTTTCTTTTAAATGATAAATTTTAAATTTTCTATTTGATTATCTGTTTTTGCAAGTTTTCTCTACCAAATTATCATAGTCTCTAACACTTTTTCATTACTTTTATTTTCTTGTAATAATTTTATCTGAAAAAATGATTTTCACCTATACAAAATATAGCCAAACACATGACCATAGAGCTAAACTATCTATCAATATTTACATGGAAAATTGATTTTGCATCATACCATGCAAAAACAAGCATAAGTTATCTGACCATAAAAATCTTTTAGTTTTTTCTTGATTTGATATGACAATTTCCCTTTGCAACGATTGATATCAAAATTAGTGCAGAAAACAAAACTAATAAAGAAAGTATATATTTCTTGCAAATCTTATTTTTTATCACATTATCTTTTGCCACTCATGTAAACATTAAAAAGAATATTTATCTAACATAAAGAACTATATCAAATATATACTTCTTCTCGGCATGTCCTATTTTCTTTTACTTTAATATCTAATAAACAATCCAGTGAAAACATGTAAGTCTAACTGAATCTTCAAATTTATTAGGATACATCAAAAAAAAAACATCACACTAGATAAATTTGAAAATGTGGTAAAATTGGAATAAGTTCAAAATATCTTAAAAATCAAACATGCAAAATCTAAATATCCTTAAAAATCAGATTTGTTTTACATACTAATGGCTTTTTGTTTGCTGAAAATTTATTATTTATTTGCTGAAAATTCACCATGAACCTACTTCTGGGATTTCTTGATATGTGTCACACCATTATGAAAACCTTGTTAGTGGGGGAGTAGAAAAAAAAAATGGGAGAAAATATCTTCGATTTAGATCAAGGTTTTGGAAGATTTCGATTGAAGTTATGTTGATGTACCTCACCGGTTGTAGATACTAATCATGTTTAATATGGTGTTGAATGTGATGTGAGTATGGAATGTCCATTTCAGCTCATTGTTAATTTTCTCTACCCATCCCTTTTGTAAAACAACAATATTCAAAAAACCACTTAAATAAAAATAAGAAATTTTGTAATATATCACTAGTTTTTTTTTAATGTCATTGTTAAAATATGTTATTTTTTCTAAACTACCACAAAAACTAAAACTAAACTTTAAACTTTCAAAACTAAACTCTATATAATAAATTTTAAACTCTAAACCCAAAACACTAAACAAAAATGTAAAAATGATTGAAAATTTTTCATTTCTAAAGGTAACGTTAAGTGGCTTTGTTTCACTTACTACAATTTTGGATTAGATACATTCAGTTGTACAAAAACATATAAATAATAACAAACTTTTAATAGTTTAGGTCAAAGGTGTTCGTTTTTTTTTTAAAGGCTTTTCAACTACAATAGAATAGAATAGTTTTTTTTTTTTTTTGACAACTACAATAGAATAGTTTATTAATAGTGAATTTATGCAAATTATCCAAATAATATTTTCTTGTTTTATTTCAACTTTAAAATAACAGTGTCACGAAGGAGAAACAATCGTAATGTACGCAAGTTTTAAATTCAAATTTTCGAATCTATATTCTTTTTTCTGCTAAGAAGAAACAAAAAATAAAGATTATTATACAAAATTTTGCGGACATTTTTACGAACTTCGAAAAAAGACAAAGAACTAAATGAGAAATATCTACGACAAAAAGAATAAAAGAATAACCTGTTGACAAAAATTAAAAATAAATAAATGACCAACCCCTCTTTTTATCTCTTATACAACCTCACCCTCTCTAAAGCAGAACCTCATAGTTTTGCTTTGCTCCAATATCTTATAAATTTGGTGAACAGAACAATCATTACTTGCAGTGGTTCACCCTCTCTCTCTCTCTATCTCTCTGTCTCTCTATCATAAGAACTCATAAGCATTACTCACAGAAAAGAGAAAACCTAAGAACTCAAACCATGACTTCCATCAGAAGCAACCTCCTCTTCCATCTTCTTCTTCTTCTCCCTTCACTACTCCAAGCTCTTAACACTGATGGTGTTGCTTTACTCTCTTTCAAATATTCCATCCTCAATGACCCTCTCTCAGTTCTACGCAACTGGAACTACGACGATGAAACACCATGCTCTTGGACCGGTGTTGCCTGTACAGAGCTTGTGAGTCCCAAAACCCCAGGTTTGCTTAGAGTGACAAGCTTGGTTCTTCCCAATAAACAGCTCCTAGGTTCTGTCTCTCCCGACTTGTTTTCGATACTACATCTAAGGATATTGGACCTCTCCAACAATTTCTTCCATGGGTCACTGCCGGATTCAGTGTCTAACGCCACTGAGCTTCGTGTTCTGTCTCTTGGGAACAACAAGGTTTCTGGTGAAGTGCCTAATCTTATCAGCAAAGTGGCTAGTCTCCAGCTCTTGAATCTCTCTGCTAACGCCTTCACCGGCAAAATCCCTTCCAATCTCCCACTTCTCAAGAATCTTACAGTCATTTCCTTGGCAAAGAACTCCTTTTCAGGCAATATTCCAAGTGGGTTTGAAGCAGTACAGGTTCTAGACATCTCCTCAAATCTTCTAGAAGGATCTCTTCCTCCAGATTTCGAGGGAACGAGTTTACATTACCTCAACCTATCACACAATCAAATCTCCGGCGTGATTTCTCCAGCTTTCACCGTGAAATTTCCAGCAAGCACCATCCTCGATCTCTCCTTCAACAATCTAACAGGACCAATCCCTGGTACACCAACATTGCTTAACCAAAAGACTGAGTCCTTCTCTGGTAATACAGGCTTGTGTGGGCAACCATTAAAGACTCCTTGTTCAATCCCTTCTACTCTATCAGACCCACAAAATATCTCTGAAACTACTTCACCAGCAATAGCAGTAATGCCCAGAACTCCAACACCAACAACTCCATCGGTAGAATCAACAAATCAAACACCCGAAAGCAAACTAAAACCAAGCACAATCGTCGGCATTACACTTGCAGATATAGCTGGTCTAGCTATCATAGCTATGTTCATCCTCTACATATACCAGCTCAAGAAACGAAGAAGCTCCAAAGAATACAGCACTTTCAGCGTCTTACAAAAATGTCTGGAGAAAAACGATACATTACCAGTCAAGAAATCGAAACAAAACACCATCGTCGCCGCCTCAGAGATCACGAAATCTCCAGCTACAAAAACTGGATGTGGCTCATGGATAGTTCGTGGGTACGACAAGACAACGTCTGCATCATCCGAGAGCGACGTAGAGAACCAGCTGCAAGACAAGAAACCCATTGAGGCATTTAATCGAACAAGTGGTGGGCGAGCAAAAGGCAACACTGAAACAAAACTAGTGACGGTCGATGGAGAGACTCAGCTAAAGCTAGATACTTTACTAAAGGCATCAGCTTACGTACTTGGTACAAGCAGAAGCGGCGGGATCGTGTACAAAGCCGTGTTAGAGAACGGCTCAGCTTTTGCGGTGCGGCGGATCGGAGCGGAGTGTTGTACGGTGACGAAGTTTAAAGAATTCGAAAAGGAGGTTCACTGTATCGCTAAACTTCGTCACCCAAATCTCGTTAGGGTTCGTGGTTTCGTCTGGGGTAACGAAGAGAAGCTTCTCATCTCCGACTATGTCCCAAATGGGACTCTACCTCTCTCCTCCATCTCCGGTAAGTTTTCAATTTACTCATAACCGGCGTACGTTATACTACATGATGCTACCATACGCTTAATATGCGTATTTCAGTAACAACCAAGTTCGAAACTCAAGATTTTGGTTTTGACATTTATTTTTGTTTGATTCGAAAACAGCTAAATCAGGCTTGTCTTCACAGAACCCTCTCTCGTTTGAGGCACGGCTCAAGATAGCAAGGGGCATAGCTAGAGGAATTGCTTATATACACGACAAGAAGCATGTGCACGGCAACATCAAGCCCAATAATATTCTCTTAGATTCCGAGTTTGAGCCTGTAATTACTGATATGGGACTTGATCGTCTTATGACTCCGGCTCATTCATTCACGTCTGGACCAATGTCTACCTCACAACATCATCCACCAGAGTGGTCGGCTAGCCAGAAACCAAATCCTAAATGGGATGTTTATTCCTTTGGTGTGATACTGTTGGAGCTTCTCACAGGCAAAGTTTTTGCGGTTGATCGTGATCTTGTTCGTGATTATGAGACCGATGAGAAAACTTGGTTTTTGAGGTTGGTTGATGGGACAATTACCGTTGAGGTGGCTCGCCGCGAAGATGAGGCGGTCGCTTGCTTTAAGTTAGGCTATGGTTGTGTCTCTTCCTTGCCTCAAAAGCGACCGTCTATGAAGGATGTGGTGCAAGTGCTAGAAAAAATGTTTGTTTAATTGTTTACTTTATTAAAATTTAGAAAGATTGCATAATTTTTGTTGCAATCAAATGGATCACTTTTCATCTTTTAAATTGTTGTTTACTTTCTTTTTTCTTTTTAATTTGTTTTTGGATAAAGTATCATGTATAAGTGAAATCATAAGTGCAAATATTGTCTCATGAGAAGCTCACAAACCTCATGTAATTAGTTTTTTTTAGTAAGTTATTCATGAAAAAATACAACAAACAAAGCTGCTGATCGTTTTGGCTAAATAACCTTGTTGATACTACAAACTTAGTATCTTATTTTTATGTCCCCTCTCTTGCATTGTAAACATCCTCCATAATGACCACTCCTCTTTTTCTTAATAAAAGGAAGCTGTTAAAAAAAAACAACTCTTTTTACTTTTATTGTTATCGTAAAGATCCTCATATGTTGCTTTTATTAACCAAATTTGTTCGGACTATAATTAAACAATCTATATTTTGCATAGGCTTTCCAACCAAAATATAATAGGGGTCAATATACTCAATGCATGATTATTCGGAATCTTTACAATAACAATACAAATTTCTATTTTTGTTATATGGGGTATTTAACTTCAAATTTTAAGGGAATCTATAAAAATAAAATAAAAAACATCATATATTATTCAATCATGAATTTTTTTAAAATCTAATATTATTAAACTAATGATATGAAAAACTGATTTAAAATCCACTGAAAACGTTTTGGATATTTGAATTTTAATGATTTTAAAGGATTCTTAAATATTTGAAATTTTTTGTTAAAAATACAGAAATCCGAATCTCATGGATTTATGTGAGATTTGTTAGAACCTTTCAATAAATCTTATCAACTTCACTAAAATCATCAAAATCATACAAAAACTCATCAAAACTCAAATCATTTAAGATATTAAAACCAATACACCACATGGTTTAGGAATTACTTTATTTTAAAATCTTCATATTAATGATGAATTTATAATTAAAAAAACGAATTTCTGTATTTATATTTTTTACAACAATATTATTTATAATATCAACGAGTAGAAAGAATTGATTTCTTATAAATCGATTGTTTTATGTTTTGTTTAGTTTTATTTATTTTTCTATTAAAATAATCAGAATAATCTTTCCAATTCGAGTTTATAATTCCTTAACATGTGATGCATTATTTCCGTTAAATATTTTGATGATAATGGAAGGTATTTTTATATAATGAAAAATAATTAGATTTATTGCCTTACTAAATTTTAAATCTTCATTGTATCTATGGATTGTTTATTAAATCTTATCGAAAGAGAGAGTCTACGAACTTAAGTCTTGAACTTAGTTTTTTTTTACATCATATATCTAAGTAGCATTAAAGAAAGCAATAGACGCTAATTAAGATGGTGATCCAACTCATAGCGCCAAAAATGCCTAAACGGAATCAACTTTGTTCAGATTTTGTTCATATCATTGGTATGTACTTGTATGTTTGGATTCACTAATGTTTACTAATTATAATGGTTCTGAGTTCTAACCTATGTGTTTTGGAACAAAAGGAAAATTCATTGGATTTTGTGCACAATTTTTTTTTTAAGATAATGTTAATTAGAAGTTTTATTTTTACGTCTTAGTTTTATTTTTCGTAAATCATTTACAGTTTTCATTTATACTAGCACAACTATCCCATTGTTGCAAGTTTGTCTAATATTCTTCCTTAAAAACTTTTGCTGTTTTGCTTTCTTTGTATTTCTTTAGAACTTAGGTCTTTGAATTTCATTTATTTTTCAAGAAGAAAAATAAATTAATAGAAATAATTATCCACATAGAATTTTAAGTAACCAATCAAGTAACTAATTGTCTATTACTGTGTACTTTTCTTTTCATTTTAAACAATGTTGTCCACATAGAATTTTAAGTAACCAATCAAGATAACGCCATCTCAATAATTAACATTATTAAATAATAATAATCCTTTTTATTATTTTTGGAATATCTATTAATAATTATTAGTCTTATTTATTCAAATATCTTTATCTTTTCTCATATTTTAACATTAAAATACTTATATGAATATTTTATTGTTTGGATTATTTAGTATTTATAAGTTGTGGTTACAATTATTCTTAAAGTATAGAAATCATAAATTAGCTAATCAAGTTTAAGTAAGTTAAAAATACAAAAAATACTCCTACAATTTTTCATAGTCTATTTCTATTATTATTTTTGTTCAAGAAAGAAACATTTTACACATTGTAGAGGTAGTTTGGAAAAAAAAATTATATATTTTATTTTTGGAATATTGAGAATATAAGTGTACACATTGTAGAGGTAATTTGTTTTTATATATTATATTTTGGAAATATTTTGATTTTATTATATTTTGGGAATATAATTGTAAGCAATGTAGAGGTAATTATGGGAGTTCATTATATATGTTACGGTCTCCAAGTTCATTTGAAAGTTTGTAGTTGGTTTAAAATTCATTTTTTTGTTTGATGTTTATACTTTATACTTTTATTTTGGATTGTTGAGATTTTGAAGTCAATCTATCTTAAAGTTTGCATTTCCCTTCTCTTCACTTCTTCACTTCATTCGTTGTTTCGTTCCACCTCTTTTTAGTTTTACTCATTAAAATACAAATTCTACTATACAAGATAAGGCCTGCGTTATTATAATGCGGGTAAAAAATTAAAACAGTTATTAAGAATAATTAAGTAGTAATATAAATATTTTTAGATTTTATCTTGTAACATTTTAATATTGAATACGAACCTCTTATATTTCATTTTAATACTCTCTCAGTTCCATTATGTAAGAGTTTTCAGGTTTCTTTTTCTCTATTTTATCATATTTTCTCAAATTTCTATGTACAATATTTATTAATATAACAATTTATGACTATTTGAACTATGCAGTATATTTTTCTATTGGATGAAGTTTTATAAATGACATAATATTTATTGTTTATTAATCTTTGTACTTTTACACAAAAATTCTTATAGGATAGGGAGTACCATTTAAATATCTATACCATCATAATAAACCATAATTTAAGTTTAATTACACATTTCATCTTAATGCATAAAACAAATTTTTTATATTAAACACAATTAATACATCATATCAAATCTATATCTTACTAATAATTGAAAATACAAATAAAAAGTAACAAAATATAATTCGCAAAAAAACGGAATCAATATTATTTAAGATATAATTGTTATGTTGTTATCTCATAAGTACTAATTTTACCTCATGTCTTAATCAATTTTAAATGAGTGAAATTTATAAAATAAAAAAATATATAAAGATATGGAAACATTCTCATCAAATTCATTCCTATAAATTATAATTTATTGTGAATTATCTTATGTTTTAACATATACATTACAAAAGTACATGTGTTGAAATTATAAAATCAAACATTAAAAAAATTACTAATATTCTTCAATGATTTTTTTAAATGATACATATTAATATTTGATTTTTTTTTTGTCAACCATTAGGCCATAACTGGCCAGCCCATTAGCCAAATTCCTACATTCGTAGAAAGCAGGACTCGATCCATGGTGTGATGGTGCCTTCTACAAATGGACTTACCTCCTGCCACTGCACTAAGCTCACTTCACTATTTGAAATTTTTTTTATTCTAAAATAATTTTCATTGTTATAAATTTAGTTTAGTAATCTTATTTAACTATCAATTTCATCATAAAATCATAATTCACTTCTTCATGGATTAAAGTTAAAATTTTAATTACAAAAATTATATGAGCATCATATGAAATCATATGTATATTGGTTAGCATTTTCAATTGAATAATAAAAATAATCAGTAAAAAAATCAGTTAACATGAAGTGACCTTAGTGCAATGGCAGGAGGTAAGTTTATTGTAGAAAGCATCATCACACCAAAGGATCGAGTTCCGCTTCCTACAAATAATGTAGGAATTTGGCTAATGGACGGCCAGTTGTGGCCCAATGGTTGAAAAAAAAAATGTGGTTTAGTTCGGTTTAGGCTTTGGTTCAATAATTAACATCACACAACATTAACAACACGAGACAAAAGCTTGGCCATTACTTCTCTACAACTTTTCTCTACGGGTCTATTCAGCGGTTCCACGAGACGGTTCAGGTCACGATGGTTTGGTCCTCATGGCTCAACAATTACACAACAACAAAGCAACAAATCCATCAACACATAATCAGAAACTTATTCAGAAAGTTACAAAATAAATCTAGGGTTTCCTTATCCTTAATGGCAACGCCGATGGACTACGACTGCTCCAGTGCAGCGGCTATCAACCGGTGATGTGTAGAAACATCTTACGGTGGGGAATGACCATTAGTGGTGAACTACATCCATCGTACAGAGGCGGAGAGGAAACCATGGCAACAACGGAGGAGATCAAAGTGGTTAGCTCCATCAACAACAATGGTGGACTCGACGATGGCTCCGACATGAGACGACAACTACAACACCAAGACGGATGGACAACACAGTGGTGACTACAACTTGACAGCGACAATGATGACGGTGAGCTCCGACGTAGAGAGACTGAGAGAGGCATATGACTAGGGTTCACAAATTCTCTCCTTTATTGTAAACATTAAAGCGGCGATATATGTTTACACGAGCATTCACCTACAAAAACAAAACCCTTTTGTCGATTTGTGACTTATCTTTGCGTGGCCCATAATGGACTACAACTTAATAACAAAACTGGCCCAATTATTAAATTGGGGTGTTATAGAAAGTTTTGTCGTGACATCCCGATTTCAGAGACTTGTGAAAAGGTTTTTGACCACCTATGACACAAAATTGCACTTATCTTTTCAGTCAAGGGTTCTAAGAGAACTCCAGAGTTAAAGCTTGCTTAAACTGAAGTAGTCTCACGATGGATGACCTTCCGAAAAGTGATTGTCGGAACTATGCCAGTGAGGATAAAATACAAAGAAAGATCATGTGGTAATTTGTTGGGATGGTAAACAAGCCTTTAAAACCTTCCGGATGGAGCAAACCGACCGTTGGATATGGATGGGTTCACGAGCTGGAAGTGGACATGAAGCCTACTAATAGGCGGCGGTCGGGACGTTACACTTGTTCCAGTATTGGTGAAGCAAATCACTAAATGATTTCAATCCGGTGGTGAGAAATCTCTCTTCTTCGAAACCAAAACCAATACAAGTATACTCATTTTGTGATATATTCAGGTCTCACTTGTTGAGTTAGATTCGCTCTTGATGATGGAACATGACGTAATGACTGTAAAAGATGGTAAAACACACAGACTATTCCTTTTGATTAAATGCAAGAGTTGAGTTTAGGTGAAGTTTGTAATTTGGTGATGTTTGTTCCTTTATTATAGGGTGAATGAAAGTTTTGAAAAGCTTTTTTTTTTTTTTTTTTTTCTGAATATTGTGTTTCACATCTCCAAGTTTTAGAAAATCTGAGTATTATTTTCTTTTAATTTATTAATCGATATTGATCCACTCATATTCCTTAAAATTTGAAATGTTTCATTTATTGATTTATTTATCTAACTTTTGTTTGGTGTTGTTTTCCATCTTCCAAATCTTCGATCATCTCTTCCATGTATTCATCTAGGTAATTGATTGTGATTTCTAACTTTCACATATCTATTTTTTTAGTCAATTTGATTGGTTGTAGTCTCTTTTCAAAAACGCGGTCAAGGTAGCCGATTATACGAAGAATAGGCGCTAGATGGCAAGGAACTGCTAGGATTATAGTAAAATCGGTTCAAAAATTGGAAATTTAGAAAAATTGATTTTTGGAGTTTTGAAGATAGAAATCAATAGATATTTGATTGATCTAGTATATAAAGCAATAAACAATAGTAAAGAACAAATGAAATGATGAAAAGTGAGGGGAAAAAAATGACGGCAGATTATAGGGTTGGAGATCTCGGTTTTCAGAGGTTAAAGACAAAGACATATTCGTCATTTAGTATTTCATTAAATAGAAATTATTTAAAAAAGGGTAAAACAAGGTTGGTGGGATCGAACTTGGGTCAAGGAGATATAACCTTCAGATTAGAACCACTAGACTACACTATAAAGACTGTACAGATACACATATATAGTATATTATAATCATTTATCGATAAAAACCCCTAAAACTAGTCTCCTATTAATTCTCGTATAATCTCCGACTGATTCTGCGTTAGGCGATTCCTCACCGTCCGACTAACGCCTAACGATTTTTAAAACATATGTTGTAGCTATGGACTCTCTCAGCATGCTTCTCTTATTACTTTTTGTACTTTTTGTAAATTTTGATAGAATAATGATTTAAAATTTACTTTATGCATGTGAATATCTTTCAGAATAGATGATCTTACTAGATTCAGCAAACCTATACTCATATATCTTGTTAATTTTGTTCTCTTATTGTCATTGAATCAATTTTTGTATTTACAGCAAAATTATTATTTGATTAATATGGTTGATTCAAGTAAGGCATTATTTCGGAATTTCATGTTATACAGTTAAAGATTACAATAAAGTTTTCATTGGAAATATGAATTAACAATGTTAGTCATTGCAAGTTTTCACTTTCTCGTGCATTGACGCACGGGTCAATATCCTAGTATCTTAATAGTGTTTCTATATCTAGCTATATACTTACGTTATTGGAACCATAATAAATGATATATATGTTAATTACCTTTTGAAAAAAAAATATATAGATAAAAGTAATTATAAATAGTGAAAATATTTATCATTTAAAAAGTATTCGTAAGAAAGATATCTTTATCTTTTTTAATAATATATTCAGAACATAAATTAGTCAGATTCACAATATATCATTTTAAAGAAAATCAAGACTAAACGGCATATGTAATTTAATTAAAATTAGTCATATAATTCAACTTAAATCAGTGATAATATATGATACTTATATAAAATGGATCTCGAAAACATGTATGATTCTTTGTTTAAAGTTTATTTAGATTTTTTTTTTGATAAATAGTTGATATGGATATTTCATGAGTTGTTATATATATGATACTAGATAAGGACCTGTTCGATGTGCATGTTTTAAGTTTTGTAAATAAAGTTAAAATTTAACAAAAATATATTAAAATTTATTTTACGTTACTTATAAGTTTTATTTTTGTTATAATATACTGATTTATATCCATTTACAAATTTTTTATGTATGTTATCATTAAAAGCGTATTTTTTACACCTAAATATATTGTATCTTACAAATATATTCTTTATCACCATCTATAAAATGTATGTATGAACACATTAAACCAACTATTATATGTCTTTTTTACTTTCACTTTTGCATAGTTTTTTTAATTACTAAAATTATTGGCTCAAAAACATTTCGAGTAAAAAATATATTACATAATATACTAATCAATAATGTATCATCACAACAGTATATGACCAACCATGGAGAGAACCTCAGCTCTGCCCTCCTTCCTTATGGAAAGAACTTTGCGTCCAACCTCCTCTACCATGGAGAGAACCTTGGCTCCACCTTCCTCCCTTGGGAAGATAACCTTGCGTCTAACCTTCTCCACTTTCCTCCCTTGGGGAGATAACCTTGCGTCCAACCTCCTCCACCAAAAAGATAACCTCGGCTCTGTCCTCCTCATGTGTCGAGAGAACATGTTCACGTCTTTCAGCTATCTAAAAATGGTTTGCTCCGAAAACCAATGAAACTAAAGATCATTTTCTAACATCACATCTACTCCCCACATCTACTCCTGGTCCACCCATATCTGACGGCCGGTTTGTTACGTCTGGGAAGCTTTAAGTACTTGTTTACTTACCGATCCTACAAATTACCATATGATTTTCCCTATGTTTTGTCCTCACTCTCACAGTTCCGACAATCACTTCCCGAAAAGTCACCCATCCTGAAACTACTCCAGCTCAAGCACGCTTAACTCTGGAGTTCTCTCAGGACCCTTGATCGAAAAGATAAGTGCACTTTGGTGATATAAGTGACCAAATCAATTATTTTAAACATATCCGCAAACCAGGGTGTCACAGTCTCAGAACTCCTATGGATCTATCAACAACACAATCTATCTATCTATGTTTGTTGTAAGCTTAAGTATGATTAGCCTATTTTATCAAATCATTAGGTTGATGATCTTCTACTCCTTATCTCTCTTTGGGATTGAATGAACTGTAACAATTATGTTTGCACAAAAAAAGGTCTATGGCCAACCAATCAAGGTAGATAAATTAAAAAAAAAAATATTTGACATAAATAAAAAATAATATAAAATTATAAGCAGAATAATATATGAATCACAAATAATTCAAACGTGAAAAGATAAATTAAATAAAACAATCTAACTACATTAAATTTCAAAATATAGTATTAGAAAAGGAATACGCATATATAAATCTTTTTTTGGGCCACATATTAATCTTACCTATTCCGAACTGAAAAAGAGAAAGTAATATTTATCTTTCCATTAAAGAGAAAGAGAGAAAGTAATAAAAAAAAAATTATCTTTCCATTAAAAAAGTTTTACCAATAGAACAAAGTTGAAAGTGATATTTCTGAATAAATTATTTTGCTAGATGAAAAATATGAGAAGATCTATGTTTATATAGAAGTGAGTATTTATAAAATTTAGAATTAATAATTAACTGTATATTTTCTTTATGAAAAATTTAATAGGATGGATTTGAGATTACAACAATCTTATGAAATATTTTCTGAAAAATTTACCTTTCCTTATAATTATTTTAAAAAAACTTTTATTTTTTTGTAATATTTTTATAATTATCTTTTTACATTACTTATATTGTTTAAAACAAAATATATTTTTTTTTGGTTGTAATCTCAAATCTCTCTTACTAAATATTAACTTTTACACATGTCAAAGTTTTGTTAATGACTAACTTTTAAAACTCAACTTTATATAATAAGATGATACGTTATATGAGTATATTAATGGGACGCTTCAAGCTTGCAAAACTGGACCCCTAACTTGAGTCAGTTGCAATGTTAGACCCCTCTTTCTCTCTCCAACATTTGCCACTTTCTCCCTATTAAATCCTCGGCCATTCATTGTATTCACAAAAATGTCATTATTTCTGATTTATTTGAATTTCTTGCGAAAATATTTATTACATCCATATCCTCATCTTCTTCTCTTATTTACGGTTGTGTCACCACCATCAAATTTCCAACAACCACGAACAACTAAATTTGAAGCTCTTAATGCTTCAACAACCCGAATTTGTGAGCTTAAATAACACCCAATGCTATGAGAATTTCATTGTCTTCCATCTCCTCTCCATTTTAATCCAAAATAATTTGAAAGTTTTTTCATCCTATTATATGTCGTGATCGATTAAATTGGTGTTGGGTTTCTTCAGTGGTGAGTAAAGACGACGTCCTCGGTGCTTGACATTGCGAAACAACCACCGTAAGGTTATTTTCCAGTAGATTTCGTGATTTTCCTTGTGTTTTTTTGTCGAAATTAGACTTTATTTGTTAGTCCAACCGTCATAATATCATGTAAAATCTACTATGTGATCAGTTTTGCAATTTAAAATTTATCGAGTTTCGAGCCTGTAGACTGAAATTTCAGTGTCATTCATTTCATTTGAAAACAAAAAAAATATGGTTTAGACTGCATTATAATATTTCTGTCGGATACTTGTTTGCAGTCTACTAAGGTGTGTTTTTGCAGTTGACCAAATTCTTGACTTTTTAGTTATGACTGCCGGACAAAGTCTTCAAGCGATAATAAAAGAGTAGACTTCTATAGTGGCTATTTTTGGGGTTGACCAAAATATAAAAGCATTGACCGTAATATTATTGAAATTAAATTAATTAGTTGACTGCAAAAGAAGTCTACTAATTAAATAAATTAAAATGTTGGTCAACCCCAAAAATGACCACGGCAGAATGCAAATGAAGTCAACGTTTCTGGAGACTTCGTACGTAGTCTACTTGGGAAAAGTCAAACTTGGTCAATTGCAAAACTAACCACAACGAAGTTTACTTTTTCTAGTTGACGGATAGATGAAGTCTACTTGTTAGCTAGAAGTCTACTACAAAGTCAATGGTTTGGTTAATTGCAAAAATAACCATAGTAGACTGTGATCGAAGTTAACTTGTTGAAACTTTCTAAGAAGTCTACTCTGTTATATGTTTTTAATTGCAAAACTGATCAAAAAATTAACAAAGGAAGACAACAAAAAAAGTCAACTATCCTAGTAGACTTCGTACGTTGTATGCTTTATTAAAATATAATTACAAAAATAGACCACACAATATAGACTTCAAGGTGAAGTATCTTCATAGAGACTACTTGATGTCTACACGGTTGATATCAACATGAAATCTTCATAATTTGAAAGCCTATTTATTGCAAATTGGTGAATAATTTTTAAGATTTTCTTGTTGTACTTTTGGATATATGTTATGTACTTGCCTCTGTATGTTTTTGACATGATTATATATTATACATATTGAGAAATCAAGTTTTTGGTTTTTATAGGCTGTTAGGTTATCAGATTAGACTTATTTTGGAAGTCAAAATGTTGGAGTTATCTGTGAAGTCTGTATAATTGAAATAGTCTTTAATAAGAAATTTATAAAGATTTTTTTTGATTTTTTAGTGCGTTTCTTTTATATCGGTTATGTACTTGACTCAGTATATATCTTTTTATGATAATATATTATACTTTTGGATCAATCATGTTTTTGGTTTTCTTAGGCAATTAGGTTATTGAGTTAAGACTTCTACGGATAGTCAACTATATAATGAGTATTTAACTTGCTGCTTACTCTTTCAGGTAAATGGCGCAAATACCTGTTGTTTTCAGAGTATGGCTGACGAGAAATGGGTATTGGCATTTTGACATGGATGGACACAAAGGTGGGAGAATGTTTTTTTTGCGGACACGGTTGTACATAAGCTGAGCTTGTTGAAATGGCTGTAGAAGATTAACTGATTGACAAAGAAACAGAGATGGTTCAGTTATCGTATCCCTCAACAGAGATGATGCTTCAACAATTGCCCCAAGATACCCCTCCTGTCTATGTCACAAATGATAGATCAGTTCAGAACTTGATAGATTTTAGTAGTAGGAACGTTGTTCGCCTTTGCGTCTCTACGCGATGCATGGATGGATAGCCAGTTAAAGAATGTGTTAATGATATAAAGAACTCTCGTTCTGTTGACGATGGGGAGCCAACAGATGAATTTGGTAACGATGTAGATCCATGTGCCGAAGAGTGTGCAGAAGAATGTGCATAAGCTTTCCATGAAACTGATCATACAGATGAGAAGCCGAAAGATGTTGATGACATGGATTTTGATTACAGTGAGTACGAGAAATTGGAAGATGAAGATGACGATAGAGATTGAGATGACCTGGATGTAGATGTTGAAGAAGGGAAACCGTTTTTTGGAGGTATTCATGGACAGTTAAATAATCCTTGGATAGACCAACTGAAAGTAGGTCAATGCTTTGCATGCAAAGATGATGTCATAACTGAGGTGCGTTTGACCGCTGTTATGTTAAAATTCTCTTTCAAAATTAAGAAGTCCACAAATTCTCGGTTGGTGGCAATATGCTTTGTGCCAGTATGCACATGAAGAGTCATGGCAACTGTGAAGAATGATCCAAACACTTTTTGGGTCACCAAATATCTGAACGTGCATACATGTTCTAATGTGGACCGCGTAGCTAACCGTAAGCGTTGCACCTCAAAATATATGGGGAGGCTTTTTATAGACCGGGTAGGAAGAGTAGATGGTGTTGTCCCACAACATATCGAATATTCAATGTGGACAATGTTCGGCATTACTTTGGATTACACAACTTCGTACAGGGCTTTACAATATGCCCAAGAATATGTGAGAGGAAGCGCCGAATCTGGATATGCGAATTGCCTTATTGTCTTAGGAAAATAGAGCAGTCAAACCCAGGAAGTGTCGTTGACCTTGTTGTTGATGACGAGCATAGGTTTAAGTACATTTTCATATCTTTCGATGCTTCAATATGTGGTTTCAATTACGTGAGGCGAGTTATTGTGGTTGATGGGACCCATCTCACCGGCAAGTATGAAGGTGTATTGTTAGTCGCTTGCGCACAGGATGGTAACTTTCAGATATTTCCGTTGGCTTTTGGAATTGTCGACTCAGAGTGTGATGCTTCATGGGTTTGGTTTTTCCTTAAATTAAGTGAGTGTATCTTGGATGAATATTCATTGGTAGTAGTTTCGGATAGGCACAGCTCAATAGCTAAAGCATGTCGCAATGTTATCCCATGGGCAACAAGAGGGATATGTTACTACCATCTCCAACAAAACATAATTTCTAATTTCAATGGGAAGCAACTGATGTACTTGGTGAAAGGGGCAGCATATGCACATACACATGATGATTACAACCGCTACATGGCTTCACTTACTAACGTAAATCCGGCTCTTGTAGCCTACTTAAATGAGGCAGATCCAGCTTTATGGTCTCGAGTTTACTGTCCAGGAGATATATACAACAACATCAAGACTAGCAACATTGCGGAATCTATCAACTCCACGCTAAAGAAAGCCAAAGGTTATCCGATCGCATATCTCATTGGGTTTATTATGAAAAAGTTAGGTAGGTGGTATTGAAAAAGGCGAGAGGATGCGCTAAGTCTGACAACCACTTTTAGTCGGGGTGTTGAGTTCTTATTGGCCGTAATAGAGCATTACACATATATGATGACGGTCGAACGCATTGATGGTTGGCTTTTCCACGTTAATGGTGGGCAACATGACTGTTTGGTTGACTTGGAAGCAAAATCTTGTTCATGCGGGGTGTTTGGTGTTGAGAAAATACCATGTTCACATGCAATTAAGGCTGCCAAGTCAAGTGGATGGCATATGTCTACCGTGGTCGACGCTTACTATAGAAAAGATTATGTATATGCATCGTACGCGACTAACATCATGACCAATGTCGATCATGATCCGATTGGGCCAAATATCCAATGTATACCTCCCATACCGAACGGAAGCCTGGTAGGCAAAAGAAGTCTCATTGGCTTACATGGCTAGAACTATCACGTAAAAAGGGGACCAAGCCGAGGAAGTCTCAGAAGCCATATGCTTGTTCAAAATGCAGGCAGCCTAGACATACTCTACCTCATTGTGTAAGTAACATTGCCACTTGATACATTTTTAATGTTTTGTGTATGATCATCGGTTACACTAACAAGTATTTGTTCAGGTTGTTGAAGACGGCGAGTAGAAGTTAACTTCATCGTGAAGTCATTTGGAATTTCCGTAGCAATAATTTGTCTTTTTATTATTTTCTGGATTGTACCACGTGTTCAAGTCGACATAATTAAAGACTATTAACTATCATTTACTCCTAAGGCCATTTTATTTTCTTCTCTTCTTCATCAACTATCATTAGCTAGAGAATGATGAGTGAAATTTCGGGGTCAGTTTCTGATACAAATTCGCAAATACAAATTACTGGTCCAATCTGCAATTACTGCGGTAGTTCGACGAGACTTGTGAAATCATGGACAGATGCAAATCCGGGAAGAAATTTCTTCAGATGCACTGTTCATGGGTTTTCCCATTGGTCAGACTTGGTCAGACGAAGGACCGTCAGGTGGTTGGCAAAAGCGGAGCTTATTGGAGGCGAGGGATGAGATCCGTCGGCAGAAGGAAGAAATCAAGGTACTTATAAAATCTATAAGAGGAATGAATGACCAAGTTGTTAATAGTTTGGTGAACTCTGGATTGGTTAACAAATATGAGGAAGATAAGATGAAGTTTGAATGTGATGTTATGGCAGCTAATGAAAGGGTTCATTGTTGTCATGGCCATGTGTCTTGGGATGTGTGTGAAGTAGATTGCAGTATAAGTCTCTTGGTTAACTTCAATCAGATGTCTACTAAGCTTTCACTGTACGCTACTTGTATTTTTTTTATTATGTTTTTTCCAAGGGCTGCTACGCTCTTTCACCCTGTTTTAAGCTTAACGTTTGAAGTCATATATATGTAACGAGAACTGCCAAAAAATATCAATATCCCACATAAAACTGGTAGACAACAAGCACAATCATCCTTATACATTAGAGTTTATTAAGGAGAATCCCACAAAAAAATATCAAGATCCCCCCCCCCCCCATCATCAGAGTTTAATCAGAAGGATCCCACCCACAAAATATAAAGATCCCCCAATAGAAATAAAAAATCATCCTAATAAGTCATGCATAATTAAAAAAGAGTTTAAGTTTTTGAAACAAAGTTCATAGTTAGTCACGGATTGGGGGAGGATCGTAGAGTCCAAAGTCTTTGGTGTAGTTCTGCTCATTTGGTCCACGACATTCAATCTCATGATATAAGTCATAAGCCAGCTTCTCCCTTATATATGGGATGTTTGCGTCGCACAAAGCAGAAAGAAATGTTATTCCGAGGGCATGGCATTCTATGTATTTCAGAGTATAAACACCACAGTCACCTGGCTTCCTGTTCGGAGGCACTCCCTTTATAACCCATTCATGAGTGAACTTCTCGTACGAATACATTTGCTTATGGTTATAGCTGGCTAACTCCCACAACACGTAAGGAACCATCACGACAATAGGCTCCACGGCAGTTGCAAGCTCGTCGTCGTTGGTGACACTTGGGATGCTGTCCGAGACGACGATGTGTCTCATTGGAATCGAGATCCACATAGCAACCCAGTGCGTCGACTTGACGTTTAATGGCGCGTATAAGTCGTCCACTTCCAGACCCCACTGTTTGTTAGACTGAGCATACGGTGGATACTCACCTGCGTGGTAGCTGAAGGCACCGGTCGGTAGAAGTTTTCCAGATCCATTAGCATTCGGCTCAGATTTGACAAAATCAAAGTACTTCGATGTCCACGGATGGGTGAACATAGCGTCTAGGAAGGCAACTCTACTCAATTTAAACCTCTCAGGATGCTATGTGTATCGATGTCTCAACAGATTCAAACCAGCATCCATGTGCTAGATAATCACATGGGTTTAAAAACGAAGTTAAATAATATTGAAGAATGTCAACTAAATCTTACAAGAAGTTTTGCAGTTCGTACCACCAAAGACAACATTGGGATTTGTCTGGAGCCTTAGTCTTGAACGTCCTGTGGGTCAATAATGGTATGGAAACATATAAGTTACCAGAGTTTCGAAACATAGAATTTTTGAAACATAACATTAAAGGTTGTTAACTTACGGATCTTTCTTTAAGAAATCATGCAAAACCTTCTTCATGTCCTTGTCTGCTCTTTCAAAAGGGTTGTATGCTGACGTAGCTGACTTATCACCCAAATTAGTCATGATAGTCTTGGCTGTATTATCACCCACGAAGGGAGAACGCTGACTTGAAGTCAACCTCTTAACCCTTTCAGCCTTGCCATGTGCCGCAATCCTAACCGCTACAATCCTCGGTTCTTGTTTCTTTGCTCTAGCAGACAAGTCAGCTGCTGTTGGGATTTCTGTGCGAATATACAGTGGTGGGTCTGAATCAGTGTCAGATGATTGACCTGGAGACTTCTGCAAATTTTGATTTAAAAGTTACATGATCATTGATGAAAACAAATAATATTAAAGTAGAACCATATGTTTAAAAGTCTCGAATAAAACAAAGACAACACGATTACAGAAGTCTACTTCACATCAGGAAGTCTACTTGATACACTAGTTATTGTTTGTGAAATTGACAACTTCTGGAAGTCTACTTCTTCTTCGCCTTGTACCTGGTATTGTGATTGTGAGGAATTGTAGTAGGAATTTGTAAGTTTTCAGAGCTAACCATATCCGTTTTTTTAGTGACTAGCTCTTCATTTTTCCCAGTATAGTCCTGCTAGGCCTCCGACTCTTCATTTTTCCCAGTAGCTTCCTGCAAGGCCTTCTGTTCCTTTGATAAAGGAAAAGCGTCTGACTTACCAGTTACATCTCCCTTCATTTTTGTAAGATCCGAAGCCAGGTTTTCAATCTTCTCATTCAGCATGTCAAACCTCAAATCGCAACTGCTGAATCCGTCCTTAATCTCTTGAAGCAGAGCTGCTCCCCACATGTCAAGCTCTTCTTTCATAGAATCCAAGAGATTGAATTCCAAGGCAGTTGAAGTACCTGGACAGTGCCTCTTCCCACTTGGTTCACCAAATTTACCGGCTCTCTTCTTCTCACCCTTTTCCTCAACCTTCACCTTCGCATTGTTGGATTCATAAATACCTTCTGTCTCCCACAAACCTCTCCCCCACTTCCATGGACCAAAATCCCCATTGAATGCTCTCAAAATGTTATCAATTTTGTCATCTGCTTCATCCTCTTCCCACACAGGGCTAATCATGCCACCAATGGTTTTGAAGTGATTGAAACGAGTCTACAATTGATATAAAACAGCATAGTTGTTCAAATCTAACACAATAGTGGTTAACAATGTTGTTAATAAACAAATCTAAGACAGTAGATAAACTATAGACAAATCTAAGATATGCGTAGATGTTTTAGAATGCCCTCTTTGACATATTTTCTACCGCGAGAACCGCGATAAGCAAGCAACGGTGGAGTTGGTTTATTAGGCAACGGGTCCCCAATTTCTTTGGCAAAATCCAGCATAGATTCGTACACACATATCTGCAGGAGTTTGACAAATCCTTCTATGGTGTAACTCTTTTTTATGTCCTTCTCCTTCACAGACTGAATCAGGTTCTTGAAAGCAACTCTTCCCCAGGGATAATCAAGAAATGCATCTAAATCCATGACTAGTGATGTTCATATATTTTACCATGTTTTCCCTTAGTTTATTCACATCTTTTGCATCTTTTGCTAGCCATTTTCATCATTATTGTGTAGCTTTAGGACTAATCATGCATTAGAGTTTAGTTGCATTGCATTTGCATCTTTTCATGCATAAACAGGTGATTTTGGAGCTTAAGGAGCACGGAAACAATCCTGAGGAGAAGTGAAGCAATCTTGAAGGGAAAGCAAGAGAGTTAAGGCTGAAGAACCAAGGTCCAGAGTCCAACTCGACCAAGCACTCGACCGAGTGGGTAGAAGCACTCGACCGAGTGGGTAGATGGACTCGACCGAGTGGAGTGTGCACGAGAGAAGCCAGCTCGACCATGGACTCGACCGAGCACTGGTCGAGTTGACCGAGCCGTTGACTACTTTGACTTTTTCTATTTTTAGGGCTTCCACCTCCTCACCTATATAAGGCCTTGTACCTGCAGCCACCAGAGTGTGCAACTTTTTAGATATTCCCAAAACCTAGTTTTTACCTTTTTTAGTTTTATTCCTTTTGCATTTTTATTTTTAAGATCTTGTACTTCCTTATGAAAGAAGACTAGATTCTTATATTTTGTTGGTTCTATAACTTTCAAGATATTGAGAATTTGAGTTTCATCCTTTCATCAATATTGAAGATCTTTATTTAATCTTTCTAATAATGCAAGTTTCAATATTTTCTGGGTTTTTGACTTTGATCACCATGTATTGTTGTGAGTAGTTTCCTTAGGATCTTGAGGATGGGTTAGGATGGATTGATCTTGTGGTTTGTGTGACTTGGTCAAGCTTGATTGTTGTAGATCTCTTCTAGGGTAGATGATCTTAATGCTGATTCTATATCTGAGAGGGTAGAGTCTGATTTCAAGCTTCTTAGCATCACACCAATGTTTAGGAAGCATAGATAAGGCTAGATCTAGAGCTTACCATTAGGCTTGCTAAGAGATTAGAGGTCTTGTTTGGTTTGAGATGTATTGCTTAATGCCTGCTTGTGTAGATTCTTTACTGTGTGAGAACAAGTCTAGAATTGCATAGGTTTGATTGTTTCTTGACCATGAGAGTGGGAGAAACTTGTCTTAGATTAATATGTCTAGAGGTTAGCTCAAAGTTTGCTTGAGATTTGTTGACCAAGTTAGATAACCACAATGATTAGTCCATCCCATGAATCCATCCTCAGGACCTTCTTTGTTTATTGAAATCTTAGTCTTAATCCTATTGCTTGCTTGTTGTTTGATTGGATTTAGCATTACTCTGTTTTTATTGCATTGCTCTGTTTCTGCGTCTAGTCTAGCTCGACCACCCACTCGACCTGCACTCGGTCGAGTGCTGCTCGAGTTCATCCCCAGAACTCTGTGTCTATGATTTGTGTTTGTCTTGTTTCATTCCTGTTTCATTCCAGTTGCATACATTTAGTTTTCAGTTCATTAATTATCTTGCATTAGTTCATTAGTAGTAGTCTCTGTTTCTGTTCTTGCTTTATCACTGTTTCAATCATTCAGTTTCATTTGCATTCTAGTTGTTAGTTCTTGTAGTTTATTTTCTGCATTTTACATTTTCTTCCTAGGATTGTTAGTGACAAACAATCTTTACATTTGTCTTAACTTAGATTCATATGCATATCTTAATTGTTCACAAACACTCATTTAGGATTGATACCTCTTGTACTGCAATAGCATAAGGGGAATTGAAACACCCATCCATCATTCCATTCATATCTCACCATTGCATACATCATCATTCACACCACAAAATAAACTTGTTTCAATTTGGCGCCGTTGCCCATTTGAGTGTGTTTTTGTGACATTTAGGATCCATATTAGTCTAAGATTAAGTTCTTTTATACGCTTGTGAGGTTGCTGTACTCGAATCTTCTGTTTCTGGGTTGAAGTTCCATTTCAGGTACCACTCGACCAGTCACTCGACCACCACTCGACCGAGTCGTGATCGAGCACCTGCTCGAGCCAGAAGCCGGATCTCTATAACCATCATTTTCCAGTCGACTTGACCTCCTACTTGAGCCTGTGCTCAGTCGCTTGCCTAGCAAAAATCGTTTGTGTCTGTTAATGCACACAAGGTCTAAAGGAAAGGACAATCTTCTTAGGCCTATTGACAACATCAACAAAAAGACCAAGTGTTTAGGAGCTAAGCAAAGGAGAGTTGTTCAGCAACAACAAGAGGTTATAGTAGCTATGGATCAACAGGATCAGGTTCAGAGACCAAGGAACATTGGTGCTGGAGATGCACCCAACACTCACAACCAAAGAGCTGGCATTGTGCCACCAACTGTTGCCAACAACAACTTTGAGATCAAGAGTGGATTGATCTCAATGATTCAGGCCAATAAATTCCATGGATTGCCTATGGAGGATCCACTAGATCATCTTGATGAGTTTGATAGAATCTGTGGTCTTACCAAGATCAATGGAGTAAGTGAAGATGGTTTCAAGCTGAGGTTGTTCCCTTTCTCACTTGGGGACAAGGCTCATTTATGGGAAAAGACTCTCCCTACTGGTGCAATCACTACTTGGGATGCATGCAAGAAGGCTTTCTTGGCCAAGTTTTTCTCCAATGCTAGGACAGCAAGACTAAGGAATGAGATCTCTGGATTTGCTCAAAGGAGTAATGAAAGCTTTTGTGAAGCTTGGGAGAGATTCAAGGGATACCAAACTCAATGTCCTCATCATGGTTTCAGTGTGGAGTCTTTGTTGAGCACATTGTATAGAGGAGTGCTTCCCAAGTTCATAATGCTTCTTGATACAGCCTCCAATGGAAACTTCCTCAACAAGAATGTGGAAGAAGGCTGGGAGTTAGTAGAGAACCTTGCACAGTATGATGGGAACTACAATGAGGACTATGACAGAACCATAAGGTCATCATCAACTGATCAAGAAGACAAGTACAAGAAGGATCTGAAAATGGTGAATGAAAAGCTTGATAGGATCTTGCTAAGTCAGCAAAAGTCTATTCACTTTGTTAGTGAAGAGGAGCCTCCAGTTCAAGAGGGAGAGAATGAGTTTGCTGAGTTATGCTATATGCAAAACCAAGGAGGCTTCAAGGGTTATAACCAAGGAGGGTTTAGGAACAATAATCTGTCCTATAGGAGCACAAATGTGGCCAATCCACAAGATCAAGTCTACCCTCCTCAACAGCCTCAACAGCACCAACACTATGTCCCCAAACAACAGCAACAGGTGTTCCAGCCCCAGTTGTGTCCCCCACCAGGGTTTCAGACTAACCAAGGCCAGGAACAAGACCTTAGAGCCATGGTACAACAGCTGTTGATTGGTCAAACACAAGGGAAGATAGAGGAAGCCAAACAGTTTGCTGAGCTAAACCAAAGGCTCACATCTCAATACAATGATCTGAATATGAAGTTTGAGGGTCTGAATTCCAGAGTTAAGTACATGGAGAGTAACATAGCCTCTTCTTCAGCTCCAAAACCCAACCAACTCCCTGGAAAAGCTGTCCAAAATCCAAGGGAGTTCACAGCCAAAGCCATTCAAGTTCATGAGGAAGAAGCCACTGAGGACAGTGCAGTTCAAGTTTGGGGGAATTCATTAGTTACTGAAGCCCCAAGTGATGTTTGTAACAAGCAATTGGAGCTCGCACCTGAACTCGACCATGGACTCGAGCAGCCACTCGACCGAGTGTGTACTCGAGTGGTCGATCGAGCTGGACAGTCCGAGGCTGTCAAGCCTGCTAAGTACACTCCTCCTGCTTACAAGCCACCTCTTCCATTCCCAGGACGTTTCAAAGCACAAAAGATTAAGGAGCTTAGGGAAATCATTGAGAGAAAGGAGATGATGGCTAAGCAACAAGAAGAAGAGAGGGTTTTAAAGGAAAAAGCTGTGGTTGAGGAAGTGTTGGCCATACAAGAGATCACCATTGCTTACCAAGAAGAAGAGAGAGGACCTGCCTTGGAACAGTATGATCCATATCCTCTCTACAAAGACTTTTTGCTTGATTTGTCAAAGAAGAAGGCTGAAGCTCAAGATGAGAAAGATCTTGAGGACCTTGGAGGAGTTATCATTCCAATCAAGCTTAAGGATCCAGGTCCATTCTATCTGCCTTGCACACTTAGCTATCTTCACTACAACCAATGCCTTTGTGATTTGGGAGCTTCAACAAGTGTCATGCCATATTCCATAGCTCAAAAGCTTGGGAGAACTGACTTCAAATCTACTAAACTCCATGTGTGCCTAGCTGATGGGACAAATAGAGAGGTAGTTGGGAGGTTAGAGAATGTCCCAATCAAGATAGGAAGAGCAAGGATCCACACTGACTTTGTGGTGATAGAGATGGACAAGGAGCCTGAAGATCCAATCTTACTAGGGAGGCCATTCTTAGCTACTGTTGGAGCAGTTATTGATGTCAAGGAAGGTCTTGTGACCTTGAACATTGCTGAAGATGTAGTTATGAAGTTCAATATCTACAATCCAACCAACCTTCCCACCATTGATGACCAGCCTTTTACTATCAAGGACAAAGGTGGTCAAGAAGGGTTAAGTGATAAGGCAACTCCAAAAGCTGAGCTTCCACTTCAAGAGGATTCTATGGAAAAGCTTAAGAGGTCAGTTCAAGAGTTGACTAGTATGGTTGAGGATCTTCAAGTAAAGCTGAACAAGAGGTCTTTGAGGAAAGCAAGACCAAGGCTCAAAATCAAGAAGAAATATGGTTTGTGTGCTAGGGGTGAGGTGATCAAGGATCAACTTCACAGTGACCAAGAGGTTCCAGGGAGGATTTTAACACCTCCTTGGTATCTAGATCAAGTCTAAGAAGGAAATCAAAGTCAAGCTTAGTGACTTTAAACAAGCTCACTAGGGAGGAAGTCCCTAAGGTATCCTTTGTAAATATGGTTTAATTTGTTAGTAGTTTTGATGTGTTTTCTTTTATGTTTTTGTTGGACAGGCTTTTTATTAAGAATGTAGTTGGGTAAGAAGAGATTTGGACTTGGGCAAGGAGGTTCGCAAGCCCACTCGACCAGGCCTCGAGAGATACTCGATCGAGCTGGGTAAGGATTAAGGCCCATTTGGTTTCCAAAGCTTCTAGAACGATCGAGTGGAGGGAGAAAAGGAAGAAAAATTTTGAAATTTCAAATTGGTCAAGGAGCTCGACCATGTGCTGGTCGAGTGTGGGGTCGAGTGGTAGCTGAAAAGCAGGTCAAAGATTCCCATTTCAAATTTGAATGGTATGGACGCTCCACCCTTGTCTCCTTGTCCCCTTAGCTTCTCTATATACTCCTAGCACGAGATCATACCTCTCACACTCTCTCATTTGCTCAAAATATCTAAATTCAAGCTTTAAAGTCTCTCTCAAGTTCATCTTTTGCTCAAAGCTTAGTTCTTTCTAGTTTTTGGGTCACTAACCTATTAAGTTTAAGCTTTGAGTTTATTCCTCTCAGTTTTTGTTCAAAAATGTCTTCCAAGATCACTAAGAAGTCCAAGCAAGCAGCTGCAATCTCTAAGGGTCGTCATGATGTTGATTTAGAATCAATAGAGGATGTTGGAAGGTCCACTCGACGTCCCACTCGAGCATGCACTCGACCGAGTGGCCGTCCGAGTGACCGACCGAACCAGCGTGCGAGTTCCAGAAACTCAGCTGTTGAGGAAGATCCTGAGAGAACTGAATCAGAGGAGGAAAGGGAGCCAACACTCAGTGAGTTTATGAGGAGAGCAAGGGCCAAAGGAAAGAGGCCAGCTGTTGAGGTTGAACAAGAGGAGAGTGAAAGTGAGAGTGAGGAAGAAGAAAGTGAGGAAGAAGAACTAATGGATGATGGAGAAGCTGAGTCTTGTGGATTGTCAAAGAAGCAGCTTTATGATGCTTTCATGAGGATGGAATTCTTGGGAACCAGATATCCACATAAGGAGACCATGGAGAAGCTTGTCATTGATGAAGATGTGGAGTGTCTCTTTGAGAAGAGCAGCCTTACCAAGTTCATGGGGCTTTGTATGGAGGGGTATAGAGAGGAAAGCTGTGAGTTCCTAGCCACTGTCAAGCTGCACACATATGTGAGGAAGGATGCTGTAGTAGGAGCTGGTCACATTTCTTTCACAATCAAAGGGAAGAAGCATGAGCTCTCAATGAAGAAGCTGGCTGATGTGTTTGGTTTTGAGGTTGGGAGCAATAGGAGCTTGATGGTTCCAAGAGAAGAACTGTATGCTGTGTGGGAAACCATTGGGGATAACAAGCTCTACTCATCCTCCAACTCCAAGAGCTCAAGGATTAGGAGCCCAGTCTTGAGGTACTACCACAAAGCTCTTGCCAACACCTTCTTTGCTAGGAAGGAAACTGCAAACATCAATGAGGGAGAGCTAAAGATGATTGACTTGGCTCTCAATGGAGTTCTTCTTCAAGCAAGGAATGGAACCATCATCCTTGGTAGCACTGTGGAGACTGATCTTGCAATGGTGCTGATAGACCATATGATATATTTGAGAAGTTGGGTAGGCAAGCTTGAGAACAAGGGATCAAGAGGAGCACTTACCATTGGAGGCATCATTACTCCAATTCTTCAAGCTGCTAACATTCCACTTAGAGGAGAAGGGGTCTCACCAAGATGGATTGATTCCAGCTACCTAACCTCTACACTCATCCTAGCCAAGGAGATGCATCAAGGAAACCATATCTTTAACTTTGAGCTGCCAACAGTTGGGAAGAAACAAGTAATCCTACCAAACAAAGAGCTCACTACCATTCAAGAAGGAGCCAACATTAATTTTTGGCCAGCTGATGAGTACTTATTTGATGGAGTAGTACATCCTAGAGTTGATGCAGTTGGAGATGTAGAGATGGGTGATGGAGAGGAGCAGTTCTACTTTGAGAACTATGAGCCCAATCCAAGGGATAGTAGAGGAGTGAGGGAGCATAGCAAGAGGTTGACATTGCTGCAAAAGTGGAACAAATGGCATGGGAAGAGGTTTGACAAGCTCAAGAAGAAGGTGACCAACATGGCTAAGTCCATTAGAGGCTTGAAGAAGGAAGTTGCTGACTTGAAGAGTGGAAACTCTTCACCAACTCCATCAAGCCCTTTGAGGAGGAGTGGCTCAACTAGAGCACTTTCAAGAGTTGCAAACCCTGTGGAACCAGCTAGAGCTTCAATGTATGAGCCAAATCAGAGGAAGAGGAGCTCAAGTACCCGAGAACAACAGTTTTCGAGGCACTCGACCGGGTCACTCGAGCACCCACTCGACCGAGCACCTTGGAGCCACTCGACCGAGTTCCAGCCTAGACCACCATTTGACTTCCCACCTCCAGCTGCTTATCCAGGCTATCCAGG
This sequence comes from Camelina sativa, assembly GCF_030686135.1. NCBI lineage: Eukaryota > Viridiplantae > Streptophyta > Magnoliopsida > Brassicales > Brassicaceae > Camelina > Camelina sativa. Next base: position 17,950,797 of record NC_141898.1, on the reverse strand, counting down.
TTACCCCCCATACCACCCCAATACTTTATGGATCCAGCCCTATACCATCAGTACCAGCAGTACCAGACTCAAGATACGGAGACTCGCGGTCCAGCTCGACCCCCCCACTCGGACATGCACTCGACCGAGTCACGGTCGATTGGCATTGTCGAGCTGCCCCAATCACCTTCCTCTAGTCACCAGCAGGATCCCAGCTACACCTTTGATAGTATGCAGGAGAATGTGGACAGCTTCTTCTCCAATCCTTGAGGTAACATTATCACCTTACCATTGTATATACCATAGCATTTCATATGTTGTGTTTTGTTTTAAGTCTTGAATCCTCAAGCAAATTTCTTTCACACAAGGGACTGTGTGATTTAAGTTTGGGGGAGGGTTTGAGATAGCATTTGATGTTGTGTTTTGTTTTCTTATTTCAAATTTTTAGCATAATCATGTTAATACTTGCATAGCATCTAAGGCATAGAAAAACCCTAAAAATTTGAAACTTTTTGCAAAAATCTTTATAAAAAAAAGAGTGTTCATGTAGTTTGCACTGCACATTAGGATCTTGTTTAGCATGTTTCATGTAGGATTGTATAGTACTTGCATTAGGGATCTATGATGAGTATTCCCTTATTAGCTTGTTTATTCACTAGACTAGGATCAATGCCCAAGTTAATAGTACTTTGATGCTAGTTGAGTGGTTAGAATAAGATTGAACCAAGCCTTGAATTCCTACATTGCATTTGGTCTAAATTGAAGCATGTTGAGATTTGAAACCATTTCCTATTTATAAGAACCTAATATTGACTTTCAATTATCAATGTGTGCAATGCTTTAAACTCATGGATACCATATACATATTTGGATCATCTTCTTCCTTTTTACCACTCTTGTTGATCCAAGTAGCTGATTTCCTCATTAAGAATCAGTTCCCCTACCCCTAAACCAAACCTTCTTTCAAGCCATGTTTATTCTTGTGAGTGTGAGGCCTATTTTTGGGATTGAGCTTGGTAGAAAGTGTTAGGTTTGAACTGACAAGAGTAAAGCCTTGTGTAGTTCTAGTTTGCATTTTTCAAACTAGATAGGACTAGGTGGTTCACTTGTTGGGTTTGGGACTTGGCTATTATGAAAAGAAAAGAGGAAAAAGAGAAAGAAAAGGTTAGAGTCTTTAGGAGGGGAATGTGTTTAAGAAAATTTAAAGTCTAGTGAAAGAATGGGAAGAATAAGGTTGTTTAAAGATGGTTCTAGTTAAAGAAAAGAAAAGAAAGGAAAGTGAAGTTTAGCAAAAAGCTTATATGTCTTAAGAATAAGAAGAAAAGAGAACCATAGCAATAAGAAAGAATCCCCCATTCCACTAGAAAGATCAAATAAGAAACCTCTCCTAAGACTTTAAAACCAAAAGAGAAAAGGGTGAAAAAGAAGAAATGAAGTTAAAGGGTAGCACTAGGACCAATTGGGTTTAGATTGATAGGATAAACACTTTGGGTGCCTTTGGGTAGACAAGGTTTTATTCTTGTATGTGTCTAAGTGTTCTTACCTTTAGCATTCTTCTAAAGCTCAATCCATTTTTTATGAGAGAACCTTGATATTGATAAGCCCTACTCTAAAAAGAGACCATCGTTGTCTCTAAACCTTTAACTGCCAAGCCAAATGAGTTTAAGCATTCCATAGAATTGATTCATGTTCTTGATTAATGAATGTTAAATGAAATGGTTGATTTGAATGCATGTGGATGTCTAAGGCTCAAATCAGTGAAGGTTGTGATATGCTTGTCTAAAGTCTTTAAGTATAGCTCATTCAACTTGCATCATAGTACTAGTAACTTGGACATTGATTCTAGATAGTCTATTTGCAAGCTTTACGAGCTGAGATCCCATTTTCAAACCTCATCTACCTTCTTATGTCTTGTTTATTTGCTTGAGGGCAAGCAAAGACTAAGTTTGGGGGTGTTGATGTTCATATATTTTACCATGTTTTCCCTTAGTTTATTCACATCTTTTGCATCTTTTGCTAGCCATTTTCATCATTATTGTGTAGCTTTAGGACTAATCATGCATTAGAGTTTAGTTGCATTGCATTTGCATCTTTTCATGCATAAACAGGTGATTTTGGAGCTTAAGGAGCACGGAAACAATCCTGAGGAGAAATGAAGCAATCTTGAAGGGAAAGCAAGAGAGTTAAGGCTGAAGAACCAAGGTCCAGAGTCCAACTCGACCAAGCACTCGACCGAGTGGGTAGAAGCACTCGACCGAGTGGGTAGATGGACTCGACCGAGTGGAGTGTGCACGAGAGAAGCCAGCTCGACCATGGACTCGACCGAGCACTGGTCGAGTTGACCGAGCCGTTGACTACTTTGACTTTTTCTATTTTTAGGGCTTCCACCTCCTCACCTATATAAGGTCTTGTACCTGCAGCCACCAGAGTGTGCAACTTTTTAGATATTCCCAAAACCTAGTTTTTACCTTTTTTAGTTTTATTCCTTTTGCATTTTTATTTTTAAGATCTTGTACTTCCTTATGAAAGAAGACTAGATTCTTATATTTTGTTGGTTCTATAACTTTCAAGATATTGAGAATTTGAGTTTCATCCTTTCATCAATATTGAAGATCTTTGTTTAATCTTTCTATTAATGCAAGTTTCAATATTTTCTGGGTTTTTGACTTTGATCACCATGTATTGTTGTGAGTAGTTTCCTTAGGATCTTGAGGATGGGTTAGGATGGATTGATCTTGTGGTTTGTGTGACTTGGTCAAGCTTGATTGTTGTAGATCTCTTCTAGGGTAGATGATCTTAATGCTGATTCTATATCTGAGAGGGTAGAGTCTGATTTCAAGCTTCTTAGCATCACACCAATGTTTAGGAAGCATAGATAAGGCTAGATCTAGAGCTTACCATTAGGCTTGCTAAGAGATTAGAGGTCTTGTTTGGTTTGAGATGTATTGCTTAATGCCTGCTTGTGTAGATTCTTTACTGTGTGAGAACAAGTCTAGAATTGCATAGGTTTGATTGTTTCTTGACCATGAGAGTGGGAGAAACTTGTCTTAGATTAATATGTCTAGAGGTTAGCTCAAAGTTTGCTTGAGATTTGTTGACCAAGTTAGATAACCACAATGATTAGTCCATCCCATGAATCCATCCTCAGGACCTTCTTTGTTTATTGAAATCTTAGTCTTAATCCTATTGCTTGCTTGTTGTTTGATTGGATTTAGCATTACTCTGTTTTTATTGCATTGCTCTGTTTCTGCGTCTAGTCTAGCTCGACCACCCACTCGACCTGCACTCGGTCGAGTGCTGCTCGAGTTCATCCCCAGAACTCTGTGTCTATGATTTGTGTTTGTCTTGTTTCATTCCTGTTTCATTCCAGTTGCATACATTTAGTTTTCAGTTCATTAATTATCTTGCATTAGTTCATTAGTAGTAGTCTCTGTTTCTGTTCTTGCTTTATCACTGTTTCAATCATTCAGTTTCATTTGCATTCTAGTTGTTAGTTCTTGTAGTTTATTTTCTGCATTTTACATTTTCTTCCTAGGATTGTTAGTGACAAACAATCTTTACATTTGTCTTAACTTAGATTCATATGCATATCTTAATTGTTCACAAACACTCATTTAGGATTGATACCTCTTGTACTGCAATAGCATAAGGGGAATTGAAACACCCATCCATCATTCCATTCATATCTCACCATTGCATACATCATCATTCACACCACAAAATAAACTTGTTTCAACTAGCCTAGCCATATTTAGACGGGTGGGCGTTGAGGGTTTCCTAGCTTCTATATACCCATCGCAGATGGCTAAATAATCCAACCTAATACGATCTACTCTATCCCAATCATGAGCGTTCTTACATGCTGCAACTGGAATGAACTGGCTCCAAGCTTCTCCCAAAACTCTTCCATCTCGTCTGAAAGTTCAACATGTTGCTGCTCCAAGGACTCGACATCTTCACGGTTAAGTCCAGTGATGGCTTCAAACTCATTCAAAGAAAATCTTAATGGGTTAGATCCAACCAGACTCCATATCTCGTACTTTTTGTTGCAGACTATCTGAAAGTTGAGCATATAGTGAACCAGTCTGGAAGCCCATTCGAATTGGAGATGGTTGAACTGTAACAAGACACCCAGTCGAGATTGATAAATCTCATCCCATTCATCCGGCTCAAGAGCTTCGTACAGTTCATCAAAGAGCTTTGTGTCGTTGCTGTAATAGTCGATGCTTTTACATGGAAATTGCTCCTCACCTTTCGTGTAAAACCTCTGAGGAAATTATGGATTGTTCGCCTCCTCCATTCTGCAAGATAAGATTAGGTTTGGCGGGAAATTAGAACAAGAGAGATTGAGATGGAAGAAGACAAATACAATAAGTCTACAATCGAATTGAAAAAGAATGTTAAAATCGAATTGAAAAAGAAGTCAACCTTCCGTATAATCGAAGAGGAAACGGCAGCGAAGATGAAGATGAAGCGGCTGGGTTGAAGAATACAGAGTTCGTCGAGATCTGGTACAAATAAGTTAAACAAAGTAAGTAAAATGACAATCCGAAAAATAGAGATTTAAGTTTAACACGAAAATAAATAGGAAAATCAACTGTTAGTTAGTGATAAGCGAAAGAGAAAAGCGGAAGAGTAAAGTTGACAAGAATATGAGCAAGACGGAATTAGAGATAACTATAGTTGCTATATCAGTTTTTAAGTTGTATAAAATTATAATAATTATAATAATCCCGGTTTTATATAACCAAAACCGTTTTATTCGAAACAGTACCGGAAAATTATATAGAAACCGATTAAAACCGGATCCTGCTTATCGGTAAACCAATTCCCGCTTATCGGTAAATTAAACATATATATATTACCGCCAACTAACGTCAAATCAATTTAAACCTTGTAATGATTATGTTGACGACTTCTCTGGCAGACTTCTCCACGGAGAACTGAACCGTCAGCAAATCCATCAAACCAAATTAATATTTGTACTGATTATGCTGAAGACTTATCAAGAAGACTTCAGCAGTTAGAAAACTAAAACGTACGTTAATCTGCAAATCTATCTAATCAACCAAATTAATACATCGTTAACAACGATGAACGAGTTTCTATGGTATAGGGACAAAAGTTGCGGGTGAATCAAGAATTATACACTTATAAGCATGAAGTGAAGTGATATAGAGACTTTCTAAGAATTATCCAACCGTGAATGATAAAATTCTACACTTATAAGTTAAATAAAACGACGTGATATAGAGAAAGTTTCTATTACCCAACCGTGAACAGTCTCCAATTCCTCGTGGATGTGATGATTTAGATTGACCGATACAGGCACTGAAAGACTTTCAATCACCAATTCTCCGTCGTGAAGATGAACTACGTACTATTTTTAAAGAGAACCGAAGTGATTTACTGATAACGTTTTTGGTTGCAGTTTTACAATAATCACAAGGCCGAGGGCTTGGTTTATATATACGAGATGAAGCGGTTACAATGAACAGTTACATATAATTAAATAATAATGCAAACTGTCGCGTCGTAAATCATTAACGAGTAGACTTCATCGCCTGACTTCTTTACACAGATTAACGAGTATACTTCATAATCTAAAATTTAATACAATATGTAAACGGTTGAAGTCTACCGAATAAGTCAACTACTGAAGTCAACGAAGTCGTCCAACTATTACAAAGACTGAAGCAAGTTCACAGATTACAGACATAGATACGCCATTCAAACAAACAGACACGATAAAGAAATGTTCACAGGTTTTAGAACTTAATTGAAAGATCTACGAAACCAAAGAGATTAATACAACAATAAGGATCATACCGGCGATGAAGACATTCTCGGCCATCCCGCGTACACGACGAACTGATAGACGTAATTCCTTCATCTGATCTTTCACCTTGTCTAGCTCCTGCTGAACCCATAGCATATCCTCATTTTCCTGGATGGCTGTAATAGAATCCCTTTGGTCAGCAAGTCCACCTCTCATTGCTTGAAGTTATTGCATAATAGCCTCATCCCACCATTTCATAATATGGCCATCTCCATCCTATACAAAGAAATAAATATACCATAAGAATATTATCTATACTCAGATAATAATTATACCAAACGAATAAACCACCACACAATCTAACAACCTCATGGTTATTGCATCCAAAGAAAATCCTTCCAGGATTGTCGGCTGTAGTAGAACATTTCATAACGGTTTCCCTTCCGCAGAAATATTTGTCAATAATTCCAACTGTCTCGGGTGGACCTTCACTCCATACTTGCAAAGAACTAGAAAATGGCTGAGTGTAGCTGTGTAACTCCATATTTCTGTGCAAAATGAACAAAAAACG